>NW_028327173.1:28870000-29495000 GCF_987537825.1 Furipterus horrens | reverse complement strand
ATTTAAGACCCACTTCAAATGCTACCTTCTATCCAAACCCTTCCATAACTCCTCTGGCTAAAATTACATGTATCTTTCTCTGAGCTTCAACATTTAGAGAAGAATAAAATCTCCACTGTGTGGTGGTTAATGGTTAACTGTTGGGAGCTCTTCCCATCAGTTCACAATATTTACAGAGCTTCTGCTATGTCCCTGACACTGTGTTAAATAGAGACACTTAGATTAATAAAAATATGAACCCTCAAGGAGTTTTATCTTGGAAGAGAGGCAAACAAGTAAATAGATAATTAGAAGAAATAAAGCACAAGTGGTACCACTGGATAGGGAGTAGCAGGCAGGCAGCAGAGATGGACAGCGGCTGTCCCTTAATCCCTTGCTCATCAGCACTCTCCATAAAGCAAATGCTTGAGGAAATACCTGCTGACACTAGAAATGAACAGCCTGCAGAAAAAATGATTCTGGAAACTCTCAAGAGGATTCTAGTATGACACCCACCCTCACCTCTAAATTAGGAATCCTGTGCCGAAAGCAGGTAATGAAGACGACAAAAGGCCAGTCATCTGGCTGCATCATCACTCCTGCAGCCTGGGCACAGCTCACATGGAAGGCCGTCGGGCAACGGCCATGGGAACACTGCACACAGCAGCCAGCAGTTCTTTTCCTCCGCTTCTTACAGAAGACACATTTCTACAACACAGGGGAAGTAAGCCAATGATTCCAGGAATCCACAGTACAGTTTCCTCTATTGTTCCCCAACCCAAATGCAGAGCCACACCACCAGGAGTCGATCTCTTTCCCAAACAGGAGCACACACACCACCCTCTTTGAATCGCCTGTCAGATTACAGGTATCCTCATTAACAATTTTTAACCATATGGTGAGTATCACTATCACAAACCCTGATCAAAACCAGGGGGTAAAGGCTGGCCACTGGGCCAAGTGGAAGTGGTATGAGACTTGTAAACAGGGTAACCATGTAGTTTGTAAGCCCATCTCATCTTCCTTACCAGCTTGAAGCGGGGCAGAGGAATTTTGCTCACATCCACTGGACTTCTTTCTGCAATGTTGACAAACCGTGCTTCCAGAATTGCCACAGCACATGAGACATGCACCCATCTGCCAAAAGGTAAAGGCAACCTCAGTCACCTCTGGCTCCAACACTCTGTGGCCTTCTCCTCTCAGATGGGCCACAGATGGCACTTCCTCCCTTGCCCAATATGACCGCTGACCTCCATGAGCAAGTTCCTGGGACCCAGAGAGGTAAGAACCACAGTGTCCCCACACTGAGTGTGTGGAAACAGGTCCCCACTACACTGCCCTGGTGTGGCAGGCGTGCACTTCTTACAATACTAACTCGCTCACAGTCTATTACAACATGAGAAGCTGAGTGTGGCAGATTTCGGGGAGTGAGAATAAATGAGAGCTCTATCTAGACCTCTTTTACTTTAGGACCTGGGTGCTTCCTCAAAATATGTCAATAATTGCAGCTTTCCGCTGCAGGCCTCTGCTCAAACCATTCCCCTGGGCTGAAATGACCTCTCCTTTCTGCTCTCTTCATCCACAGCAGACTCACTCTTGAAGGTCTGACCAAGCACCCACTTACTCTGACAGTTCTGTTCAATGGACATGCTTAGAGGATTAGAGTGAGCTCTGGACATTTCAGGAAACTGTCATGCTCCAAGATGAAAACAACTAAGATGGTGAAAGCACTGAAAATCAGGCCAGGTGAAACCTACGACAGACAGTGTGGGGGCTACCTGGAAGCTGCCTGCAGTATTTACAGGCTATTATGTGGGAGTGGGAACAGATTTGTTCTGCACGGCCCTGTAGGGCAGAACAAGAATTAGAAAGTAATGGTAGGATGCTCCAGCAGAGCCATTTCCATTCCAAATACACAAGAACAGTAATGGCGCTATCTTGCAATTGTGAGGAACACGATGACCTCAAGCAATGTCAGCTAGTGCCTTTGAAGGAGTAGGAGCAGCATGCTGAGTAGCTGTCTATCTGGAACAGCGTGAAGGTGGTTCCTGTGAGGCAGGAGGCCTGACAAGACTTTAGTTGGATGCAGGATACTGACCATTGGTTGCCCACCAACCTGTAAGTACCATTCCCTGGACAGCCAGCTCTTCCAGGACAAAAACCTCGTTCAATTTATGTTTCTACCTCAGACAAGTAAGCCAAGACCAAGCACAAAGACTCAGTTCAGTGAAAACTGAGCTGCCTGACAGCTGAGAAGCCCAGCTCTGGTCTAAGATGTCCAGAAACTTCTATAGGTTTGATTCAATAGCAAGTAGGCTTGGCTGAGCTCTTCTCAATGTCCTGCTCTCTTCCGCAAGGACACTTGCCCTCACTCCAAAAAGCAGGTCTGAGCCAGGGAGAGCCTGCCTGCAGAAAAGTGCTCGCTAGTCCATGGCTCTGGGCATCTCTGCACCGGCCCCAGCTGTGACAAAATAACTGCCCTCACTTCCAACCCTTAAAACCCCTGCACCAGCACAACAGGATCCGCAAGGGCCCATCTTCACTCCTGCAAAAAGGAGGACATTACTTACATCTCCACCTCAGAGGGGAAGAAGGACTTGAAAAGTACTAGGATTTCTTGGCTCCCCCTGACATTCCATTTTTAAATTAGTCCTGGAGATGCTATGCCAGCTCAAAGCAATGTGCTTCACAAAACCTCATCAGTCATTTTGATGAACAGCCGCTGCTCTGAGTGCCTCTGCAGGCTGCTTCAGAAGTGCCCATTCTGAGACACTGCTCGGAAAACTCACCTGTCGTCATTTGCTCTCTGCAGGGCTCCTCCTCGTAATGAGCATAAACAGCAGTCCTGCCAAGATGGGAGGGGAGGAAAGTGGTTACTACCAAGTCGTTAACATCCAATCTGCTCTCCCCTTGACTTCCTTGGAGCAACTGTAGCCTCCATGTGAAAAAGCAGCCAAATGTCATGTGGGCTTTGCCCACGCAGCCCCTGTAACCAGGACTCCCCCGGAGGAAGACGGGGAGGCCACCTGGGGCTTAAGTGCACTAAGTACTCGCTTGACTTAACATAATCCTCTTCACTGTACTGTTAATAACAACAATTGTAAGTAAAGACATGAATGACACTTCACTCAAACCAGAGTCATTGCAGGGCTCTGACTGACTCCTAGGTGCGGTACTGCCAGCTTTGGGGGGAGGCCATGGAGGTAATGAAGAGAAAGCTACAAAATGAACCACCTGAGCCCTGTTCTGGTGCTCCAACCCAGTGGCTAAGTTCTTTAAAGGGGGTTACAGTTCCCAGTGGCTAAGTTCTTTAAAGGGGGTTACAGTTCATCCACAGGACAACCTTTACTTGGTCAAAACACCACAGAGTAAACACAGCTTCAGGTTCCATTCATGCCCTGCCATGGGTGGGCAACAACCACTCTCAATGTCATGACAGTTTATTCTGATAGTCCTTATTCTCTTTCCTTTTTTTTTACATTTATTTTTAGATTTTATGTAGAGAGGGGAAGGGAGGGAGAAAGAGAGGGAAAGTAACATCCATGTGCAAGAGATACATCAATCAGTTGCCTCTCACACATCCCCACTGGGGACCTGGCCCACAACCCAAGCATGTGCCCTGACTGGGAATCAAACAGGAGGCCTTTTGGCTCACAGGCTGGAACTCAATCCACTGAGCCACACCAGCCAGGGCTAACAATCCTTATTCTCTGATATCATTGTGTACCAGGCCCTCTTCAGCCTGCTGGGAATATCAAGTCTATAGGAAATAGTCTGGCCATAAGCGAGCTCCAAGGGAAGAGAGTAGTAGCAGTGTGGACGAACTCACCTCCTCCAGGGCGTTGGCTGAACAACGAGAACACATCCAGTCTTCAGAAGCTTTTGCTGGGGGAACCCCATAGCAACCTAACAGGGATACCAAGATAAACAAATGAAGCCCAGAGGCCACAGTCAGAAAGAAGATCTGCAACTCTTTTCCATAATGTATGACCCAAAGCTACAACCCAATCTTACAGAAACCCCTGAATTCTAGAGCCAGGCACCCAGTGTTCAACCTCAAAAAGTCAGAAACTGTAGATTCACTGGTTCACACACCTAGAGAGTAGAGGGGATTACCGCCCTCCTGGTATCTTAGCCGAGAGGACAGCACAGAGCTGGCTGTGAAAGCATGGACCCTGGAGTCACACGAAATACAGACTCAATCAACCAACTCCCCAAGAACACGTGAGCACTCTCTGCAGACTGGGGAGGCCATGGGGAAGTATGGGGGGAGGCCAGGGGAGGCAAGGCCTTCCATGACAAGGCCCATGCCCCCACGACAAGACACAGAGGAAAGGTGAGAAGCACTCACTGGCGTGGACCCGGACACTGCACTTCTTGCAGGAGACCAGAATGCTGGTGCCATCCTCCTCCAGGTATGGGGTGCACAAGTTGATGTCAGTGCTGCAGCCCGTTGAGGTGAAGCACATTTCTGGAATCAATGGCTTGGTCCTCTGCTTCTGAGGGGCTAAATCAGGAGCATTTCCACAGCTCTGACTAAAGCCTCCAAACTCAACCTGAGGAGAGAAAGCGCACACCTCAGTGCACACGCCTGTGCTCTCGGCTCTCCACCTGCTCCGTCAGCAGGAAGCTGGCTCTCTGACTGATAGGACTCTGGCTCCGGCTCCTGGGGGCACAACCATTATCCCTGAGCTGCTAATTGAAGTTACCTCTAATGACTCAAATTCAATTTCTCACAGCAGCATCAAACAAAGGCCCGTAGGGAACAGACAACTGAGGAAAAGGAGTGAAGTAAGAGGCAACTGGGATTTCAATCTTCCCAAACCAAGTGGTAATAAAATGCACTGAGATGTTAGCAAGGCTGCTACTGTGGGCTCCCCTATGGGCTGCACTGCACGGTGGCTTCCACCCAGGGAGATCATCCAGAGCAGAGGCTCCCTACGGGCCAGCCCTGATTTCCTCTGTGGTCGACGTCCGCAGGTCACCTGAGCTGCAGCCCAACCTGCAATTCCAGGCTCGGGGCCTCTTCAGGAAGAGCATCGTGTCTGTGTACTTCTCTTGGTGAACATCCTGGCTACAAATATCTGTTGGCTCTGCCACTGAATGGCACCATCACCCCCATTCCAAGGATGGCATTAGAAACATGTCAACCCTAAACCTACACCACTCATCCAACTCGGAGCCCCACTCAGTAGGCTTGCTGACAGTACAGCCAGGCCTTTCACTTCATCTCACAGGCAAGGGCACATACACTCCTTCAGTTTCGCTTTTTGTCAATGGAAAGAAGTAGTGAGTGCAATCCAAAGTGTGTTGGTATAAGGTTCCACTCTTTGGCAAACATGAACCTGGCACCCTGCCACTTTTAACCAGCATCGAAAGACTGATTATCTGCATGCCACCCTGGGCAAGTCCCAGCTGAAACCAAACTGGTCACGTGGGACATGCTACCGTGGATGCCTTCCTGGCCTCCGAAAGCTAGACTCAGAGAGACCCCTGATGGTAAAGCCATCAAATACCCTGGGAGGGAGAGGGGCACAGCTGAGATCAGTCTGGGGACCTTCCTACCCCCGCCCTCCCACAAGCCCTCTGCTCCTACCCTTACCAAGTTTCTTTTGACTACTACCAACATCCACGGTGGCAATGGGAAGGAAGAGAACATTGGAGGGTTTGGCTTTTCATCTAAAATTCAGACTATAATAAAGAAACACTCCATCTTCCAGAGTGCATGGCCAGGACTACAAACCACCTAGAAGGAATAATGACTGACTAGAATGATAAAAAGAGCAGATGCCTTTGCAAACAGTGTGAATGCCAACTAGCACAGGGAGTCCCCCCAAGCCACACCATCAGCTCTTCTCCAAAGCATTCTCCAGTGAAAACTCACATTGCTGGGTTATCTGCCTGAGAAGCCTGACCAGTACACGGATGGATGGGGCAGAAAACACTAGGAAAATGTGCCTTTCCCAAGATGACCAGTGACAAGCTTTGTACCAACAATTCAACCTCGCTTCCCTGACTGCTGGTCCTTGGCAAACAGAGGGGATGGAATGGGCTCACCTGATGGTAAGTCTGAAAGATCATACAGATAGAGCAGTGAGGGGCCTGCTGGGCCATGGTCTCATTGAATTCCTTTTCAGCCTCAAAGTTCGGGGGTCGGTTCTGCCATAGTTGGCTCAGGGGCTTGGCCCAGGCCTCTGTCTCCTCAGCCTCGTCCTCAGGGGTCGGCTGTTCAGATGTCTCTAGAGAAGGAAGCAGAGCATGAGTTAGCACACCCATGCCTCTGCCTGGAGAGCAGAGGAGCTCAGCCAGGACTCTTGGTCCCAGGTATGGCTTAAACCCAAGATCCTACAGGTGATAAACACAAATGGCAGAAGTAATTTTCAATGAACTCTGTCAATACTTGGATGATGATGTGGGAAGTCCTGCCTGCAGCCCTTTCTCTGGCCAGAATGATTCATGGCCTCCACTCTTCTTGCTGCACATGTGCAGCCTGCTCTCCTCACCCTTCACCACCTCTGTCCAAGGGCAGCAGCGTGAAACACAGCCCAGAAACCATGCCACTTGCTGCCTCCGATATGTCAGCGTATTGCGTTCTTACCTTTTAAGTTTTCTCTGAGCTCCACCGAAGAGAAACAAGGATAAAAAAAAAAAAAACAGGGAAATGGTGAGGCTTAGATGTTTTCACATTACTATCTTCGGTCAGAACTTTCCAGCTCCCTCTGGAAAGGTCAGTGGGATATATGCCTTCTCTGGATGGGCCTCACCAACCCTCCTGGCTCGGCCTCAGAGGAATGCAGAGTGTGTCCAAGATGCACCCTGTCCCAGCCACAAGATGTAACACCTTGAGTCTAGACCAGGGGCTGGCACACGGACCAATGCCAGCCCACCCAGAGAGCCAAGACTTGTTTTTGCATTTTCAAAAGGTTGAGGGGGAAAAAAAAAGTATGACAGAGACATAAAGCCTATAAAACCTGAAATATTTACCATCTGGTCTTTCACAGACCCCTGGTCTAGATAACAAATTTGTACCTCTTCCTCACTGCGGACAGCAGAGCACCTACTTCCTCAGGCCTCAGTGCTGCCTGGAAAAAAAATGCCCTCTGGGCACATCTTCCAAAAAGAAAGGGACACCCTGCTGAGTGCAAACAAAAACTGCTCACAGAACAAGATGGAACTAATCAAGGTGCACACTTCCCAGGTCCCTCAAATCAGTGAGAAAATGGGCATAGCCCACTAGCTCCCAGCAGAAACAAGGTCAAGAAGGTAAGGGAAACCCCATAACCCTAATGTTGCAGTGAACGAGGGCAACCATGAACAGAAACAGCAGCAAATGCTGCCCTGCAGGTGCCGGACCTGCCGGCACCACAGACGAGGCTGCCGTGCCGCGCCTGTGACGTCAGGGCAGAGAGGGAGTGGCTATTTCTACGCTCAGTGCCCAGAACAGTGGGCACTAAGAATGGTTTGTAGCCGGACATGAAAAAAAAAAGAAAAAAGAAACAGCAGCAAATATTAAAATAAACTGATGCCCAAAGTGTTTCCCAGATGCTCCCCAAGTGAGGGTAGTATGAGAAAGCATAACTGGGATATCCCTCTTTGGCAAGAGCACCCAAAGAAAAGGCCCAAGAATGGAGCGCCTGACAGGAGCCCAGCTCTGTGCCAGCCCCACCGGAGGTACCTCATGGGGTCACTACACCCAGTCATGTGTGGGCATCAGCAATCCCCAGCTATAACACCTCCACTGATCTCAGTCCTCCCCAGACAGAAGCACTTTCCAAGAGTCCCTGGGGATCCATGCAGAGCAGCCCAAGGAACACTCTGGTATACACTCGCACTGGGTGCCCATCTATTTGTTCACTTCTGGCACTTTCAGCTCAGTGCTCAGGGCAGATAAACAGTTATCCAGTATGCCTTTAAAATCATGTTGAATTTAAAGGGGATCTGGGCAGCTGCCATAAGTCTGACCTCGGTGAAGGGTACTGTTGCATAATGAGGCCAATGCAGACAATTAAAACGAACCTCTACAAGCCCCATCATCAGGCCTAGCCAGAAACCATGGTGCCATCCCAAAGCACAGATATCTTCTGCATCCTGGCCAAAATTTAAGTGACCAAGATAGGACCGAGGAAAGAGACAGCCTCACAATCAGGATAAAAATTAATGCATTGACATCTGTTCTGTTTACAAAACCACAAAATGGCCAAAAATCATTCCATTTATGAATATATTAAATGACGAGAAATGTTCACTATATTATGTGAAAACTGCAGGAGTTAAAAGTCTACAGTTTATGTATATAAAACTTCACTGAGCTATATAGTTATGATGTGTGCATTTCACTGAACATGTTACCTTGATCAAAAAAAAAATTTTAAGTTGAAGGAAGGGCACACTAGGCTGAGACTAAAAAACACAAAACTTCAAAAAGCTTCCAAATGTGTGACCCCTAGTTTGTTTTGTACTGATTTAAAGAAAAGCTATTAAACATATTTTCAGGATAAGCAGGGAAACATGAATGTGGACTGAAGACTGGAAGATATTATGGAATTACTGCTTACTTTCCCAGGTGTGATAACAGTGTATATGTAGGAGATGATCTTTTTTAGGAGATGCCCGTCAGTGTATTTTAAGTGAAATGACTTGATGGCTACAACTTACTTTCAAATGATACAGCAAATATGTATGTAGCATGCAAACAATGCAAAGAGAGAAAGGATTTACAGCAAAATTGTAACAGCTATTGAATACAGGAGGCGAGCACTTTTTATTCTTCCAACTTTTCCACATTTGAAATTTTTTATCATAAGAAGTTGGGGGGCTGTATATTATCTCAATTACATTACTGTAAATAGACATACAGGGACATAATTTACTGTCAGACCAGAAAAGTCAGTAAGGTTAACAGACTGAAATGTTCACAGTAATCACCTTTACAGGGTAATTTGTTGTCCTCTTTGTAACTTTTCTGCTTTTCTGCAACCTGTATTGCTTCAGGACACTGGGAGGAAATCGTGAAACTAGGCTGCTGCTACCCAGAGAACCTGGGCTGGAGGAAGACCAGAGAACTTCCTAAGACTCTGGGCTCAGCGTCTGGCCTATTTCTGACTATAGGATCTCAAGACACTTTCCTTTCCCCACCCAACTTACCAGAATCCTACCAAGGAAAACAGTGGGGATGGGCATTGACATCAGGTCAGAAAGGACATGTGGGGCCTGTGAAGCAGAGCTGTTGAGGCTCTGGATCTTCCCACCCAGCCAATGGCACCGGGGAGGACAGGACAGAGTAGGAAAGGGCCTGGCCTCAGTCAAGAGTACCAGAGGCCCTGGTCACTGAGAGAAGCTCATCAGCACTAATTTTACCGGCTCTCTGGGTTCCAGGCAGCACAGGAGACTACACTGTGCTGATGAGCTCTGGCAACTCACTTCCAGAATTCTCCACATCCCTGCCTACTCCCCTGTCTCCTTCACAGGTTCTTCTTCCTCCTCTGTCCTCCTGACCCCAGCCTCTGCTCAGTGCCCTCTGCATCTCCCCGAGTGGCCTCATTTACTCTAATAAAGGTATCAAAGGCCACCTCCTTACAATACCAAGTCCACATCCTCCACACACTGAGGATTCACAGCTGGAAACCAGTGAGGCACTCAACCAGGTCTCTCCCTTCCTTAACACCCTCAGAGCTCCACATTGAAGCGCCAAATCCCCCCACCCCCCACCCCGCATCTCTACCTCCACCATCCTATTCAGACCCTCAAATCTCACAGGAGACCATGGCAAAAACCCACCTGGCTCCACCTCCTCCTCTCAAAGCCATTCTCAAGGTGCAATCACTAGGAGCAGTCCTTCTCCTAGAAATGTGACCATGTCACTCTTCTGCTTAAACCTTCTTCAAAGTCTTCTGCATACCAATGTGAAAAAGCCCTCACTCGTTAGCCTCACAACCACTTCGTCCCTCCTACCATATCCATCACTCCCAGGCCTGGAATTCTAATTCCAGCCACACGTAGCTGAGTCCTCTGAATACGTGTCCTCCTTTCTCTTCCTCATGATGACTCCCGCTGTCCCCCTTCCTGGATTACCATCTCCTTTCTTTAGATTTGTTTTCCTGTCACTTTGCCCTTCCTGAGGGCACAGATATATCTTAGTTACCTTTGTAGCCACCCATTCAGCACAGGGATTGGCCTCAGTGACAGAATCGGCTACCCTGAAAATCAGCCTTGTACCTCCCAGGAGAAGAAGAGAAGAACCTGCATGCAATTATCCCATATTAGGTACATTCCAAGACACTCAACATATAATGAAATCTGATAATAAATTAGGCATCAAATGAAATCCTGCCCTCTTTATGGAGTACCTGAAGGAAGGGCTAAACCAAAGGCCCCTCCTCCGCCCTCAGCTTGGCCTTCCCGTGACCTATCAGACCAAGTCCTATTTCGGTGAGCTGCTTCCCCTCTGGTGAAGAGAGAAGACAACACTTACCATCATCACTGACGCAATCCTGCAACACGAGAGGGTGGTGGCGGGGGAGCTTGCTTAAGGGCTGACGTCGGCCCTTGGACTTCCTGTTCTCCTCCAGGGAAAACATGTATTCATCCGCAACCTGAGCAAACCGGAGGAAAAAAATCAAATTGGTCTTGCCTCCTCTTGGGGACACAGCAAAAGTTAGTCTTACAATGAAAACCAAAGGGAAGAGGAAGCACAGAGAAACACACACAAAATAATGAAAACCACACACAGAAACCACCTGTCTTAGAAAAACAAAATGACAGTGCCTTGATGCAAACTTGTCTAAACTAGCATTATGTAAACAATTTCAGGGCAAACTTTGTGCCTAGTAAGTGTGGATCCTGGCCTTCTCACGAGCAGCCTGAAACAAATGTACCAAAAAAAAATAAACCTACTCTGGCTTTAAAGGTGAGTCATGAGACTATGTCTGAGAGCCCTGGAGAAACCCAGGGGCCCCTCTCCTTGGACCAGAAGGCCAGCAGCACCTGTCACAAAGTGCCAGGCAGCTGGGTCATCTAGGATTGAAAGGCTAGAGGACATTCAAAGGGTGAGGAGTGTCTGACCCTTTAAAGGTAAAATAGGCCAACTTTTCCTTATGTACTGTCGAGACCTCGGCTCTAGCTAACACCGTCCATTCCTCTTCTCCAGGAGAACATCACCAGGACAGAGAGCACATCTTAAACTCCGGCCTAGCTGCAAAGGGAAAGGGTGATTTAACCCTGCATTTACATGTCAGAGCAAATGTAACGAGGTTTAAGATGTACAAGATTGAGTCAGTAATACCACTTAAGAGTTTCTTTCTGAGCCACATATTTAAAAAACTTTGTTCTACTGACATTAAGAGACACACAGGGTTAAGCAAAATCCACTAAGCAAGGAAATGAGGCCCGCAAGAGGGCCACTTTGCATCTGTGAGGAACACCAAAGCCTTAAGAGTGCTGCAGTGCCACCTTGCAGTGCACCAGGCCTGCAGACACCTGTGCAACTTCACAGAACCCCAGAACTTAAGAGCCATGCTTGGAAGGTCAAGAAAAAAAAAATTCTGAGCAGGCCATATCCCAACAGAGCACAGCCTGCTTCTCTTCCAAACATAAATTTAACCAACAAGTTTTAGCGTCCGTTTCTCCATTCACTTAACAAATATTTACTGAGATGACAAGTACAAAAGCTGCCCAAGAAAGGCAGAAGCTGTGGAGCAATGGTCTAATAGGATGTGATCCCTGCTCACAGGAGTGAGTGATGCTGACTCTGTGTGCAGGAATGTGCTAGAAGACTGAGGACGTTAGGGACCTCTTGCTACTCATGTCCACAAAGACTCAGATGATCACAGACTTTTAATCAGATCTGAACCAAACTGATTAGTGCCAGTGGTTTCCAAATATACATCAAAAAGGCCCTCAAGAGCCCCATCAGAGTAAATAGGCAGGACTCTAGGCTCTGCCTCCATTCCAACCAGAACAGCCCTGCTTTTGATGTACATTTTTTAAATGATTAAAATTTCACTTAAACAAATGGTTCCTTGGCTAAAAACAGAGTGGAAAACTCATACTCACCAAATTTGATAGTGCTACCGTAAAAATAAAAAATTTAGGAACATGTACACTAACATATGTATACTTACTAATGAATTACATATACTAAGGTACTTATTGACATTTTAAAACAAAAATAATTTGTGAAAGAAATTTTAAGTTCCATTATTTTATTCCTGCACCTCAATAATGTTCTTGCATTCCCCACTTTGAAGACCATCTAGATGGCAGGCCTAACTCTGGGAAGTGGCAGAGACCAGGAGGTAAAGGAACGAGGATAAAGGAGCCAGAGGTGGTGGAGACTTCTAGCATCAGTCACCAAGGGAGAGATTAAGAGAACTCATGTAGATGAAGGGGGAGTAGTAGTAAACCAAGTTGAACATAGTTCACACAAGCCTGTATCTGTGGGTCCTTCATTTGCCCCAGAGGCTTAATAAGAAATTCAGAACAGGGGATCAGAGAAGAGGTCAGAGGAAGAGCTATAGATCTGGGACTACTTAGCATCAGGTTCAAAATTAGAATCATGGGAGTGGATACGATTATCAATGGAAGGTAAATTGAATGGAGACCAAGCTTTCCAGAACAGGAGGAAAAAGGAAAAATGAGATTTCAAAAAAGATAAAAGGAATACAGGAACCCAAGGAAGGGAGGGCTTCCAGGAGGGAAAATCCACAGGGACAAAGAATACAGAATTGCTGAGCAAGAAGTGGGACTTGTCAGGGCATTTTTTGAGATAAATACCAGCAGACAAGAGAGTAAGGAACTAAGGATTAAATACATCATAGAGGCTATTTTTGAAAAGATCAAGGGAAGGAATGAGATCATAGCTTGAGAAGGAAATTTCCTGATAATATTTTAGGATAAGGGCTATGTGAGTATGGTTTTATAGGCAGAGAGGAAAAGGCTGGTGAGAGATACTAGGATATGTGGCAAACAAAAAGGTCCCCAAAGGAGGCCAGGCCTAATCCCTGTGAATATGTTAACATGACAAAGGATCGTGAAAGTTTCTAATTAGAAGACTGAAAAAAGTGAGATAATCCGGGATTATCCTGGCGGGCCCCAACCAGGCTAACAGTGGAAGAGTCAGTGTCAAAGTGATGATGTGGCCGACACTGCTGCCTTTGAGAACGGATGAGGGCGACAGGCCAGGGAAAGTGGGCTGCCTGAAGAAGCTGGAAAAGGCAAGCTCGCCCAGGAAGGACCACAGCCTTGCGGACACCTTGACTTTAGCACATCAGGCCCGTTTCAGACTTCTGAACTGAACAACTAGAAGATAATAAATTTGTGTTGTTTTAAGACTTTAAGTTTGTGGTTAACTTGTTAAAAAGCAACAGTAGAAAATAAATATGGGATAGGTGCAGACAGATCACTTTACAGGTCCAAGTATTGGAGGAAGTAGAGGGGTCAAGATCAAGAACCCCAGACTGCAGCTCTGGGAAAGGAGGAAGATGCCTCAACTCACATCTGTGTGTTCAGAGTGCCCCCTATACAACCAGCATACACGCTTGGTGATGTGGCAATGCAGACAGGGGAGACATCATCTCTAACCTCTAGGAGCTTATGACCCAGCCAGAGGGAGACTTGGTGCATGAGTCTAAAGTCTATTCCCCTTCCACTACAATCACGCTGCCTCTGACTAAAGCAGTCAGGTCTATTCAGGTATTTCAAGATCTTCCCACATTTTCTCTTCTTCTGGCTAAATGCTCCTCCTGCTAAAGGCCATCCATACCCTTCCTCCCAGTGCTGCCGCTCCCTGCAATGTGCTCCAGTTTCTAATTTCCCTCAGTATATAGCAGAACCCCCAGTTCAACCAACTAGCTCTGTGAGCTCAGGCAAGTAGCAACCCACTAGTAAAATGGGGGTAAGGAGTGCTGCCCCACAGGGCTCTTTGTGAGGATGGAGTGGGAGAGCATGGAGGGTCTCCCAGGCCCCTGCCCGATGACAGCAGGAGCTCAAGCACCCAGTTCTCTGTGCCTCCTTCTAACAGCAACCAGGGTCAAAGTCCATGTTCCTGATGGGGCTTGTTCTGTACAGAGAACAGTTGTTCTCTTCTTCTTTTGGGAATTCACTTTTTCAAAGCAACTTAAACAAGATCTTTTGCAGCCAACACATTGCTGTGGATCAGTGTGCACTTAAATGAAAACTCAAAAGGTTTTGGTGCTTCCGTAGTCAGTCAACCAAGGTGCCTTTACCAGGGCCCTTTACATAAGACAGGGGCACATAAACTGAATACCGAAGAGACCCAAATTACACCTTGGGGGACGGTTAAAGTGGGGGTGGGGGGGGCACACAAGGGTGCTCTTAGAAATCCAGCTGTTTAAATATAGATACGATGCTATTAGACCTCTCCAGGGACAGGCAAAGTAGTTCAGCTTTTGCCCCCTGCTTGACTGTCAGTCCCCCATTCCACCCTATCAATTAATCCTGATGTCGGCTCTCACTAAAACTAAACTTCCATTCCTTCCAGGCCCACAGAAGGTTCACAGGCCAAGCCCTGGGGACCAGCTAGCAGCTCCAGAAGCAAGGCTGAATGTGGCACAGGGCCTGGCTCCTAGAAGCTTATCTTCCTCACCAACCTGTATAATTGTACTGAGATCAAGACAGAGCATCATAAAAGAGAAGGCAAGTATTATAGGGATTCAAAGGAGGAAAAAAGGGACGTATATAGGAAGCAATAAAAGGTTTCTAAGAGTGGTGGTTTTTGCAAAGGGCTGGGCTCCAGTAAGCAGAGGCAGGTACCTGACTGTTCCAGGAGACCCATGGAGACAGCTCCCTGTCTCCTCCTCCCACCTCGACACCACCTGCAGCCTGGTGACGGCTACGCAACGTGAATGCAGTTTAAGCCACTAAACTGTACATTAAAAAATGGTTAAAATGACAGATTTTATGTCACATAACAATCAAAAACAAATGAACCCAACCTCAGCCACCCCCTCCTGTCTCCCCTGTGCTGGAGACCCCCCTCCCTCCCTTCTGCTCAGACCTCCAGGACCCAGTCCCTCCCCTGACCCTCATTACCTCCAACCTCCACAGCTTCCACTGTCTTCAATCTTTCTCCTCCCCTGGTTTTGGACACACTCCTAGTCATCTCCCCTAGTTCTCTTTTCCTTCTCCTTGCTGGGCCCTCTACCTCCACTCACACTGTGAAAATTGATCCTACCCATCACACATGAGCTCCTCCCACTGATAACCACCTGCTGACTCCCAAACCTAATGTCCGGAGCTTCTGACCTGCGTATACACCTTTCCACAGCCCTACTTCACAAGTAGATCACATTCAGCATGCCCGAATGAACTCACCTCCTGCCTATACTGATACATACCTTCACTTTTCTAGTGACCTGTCTTCCACGGATGACCCCCATCCATCTAATAACTCAGGCCAGAATCCCAAATCAATCCCTGCGCTGCCCTCTTACTCAGTCCACAGCCAGCCCCACCCCCGCCCCATCCCGTCCTGAGCTCTCTCTTACCTTCTGAGCAGCTCTGTCCCCTTCCTACTCTCCATTCCTGTCCCCGCCCTACAGCTCAGGTCCTCTCTGCCCCACTTTCAGACTAAGGAACATGTTCCAAATTGGCTTCCCTATTGCAAATCTCTTCTCCTCCTTTCCTGAAGTAGAAGTATTTGATTATAAAAATAACATGGTAATCACAAAAATAATTGCAACAGTTTATAAATGCAGGAAGTAAAAATTGCCCATAAACCCACCTTCAAGAGAACCTCTGCTGTTTATGATTTTGGTTCCTTTCTCCCTTACTCCCTTCAAAAACCTTTATAGTGCTTCTAAAATGATCTTCTGAAACATCAGTAAAGAGCTTAAAAAACCCCTCACTGAACAAGCTAAAGCAGGGAGGGTTCCGCAACCCCTGGGCCACAGACCAGTATCCCAGTATAGGAACAGGGTCTCACAGAAGGAAGTGAGTGGCGGGTTTCCATAACCACCTAAGCTCCTGAGCTCTGCCTCCTACCCCTGTCCCACCCCCACCCTGTGGATAAATTGTCTTCCACAAAACCAGTCCCTGATGCCAAAAAAGGTTGGGGACCACTGATCTATAGAACTGACATGGTTCTTGAGTAAGTCGTTGGTGTGGGAAAAAAGAGGGGCACGCTGCCCTGTATTAAGGTAGATTTCAGAGACATAATAAATAATAGTGCGAGGCTAGATTAAACCTTGAATCAAACAAACCAACTATAAAATAAATTTTTAGACAATTGGGAAAATTTGATTATGGAGTGGGTATTAGATGATGCTAAAGAATTTTTGTAATTTTGTTAGAGGTAATAATGGCATAGTGATTAAGAAAATACCCGTATCTTTTAGAAATACACACTAAAGTCAGGGGGGAAAATGACATGATACCTCTATTTCCTCTAAAATACTTCAGCAAATAACAAAAGGATAGATGAAGCACATGTGGCAAGATACCGACAACTGTCAGATCTAGGAGATGAGAATTTGTGGGTTCACTGTATTATTCTGTACACATCTTTGTGCATTTAGAAAATATATTATGGAAATCTTCAATCTCCAGAAACACACGGCGAGGAACCTCCCACTGCTCCCCCACCACACTCTAAAGTCAAACTACTTCACAAAGCGGAACCTCCACAATCCAGGTCCTGACTCACACTCCATCAGCACACATGCCTCCCCAGTCCCACAAGCCTGAGGCAAACGGAACCACTGTAGACCCCCCTGGACCTGCCGCCACCACCACCACGTACAACGCTCTCCTCTCCCACCTGGCACACTCCTACCCACCTCAGGCCTAGCTAAAATACTTCCTCCCCTGCAGCCTCCCTGAATGCCTTACCCCAACCCCAGGGTGAGCTGCTAACTCTTCCACTTGTGCCACAACATAGATCTTTAAGCACCAGAATTATTTGCTCACATCTATCTAGTCACCTGGACTATAAGCTCCTTGAAGGCACAGTCCTAGCACACGATAAGCATGCTGTAAAGGATGACGGTGTGAAGCGAAGAGATAGGGAGCCAAGATATTTTTAGAGTTCAAAGATGCCAGCATGTCAAGTGGGGAGGGGGAAGAGATGGTCGGGGTCCAGTGGAGAAGGAAATCACCATCACATGACAGCTAAGAAGTCCATACAGAGATAAAAAGGAGCCAGGAAGGCACTCAACAGTTCGCAAGCAGCGGCTGAATGAGAGGCATGTTAAAGAGCAGCCTCCTTCTCCGGCAGACTTCCCCAAGCTGCGATTCCTGGCTTTTCTCCCTGGCCCTAGGATGTCAGCAAGCTTCACGCAGCTGGGATCCGCTTTTGGCAGGAGTGCATCCTGGTCGGCATCCACAACCCATGGAAGACCAGTGGGAAACACTGCCTCAATGAGAGGGACCCGAGTCCTCCAGGGCTGCCTGTGACTAGGTAGATAATCTGTCTCATTGAGGGTAAAGGAGAACCAGGGCCATCTGACCACAGGTTAAAATCCACTTCAATCATTTTAACGGTAATAAAGTGACACTGAGCTCCATATGCCTCGTGTTAATTAAGCAGCAATACATAGCCTGAAAAACGCATGTGGAATTTTTAGCATATAGTAAAGTCTTTGCTATTGTTAGCTGCTTTTGTGGCAAGTGTAGGCAAGAAAGTCAGACAATACTACAAGAGAGGAGCAGCATGACCTGCAGTGTGACAGCAGGAAGAACAAGAGGGCACAGAGCTTTATGAAGGAAGAATGACTTGGATGTGGCAACAGGGAGTGTCAGGGATTCCATTTTCCAAGCTGAAAAGCCCTTTCCTGTGGAAGCTGCCACACAGAGAAAGAGCAGTGATCAGAGGCAATGAGGGGGAGGAGGCATGGCGGGCACCACCTCATGAGCCAGCACCCACCATGAGGAGGGACGGACATCTGGGAAAAGGAAGTCTACAGACACTGAACCCTGAGGTTCAGAGAAGGCAGAAAGGAAATGACATGGGCTCTGGCTGGTGTGGCCCAGTGGACTGAGCGCCAGCCAGCAAATCAATTCAGCGGTTCAATTCCCGGTCAGGGCACATGCCTGGGTTGCAGGCCAGGTCCCAAGTAGGGGAGTGAGGGGCGGGGGTGGTGGTGTTCTGAGAGGCAATAGATTGATGTTTCTCTCCCTCTCTTTCTCCCTCCCTTCCCCTCTCTTAAAATAAATAAAAATAAAATCTTTAAAAAAGAAAAAGAAAATTACATGGATATGAAAGACAGGGGAACATAGACAGTGAGTATACATAGGGGGGCTTGTGATGGTATTCCAGATGAATATACTTTAGAAATGTTTCATAATAACAACTTTTACAAGACAAATTTTTTAAAAGTAAGGTAAGGGGATAGGAAATAAAGGAAACCTTCTGCAGTGACTTCTGTCCACCCACCCCCACCCAAGGCTGCAACTTGACCCACATAAACTATGAGGCTGGGGAGAAAGAGCAGGTCACTGGGGCAGATGTGAGTCCAGCTGCATCCGACAAAGCTCTGCTATATCCCACTCAGACCCACCAAAACCGACAGAAAACACAGCTTTTGGTGAGTTTTCTAGGAGCCTGAACAAACATGTTCACATGTATAGCTCTGGGAATTCATTCTGGTCTCCAGAAGAATACTCCTTATCACAACATAATTCTGGGAGATGAAGAATTATGTGGGGGGTAGGGGTGGGGGAGAAGTGGGGGTTAAATTCTCATGGGAGTCTATAGGGCAGGCATCATTTATATGGAAAAAAACTTGAATTTTCAGGGTAGGAAAGGCCATCTCTCAAATATCTGGGCTGCAACAACTGCCACTCTGACGCTTGCGCCTCTGAGGCAAGGAGGGTCCAAAGATGCACCCAATTGATCCGCTGCCTTTCCTGAGGCTGCAATGCAATTCTTTGGAACCATCACACAGAGATAAGAGAAAGGAACTCCATTCTGGAAGTGAGCCAATGCCACCTGGCTTACTGCTCCACATAGCAATGGCAGGCTGGAGGACCACCCATAGGGTCTCTCCTGCCATCTCGGGCACCGTAGCACCCCCACCCTACAGGATTGCCTTCCAGGCAGCTCGCCCTTCTCCCAGAGCCCACAGCCCATACCTCCACCAGATCCCGCTCGCTGATACTTCTGGTGGCACTCCCTTTCTTCCTCGTGCACGGCTCTCCCCCAGTGACCCTGCCATCCCCTTTGGCATAGCTGTGCACAGTGAGAACTCCTGTTTGCCCTTGGGTTTGGCAGGACAGAGGCTCACTGGTTTCTGAATCGGAAGAAATAGACTCCCGGGATGAACTGGAGCCCAGGCTAGATGATGATTTCTTTTTGGAACCTGAGAAGACAAGGCGCCCCCCTATAGAGGCAGGATTCACAGAAAGATCCAAGGCAGTCGCTTCTTGTTCCTCTTGTTCCTCCTCCTCCTCCTCCTCCTCCTCCTCCTCATCCTCCTCTTCTAGTTTGACGTTTTTAAGCTCTTCAAATTTGACTTCAGCAGAGTCAGGATAATCTGAAACACAAATATACATTGGATAGGGCCAACTTTCTCCCACACATCTGAACCTCTTGAAAGGCGGAGTGGCAAAGCACAAACATGGGCAGCAAGTGAGACCTGGCCTTTAATCCTGGCCCTGTCACCTACAGGGCTGCTCTGTAATGAGGGGCTAACTGCTGATCCTCTCTGAGACTTCAGTTTCACCTTCTGTGTATAAGATGGAGCATAGCCTGGCAGACAGCAGACACACAGTGGTGACAGCTGCTAGTTCCCCAGAATCTCCTGCAGGAAATGAAGACCTGAGCTCAGGAGAGACCGAGCACCCCCAGGCTAGAGAATCTGAATGAAAGGCAGCCCAGCCCCAGAGTCCAGGTCCACAGAGCTGTCTGGCTCTCAGCAGAGGTACTGACAAGGTAACCTCAATGCAGAGATCCTTCAAGCCTGACTGGGGACTAATAGATGTGCCTCCCCACCAAATCTACCCTCAACAGCCATCTGAGTGCCTGGCCCAGAATACTGTGACCCCACCACCCCCTTCCTAAAATACAAATGGCTTCTCAAGCCTCCGAGTGAGCAGACCTAAGAAGGCAAGCAGTCCCTACAGCATCTTACTTCTATTTCTCTAGCCTCGTCTCCTGGTAACGCACATGCCCTCTACCCTTCTGCCACCATATGCAAATTACAGGAAATCACAACCACTGCCCTAGGTAAGTCATGTCCTTTCACATCTCCAGGCCTCTGCCCCTGCCACTCTTCTCAGGGATGCCCTTTCCATGTCCCCCACTCTGTCTGCCCACAAAATTCCTACTGTTCTTTGTAAGAGTTGGTTCTCTGTCGCTTCTCCAAAACAGTCAGTGCTTCCCTGACCCCTCACCAGGCAAAGGGATGGGGCCTTTCCCTTATGTTCCTCATCCACCTGGTGCGCTCCTAACCAAAGTGCTCCTCACACTCAGACCTGTCTCTCCCCTTTTCTTATTTGTGACCCTGCACTAAAGATGGCATCTGACACAGAACAGAACAATTAGGGTTGTGGGAAAAAACACCATAATCAACTGACCTGGGAAGGCAAGACCGTCCTCGACTTGCCGCACAGAGCTATGCGTGGGCCTGACGGGAGCAAGGGCAGCCTGGCACTCCATCATGTCGTACTGGCCGGAGCTGAGCTCCTCCTTGGGGAAGAGCTCACTCTGACTGACCTCCTGCGGTATTTCAAGACAAACTCGGTGCCTCTTTGTCCCTATACGGTGCTTGGCTAGGCTGCGAGGAGAGGAAGCATTTAAGAGTCCACGTGTATGTCTGCTTACACAAATATATCCCCACACTACCCAAAAGTGACTGGCCAGAGCCTGTCAGGCCCGCTTCACACTTCCGTGCCACCTCTTATTTGTGGGACCTGAGACAAGGGACTTTACCTCTGAGCCTGTGTCATCAAATGGAAGATGGGGATATCACCACCACCTCATGTTAGGCCCAGAGGACCTAAGAAAGCGCCTGGCACCAAGGAGGTACCCCATAAATATCTCTCCTTTCTTCCCCAACGGCCCAGGATAAATGGTCCTCAGAGGATAGATCCTCTGGCTCAGACACTGATGAGGCTGCCAACAGCAATACACCATTCCCTTGGTCTTGCAAGTCTTGTTCCTGCTACCACATCCACGTTTTTCGTTCTTAAATTATGCAATGCTTCACAAATTTACATGTCATCCTTGTGCAGGGGCCATGCTAATCTGTGTATTTTTCCAATTTTAGTATATGTGCATGCCGAAGTGAGAACCATACTCTCCACTTTTTAAAACGCTCTCACAGCCCTGGCCAGTGTGGCTGAGTTGGCTGGAGCGTCGTCCCACAGACCAAAAGGTCACGGGTTCAATTCCCAGTCAGGGCACATACCCAGGTTGTGGGTTTGATCCCTGGTCGGGGTGGATATGAGAAGGTAACCAATCAATGTTTCTCTCTCTCTGTCTCTCTCCCCCTTCCTCTCTCTCTAAAAGCAATAAAAAAATATCCTTCGGTGAGGATGAAAAAAATAAAATGATAAGTAAATAAAAGAGTCTCATACGATGAGAAAATGTGACTTTTCTGGCTCAGAGGGAGCCGTGCCCTGGCATGGGTGACCCTCACTCTAGCAAACCACAGGCCCACCAAAAGGTGCAATCATTCCTAGGTAATGGCCACAAGGAAGGTCTAAATGCCCTCACCCTGAGGATGCTGGAGCCTTTACCAAGGAGAACATTCTCTCAGCTGTGGCTCATACACCCCACTTAGAAACAGCCTTTCATCAGGTTATGGGGAGCTGCCCAGACACCCACTCAACAGCTGGGCCTGAGGGCTCCTGAGTTACCTTCTCTTCAGGTCGCCCTCCTCTCCATCCTCAGCCCCTTCCATGTCCTCCTCTGGACACTCTTCCTCATGCATTGCTATTGGGGGCAGTTCATTCTCCTTAAGAAACTCGGCAGCTTCTGGCGTGGGCAGAGTATGGTCGATAACTGTGTTGTCCTTCCCAGCTTTCCAGAGTTTGTACCTTTCTGGCTGGAACTTCCTCACAAACACATCCATGGAGATCTTCACCATATCCTTTCTGCAGGAACACTGTCACAAGTAACCAGAAGAGCTCCAGGTGAGCACACCTGAAGTACAGTATTTCCACCTGACCCCCAAAGCCATCACCTTCCTTTCAATGGAAAAATGTACAAGACAGTTTAAAGCCAAACTGTTTGGGTTCACAGGCTGAAGGCATATTGTGCTTGCAAAGCCTCCAGGCATGGAGGGAAGCAGGGAAAACGGGGCAGAGAATGCACGGCGCTGGGCCAGTCCACCCAGGCACTAACAGGATACATGAAGAACTGCTGGGATGAAGCTGTGCACTTAAACCCCGAGTGATCAACATGCACCTTCCCTTGATATCTATCCAAGCCAGGACCATGCAGGCGAGTCTACTCCTGATCAAAGGTCCAGCCCTGCTGCTTCCCTCAAGTAAAAGTAAACTCCTAAGAATTTCTCAACAGAGAAATCCCAAAATGGCTAAAGCAAGAAATATCAGTGTGTGTGGTTTTAATTCCCAGTATACTTAAGCATGGAAACCTCACTTTATACATTCTAAATCTGAACAAATTTTTAATAAACACAAGATGTTGGGCACTCTTGAACATTCGCAGCCACTTGGTTTCTGAATTCCAAAAGTTCAAAGAAAAGTTCTAATAACCAGTCAGTGCACCTAACAAGAATCAGACATCGTGAGGCATGGTGGGACAGAAAAACCAGCAGACTTACCAGCACCGCTTGTTTGCCATACTCAATCCACCGACGGGTAGCAAAATTGGTAGACTCCGCACAGTTGAAGCCGTGGTTAAAGCCAGCATGGTAGCCATAAGGGAAAGTGATCATAAACTCTCCAGCTTCCTGAGTTACCTGAACAAGAGCAGACTTGAAGCAGCTGCATCAAACTGGAGAAGTCCACAGAACTGAACTCTGAGCTCCAGCTCTGCCTCAACTTAGCTGAATAACCAAGGATAACTCATAAAATCACTGGGGCCTTGGTGTTTTCAGATGCCATGGCTACATATCAGATGTCATGGCTACAATAACCATATTCCAAAGGGACACTGTTCAGGGGGATCTGACTCTCCTGTGGTACCACTGGGAAGGTATAGTAGCCCCACCTTTAATCCCCTGAGATCAAAGTGTTGTTATACATGTTAGCTTTGGCCCACACATGGCAGAGTAATGAACTAGAATAAAGCTCCCCTGTGAAACACAGACCAGAAAGGGTGGTTTCTGTGTGAGACTGAGGATGTCTACATGTACAATCAGCTCACCTTGTCAAAGGGAATTCCATATTTCTTCAGCATTAAAGGGGAAATCAATGTCATCTTATGGCGGAGAAAAGCCTCGCAGCTTTGAGCACTTCCTGGGAAAAAGCCTGTTTAATCAAAAACAGGCACAAGTTAACACCGCTCCACACTAACTCTGTAACCCTAGCATCACTTCACACCTGTGCCTCTCGTCTGGACAATAAGGAGGATAAACCGCCAATGTGATCTCTGGGAATCCTTCTAGCTTTAGACCAATGCTAAGATTCTACGATGAGTCTCTGAGCTCCCCCATGCAGGCTATTACATGGGTACTTAAATTGTGTTTGGGGAACGGAGACAACCCAAGCAGCCTCTTTCAATAAAGAGCTCTGAAACGATTTAGGATCTTTCTCCATTCACCTGTATCCTCAGTCTTCTGTTAGTAACACATCTACTACAGAAGAGACTACCCAAGCTCTCTTGAAATGGGACCTCTAGAGGAATAAATCTATGAAAGTTCACTTAAAAGAATCAAACCACAAAATAATTTAATTTTGACTTTAACATCTGGGTTTCAGGCAAAAGATCAAACCCAATATGACTGGTACACTATCTCTGCTCAAATAAATCCATGCTTGATAAAACTGAGGCAAAGACAGTCTAATAAGGAATTACTAAGTTCCTTCTCAGGATAAAGCAGGGAAAGGCTCTGATTTCAGTTGCCCAGTTAGGATAAGCAAACTGGCACTCGGGCTGACCCGCACCCGCAGGCCTGAGAAAGGACATGTGAGAACCTGATCACAGAGAATGGACACTTTAGGGCAATAAGCATAGCTCACAGGAGGATCTGACCCAGCTATGGAGGAAACACAGTACCTTTGGCAAGGCGCTCCAATCGCTTTCCGTGCTCCGGGGGAACAGAGTACCTGCAATGACACAGAAACATTGGACACTGAGCAAAGGACAGTACAGGAGCTAAGGGACACATTCTTACTCTCAAAAGAGCTCAAAGTATCAGATTTTTCAACTTCCCAACTACAAAAATGAGAAATGGATCTAGAGAATTGACATATTACACCATTTGAGAGTGGGGAGCCCACATGGAAATGTGAGTGAGTGATTTTATTTCTTTTATATTCATCCATTAACAAGAGGTGCTGAATATTTACCATGACTCAGGATTAGGTATGTACTCAATGTTGCTCTCCTTTATAATGTTATTAATGAAATGAAATGGAAGAAGGATGGTATTATAGTGCTCCTGGCAGAGCCTGAAAGGCCTAACTGGGATAGGATAAAAGAAGAATAGAAAACAAGGGTAAATGGACTTGACACTTAGAGACCTGGCCCCGTACCTACTGCTGAACCCATTTTCCATTCATCTCCAGTTGTACTAATTAGCCCATCACTACTCCTCTACGCAGGTTATCTAGACACCATAAACTGCTCTTCATAAAAGACAAAAAAGCCACGTAAGACTACTCAAAACTTTCGCAAAACCACTAACTTTATATTCTAAAGTTCACAGTAAGTCTGTTTTAACCTTTATAATCAAGTCTCAAGATTATAACAAACAAACTTCCCATCCCAAATAGCTTCATTATGAAACAAAATAGATGAGGAGCTGAGGAAATGTTTGTCACCTAAAGGACTTCGGGCAACCTTGCACAGGAATTTGGAGGTCCTACTTCAGAGGACCTGAAGAGTGTGTGAAATAACCAGAAAACCTGATCTCTACACGAGAACAGAAATCCAATTTCAGGTACCTCTGGAATAAATGTGGTGAAGACGCGAAAGCAACATTTACAGATTCTAGAAGTCAAGCCAACTATTGAAGGTAATGGGATGGTAGTTAACAGGGTAATCACGGTCTTAAAAAATTTTGCCCCAAGACTAGAAACTGAAAAGTATTTGAAAGGAAAACACTGGGAAGGGATGTGGCTTAAGATGCTGGAAAAGGAAATGAAGATGGATACAGTTTCCATGACTCCCCATGAGCTGGCCCATGCTTTTCCCTTTGACCTCCTCACTCACTCCCATCCTTGTACACAGCACCCAAACAACTAAGCTTCCTCTAAAGACAACATCCTCTCTCTCAGCTTAGGATCCTTGCATGTGTTTTCCAACCACTTAAACACACTTCCCTCAGCCTTCTCTCTCCTGAACCCACCATCATCCCACTCAGCTACATTTCCTGCTTTTTGAGGTCTCAACTTAATTGTCATCTCTTCCAGGGACGCCCTTTCTAAATCCCACCCCTCATGTACCCTTTCCATGTGGACCTACAGCACCCACTATTTCCCATCAGAGCTTTTCTCACACTGTCATTTTCTCATACTTTGCATCTCCTTTCTGTGTGAGGGTAGATATCTCAACTGCCTTATTAACTAAATGCTGAGACTGAGTGATAGATCAACACAGGGAGAGAAGAGAGAACAAATCTTTCTCTCCCCAACTAGACAGAGAACATCCTGGCAGGCAGGAAGCACGTGCTGAGTAGACTTGCATCCCCTCGTGTTAAGCACACACTGCTGCTCACCAAATATTTTTTCCATGAGGACAAGGAGGCTTTCTATCATCTGAAGGAGTGACTCCAGTCTTGGAAGTCTGCCTCTAAGAAATGCCTCAGGCCTGCTCAGAAAAAGAAATTAGAAAGCAGTGGGATAGCCTGGAAGAGCCTCTGTGCCTCTTAGTCACTCAGCCAACTTATGCTTTCATATGATGGTATTAAGTGCCCTGCCCTCTAAATAAAGCCAGTTACTCAAAAGGCAGTCTGGGCACTGAGCTCCAACAGCATCTCATCACTTGAAAGTCTGTTTAAAATGTAAAATGCCAATCCTACCCCAAGCCTACTGAACCAGGGTCTGTGTTTTAACAAGATCTGGAGGCGTTTCCTAGGCACATGAAAGCTGAGGAGCCCTGCTCCGTCCTGAGAAGCGCCAATGCCAACTACAGGCTGACTTTACCAGGACTTTGGTTCTCCGAAGTGCAGGTAATTGATGCTGTATAGGTCCATGTCTTCAGTGTGCCAGGCGAAAGATGTCTTCCACATGCCAAAGTATAGGTATGGGGTGTTCACACCCTCAATGGTGATCCCACTCTCCTTCTCCACCAAGTCCAGAATTGTTTTCAGCCGGCCAATATTCCATTCATCAACATGCTGCAAAGGAAATGACAGTCCAGGACAAGTTATAATGAATATAAACTGAGGCTCTGAACCTATAAATCATGGAATAGGTCACAGGTGAGCTAACAAAAATATGGATAATGTCAAAACAGCATGGACATGAAGACCACAGCATCCCTCACTCACTTTTCACAGCCACTGCAGGAAATGATGCCATTATACCTCTGAAGGGCAAATACCACTTGGCGTACACTAGTCTATGAAAGATGAACAGAAAAGTGACAGCCACCTGTTCTAAATCCCAGAAGAGTTTGAACTGAAGCTAAAGAAACTTATGTCAAAATAGGAGAAAACTCTTAAGCCATAAAAAAGTACAAAACATGGGCCCTGACGAGTATAGCTCAGTTGGTTGGGCGTCGTCCCACAAAGTGAAAGGTCACAGGTTCAATTCCCAGTCAGGAGGGCACATGCCTGGGTTATAGGTTCAGGCCCCAGTTGGGACACATAGAGGCAACCGACTAATGTTTCTCTCCCTCTCTTTTTCCCTCCCTTCCCTTCTCTCTAAAAATAAATAAATAAATAAAAAATACAAAACATGGGAATTAATTATACTAATCTGTGACTTTTCTAGTCCTAATTTCCACTGAGTAGTGTTTTCAGTAAAAAGTCTCAGTATCACCCAAATCCTTTTCCTGAGCTGTCATGGTCAGCTAGGACGCCACCTCCTAGTGTATTGTGGATTATGATGCCCTGCTTGTACCTCCCCATCTCAGGTCCTTTTACATCTCTATACTGTCACCAACTAACTTGGATTCCACTTTTTAAACTCCTTTCTTCCATTAATTTACAAAAACATTAAAGTTAGTCTGAATCATAATCCCTGAAATGCCCTACAGATTTCTCAATCATCCAAAAAACTGGTCCTGACATTCCTTCCCTTTACATCCCAAGCCAGTGCAATTTGATAAAACAGCTTTTGCCACAGAATCTTGTCTGCAGGTTCTGAAAATCTAAGTAAGTTTCTCTTCCTAAATCCATACCCTCCTCTCATTAGATTAGTCAGTGATCTTTTTTTCTGCAGAAACCACACTGCCTCTCCCCCAACAATTCCTTCTTTTTTCTTTTCCCCAACAATTCATTTACTGTGATCCCACCCTTTCAAGAACTCATCAGCTACCACCCACAGGCTATTCTAACAGCCTTTGCAAAGAACACATTATCCGATTCACATGTAGAGTAGAAGAAGTAACATTCACTCACATGCAAAAATACCCCCAATTAAGCGAGCACAGCACGTCAGCTGGTGGTAGATCTTCCCTTTATTCATCCCGCCCACTCAGCAAGCAGCTTTTAGGGGCCTACTAAGTGCTGGGCAGATAAAAACGGTATTACATTACAAAAATGCTGCAGAGTTGCCAGTGCATCTCACCTTTTCATAAAGAGTGCCATTCACATCTGCCCCATAGATCGGGGGATTGAAAGTAAGATTTTTCCAGTATTTCCGTTCAAGCTCTTCAAACTCACTGTAGCGTGGGGTACAGTACCTTTCAAAAGTAAAAAAGAAAGTGCTAACCACTTACAAGGGACTAAATTCACTAGGCATTATGAACAGCACAAGACACAATCCCCTGTTCCAGAAACAGCAAGACATTTCAAATGAACGTGACATAACCTTGGCCTTCAAGGCTCCAAGACACAGCAACTCCCTCAATATCCCTTCCATGAGCTCTTGGCTAAAGCAAGGTAAGGTACATGAAGATGTAAGGCCATCTTCCTTAAGAAGCATGGTACCTTCAAATGTCTGAAGAAAATCTACTCAAGTTACACCCCACTACGATCAGAGTGGATGGGCCACCCAGGGAGAAAATAGGCTTACAGACTTGTGAGATCCAAAAGCCGCAAATGCCTATACAATTGACCCTAGAACAACACAGGTTTGAACTGTGTAGGTCCACATACACGTGGATTATTTTCTGTAAATGTTCTTTCTCTTCCTTATAATTTTATTTTCTCTAGTTTAGTTTTTTGTAAGCATACAGTACAGAATATATACACAAAATGCATTAGTAGACTGTTTGTCAGTAAGGCTTCTGTTCAGCAGCAGGCTGTTAGTAGTTAAGTTTTGGGAAAGTCAAAAGTTGTATGTAGATTTTTGACTTCACAGGGTGGGGGTGGGGGTGGGGAGTCAATGCCCCATCCCTACATTGTTCAAGGGTTACCTGTCTACCCACAGACAGCCAAAATCCAACAGCCTGTGAAGAGCAGAGGCCCAGGCAGAGCGTTGCTTCCCCGCACTCAGGCAGAGGAAGTGGCTCTGAGAGGGCGCATTTGTATTGTCACTGGTAGTGCAGCACCCGGTGCAGAGGCTAACGTTCAACAAATAGTCATGCTTCAAAACAAAGTAGTTTAAAACCACTTAAAAATTATTACACAGCAATTTTAAAAAGAGTTATAAATGTATTAGGCATTTGAAAATGCACGCTGTAACTCAAATGGCAAAAAAAATGTATCATGAGTGGATTGAATGGAAGCAAAGATCAAAATGAAATTTTGTGGAGATAATGGGATGAGTGAGATAAAAAGTCTTACTTTGAATACTGGTTTACATTTTAATGTCAACCAAATGACTAATATAGAGTTTAGAACTCTAAAGTTCCTTTCAAAATATAAATAATTCTTCCACCACCCACTGATATGCTTTATAAATTTAGATTTTTATCTACTGGGTTTTGCTGACCACGCAGACAGAAATCAAGGGTAACAATTTGTTGTATTTCAGATGAAAAGAAAAGACGCAGGACTGGTTAATTTAAAAAGAAAAGAAGTATTGTGAAAGAGGAAAAGGCCTACCATATGTTGACAAGAAGAGACGGTAGGCCCAGGAGACTGAGGCCTCTGGTGGAAGCCCATGTGAAACAGGAAACAGGTGTGCTTTGGTGCTCGCATCTCCGACCCCCATCCCCCACCCCTACATAGCAAGAAATCAGACCCAAAGGATGACATAGACTTTCATCTGCAGAGCATGTCACACTTCTCCAACATGCCTGTACATAACTTATTTCATTAGACAGCAGGTTGGCCAGCAATATAGATGTTTTAAGTGTTAAAGCTGTCAATAAAACTGGAAGACTGTATTTAAAACTATGATAAGCCAAAGGAAATGGCAAAGCCTAGAAATAGCTAGAGTGAGATAGCTAGATGTGAGAGAGACATGATAAGGCGCATGAAGTCATGCCCCAAAAGTGTGAAGACTGGCAAGTTTCGGATCTAATGCTGGGCTCATTCACAGCGAAGGCACAACATGTGTGACTGGCTGAAATCAAGACATGCGTAGATCAAAAAGGCTCAGGAGAAAAAGCAAGGAAAAAGGGAGGAATCCCTGTGGAAACTCAAAATTAAGGAGTAGCACAGGAATGGAGAAGATCCAAGGAAAAAGATTAAGAAAGCACAGTGAGAGCTGATGAGGGAAAGACAAAATTCATTCGCTGTACACCTGAGGTTAAATGAGAGCTAAGTGTTACAAACAGCAGAGAAACAACTGAAAACAGCAGGCCTAAATAAAGAAAGATGTTTCTAACAGAGACAAGAATGTACAGAAGATGAAGTCAGCAAAAATAGCAACCAGTCTGGTAGTTTATTCACACAGTGGCAATGTCAAAATGGAAAGGAAAGAGTACCTTTACCGGTTGTGAGGATTTTGAGCATGATTAAAGACATAAGGACCCAGAGGAAGAGATTAGCTACTAAAGCCACTTTTAGATTAGCAGGTGGTATCAATACAGCTGGCAAAGGCTCCTTTTGAACCAACTCCAACTTTTTCCTTGGGAAATCTGCAACTTAACTGCAGTCAGAAAGTAATTCTACTTTTGATGGAAAAACAATGGCATTACTTTATGTAAGAATATGGACAAGTTAAGACTGTGACACAGTACTGAGAGAAGGAAATGCTTCCTCCCAAAAAGGTCAGAAAGGGAGCCAGAAGCTAGAGCTGAGGAGACCAGCCTTCAGTAGGACCATAGCCATCTTGAAGAGAGCTATGAGAATAAGCTGGGTACTAGATGTTATGACAGGTAAAGGAAGAAACATGTTTTCACTCACTTATCACTGTTGGCTATTTTGCGGAACTCTCGAACCGTCATGGCTTTCTTTTGTATGTTGTACTGAGTAAAGAGGCCCGACTGCCCAGTCACCAGCTGCTGGATGGGAGCAGGAATGACCAGATCATCAATGTCATCATAGGATGCTCGAGGTTTCCACTCCTTTGGAGGAACAACCTGTAGGAAACACAACAAAGAGACAGATCAGAGACCTGGTGAGCTGGTCAGGCTCTAGGAAGCGTGTACGCTGCTATCCAACGTAACAGTCATATTTTACTGAGAGTTACTTTAATTTAACGGTGCTCATCCAAACACAGCGAGTCACACTGTCGTGTTAACTCTGATCCCATCCTGCCACCAGCCAGCTGCATAGTTGCCATGATGCCCTAAGGTAAGCAATACTTATTTCTCAGCATCAGTATCTTATCTGGGCACCAAGAGGGGAGGCTGAAGAACTGATTCTCTCTCAATCTAACAGAAAGTCCACATGGGAAGCCAAATTACTATCAAGAGTGCTGGCTGACAGTGAAATGAGAACAAGAGAAGCTGAATGGCACAAGCACTCAAGGACAGATAAAAACACTCCGGCACCACAGGCACCACAGTCGCCCCTCAGCAGCTGCCCTGAGACCCTGGCTCTTTATCTTCCTTTTAAAGATGTCAAGCAGCTCTCCCCCTACCTAACAGAGCGATGCTTCAGATGTTAATGAAAAGGAATTAACTTGCAAATAGAACAGCACACACACAGCCATCATCCTGCCTGGCTTTCAGTAAAACTCAGTTCTTCCAGCACTCACCTAGGAAGTCTTCCTGCAGCCCTGTCACAAAAGCCATTACTGAACAAACCCACTGCTCACCTTGGCCAGCCCAGCCCTATGAGCTCCTTGGGATTCAATGTAAGCAATGTATCGACTGAAGTTCCGGAACTCCTCCATAGTCGGATAAAAGGTCATTATCCGAGCGCTGGGATTCAGGGTTTCAGATTCAGAAGCCATTTTTTCCTTCTTTCTGAGGTCACTTTCGTCAGACAGGAATCTGAAGAAATACATAAAAGCACAAAAGTATATAAAATGTAATTAAAATTAAATGCTGGGAATGTCAGTGCTGAAAAGTAAAAGATGATCTAGAAATTCTGAAGAAGTATTAAGACCTCCCACCTGGAATCTGCCTCTAGGTGAGTTACTTAAATGAACTAGAAATACAGATAGAAAAGGCTCAGTTTAGAAGAACATGATGTATCAACATTGCATGTATTCAAATCTCATTTAAATGGAGACACTGTTTCAGCTACAAAGGGGGAAATTGGGGAAATTGTAATTATTTCATTGTTGGTCCTGTCTAACAATACAGCTGCCTGCCCATATTTTACCCTTCTTCCTTATTCACATCTTGCTAATTGCTTTTCAGAGTATTAAACTTAATACACTATAACCAGATTTAAAAAGCAACCTATGAGCTCCCATCCCAGGAACAGCTTTAAATAGGATTCTGATTCCTAAGAAAAGTTACTTGGTTACAAGATTACAAAGTTTAATGGTTAAAAAGTACTTGGAGCCCTGGCTGGTGAGGCTCAGTGCATTGAGCGCTGGTCTGTGAACCAAAGGGTTGCCTGTTCGATTCTCAGCCAGGGCATGTGTCTGGGTTTCAGGCCAGGTCTCTTGTTGGAAGCATGAAAGAGGCAACCACACATTGATATTCCTCTCCCTCGTTTTCTCTCCCTCACCCTCTCTCTAAAAATAAAATCTTTTCTTTAAAAAGTACTTTGATATTAGTAGCATGAGTTATAATTTTTAAAATATCTAAGCCAGTTATAATATTTAAAATAATATCTAAGCAGTTTCAGTTGTATTTAATGAAGGCACACTAGAGACTGGTTTAATTGCAATGTACCCAGAACTGAAAGGACAAAATTTAAACAGGCAATAAACTGGCAAGATAGAGCAAACTTCCTAACTGACTGGAAAGGGGGAAACACTTTGTTTTTAGATGAAGCCTCCAGCTAAGTGGGTACATTCTCATTACCAGGTACTACAAAAGACTATTACAGTACACTGAATAAGAACCAAGCATACCAGCTCCAAGCAGCCAGTTAAGCCAAAGGAAACTCTAGAACTCCCCCAATCTGGGCCCCAAAACCATGCCAGTTCAGTTCCAGGAGGGCCCTTGAGAGCTAGAGAGCTCAGAAGGAAGGAAAGTGCCTCCAATCTACCAATAATCTAGTAGACGTGTGGAGCAAAACTGTCTGAGGTATGAGAGAACACAGGGTCCCTTACATCTCTCAGACTTCCATTTCACCAAAAATAAAGTGTGCCCCGGCCCAGTGCTCTTCACGCACCTTGCCCAACCTTTGCATGGCAATATACTGTTATCCCTGTTTTACACACCAGAAATTTTGCCTACAGTGCTGTAACGCACTCCTGGTGCTGCTTCCATTACTCTATACTGCCTACATAATACGTCCACCTAGACTAAGCCCTTTAAAAGGGCAGATCAAGTGTAGAGGAACATGAGGTATATTTAATTTTGAAGACCTTCTTTTTAAAAAAGAACATAAAATATCTTTTAAAAATTTTACCAAATAATACAATCATGTGAATACAGTGCTAGGGCCCATCGCCTCTGGCCTTATTCATCTTTGTTTGCCTAGAAACTAGAACAATGCACGGCACAGAGTAGGCACTCAGTAACTGTTGAATAACTGATTACCTTGCCCTCACCTCTGATGCTCGTTTCCTTTCTTCAATCCTAGGATTCCCTTCCCCCAATCTACTCCCTGGGGACAGCTCCGGTTCCCTGACACCTTCTTTCTCCAATCCAGCAACAAAGCCTAGTGAATTAAGAGTACTGGCTCCGGAGTCAAAGCAACTCTTAATACAGATCCGGTTTCTGCCATTTATTAGCTGTGTGGCCTTGGCTGTATGAGTTTCCAGAGCCTCAGTTTCTCCACCTGTAAGATGGGGATCCCAACCTCCCGGCTGGCAGGGTTGCTGTAATTAACTCAGATGATGCAAGCAAAATGCTAAGCACTAGGCCCAGTACTTAAGTACTCTGTAAATGTAGCTATTGCTAAGAACCACTGCAAATTCCCGCTCCCTCTCCTCTCTGCCGCTCCCGCGGGTATCGCTCCTAAGGTAGCCCCCAGCTCCCAAGTCCCCGAACCTCACCGTGTAAAGGGCCAGCCCCTCCCGGCTCCGCCGCCTAGAACAGGGGCCCGGCCGCAGGAAGAAAATACGGCCCAGTGGACCCGCCCCCCTCCCCGACGACCATTGGTCATATGAAATTGGAAAGGACCAATCTCAGAATGCATTTTAGAAGCTCCAACTCCCATTGGCTGAGAACTGTGCCCATCACTCACCCCTTCCCCTCCCCCACCGGATCTCACGGTCAAGGCCGCAGCAACGGCACATCTAAAAGATTCCAAAACCGTATGGTTCTCACCTAAAGCCCACCGCCCCGGGGGGGCTAAGGCCCAACTTCTGCTGTTGCCACTAGCCGATCTCACTGCTTTTCCTTCTACCAAAGGACGAAGCTCCGCCTCCTCTAAAGTCGGTCTCGGCGCAGCCGCACAGTGCCTCTCAGAGTCAACCAATCCGAGGGTCACTATAAACCTCCAAATAACCAATGTGAAAGCGCTGCAGGCGCTCCAAAGTCCGGGCATATAAATCTGCTCAGCCTATGAGTGCCGGTTCGGGCTGTTGCCAGGAGAAAACCCTGTACCACTAGGGACCGCGGCCACTGAGTATCTCCGCTAAATGTGGAGCTGGCCTATCACAGGCAGGCCCCTGGCCGCCGGTAGCTAATCAGGATAGAAAGAGACGAGTGCCTAGAAATGTTCTGGTCGGAAAAGGTAAGGGGAATTGAGGGTGCTGTAGGACGCTTTTAACGAAAGGGTCAGGCAGAGCCTTTTGGGGCGGAGTTAGGACCCTTGCTTGAGGTAGAAGTGTGCTGGGATCCCTTAAGGGACCGCTTCCGAGGTCAAGGAGTTCCTGATAAAGTGGCCAACTTGTCCTGGTTTGTCCAGGACTGTCTCGGTTTTTAAAAAGGAAAGTCTCGTCCCCTGTGAACTCCCTCATTCGCCGGTACAAAGGGACATTTCTTGAAGAGAACAGTTCTTGAATGGGAAGGAGCTCTGCGGGTTATTAGGACAGATCCTAAGGGGCGATGTCCTTAAAGTCATTAAAAAACAGTTACCCAGTGAGCGAGGATTTGGTGGTCATTAGGAGGAGCTTGGGGAAGAGATCCTGGGAGTCATTAGACGCACTGTGGGGCGAGGTGGGGAGTTCTGGAAGTCATTAGGAGCAGTTTCTGAGTAGTGACACTGATGGGTCAAGTAAAAAAGTAAAATAGTCGCTCTGGCCGGTGTGGCTCAGTGAATTGAGTACCAGCCTGCAAACCCAAAGGTTGCCAGCTTGATTCCTGGTCGCGGCACATGCCTGAGTTGTGGGCCAGGTCCCCAGTTGGGGGTGTGTGAGAGGCAATCGATCCATATATCTCTTGCACATTGATGTTTCTCTCCCTCTCTTTCTCCCTCCCTTACCCTCTCTAAAAATAAATGAATAAAAATATTTAAAAGACTTTATTTTTAGAGAGAGGAGAAGAGAGGGAGAAAGAGGAGCGAAACATTGATGTGTGGTTGCCTCTAGCGCGCCGCCAACTGGGGACTTGACCCGCAACCCAGGCATGTGCCCTGACTGGGAATTGAACTGGCAACCCTTTAGTTCACAGGCCAGTGCTCTATCCACTTAGCCACACCAGTCAGGGCAATAAATAAAGTCTTTTTAAAAAGAAGAGAAAGAAAAGAAAAGTAGCATAGTCACAAGTCATTTTTTTTTTAAGTACAAAATTACCCGTAAATGAGTAATGCTGTAGTGCACTGGAAAGAGCTTTGCAGTTAGATTTGTGTTCCAAAGAGTGGGCTTTCCCATCAGTAAAATGGAAAAAAATAATAATAGTAGCTTTACAGTGTTGTTACGTAGATGATAGTTAATACATATTGAGAAAAAGGATGGTATTACATACAATGGTACAGACTTAGACCAATGGTGATATATCCCGTGCTTTCCCCCTCACATCCCCCAAAAGCAAAGTTTTGCTTCCAAAAAGACAAGGGAAATGAACATTGGGCAGATAGTTAACCATTAGTCTTTCACAATTATAAGGTTTTTCTCTCTTGTCCCAGTAAGGTAATATATTAGATTGTGTTGGGTATCTCACAAAATTGCTACAACTATGAAAAACCCAACTTGGGTGTTCTTCACCCCAAATCATGCCACAGAATTCATCCATGCTATTGTCCTTGCTGCTGCCACCAAGCACAAAATCCAGCTTGCTTCACAGACTCCACTGTCCTGGACTTGGGTACAGTTACTAGCATTGTTGTCACTACCAACTACTCCATGATTTAATCTTGTTACATTTCCTGCTGCTGCCAAAGAGGATTTTTCTAGGATGGCTGCTACTCTGCATCACTAGCTTTCATTTGGTGAGTTGCATGTGATAGGTAGAGCCTGGATTAAACTCTCTTGACATCCTCCCATTTCTCTGACCAGTTTATTTTAGTCACCTTTTTGAAGCTCATCTTTCCTTTTCATTCCTTAAATGTTGATATACAAAGCAAAATGTTGGTATTCAAAGCAAAACGTCAAAGTTGTTACCTTTGGGTGCGTGATGAGAGATGGGGAGCCAGGACGGCATGAATAATGCTTCTGGGGTGTTGGTAATGTCCTATTTCTTAATCTGAATGGTAGTTATTACATGGGTCTGTTCGCATTGTTTTGTTTTTTAAGATTTTATTTTCAGAGAGAGGAGAAAGGAGGGAAAGAAACATCCATGTGTGAGAGAAATGTCAGAAATATCAATCGGTTGCCTCTTGCACACCCCCAACTGGGGACTCAGACCTCAACCCAGGCATGTGCCCTGACAGGGAGTCGAACCAGCGACCTTTTGGTTCCCAAGCCAGCACTCAATCCACTGAGCCACACCAGCCAGGGCTGGTCTGTCCACATTGTAAAAATTCTTTGAGCATATCAATTGTGCATAACATTTGATATACATGATACCTTAATTTTTTAAATTAAAATATAAAATTAATAATTTAAATTTTTTTAAAAAAGAAAATCATGTTGATGATGTTCTCATAGCTGTGTCCTTTGCCCTCTTATCTCATTCTACAAACTATCCTGAAGTGTTTCTGGTTTCACAACTTACTGGTAGTAAGATCTAGCGGCATATTACTTAATTTCTCCAATCCTCAGTTATTTAATAACTAAAACTGGAACAGTACTTCCCTTTCTTGGTTGTGAGAATTGAATGAGATAATGCAGATAAAGCACTTTGACGCTGAAGTGGCATGTAGTAAGTGCTTAGTAAATGTTAGTTGCACTGATGGATGATGATGATGATGGTGATGATGAAATGATACAAAGCACTTACCATCAAGTCTGAAACAAGAGCTCAATACACATTTAGTCTAAGGCTTCAATCATATATGCACACGGAGGACACCTACTCTCTACTCCAGCATAATCTCCCCCAGCACAATCTTCTCCCCTGAGTTCAGATCCATATATTCTCCTATGTCTAGATCCCTCCCCCTCGGTGTCCTACAAGTACCTAAAACTCACATGCCTAGTGAAAAACTGCTCTCTGCCTCACAGATGAACTCCACCTCCTAAGTTTTCGTATCTCAGTGGGGTGCCATCCACCCAATTGCCTAAGCCAGAAACCAGTATGCAACAAGCAACTCCTTCCTGGGTCCATTACCTCACCCTGTCCAGAGTACCACAAAGTGTTTTCCAAGTGCATGGGTTTGTTTACATGTCCATCTTCCTCCACTGGACAAAAATCTCTCGAGTATCATGTCAATCTTATTGGTAGTATCATTTAGAAATGTGTTTCTTTGCCAGAAATAGAACCCTAGCAACAGTGGCTCAAACAAACATCAAGATATTTTCCTCATGTAATAAGAAGTCTGAAGGGGGCATTTATTGGCATCAGCTTAGTGTTCAGCAAAGACACCGAAGATACAGGCTCCTTCCATCTTTCTCCATCATACTTCACAACCTGTGCTTGGCCCTTGTGTGTGCACCTCGTGGTTGTAGAGTGTTGCTGCAGCTCTAGACATCCTGTCCACATTTATGGGGACAAGGAAGAAAGGGACCGTATCAGGAGCACCTGTTCTTCCTACGAGACACAGCAAGAAGTCTCCCAGGATCTGTTCACTTGTCACTGAATTCCCACCATTACTGAATGAGTGGAACTGTCCCTTCCTTGCCCTCCTGGCATTTACACTCTAGTGAGGGAGACAGATGTGAAACAAGTGTTCAAGCAGATAAAGAAAATCACAAAAGTTGTGCTTGCTATGAAGGAAAAAAGGGGAAACAACTTTTAAAGTGACTTATTACCAATGGTAGTAGGATTTGGAGATAAACTTTGTCATTTTGTACAGTGCCTAGCACGTAGTAAGCATTACATCAGTGACAATAATGGCAATATTAACTTTTAAAGTTAACTACATTTACTTAACCTTTATTATGTCCCAAACACTATACTAAAAACTTTATACTCGTATACACAAAAGTTGTTTACATCATCGGCACTTTTCTTTTTATAAAATAAACTTTATGGAGGTATTATTTACATATACCATTAAACTTGCCCATTTTATGGGTATAATGTAATGATTTTAAATAAGTCACCAAGTTGTACAACTATCACCCAATCCAGTTTTAGAACATTTCCATCACCTCAATAAAATGTGCCACCTCAATAAGATCCCTGTTCCCGATGACAATAACTGTCCCCACCACCAGCCCCAGGCAACCATTCACCTACTTTCTGTCCATATCAATATGCGTCTTTTGGACACTTCATATAAATAGAACCATACAACATGTGCTCTTGTGTATCTGGATTTTTTCATTTAGCATAATGTTTGTTGAGAGTCATCTAAGTTGTAAGATGCATCACTATTTTATTTCCTTTTAATGTTGAATAGTATCCCATTTTTATTGATTGACATTTGGGTTGTTTCTGCTTTTTGGCTATTATGACTAGGGCTCCTATCAACATTTATGTATTTATGTGCAAGTCTTAGTGTAAATGTATGTTTTCATTTCTCTTGGTTAATTAGGGGTAGAATTTGTGTTGTACAGTAAATTTGTCTTTTTAAAGAAACTGCCAAACTGTTTTTCAAAGTGGCTGTACTATTTTACATTCCCAGCGACAATATTATGGGGGTTCCCATTTCTCCATCTTTGCCAACATTTGTTATTGTCTGTCTTTCTGATTATAGCCATTCTAGTGGGTGTGAAATGGGGCTTTAATTTGCATTTCCCTAATGATTAATGATGTTGAACATCTTTTTATATGCTTATTAGCCATTCACACATCCTCTTTGGTGAACTATTTAAATATTTTGTCAATTTTTCAAATTGGGTTGTTTGTCTTAATATTGAGTTGTAAGAGTCCTTTATATATTCTGAATACAAATCCTTTACCAGATATTGGCTTTGTAAATATTTTCTCTCATCCTGTGCCTTGTCCTTTTATTTTTATAGTGTCTTGAAGTGCAAGAGTATTTAATTTTGATGAAGTCTAATTTATCAGGTTTTGTTTTTTTACGAATTGTGCCTTTGGTGCATTGGCGTTGACATTTATATAGCTCTGTTCTGCTTCCACAATCTATCCAGAATCCAGCACTCCCCTCCACCACCACTGCCACCACCCTGGTGCAAGCCACCCACCTCTGTAGCCTGATGAAGGTAATGTTCCCCGCTCTTGCCCTTGCTCCCTGCCGTCGCTTCAGACAGCAGAGTGATTCTTTAATACTTGATGCCAGATCGTGTTACTCCTTTAAAAACCATCAAATAAATGACTTTCATCTCATTCTGGATGGATGCCAAACGCTTAGAATGGCCTACAGGCGCTCTCCCTCTGGGAAGCACAACCACGCCTTTCCATTCTCCCTCTTCTTCCATCCAGGCGGTTACCCCTGCCTTTCTCCCTCCTAAGCTCCAGGAGCCCTTGAACCACCTCTGTAGCTTTCTAAATAAATTTCAATCATTTGAAAAAAATTGGCCTACAACCTTCCCCCATCCCAATTGATGTATCACCCCTACCCCCACCCGTTCCCCTATGTCTGAATGGCTGGCTTCCCCACCTCCTCCAGGGCCTTGCTGACATATTACCTCCTAAGTGAAGCCTTCCCTGACCATCACTATATGCCCTATTTTTCTGTTGTTTAACTCCACCCATTAGAGTGTCTTGTCCAGGAGGCCAGGGCTGTGTCACTGCTATCCCCATCACTTAGGACAGCCCTGGCCCTCTGAGCGTACTAAATATTTGTTGAGCCCTGACTGGTGTAACTCAGTGGGTTGGCGTCGTCTCACAGACCGAAAGGTCACCTGTTTGCAATTCCCAGTCAGAGCACATGCTTGAATTTTGGGCCAGGTCCCCGATTGGGGCGCATGTGAGAGGCAACCGATTAATGTTGATGTCTCTCTCACACATCAATGTTTTTCTCCCTTTCTCCCTCCCTCTCTCTAAATATAAGTAAATAAAATCTTTTAAAAAGTACTTAAATATTTGTTGAGTGAACAAATGACATTCCTTAATTTCATCCTCACAATGAACTTTTGAAGAAGGCATCATTATGATTCTGCTTTATAGCTGAGGAATCTGGGATGCAGGGAAGTTAGGTAACGTGAAATGAACACTGAATCTGAGTGATGAACTGAATGAGTAAATGAATAGGAAGGATTGTGTTTGTACATTGATGATGCCTTTGGCCTTCACCTCTGAGTCAATCACATTCCAACTCTTGTCTGGGGGCACTAGCTGATGTACAGAAACATTTTTTTGAGCTTTGCAGGGTCTGGGCAAAGGGCTTCACAAAAGCTGCCCAGAAAAGAAGCCCTGATCCCTAAGCACCAGGAACAAGTTGACACAAACTGACCTGCTCAACCCGACTCACTGGGGGTGGGGGGCGAGGGTGGAGCGGGGCTTCTGTAGCCAGGTCAGTCCATATAAAAAGAAAGAGAATTCAGCCTGAACTCAGCCTTGCAGACAGGGTCAGCTGGAAAGACCAGGGCCTTCTGGCCTCTGAAATATAAAAATACAAATATAAAAATGTTTACAGGCAGACACACACATATTCACAAATACACCCTGGATTCCTCCAGTTAACAAAAACGTAGTCTTTCTCTCTAGCTCTGATTTATCCTCCCCTGCTGGTTACAGGTGTTACAGGTCAAACCTTGGTGAGCAGCACCGACAGACGCCCAGAGGCTGTTTCTGCCTCGCCTTCAGTCCTTTTCCATCGCTTCCATGAACTGTTCTGCTGGGTTTTTGTTTTGTTTTGATCTGAGCCACCAAAATACCTTCACTTCAAGGCTAAATCCCATCCTGTCTTCAAGGCTTGACTCAAGTTCTACTCATTGTGCATTTAACAATTTTAAAATAAGCACCTATTTTGTACTGACTCTGGGGACACAGAAATAAAGACAACTCTGTCCCTCCATTTGGAAAATAATTACAGGCACCTCAAATTCAACAAAAGCCAACTCTTGGTTCCTCCCCCAGCACTCCCCACCTCGGGAGAGGCACCATTACTCATCCAGGTGGGCAGTCACTCTTGACTTTTGTCTCTTGCAGACACACCCAAGCCTCTCAGTCTTACTTTAAACACTATATCGTGAATTCTTTTTATTTTTTTACCCCCTCTGTCACTATCATTCCACTTCAAGCCACAGCGCCTTTCACCTGGACCACTGCAACCACTGTCCCTCCAACCTGTTCTCCAAACAGCAGCCAGTGCCCTTTCTACAAAGCAAAGCTGAACCTGCTGCTCTATTGAAAACCCTTTAAAAGCTTCCTGTGTTCTCACTGTGAATCCCAAAACCGCTGCCCTGGCCTACCAGGCCCCTGCCCACTCTCCCTCCCATTCTGCCCCAGTCTTCCTTTGCTCTCTGGGCTCCAGCCATGCTTGCCTCTTCTTCTAAAAGGAGCTATGCTCCCCTTCTGCCTCAAGGCCTTTGCTAAAGATCAGTTCCTCACAGAAGCCTCTCTAAGTCCCCCGCTAGTGGGGGTCCTGCTGTCCTGTACTGCCCTCGTTGCATTAGGCACTTTTCCTGCAGAGCATCTGACTTTGTCATTATATGTGTTTAAGATTTCTGTGACTTACGTCTGTTTCCCACAGACTAAGCCTCTAAGAGCAGGGACTTTGGTTTTTCTGTATTTGAAGCCCATTGCCCTGTGTAATACCTGGTTCATAGTGAGTGCTCAATAAACATTCCTGGACTATTGTTTGTAGGAAGAATGGATAAATGAAGCCACACAGATTGCAGTTTGCATAGTAGTTAGTTTTCAGGCTCTGGAGTCACACAGACCCAGGTTCAAATCTAGATTCTGTTCCCTTCCTAGCTATGTGACTTAGGGTGAGTTGCTTGACCTCTTTGAATCTTAAGTTTTTAGCTGCAAAAGGAGGTAATAATACAAGCTACTACACAGGGCTGTTGAGGTAATTAAACTTTAACAATGTAGGTAAAGTGCATGTCACATCTAAGTGCATAGTAATGCTAACAGGTATTACTATATCATTAACAGGTGTACTGTATACCATGTGCTTTTTGGATTTAAAAATTTAGAACCACATAGGAGCTCAGACAGGAATGACTGCAGAGAATGCCCTGAAAATGTGCCAGAGAAGAGGCTGGAAAGGGCCATCCCTGGAAAGGAGTCTGGGACACAGATCTTTGGGAGGAGATTGAGGAGCACCCCAGTTCTGGGTCCAAAAACCTCCCTCCAGGTCAAAGTTCAGTCCAGGTTCTGGGTGACCGTTATTTATTTAAAAAATATTATTCTTGGTAAATCTCCATTTGAGCCATTCCTACCCCTGGTGTGAAGGATGGGGAGAAAAGCACCTCAACTAGGAGTGGGGTGGTTTGATGTGGATGCAGGTCCCTTCTTAGTTGAGGTGGCTGGGGGATGGGAAGCCCCTCTCAGAGCTCGCTAGGATGTGTGCTCAGGGTGGAAGCAAAATGTGTAGCCTCCTTAGAAGAGCTGTGAGTGGAGATTCTGAGGAATGAGAGAGTATTCAAGCAGCCCCAGCTATGAACCCTCTGATAATCAGATTACTTCTTGCCTTAGGGCCAGGTCAAATACCTCCTCTTTGATCTATTGAGCAAACATTTATCTAGTCTCTACTTTGGGCCAGACTAGGCTGAGAGGCAAGTAAGACAAAGCCCTTGGCTTCAAGAATTTCCCAGTCCAGTGGAGGAGACAGATGAATCAAACCATAATTATCATGTCAATTTGCATTTTATTTCTGCACTGCAGCCTGGGTAATTTCTTTGGTATTTCCCTCTCTATTTTAGTATGAGAACAGCAGAAAAAACAATAATAATAATAACTTCAGCACAGTGCTATGGTTACTGGACCAACAAACAATACAGCTGGATGTGAAGCCGGCTGGTTGTGTGTAGGGAAGGGGCTAAGACGGAATTCCCAGAAGACTTGGTCTTGAACGAGAGGCACCAGGAAGGCTGCCAGGCATATGCAACCACAGCATGGTGTGCCTTTCTACCACTGACACATTCTTATGAAAAAAGTGTATGTCGGTGGTAGCAAACTATAAAATTCATTTAAAATAGGGAGCATCACCACCTGAAAAACCACTGCTGACATTTTGGTGTATATCCTTGGCAGAGCTTCTATAATTTTAATGCTCATACAAATGCACTAAGGAACTCTCAAAATACAAATTCTGTTTCAGTGGGCCAGGAGTTGGAACTACAATTCTGCTTCTAAAATGCTCTTAGCTGATGTATGTATATATTTTGGGTGGTTTCCAACTTTTCAGTATGATGACTGCTGTTGCAGTGAATCTTTGCCCATAGATTTTTAAAATATTTGCTTGTTTCCTGTATTTAAGTTCCTAAATGTGTATCACTGGGTCAAGGGTAAAGCATATTTTAAGACTTTTGATAGATATTGCAATTTCTACTCTAAAAAGGTAGAGCCAGCCTAGACCTCCTACTAGTAATATGAGTGCCCAATTCCCCACACCAATATTAACATGTAACTATTGCCAATTTGGTAAACAATAGTACCTTATCTTTTTTCAATGTGCATTTCTTTGATTAATAATGAAGCTCTGCAGAAACAAACAAAACAAAAAGACAAATCTTAAAAATGAAAGAAAAAATAAACAAAAAAAGAAAGAAAAAAAAAATACTAAGGCTCTGTATCTTCCACACTTTCATGAACTTTGCGTATCTTCTGTAAATTAACTATTTATGTCCATGCCCGTTTTGCTATTAGGATATTTACTTTTGTTCTTGTTGATTTGAAAGCAGCTCAATCTATTAGGGATTTAACCCTTTACTTTTTACAAATGTTTGGTATGTTATGCTTAAGAAAAGGCAAGTATTTAAAAAATGCTGGGGCCCTGGCTGCCAGCCAGTTAGAGCACTGTTCGATCCGCCACGGTTGCGGGTACAATCTGCTGTAAGGGCACATACAAGAATCTACCAATGAATGCATAAGTAAGTGAAACTACAGATTAATGTTTTTCTCTCTCTCCCTTCTTCTCTCTAAAATCAATAAATAATTCTAAAAATGTAGATAAGGGTGGGATTAAGGATTCAGGAAGAGATGGGTCAAGTGTCCTAGTAGAGTAGGCTGAGTTTAAGGTTCCAGGCTGCCATCACCGTGGGTGCCAAGAGGGCGCACCCAGCATCCCTGTTACAATGCAGCTCTTTCTGAGAGCTGGGGTGGCTGCACTCTTCAGACAGCATCTCCCCCCTTCCCGCAACGTACAGTACTTTGACCCCAAGGCTTCCGTTAGACTCCAATCAGCTTTCTTTTATGTTGACACATATTATTCAGATACATTATGGTTTATTTTATCAAGGAACACGAACATCTGTAACCAAAATTGAGGAAGGGGACTTTTCCAAAATTAAATCTAATGTCCATTTGGAAGAAAATCAGGGGATTTGCACTAATTTATTTTGAAAAACTAAGAAGATAATGCTGGGGGGACCAGCTGTGTCAAGTAATAAAACAAAACCACAAAAATTATATGAGTAATTCTGGCTTAGATAAGACAGACATATGAATGAAACAAGACTCAAGGCCCAGAAGTAAACTCTGTGTTTATAATAACTTCATAATGTGATTTAAAAAAAAGGTATTACAAATCAGTGCAGAGAAGAAAAGGGTGATCTAAATAATTTTTGGGGAAAAACAATTTAGATACATTAACTGTACACTAAAATATTTTTTAAAATAATTTCATTAACAAATCAGCAAACAACAAGTGCTGGCGAGGATGTGGAGAAAAGGGAACCCTGGTGCACTGTTGGTGGGAATGCAGACTGGTGCAGCCACTATGGAAAAACATCATGGAATGTCCTCAAAAAACTAAAAATAGAAATGCCTTTTGATCCAGGCATTCCAGTGCTGCTGGGATTATACCCTAAGAATCCTGAACACCAATTCAAAAGAACCTGTGTATCCCTATGTTCATAGCAGCACTATTTACAATACCCAAGTGCTGGAAACAGCCCAAGTGCCCATCTGTAGATGAGTGGATCAAAAAACTGTGGTACATTTACACAATGGAATACTATACAGCAGAAATAAAGAAGGAATGCCTACCTTTCACATCAGCATGGATGGAACTGAGACTATTATGCTAAGTGAAATGAGCCAGGTGGTGAAAAACAAATACCATATGATCTCACCTATAAGAGGAACCTAGTGAACAAAACAAATTAGCGACATAGAACCAGAGGCATGGAAACAGGGAACAGACTGACAGTGACGGGGAAGGGGGGTAAAGAGGGAAAAAGGAGGAGAAGGGTCTAGTCAAGGAACAGATAAAAATGACCCATGGACAGGGACAACAAGGTGGGGAATGACTATGGAGTAGGGTAGGGCAGGGGAGAACAAGGGGATGGTGGGAATTGGGACAACTGTTATAGAACAATAAAATTTTTAAAAATTCCAAAAGGTAGTAAGTAAGCAATGGTGTGGTTCAGTGGATTGAGCACCAGACTCTGAACTGAAAGGTCACCAGTTCATCTCCCAGTCAGGGCACATGCCTGGGTTGCAGGCCAGGTCCCCCGCTGGAGGCGTGCAAGAGGCAACTGATTTATGTGCCTCTTGCACATCGATGTTTCTCCCCCTCTCTTTTCCCTCTCTTCCCGTCTCCCTAAAAATAAATAAATCATTTAAAAAGAATCAAAATGGGCGACAGAGCAAACATCAGGGTAATTTGATAAACCCACTAGCAAAGCCTCAGCAGTTGCCATACGACACTCTTCCTTCAACAATGGGTAGTATGGAACCAGACACAATATCTTTTGACAGTTTCTGGAGAAATTTTAAAATAAAGATGGCAAAATTAAAATTGAGAGTAAGTATAATAAAAGAGATTTTCAGACCTACAAGAATCAGAAACTTTATTATCTGTGAAAAAACCTCACAAAGGAATACTTCACCAAAGTAAAGGGAAAGACTAACATGCAGCACCAGAAACAGTGGCAGCTGAGTGTGATCCAGAAGTGAAGGGAATGAAGGAAAAATTGGAAGACTCATTTGAAATGAATGCTTGAAAGATTTTTCATAAACATGCAATTAAAATGCTGTTTATTGGTTTTCAATTTTTAGAATGAAAGACTTAATTACAGAAATAGAACAGAAAGTATCATAAACTTGACAATGTGAAATAATTATAAACAATGGTAGTTGGAGGAGGGAGGAGGGGGATCAAGGAACGCAAGCGAATTTCCTCATTCTTCATAGAGGGTAATCAATAGATACTGCCTCAGGTGATAAGTAAATGTTCAAACATATTAAAGTCATGAGGGAGCTCCAGAAGAATTAAAATAATATATCTTACAAAACCAGGAGGTACAGGTGGGAGATCATATAAATTAATTAAATCCCACATGTTTTATTGTGGCATCACCAGGTACCATCACTGAAAGTACCACCTATTAAAGATATGATACTCACTACCTGAACTAAAATCGAAGCTCCAGGGAATGAAACTGGAGTTGGGGAGACGAGAGAGAAAGCTTACCCTTTATTTTGTATCCTTTAAGACTTTCTGAATTATTTTGATCTATTTTATCATGTGCATCCATTTTTAAAATAAGAAGCTATACTGATAACCATTTTAAAAAATTATGGCACGTACATAACAGAAGAGGATGTAGCAGCTTACAAAATGAGGTCCTAACACGGAAATAAATTCACAATATACTTGAACGAAAAGGACAATTTGCAGAAAGATATGCATAACATGATTTTCATATGAAAAATAGTTTGCCCTCACTGGTGTGGCTCAGTGGATTGAGCACTGACCTGCGAGCCAAAGGGTTGTGGGCCACGTCCCCAGTTGGGGGCGTGCAAGAGGCAACCACACATTGATGTTTCTTTTCTCTTTCTCCCTCCCTTCCCCTCTCCCTAAAAATGAAAAATTTAAAAAATCTTAAAAAAATAAAAAATAAAGTTTATAAACATGTTTGTATATTTATAGAATATGCCCAGAAGGATATAGATTAAATTGTGACTCCCTCTAGGGAGCTGGGGGACAGGGAGAGAATGGGGACTTTTAACGTTTTACAACTTCTTTCCTGTTAGAAAGATTTTAAAAAATAAGTACAGTGTTTTTTGTTTTAAAGTTTTTATTTATTTTTAGACAGAGAGTAAGAGAGAGAGGGAGAGAAACATCGATGCAAGAGATAATCACCAATACATTGCCTCTCCCATGCTCCCAACTGGGGACCTGGCCTGAAACCCAGGCATGTGCTCTCTGATCAGATATCGAACTGTGACCTTTTGGTTTGCAGGCCGGCATTCAATCCACTGATCTACACCAGCTAGGGCAAATTTCTGTTGTTTTTAAAAACATTGTATCCTTTTAAAAGTTTGTCTTTTTAGAAATTAAAGTGCTGTCAATTCTTTTTTCTTTTTTTTAAGTGCTATTAATTCTGTACAGAACATTTGGAAAATTATGAAGAAAGAAATCATCCAACCAGCCCTGGCCAGGTAGCTCAGTTGGTTAGTGTCATCCTGATACGCCAGGGTTGCTTGTTCGATCCCCTGCTCAGGGCACACACAAGAAGTAGCCAGTGAATGCATAAATAAGAGGAACAGATCAATGTTTCTATCTCCAAAAACCAATAAAAATTTTTAAAAATCACGTAACTTCACAACTTGTGGTGTATTTCCTTCCAAATATTTTTTTCTCGATGCATGCGACTCCATTTCCAGATAGAGGCAGGCAGCAGCGTGGAATGAATCCTGGAGTCAGGCAAACCTATGAGCGACAGCAACATTCCAGTTGGGAACCTTGAGTAGGTTACTCAGCTCTCACGTTCAGCCTCATCCTTCCAGTTGCTCAGGCCAAAACTGTGGGGTCAACCTTGACTCTTCTTTCTCTCCATCCACTCCATAAGCAAATCCTTAGTTCTATAATACTTCCAAGATATAATCAGTATCTAGCTACTTTTCACCACACATGGATTCTCCTTCCTTCCTTCCAAAAAAAGATTTTATTTTTAGAGGGATGGGAAGGAAGGGAGAAAGAAAGAGAAATATCTATCAGTCACCTCTCATATGTGCCCTGATCCCGGACAGAACCCACAACCCAGGCATGTGACCTGATAGGGAATTGAAGGGGCAACCTTTTACCTTGCAAGACGATGCCCAACCAACTGAGCCACGCGGGTCAGGGCAGGATTTCTTTCTTTCTTTTTTTAACCCTACATTTCCACTACCCAGAGGGAAGTGGTAACATTTTGTTATATTTCTTTCCTTTAAAAAAATTTTAGCTTGTTGATTTGAGAGAGAAAAGGGGAAAGAGAAACATAGATTTGTTGTTCCACTTATTTGTGCATTTATTGGTTGATTCTCGTACATGCCCTGAACAGGGGTTGATCTCACAACCTTGGTGTATAGGATGATGCTCTAACTGAGCAACCCAGCCAAGGTCCACTACATCTGGATTTCCACCAAAGTCCTCCCAAGTCCTCAGAGCTGACCCCCATTTGCTCTGACCTCATCCCCCACTCCTCTCTCACCCTTTGTTCACAGGGTCACAGCTGCACCAGCCTCAACACATTAGGCACATTCCCTCCCAGGCAGGACCTTTGCTCCAGCTGTTCCCTCTGCCTGGATGCTCATTTTGAAGACGTTTTGGCAAATCTCTCACCGACTTCAAGTCTTTCCTCAAATCCCATCTTTTCAACGAGGCTTCCTCTGACCACCCTAATAATCAAACCCCTAATCCCCCACCTCCACTTTCTAATAAACTCATTATTTTAAATATGCATCACGTTTCATCTTACCAGAGTGTAAATACCACAAGGGCAGATGTGTTTGCTCAGTTCTCTGATATGACTAGTACGTAGCAAATGCTCATTAAGTATGTGTTGAGTGAGTGGATGAGGCCTAATTTTCTCATCTACAAAATGAGCATAATAGGATCCACGCTGTACTTTGCTGTGAAGATGACATGTCTTTCCCTGTGTGCTAAATGAAATAAACGAGTCAGGAAAGATAAGTACCATATGATTTCACTTATATGTGGTATCTAATGAACACAATAAGCTAACAAAATAGGAACAGACTGATACAGAGAATAGACTCTCAGCTGTCAGAGGAGAGGGGGTTGGGAGCTCGGTAAAATAAAAAGGTGAAGAGATTAAGCTAAAAAATAAAGATTCATAGACACAGATAATGGTATGGTGATTACCAGATGGAGGGAGAGGAGGAGGGGAGAGGTGAGAGAGGGGAAAGGGGGAATAAATGGTGATAGATTTGACTTGGGGTGGTGAAAAAAATAGTTAACCACTACTCACCTCATGAAACACTCAAAAGCCACCTTACGTCATCTCCTCCAGGAAGCCTTCCTTGATCCTGCCAGTCACCCACCTACCTCTGTGGTAGGCTCATTCACCATGACCCTCTACAGTCTGGTCATTTCAAACTTATGTATTTCTCTTCCCCATTTGTTTTGGGTCTCATTCATCTCTGTGTCCTCAGAAGTTCCATAGAATGACAACATAGTAGGATCTGCCTGATCACTAGTGGAGAGGCCGCTATGAGTGCATTCTGCTGTGTCCAGGAGCCAGAAGGCCACACTATGTCTCGTATCTACATTGAGAGAATTACAAGAATCTTCACTAGTCAATTTTCATACTGTCACAGCCTCCATGCCACAGTGACAGTGGAGAAGAGGAGAGGGAGGTAATGGAAGAGAGGGAGTGTGGCTCCTTGAAGGGGCAGTCCCAGTACCTCTGACATAGAATGGGGACCCAGAATATCCTAAGTGTGAGAACAAGCCAAGGGTATACTCCCAGTTGGGGGAGCTGATCCCATGTGAGGTGCTCTTTGCATGCTCTGGTGGCTCAGTCTGCAGGGTTTGTAATCTCTCCTCTCTGAAAGTGAGCACCATGCTGAGCGCCCATCCTGTCACAAATACTCAGGACAGAGCCCTGGTCTCCTTAGGAGCAGGAAATCGCCAGAACCTACCCCGAGGTATTGAAATACAGAACCCAGACTCTGGTTTCAGAAAGAGCTGAGACAGAGGCCCAGTTTGTAAGAAATCTGATTATTCAAATTTATTACCATCAAGAATTATGCAATGATGCTGTAGTTTTCTTAACAAATAGAAAACAGACTGTGTACAACAGTGAACTCTACAGCACTAGCATCCACAAGGTAAAAATGAATGTCTCATCCAACATTACCAACCCTGGATTGTTGATCTTGACCGAGCCTAGCTAGATCTTGGGACATCTGCTTCATGTCCCTTGGCTAAAACAGCTATGCACCCTTCCCCGCCCCCACTTACCTACCTAGATAGTGCTGCCCAGAGGAAGAGGCCCTCGCCCTGCCCCTCAGCAAGCCAAGCTTATAAGAATTGATTATAGTACCATTAAAAGAATTCCAGTAGTCTTGCCACATTGGTTTATGAGGGCATCTTGAAGGGGTAGAAAAGAGCAATTCTCTTGGGCTTTGAAAATAGCTGCAAACCAGGGAGGAAAATCATCTGGCCCCTTCTCTGAGAACAGACATGTGCTACCAGGCCCACTGGCCTGGACCTGAAGGGCCCGCTGTGCCCCTGCTTGGCCCTGAGGTGTGCAGGGTGTGGTACACACCCTGACCTGTGCCAACTACCTTGGCCGCATGGCCAGACTCACAACCTACCAATGTCACACCACACAGCCACACCAAAATGCTGGGGTCGAAAGCCAGCCTCTGCGGGTCCAGAGGTCAGCCTGGCAGCTCCCCAGGGAGCCCCAGGCAACGGGAGCCATCTCCCCTCTCAGGGGTTTGAAGCAGAGGCCAGGAAATGACTTTTTTTTTCCTTTTTTCTCTTTTTTTGATTTTTTTGGATTGTTTGTTTTTGTTTTTTGTTGTTGCTTTTTTAACCTTTGCAAACACGATGGTGATGAGGAACACCTTGCCAGGCGCCCCAGACACGCTGTGGTTCTGGGCTGTGAATGTCACACACACACTGGAATAGATGACTGGGGCTGAGTGTTTCCCATCTCTTCCCCGCCCGCCACTGTCTGAGGGACCTAAAATAAGGCTCGTAAGGAAAAACAAAACTGAAAAAAAAAAAAAAAAAAAAAAAAAAAAAAAGGTTCCCTGCATTTGGCTGAAACAGGATCTTGTCTGAGGGCCTGGAAGAGCAGTGGATCAGTGAGGCCCCCTGCTTAGGCTGCACCCCCAGCTCTACACACATGAAGGAGGCATGTTCACCCTTCAGTGATACAAGTTATTTTTTAAAAAAGGATCCACATGAACTCAAAAAAGGGATGACATCCCAACCCCAACAGCAGCCCATTCTGCAGCTAAGAATTTGCAAAAGGAAAAATCAGAGGGAAGAGGCTAGAATCCCTTAGTCTACTCCACTTAATGTATAAAAAGGAGGCTTTGCCCTGTCCCCACCCCATGAGAAGAAGCATGAGAAACGCGGCAGCAGAACAGAGAGTCTGAGTGGGCTCCAGGTGGCCTGGAGGCCAGAGATGGGCTATAGCGCCTGCCTGCCTGCCGGCCCGCTCACCCACAGGGGTTTCTGGGCTCTCTGTTTGGTGTGGCAATGTTCCTGAAACGCTGTGATCCCAGTGGGCTGTGTGCTCTGCCAGTGATGGCATCTGTGCAGGAGGGCTGGATGATGGTCGGTATGGCTCAGAAGAGCTGGGTCCCCTCCGGAGCCCCTAGGCAGGGGCAGCGAAGGAGAGGCTGCGGTAGTTACGTTGCATAGTGGTCAAAGCTGCCGAGGTACTCCAGGGCCGCACGGTAGCACAACTGGTACTGGTCCTGCAGGGACAGGCGCATGGTCAGCATGGGCAGTGCCAGCAGGTACCCCAACAGACTGCAGCCGGTGGGCCATGGACTTAGCCTCTACTGGCCAGGAGCAGATGCTAGACCCAGACACCTGCCCAGGCAGTGTCCAGAGAGCCTGAAAGAACCTCTGAAAGCTCATCTCTCTCCCTTTCCCACTGCCCACATCCACCTACAGCCCCCCTCTAAGGATTCCTACATCCAACCCCAGGTGGAGCCAGGCATGCCACTGGTGCTCTGTGCAGAGTTGCTGAAGGAGGCATACGTCCTGCCCATCCTGCCCCCAGAACGCCAGCCAGAGCTGGCCATGGTCAATGTCAGAAGTGTGTGCTCATGTACCGGCCCACATACCTCCGTCTGCACCATGGCTGGGCGCTGTGTGCGTAGGGTCTTCACGGTCTGGAACATGTCCACCACACCCTCGTAGCGCATCCGCTCCAGGACGATGCTCAAAGTGATGAACACGCCAGTGCGGCCCACGCCAGCACTGCTCAGGGACAGTGTAAGGTCAGAGGTCCTGTCTACCAGGACTGCAGGGCCCCCCTGCCCCTGCCCAGCCCTCCAGGGGCCAGCCCCACCTGCAGTGAACCGTGATGGGCCCATCCTGTCCAAACTGCTCCTTGGTCTTGTGCACCTGCCCGATGAAGTCAATGAAGCCTTCCCCCGTCTTGGGCACGCCCTGCTCTGGCCAGTCTGTGAACTGGAACTGCCGGATTGTCCTTGACTGCCCATCCTGGGAGAGGCAGGAAATGAGGTTAGTGCCTCAGGCTGCAGCCCCCCAAGGCCAGGAGGGTAGAACAAGGAACACAGGTAAGCACCCTGGGAATTGGCCTCCCAACCTCTTCTCATTGGAGCCTCATATTCCTGCAGCTGGAGCTAGGGTATCATGCATGCAGCCCCCACCCCACACATGCTCAGGCACTTATGTCACAGACATGCCTCTTGGCAAATACACATGTTCCCCATGTCCAAACTCACCCGGGCATCCGTGACCTTGAACTCACGCAGGATATACTGTGGCATATTGTACTCAGCCATTGGGTCAACAACAAAGTACTGGTAGCGAGCAGAGCGCTCTGCTGGCCAGTACTGGTGGCATTTCTCCTGTGGACAAAGGGCCCGGCCCCCATGATCAGGTGGGGAGGAATGAGAGAGGGGGTTCTAGGTATCAGAGGATTCTGGGACATGACCCATTAGGCAGTGATAATGGGGGCAGGGGGCAGAGGCTACACTGATGGGAGGAGGCCAGGTTATGAAAGGAGAGAAGAGTTAAGGTGGTGGCTGGTGTGCTGCCAGGTGTAAGAAGGGCCCTGGGTAGGGGGGTTGGGCTCACCCTGCCCATCTCCCGAAGCCTGGTCAGCATGACGATGATGGTGGAGTTGTGCTCCCATAGCATGCGCCAAAAGTCCTCGGTGCTCTCTGCCAGAGGCCCTTGTGTGGCTATGTAGGCCTTCTGCTGTCTGGGGTGGACATAAGACTAGACATGCTGGAGGTGCTGTGCTCCCAGGGTCTCCCCAAGACTGCCTAGTCCCTTGGGGCCCCACTCAGATCACCCTCCTCCAGGAAGTCTGGACAGGCTCTACTCTGTTGTGCTCCCAGCCAGCCAGCCACAAGCATGCTGACCTATAGCCATCCAGGAAGCTGGCATTGATGTAGTCGGAGCCCTCCACACCCCGGATGGGCTGCAGACACACACGGGTCAACTCATAGGGCATGATGTTCACCAGGCGGTTCTTGAACTTGTTGCAGGGCAGGTTGGCGCTGATGAAGCGGGATGTGTGGGCCTTGGAGCTGGCCAGCAACTAGCAAAAGGGAGGGACTGATCGGGCCTGGCTTCCTGGGGGGACTCATTCCCATGACCCAGTCCAGGCCCACCCCTCAGCCCACCTTGAACTCGAGCTCCATGGCAGTCACACTCTCCCCAGGAGGCACTTGGCCCAGCTTCTGGATGTGGGCATAGAGGTTGCGGGCAGGCACCTCTGTGTGTCCACACGTGGCAGCCTCCAGCAGCGCCTCGTGGATGAACACGTACTGGTCCTCTGTCTGCACCATGTAGTTGCGCTGTGATCGCATGCATGTCACGTGGCCGTAGATGTCAACTGTCTTCTCGTGTTTCATGCGCTCCAGCATGGCGTCAATCACGATGAAGCAGCCCGTGCGGCCCACGCCCGCGCTGCAGGACACGGCTCAGCTTGGGGCAGAGATTCACCCACCTCCCACCCTACCCCTTTGGTGGTGCTGAGTCCCCTCACCTGCAGTGTACCACCATGGGCCCTGCGTCTAGTGGGTTGCAGGCCTTGACCCGCCGCAGGAAAGCCAGGATCGGGGTCGGGTACTCAGGAACTCCATGGTCTGGCCAGGCCATGAACTGGAACTGACGGAGCTCCCGCTTCTCACTGGAGCCACTCTGGGGAGAATGGCGGGGAAACAGAGACAGCATGACTCGCAGAGTCTGCCTGCTATAGGCTCAGGGCAGAGTGACCCAGGGCTGGCCATCACATGTACTCCCACACCTCTGAGCTCCTAACCTCTGACCCCAAGTTCCCGCCTGCCCATACCCAGCATACTATACTCAAACTACTATCCTTACAGAGCCTGGGCGGGGGACAAGCACTGCAGGGCCATACCTTGTGGAGCGCAAAGGTGCGCACAGTGTACGTGGCCAGCTCCACTGTGTCCAGCAGAGTCACCTGAATGAGGCCGTAGGTTTCAGTGCCACGGACTGGCCAGTACTGATCACATTTGACCTGCAAAGGGACAAACAGGGCAGGGGGCAAGGATGTTTGGAAGTGCCCAACAGCTCAGAGAGGCAGGAGCCCTGGGGCAGAGGCAGGGAGGATGGTCTAGTCTACCAGGATACAAGATCCCCCAGCTCCAAACTCTCAGATCCCCTCTACCATTCCCTCACCAAACCACATCAGGTTCCCACGTTATGTCGCCACCTTAGCCCTTGCTGGGGACTCAGGGCTGTAACTGAAATTTATTTATTCATGACCAGATCACATCACGCACATTTTCTGCCAAATTTACCCATAACGTTTATGTGCCTCTTTCAAGCTCTGTAAATTTTATGTTCCAGTCAATGCTTTGCAGTGCAAAAGCAGATAACAGCAGCTCTTTCCACTAATTAACTTAGGAGATGTGTTAATGCCCCAGGAACACTCCAGCATCTGGGGAACATGTCAACATCCCAGGAACATGCCAGCAACCGGGGAACATATTAACGTTTCCAGAAAATACAGCATCTGGTGCAACATATTAACATCCTAGAAACCCACTAGTGTCTGGGGACAATGATGATACCCTAGGAAAACAACAGCACTTGGGGAGCCCCTTGGGGAACTTCTTTCTACCGGGATAGCAAGAGGTGCCCAAAGTCACCTGGTGGCTATTTCCCACCCCACCTGCTGGCAGAGCCCTGAGCAGTCTTACCCGGGACTTCTCCTCCAGCCGCGTCATCATGACCACAGTGGCTGTACGCTGTTCCCACACCATCCGCCAGAAATCGCCCATGGTCTCAGGCAGTGGGCCCTGGGTGGCAATGTAGGCATTCTGCTTGCGGTAGCCATCAATGTAGTTGGCATTGATGTAGTCGCTGCCCGGGACACCTATGGATGGGAGGGGACATAAGAGAGCATTATTCCAGGGCCCCCACCTCCACCCACCACACCTCAGTGCACCCCCAGGACTCGTGGGCCTCTTCTGTAGGATGTACTGTCACCCCGGCCAGCAAGGAGGAGAGCAGGGGGTGGGAGGGGGCCCGCCCTTGGCTCACCATCGATGGAGGTAAGGATGACACGAGAGTGGTCGTAGGCAATGACATTCGCGTAGCGGTTCTTGGGCTTGTTTACCTCCAGGTTTGAATTCTCCCACGTGAACTGCTGTCCAGGGTCAATGGACTACAGAGAATGGAGGCGGCAGGTGGAACGGGTAAGAGCTGAGGTCTGCCTACTGCCTCCAAGGGGGACCTAGCCTTCCAGGTGGTGCCCACATCCTATCTTCGCTCCTAGGCCGCAGCCAGCCTCTCTAGCCCATGGTTCCAGGGAAGACTGTGCTCCAGCTTCCCCAGTTCAGGGGCTGCCATGCCACTTGTCAGGAGGGCAAAGGACCAAAGCCTCTTCTGGCTATAGTACCAAATTCCCTCGCCTGTAGAGTGACTGGGAGCGAGTTGGAGGCAGGGGAAATTCCCTCAGGTGTAAACGAGAGGAAGCAATGGCAGCCAGCTGGGCAGTGCCTGCCACCGCCGAGGGCCCTGGGACACCCACTGCATGGCTTGGTCTGGTTCTCCTCCTGCCTGTCTGGCTCTTCCTCTTCTGATTCCTCCCCTTCCACCTGCCCATCCCATAGGCAGGACACAGTGCTCTCCCAGGATTCATTCCCTGGCCCATTTCGACCTCTACAACCTTTCCTGGGTGACCTCATTTGGTAACAGGATCTTACACCCATGTGCTGGAGCTGCCCATAACCCAGCTTGTAGCCTCCAGTCTAAACAGCCAGCAGCCTCTGTATACAATGAACAATCCTTACACAATGTAGATCTAATAACCAATTTCCTGCTAAGTGACTTCCACAGTTCCTCATTGCCTCACCTCAGACGATAATAATAACAGCTCAATCTTAGTGAGAACTTACAGCGTGCTTGGCACTGTTCTGAGCACTTTGCATGTATTCCCTCATCTAACCCTCCTATGAAGCAGGTTCTATTATTATCCTCCTTTTACAGATGGATACCATCCACTGTTCTCGGCACAGCACACCATGTCCTCCGTGTTTCGGCACCAGCCTGGTACTCTCCACAGGATAGCGTGTGCTGCTTCCGTGAGCCCACCCAGCACACCCCACCCCTTAGCCTACCTTCTCTGCACACGTCTGTCACATTCACTACTCCAGCATATGATTCTAGTCCATGCTGATTATCCGTCTGCACTCACTTCCCCATGAACTGAGCTCCTGAGGCCGTTTGTCTCCAAATCCCCAGCACCCAGCACAGAGATGGCACATGGCAGGTGCTTGACAATGAGCGATGAGTGACTGACTCACCATTAAAGGTAACAGAACTATGGGGTCCTAGCTGAAGGAATGCCCAACAGGCTTCCTGGAGGAGGAGGGTCTTATAAGGAAAGCTCAGACTGGAGGTGGATGGGGGAACACTGAGCCGGGACCAGGAGCACAGAGCCTCACTGAGAGGAAGGGCTGGAATGGACCACAGAACTTAGTATGTATGGGCTGAAGACCATGAATGGCTTTCCTGGCCAGCTGACAAAATGAAGGCAGGGAGCCCAACTCACTGGAGTTATTACCCTCAAAGCAGGACCTCACGCACAGCAGGGCCCCGGGGGGCGCTCCGCAGGTAGAGGCAGCATGCTTTCCTTGCAGCAGACACGTTCATCAATCTGTCTGCCAAGCTCAATCTCCTCTGCAGAAACTTGGAACCTGCCTGCCCGTGGAAGGGGAACCTTGTGCCCAGGATACCACACACACAGCTTGGACATCTGACCAGAGAAGAGCCAACTCCCAGGTGGGGCTGAGCCAGCCTTTCCATCGCCTCTTCATCCCTCACTGATGGAGGGTTAATCCCATGCAAGATCTATGCCAGAAGCAGGGGGACAGTGGGGCTGAGCCACACTGCATCTTCTTCTGTGCCCCTCGGAGGCAGCAGGGCTCTCCTCACCTCCTTCACTAGTGAAGTGCCGCCCAGCGGGGCAGCGTGGATGCCCTCGGACCGCAGGCCCAGGGAACAGTGCTCTGAATTCTGAGCCCCCAGCAGGTGGGCACCCAAGCCAGAGCAAAGTGAGTATGTGTGGAGGGCCCTGAGCAGGAGGGCTTGTGCAGCTGACTCCCCATCTCTGTGATCTATGCAGCTCTGATAACACGTGAGCACATGTTATCTGGGCGCAGGCTGTGCCCCTGTGTGTCAGGGTATGAATCCTGGCTCCACGACGCCTCAGCTAGTTGACCCTGGGCAAGCCACCTCCCCTCTCTGAGCCTCAGCTTCCACATCTGTAAGACGGGATGATGACAATACCCATTTCACAGGGGTGTGGAGAGGACTGAATGCAGTGATGCATGCAAAGTGCTTAACCCGGCGCTGGCTCACAGTAAGCTCTTGATAAATGCCAGCCATTATTACTGATGTGTGTGTGTCTGTGTGTGTGACCTTTGCCTGCCTTGGTGAGCATCTGGGCATGTGTCTGAGGGTCCAGACCTGGAGTACTGCACCTGAGTTGCCGAGTTCCCAACTTGCCACTGCTGACCCCTCCAATCTGTGCTCTGGGGAAACCCCTGACCCACAGCTGGGACCTGAGACAGGCTAGAAGCTGGCACAGGGCTAGGCCTGGGCCAGGTACATGGCTGGGGGTGGGGACGTCTCACCTCATACTCCTGGGAGAACTTGAGGCCATCGTTGGCTTTGAGGCGCTCAATATTGTCCGCTAGGTCAGTGATGGGGATGGGCGGGTGGTCTCGCATACCTGGGGGCACATGTAGGGTGAGTTAGCACGAAGCCTGAGTGAGGTGGTAGAGACAGCCCCAACACACGTATGTGTACATGTGAACATGTGTGACCATGGAGCACTTGGCACTGGTGGCATGGAGAAAGCGGCACATGCGGCGTGACAGGAATGGTGGAGCACACAGTGGCTAGAGGGGGAGAGGACAGAGAGGGCGTGTGTGTGCCGTGAGCACGTGTGAGCATGTCTGTGTGACGAAGCGCTGAGCAGGGGCACCAGGGCCCCACCTGGTGGACTCTCAAGAGGGAACGAGAGGCTTCCTCCCTCTCAGTCTGGGGCTGACGCCCAGGTCAGGTGCAGCTGACAGGATGGGGCAGAGGGCTTCTTCAGCCTGCACCCCAACCCAGGGGTCCCGCCTGTGGACAGCCCTCTTGCCCCTCACTGGCGCCAGTCACCATGGGGAGACTCCATGACATCACTGTCCCAGCATTGAGCATGTGGATGGAGTGATCATGAAGTACAGATACGTGGCAGAGTGACAGGGAAGAACACGTAAAGAGAAGCAGAGATGAGGGGGGAGACAAAGAGGGAGACTGGGAGACAGAAGACACCCAGAAAGGTGTCAGACTGAGGCTGGAGGCCAGAGGGGCAGAGGGGCAGAGAGGCAGAGAGGCCGAGCCAGGGCCCGTGGGAGGGAAAACAAAGTTGGAGGAAGCAAGTAGGAGAGAAGGAGGATGTAGAAGGGAAAAAATGGGATAGCAAAATGGGGGAAGAAGGAGAGGAGAGGAGAGACAGGAGAAATCAAGGAAAGAAGGTGGTGGGGCAAGAAAAAGCGGAGGAAACAGACACAGAAGCCAGAGTAGGCCCCAAACTTGGGGACTTGGAAAACTAACTTGAGATATTCGGGCAACTGGGGACACTGGAACCTGCGGGGAAAAGAAAACGACAAAAAATAGCAGGGCAAGAGAAGAAAGCCGGTTAACTGTCTCTGGTTACATTATAGTGGGACACAGCGGGGCTGGGGGGGGATGGGGGTGTGAAGGGCTGAGAGGGCTTGGGAGGGGCAGGCAGGAGGAGGAGGGGCCAGGGGACAGGGAGGCAAGTCCCACTGCCTCCCGAGGAACACAGACAAATTTCCCACCTAGAGCTGAGCACTCCCAACTCCCAGGGGCCTGGGAGGCCTCGTTTTATGACTACATTCTTGGTCCAAAGCAACCCTTGTCCCCTCTGATATCAAAATTAGACCTTGGCTATTTTCAGATGGTTTGGCAAAAGCGAAGTATGCTTTTATATAGAGAGATGAGGCACATGTGGCAAGAATCGAAAGGGTCAGTCTGCACGAGAACATGCAGATGACGACGGGTCACTCTAGCAGCTTTCCTGAGGGGTTGAAAAACTTTCAGAATAAAAACTTAATAATAAGAGAAAAAAGTATGAAGGAAACCCGGAGCCGTGGAGAGTGTTTCCCTCCCCACTGCCAAACCTCACCTGCCGTCCTGGCCTGGAGCTCAGAGGCACCCCCAACATGCCTCTCCCAGGCTAACTCATACCCCATACCCAGGGCTTGAGTCCCACGTCTCAAATGACCAATAGCCATAAACAATCCATACGGAAAGAAGAAAAACCCTTTTTGGATTCCACGCCCCTCTCCTCTCTTGCCATGTTCCTGCCCGTCCCATCCTCCACACCTGGCCCCTGAAAGGGGTTTCTCCACTTGCTCCTTCCCTGTTCACTGCACCTCAAATCACTGAAACGCTTCTGCCCTCAGGGCTTGGCTGCCATCCTCTCTCCAAGGTGCCTAGTGCCTCCTGACAAAGCCGAAGATTCCCCCCACCCCCCACTCGCCACAACCACTATAAATCACCAAATCCCCTCTGCACCACGCCCCCCTCCCCCTCTGGCTTCAGGGACATTGTAACCTTGGCTACACTTCATTCAGCGTTTCAACTCCTTCCCTGGCTTCTGATCCCGCCCCCCTCTTCTTGCTTTCTCCTGGGACAGCCCATCTATTCTCAGGCTCTGAGCGCTGCGTGCTCCTCAGCACCTCCCACGCCTGTAGTTTCAGCCCGGATGTCAGTGCGAAGGTCCAGACTCAGACTCTGCTGCCACCTGGAACCCCTACTCCCACCTCGCTACGAGCCAGCCACGAGGAGCCATGCTTGCATGCTCCCCCCTCCCCACTTCACCCCCATGGGCAAGCGAGCCCAGCTGCCCTGCCCTCTTCACGCCTCTCTGAGCCTGCCCGTCCCTCCACCCCCACTGCCACCTTTGAAAGTCCAGGTCCTCAACACCGTTCACTTACTTGGGGGCCTTCTAAATAATCTCCCTCCCCAGTTTCTCCCCTTTCAACCTGTCTTCCACACGGCAGACAAAGACACATTTTTAAAGCACAGTTCTAATCCTGTGACTCCCCTGCTGAAAACTTTTAATGCCTCCCTGGTCCCCTCAAGAGGAAGTGCACACCCCCAGGCCTGCTGCTCAGGCTCCTCTGTGACTGGACCTCCACCGAACTCTGCAGTTTCAGCTCAGGGCCCTCAACATCCCCGGTTCCAACACTGGAAATATTCAGTGCCTCTGAGCTGCTCCTGTGTGTGCTATTTCCACCCGAGAGCTCCCGCCCACCCCCTCTTTGCGCAATGGATGCCCATATGGCTTGCCATCCCTTCTCAGAGGAGGCTTCCCAGCCCTCCGGGGCCCCAGCAACCTGGAGCTTTGATTCCTCACAGAAACTCAGGTTGCAACAGCCTACTAGGTTTGCCTGGATCTCTCTCACAGGACATGCCCTCAGAAGGTCGTCACCACGGTGTAATGGAACCCAGGCCACGTGAAGAGGCTTCATGTGGTTGTCATAGCTGACAACCCCAGCTGGGCTCAGGGATAATTCTAACATCAACCACCAGACATGTGAATGAATGAGCTTCAGAATTCAGGAATCAGCAAACTTTTCTACAGAAGGCTAAATAGTAAATATTTTTGGCTTTAAGGATATAATGTATCTACCACATCTATTTAACTCTGCCTCTGTAGTGTGAAAGTAGCCATAGACAATACATAAATGAGTGGGCATGGCTGTGTTCCAATAAAACTTTATTTGCAAAAACATAGTCTGCTGACCCCTGCTTTAAATGATTCTAGCTCCCCAGACATCAAGTCTTCCAGCTGAAGGCCCAGACAGTCTAGCATAGAGACAAGCTGTTCTGGCTGCTGTGCTCCTGTCTGAATTTCTGACTCACAAAAACCGTGAGAGATAATCCATAATTACTGTTGTTTTAAGTCACTAAGTTTTGGGGTAATTTAATATGCAGTAATAATTAGCTCACATATACACAAACCCTGTGTGCCTGTGTTAGCTCACTCATTCATTCCACTGTCTGTGTGTCTGTTTCCCAGGCATCCAACAAGAACCTGCCGTGTGCACAATACCAGGGATGACAAGTGAACAAGACACGGTTCCTGGCCCCACAGAGCTCAGATTGTCATTGAGGCAGTTCCAGCCCAGGGTGAGAGGGGTCGTGACAGAAGAAGCAGAGAAGTTCTAGGAGCTGAGGAGACCTCCCCAGGCCTGTGTGGGGGCTGGGGCAGTCTGGGAGGTATCGCCCAGGGAGAGGCCTGAGCTGTGTCTGCTGGGGCACAGGGAGGGAGTGACACTCCACATAGAAGGAGCAACCAGAGAGCCTCGTGAGAATGGCTGGGAAAGGAAAAGCAGACACCCAGTCCTGTGCAGGGCCCCTGTGCTCTCATGGTAAAGCTGGGGCCGGCCTCCAGGAAGGGTCACACATGGGCACCCCATCCCACAAGTGCCTGATGGAGCACTTTCCCCCAGTACATTTCTCTCTTATGGGAAGGGACCTGAGTGCAGGCGTGTGGCAAGGCAGGACCTAAGCAGCCTGGCCATCCCTGATGGGCTCCGAGGCCCTGGAGCGCCTGTCCAGCTATTGGTTCTGGGGCTCCTCAGTCACTGCAACGAAGTGCATGATACAGGGAGAAGGGCAAAAAGGAGGAACAGAAATAGGGCACAAGGCCAGGGGCCCTCAGTGGAGACCCCAGGGACCTGTAGGCATAAGCTGGGGCAGGCAGGCTGGAGGAGGAAGTGCCTTACCTGGGGTCTGGTAGTTGAGTCTCCGCATCTCCACAGGGTCGGAGGAGTGGGCCAGCAAAGAGTCCTTTAGCCCAATCGACTGCTCATCCTTGGAGGACGGGGAGTGGGTCCTTTTCCTGAAGAGGCAGAAAAGCACTGGTAAGAACCTGAGGTCCAGGCAGAGGAAAGAGGTGGATGGTGCAGCTGGCTGCCAGGGAGGCCGTGTTCACGGCTCTGTCCTCCGCACCACCCCATCCCCTCCTAGGGCCTCTGAGCACAGGGGAGCCAGGGCAGAGCAGCTTCAACATGGAGAACACAGGGTGGGGGTGGGGATAGGACAGAGAGGTGCAGCAAGGGAGAAGGGGTGGTGGAGGTTGGTGGCTCCTTCCGATAGAGGGCAGGTCACTGCTGGGCAGTGGCTGCTGCCCCCAAGGCAGTCACAGCTGAGACAGCAGGAGCCACCAGGAATAAACATGCAAACAACACATAAGATACGCAAACATCACAGAGCGCTAGGCCCCAGCTCTCTATTCTTGGTATTAGGATAAAAGCCCAGAGCGGCAGGGGCAGGACAGGGAAAGCGTCAACCTAGCCAGGCAGAGTCTTCCCTTGATGGCCTCAGCTCCCCTGGCTATAAGGACAGGGTCAGAGGCAGATTATGGGTCTAGCTGCTGACAAGCACGCAGGGGCTGCTTCTGCTCAGAAGACAGGGGTGTGTTTGGGATGTTGGGGAGAACTTGTGTGAGTTTGCACGAGTGTGTAGCAGTACACACCTCCCCACTGCCCTACAGGCAGTGCTCTTTGCACACATGCAAGACTCTGTCTCCTGTGGCACTTAGGTACTCAGAACAGGGAGCCGGTGAAAGGCTCTGGTGAGCTCAGAGGCAGTCTGTGCATGCAGAAGAAGCATCGAAGTCTGTGCTATGCCTGCGCCCTTGGAGAACGGGCATGCCTTGTGCAGGGTGCTAGTGGAGAGAGTGTCAGAGCCTGCGCCAGAGCCTGCTGAGCTGATCCAACAGCCACAGGCCAGGAGGCTTCCAGTCAAAGTGCTGCCCCTCCCTGCTGGGCCCGAAATGTGCAGAGGGATAAGAAGTAAAAGGGGAGGCATGTGAAGAGAGAAGGAATGACTCCTACCTTTCTTGTTTACTAGGTCCCGAAAGACAGGCAAGGACAGAAGAAAGGAATGGTCATTGTTTCCACCAAGAACTCAGGCCCTCTCATGACACGGGGGAAACTGTGGGACCTATCTATGGCACCCCTTGGCACGCACACGGAGGGGGGTGCCTCTCCTGACAGACACCAAGACCCAGACAGGAGTGGAAAGGAGGATGAATGGGTGTGGGGGACGATACTCAGGTCCCCACCCACAGGTCTCTGTGCTCAGGACAGCCTATCCTAGTCACCCTGGAAGGAGGGAGCTAACTCTTCAGGAAGGAGGTACTGGATCCAGGTCAGGGGTAAGGGATAGGGGAGAGATGGGGCACAGAGCACAGGAACTCATATGGGGTGACATGTTCAGACACACAGACCAACACGTGTTCACTGACGAGCGTTCCCTGATAATGTGTTATGGGCTCAGTTTTGTGCTGGGAGCTGGAAATGCAGGCCCAGCCACATGCCCAACGAAGCTGGGCCAGATGGGGACAGTGTGGGGAAGAGGTGGGGGCCCAGAAGAGCCTCAAGGGCCTGGAGGGGAGTCCTGAAGGACAAGATGGCAGTTGCCAGGTGGGGAGAGTGGAGGGGGACACAGTTTGAACTGGCAGGGCAACTGCATTAGTTCAGTGAGACGTAGGGAACGGTGGCAGGGGCCAGACTAGCCAGGTGTTTGACTGTCAGGTTACAGAGATGAGAGTTTATCTTGGGAGCCACTAAAGAGATTTAAAATGAGGTGACAAAGTTAAATCTTTGGTAATACCTTTCAGGCTGCAAGGTTAATGAATAGAAAGGGGGGACTCCAAGAGCAGGTGGCTGCAAATACCTGAGAGGACTGAGGTGTGCTATGTGCCCCATCCCCAGCTGCCTGCACATGTATTATCTTGTGGGGCGCCCACTGGGACAGGAGGAGGAACAAATCCATAGATATTCAGGATACGACTCACAGGAGACAGTGGAGCTAGAGGAAGTGGAGGGCTGAGGGTGGCGCCCAGGTTTGGCTGGTAATTAGAGGGTTGGGAGGAAGGTTTGGGGGAAGGTTCAAGATGCACCGAGTATAGGACGGCTGAGAATGCTGCAGTCACAGCAAGCACTCGATAAATGCCTGCCAAGTAAACGTCCATGGGCCTGTGGGCCTGTAAGCCCTAGGCCTAAGCAGAAGACCAGGTGAGGAGTCGTCCAGGAATGGCAGCACAGGAAGTGCTGAAGGTAGGAGACCAGGAGAGGGCAGTGTCTTGAAGCTGAGAAACAGACATGCTCACATCCACTGAAACAGAGACAAATGGAAAGACACACCCGCGGATGCAAGTGATCCAGCCCTCCGTGAGGCCGAGGCGTCTCCTCACACCTAGGTAACACATCCCTGTGCACGCACACTGCTTCTGCTCTTTCTGGCATCCCACTGAGCCCAGGCTGGGGTGCAGGCTGGTGTGGCTGCTCTGTGCCTGGATGCACCATGCCTAGACGGGGCCTGAGAGTCCAGGGGCGGGTGGCCGTCCCCTGGAGCCCTGCACGCAGCACTCACCTCTTGAACAGGAGGATGGCGATGACAATGAGGATGATGAGGATGACTGCCAGGACAGGGCCTGTCACCCACAGCATCTCAGGCTCCTCCTGCTGCTGCGCTGGCGCCACCTGGACCACAATCTCATCGGAGTAGGGGCTGGCGGCATAGCGCTTCTGTGGCCCAGTGGAGGAACAGCATGGGCAGTGAGCTGAGTGTAAGATCTCCCACCCTCTGCCCACCAAACCTAAAGGACTCTGGGGCTGGACTCTGCCAACCGGCCAGGACTGGTTTCCCACACTAAGAGTCTGGTCAGCTGACTGGGTCCCTAGGACAGGTTAGGTCTGACTTTCTAGTTCCTAGGGGCTGGAGTCTTGAGATTCCTTGTGCAGGTCTGGGGTCTCTGGGGCCACCCCAGGCCTGGGATCTCAGGGTGTTTGAGCCTGGCCTGGTCTTGGGTCAGGCCTGAGGTCTCAGGGTGCTGAGGGCCCAGGTGGCTCAGGCAGACCTGGTCAATGGGCTCCTTCAGGGAGGCGAGCACAAAGCACTGGTAGCTCAGGTCTGGGGACAGGGGCCGGTTGTAGAAGCCCTGGTAGCTCTTCTTGTCCCCCAGGGTGAAGGTCTCAGGGAGCACGTCCACCTGAGCGGCCACGTAAGGCTTTAACTGCTCTGTCTGCCGCCGCCGCCGCCGCTCCCTGCTGCCCTGCTCGATGGCCTCCAGGAGCTGACGAAGAAGGGCACAGCGTCACACCGGGCCTTGAAGCACGTGTCCCTGGGCTGAGACCAAGGCTCACCTTCAAGCCCGGCCCTGCCCACCTTCCTTGTAGAAAAATGCTGGACACCAGACATGGCAATGCCACTCCTCCCACCACCCCAGTAAGAACACGCCCTCGGGGTAACCTGCCTCTCTGCCTAACCAGAATGGACTGGTTCCACACCACTCGAAACATTCTGGGGGCTCTGCTCTAGTCCTGCTGTGGCCTCTAGATCCTCAAAGTCTACATAACTCGAGGTTCTCCAGGCCTGCAGAGATGTCTGTTTGTTCCCACCCCAGGAATCCTCAGCAAAGCCCTCCAGGGAATCCCCATAAGCCAGTTCTCCAAAACTCCCGGGAGCCACCTGAGTCCCTCTCCCCCAGCAGGGGCCCAGATGCTGAAAAACGCAGCAGAGAGTGATTCCAATTTGGGGGAGCCTCTGGGGCTGTGGCCGACCACTGCCACAGGGCTGTTGTAAGTGCTCCCCTGGCCCGTCCCTGTACCTCATCCAGCTCCAGCTCCTCGGGCGTGCTCCAGCGCGGCGTCAGCATGCTCCCGCCCATGCGGTCAATGGGCACCACCACGATGTAGAACCACCTGGGCGGGCAAAGCAGGCAGCAAGACTCACTGCCTGTGCCTGGGGCACCAGCCCTGCCCTGCTCCCCAGGCCTCGTTTGCCCACCTGACGAGCGAGGGGTCCTGCACGTGAGGCATGGAAAGGGTGAAGCGGCCGTCCTCCATGTACGCAGAGGCAGGCAGTGGCTTGTGTGGCAGGAGGTCAGGGGCCGTGCGGATGGACACGAGGTGCTGCAGGCCCCCGGCGCTGCTACCCCGGTTCATCAACACGAACGAGTACTCCGTGTTCGGCTGCAGGTCTGCGATCAGCTTCCGCATCGAGTGCCCATCCACCTCCACACTCTGCCCATTGTACAGAATCTGCAGGGAAAGGGGCAGACGGCGCATTGGGTGAGGCACCCCGTCACGAGTCTGCAGGGCAGAGCTCACACATGCACACTGAACCAGGAGCCTGCGTCACGAACACACACAAATGCCCACATTGGGACATGGCCGCAGCAGTCCTTCATGCAGGCTGGGCTGACTATGGCCCTCACCCACCTTAAAGGGTACAGCCGACTTGTAGGAGTCTGGAACCTCCCAGCTGAGCAGTACAGACGTCTTCATCGCAGCCGCCACACGGAAGTTCTTGGCAAACACTGTGGAACATAAGGAGGTAGTCAGTGTTGGCTGTGTAGGTGGGGTGGAGTGAGTGGGCCTGAAAGGTTCCCCACCAGGAAGACAAACATGCTTGTTGGGGCACAGTGGTTAGGAGTGGCTGCAGAGGACCAGGTACCCCACTCCCAGCTAGCTTCAAATCATACAGTTCAGCTCCCAGTCCCAGCTCTTCCACAGAGTGAGCACCCAGCCAGCAGATGCCACACCACCCAAGGTCAAGATCACCACGAGTGCTTGGGTTAAAGCTGGAGCTCACAGGCACCAGGTCAGAGTGACCACAGGTGAGTGGGATTTGGTCATGAGAAGCAGGTGGCCAAACACCAAAGCACAGTGAAGCACATTCATTGAGAGGTTGGTGGGTTGTGGCTCCAAAAGATTAGTGTCACATACCCAAGAATGGTGATACAGTCAAAAAAGATCAGTGGGTCAAGATCACAAGAGATTGGAAAGTCACGCAGCAGAGGTCAGTAGGTCAAGACAGCAGAAGTCCGGGGCCACACACTGAGAATGTGGCCCCCATTCGCTAGAGGTTAGTGGTCATGGTCATGAGAGACTGGAGGGTCACAGAACAGAGGCTGCTGGATCAGTCACCAGAAGTCAGTGGGTCAAGAGCAGCAGAATTCCCCAGGCGCAGCCACGTGCCCGTAGCACGCACCTTGCTCCACAGGCATGGTCCGGGACTGGATGCTGGGGCTGAGTGGGCCAGCGCCTTTGCTGGTCCACGCGCGGACCTTGATATCGTAAGTGGTGTCCGGCTTGAGGCCGGAGAGAGTAAGACGGGTGTCGGCCGTGGTGTCCTGTAGCTCCTGCTGGCTGTTGATGTCGCGGTACACCACGGTGTAGTTGGTGATGTGCCCATTCCGCTCCGCCAGCACCGGGGGGTCCCAGGCCAGCTCCGTGGTAGAGGTAGTCAGCCCTATCACACGCAGGTTTTGTGGGAAGCCGCTGGGCACACCCTCAGGGGTCGTGATCTCCTTCTTGAACTCCTCACCTAGGCCAGCCCGGTTCTTGGCAGCAAGCCGGAAGATGTAGGTGGCCCCCTTGTGCAGGCCAGTGACTGTGAAGTGCTGGTCATCCTTGCCAAAATCTATGGTGTTGGGCCTTTTCTCGTCAGCCCGGTGGTACTGCAGCCGGTAGCCCAGTAGCTCACCAGGCAGCTCCTTGGGTGGGTGCCACTGGAGCAGGGCGGTGTTCATGGCTGTGGTGCTGACCATCATGGTGGGACGGCCTGGGACTGAACAACCACGCACTGGGCTCTGGCACTGCCCTCCTCACTGCCCCTCCCTTGGCTCTGTCCTGCACCCCTCACTCACCTGCCCCCGTCGTCGTGACAATTTTGGGCTTGCTTCGGGCACCATCTCCTTTGGTGGTGTAGGCAGCGACAGTAATGGAGTAGGTGGTCTCTGGGGTCAGGCTGCTGATGGTGGTTTCCTAAGAGAGGGGGAGGAATCCACTCCCATCACATGACAGCAGGGAGAGGCCAGACCAGGCCAATTGTTTCAGAATCTTAGCCAGTGGGGAGTCCCCAGGGCACACAAGGCCGGAGGTCAGGCAGGTGAGATGTGTGGCCCAGGAGGATCCTGCTGGTCCCAGGAGCCACACGTCTGGGGCAGACAGCTCATTCTTCTTTTCAGACAAGAACAAAGGGCCACACTGTTCCTTTACTCCATTGTACTGTGAATGACACCTCGTGAGGTGTGTGCACACACCACACGCAGAGCACAGGGCCTCACACGCGCATAGCACCTTGCATGGCTTTTGGCACGCACGCTCACGTAGACTATAGCTCTTCTTGAATAAGCAGGTGGAAGGCCACCTGTAGATATGAACACATACCCATGCACACCCACAGAGCAAGGGAGAGGGATGGTCCAAAGTGCGACCCTGCAGGATCAAGTCAGAACCCCATGTGACCCCCATCAAGGCACGAGCTCCGTGAATACCTTATGCCCTGCGTAGTACCTCTTGAGACAGGGAGGAGAGACAAGGATAGGGAACCCCCACCCTGGGGAATGCATTTCTCCATCAGCCCAGTGAGGCCTGAGAAGTCAGCCAAGGCAGTGTTCCCTCGCCTTGGCAGGCCCTGCCCATATGCCTGTGTCCAGCCAAGGCATCATTTCCGGACATGCTGAGAAACCATGGGAGGCTAAACCACGTCACACAGAGGGAAGAGTGGGAAGAAAGGAGGGATCATCGTGCAGTGGGAACAGAGCTGTCACCACCAGCCCTGGTATCCCTCCAGCTCAGCCTCAGGTGGGCCACTGCAGCCACCACCAACCCCTCGCAGGCCCCCTCCTGCCCCAGCTGGAGGGTCTCCCAGGGCTGGGACTCCAGAATGCACCAATGCCAGAACCCAGCTCTCCAGACTCCCCTCCCAGCCTGGGCGCAGAGCGGGTAATTTTTCATTCCAGGGATCAATAAGGCCTAACAATCAGGATTGGATTTAACTCCATCCCCGTCTGGCCAGAGCAGGGGCCAGGCCCTGGTCAATCATGAACATTGGCTGAAATTGCTGCTCAACAGGCGAGAAGTAAGGATTAGAGGAAATGCCAGTCGCTGCGCAGCTCGGGGCTCCCATCTAAGCGCCTATTTTCTCCAGATGGGGCTGGTGCCCTGTGGATCTTGGCGGCTCAGGCTGGGAGGAAAGGCAGGGGAGGGGGAGTGGCCCACGAGCCCAGCCGGACCCAGGGCTTGCCCGCACTCGCACACCTGTTACTTACATAGTCCTCGGACTCCTCTGGCTGCCACTGATCGCAGGAGGGAGAGAAAGGGAGACAGGATGTGAAAGGCTCTGGCCTGGAGAAAGCCTGGCCCAGGGAGGACAGATGGAGGAGGTGGGCCTGTGAGGTGCCCACAGGGCAGCACCCCAAAACCACTTCTCACCTGAAGATCCCAGTCCCTGCCTCATGAGCCCAACTGTGTGTCAGGGATGAGATGGGGAGGGCTGCAAGCCAGAGAGGGACCAGAGAACAGCACCTGAAGGTGCTTTGAGGGCCATGCCGCCAGTCATGGGGGGTGGGCAGGACAGCTCAGGGAGAGGGGAGGGAAGACACCATGGGATGAGCAAGGAGGGTGACTGTACAACCTGGTTTGCCTCGGACAGCCCTGGATTAAGCTTGTTGCCATGGCAGGATTACTCCCTCTCAGAAGCATCCCAGTTGAGACGGTAGCTTATACAGTCATCTTAGAACAAGTGTCCCAGGGGCAGTGAGGCCTGTACCATGGTTGTGCGTGGGGGCTTGCGGGAGGCTGGACAGCAAGATGACAGAGGTGTGAATGCCAACCTCAGAGCCTGGGCTCTGCCCCAGAGGCACAAGGGAAGCACTCAGACCCCTGTTCCTTCCTGAGGTGCCTGAGACCTCATCAAGGTAGGAAGGCATGTGTCAGGGCTGGCAATGTTGCTGTTCCTTGGTGCATTCTTCTCTAGACCATGGAGCATGTAGATGTATTAGCTGGACAGGTGGAGGAAGTGATGTCTCCATTCTGTGGCCCTATGTCACCGGAGGGCTGGGGGTTGGCAGATGTATAGCACAACACAGTACAGCACAGAGAGATGGTCCATGACATCTCCAAGACAGAGGTACCACGGGGTCCTCCAGTTCAGCCATCCTCACAGTGCTGGTCTGTCCGCTGTCCACCAGGCCCCAGGCCCTCCTGTTCTGGGAAGCTCTGTTGGAAAGGCTTTGCAGGTGGGACAGGATATGGGGGGAGGCCATTAACAGGCCCCTACTGGCGATGGACATTTTCTAGTGTGAGGCTGGGCCCACCTCTGCTCTAGGTCCCTTGCCTGGTGGGAGACCTGCACTGTGCAAGCCAAGCCCAATCAGGGAGGTCCTCACAGGGCACCTCTCCTGCCTGCACTGCAGGCAGAATGACAGTGAAGAAGGAAAAAGCAAAGCGGGTGGAGCAAAACAAGAGACGGAGAGAGAGGACGGGAAGAGATCAGAGGAAAGGAGAGGAAAGATAATGAGATAGACAAAAACAGAGTCAGTGAAAAGGAGAGACAGAAACAAAGGAGAAAAACAGAGACCATGAAAAAGGGGCAGAAGGACACAGGGAGGTACAGTCAGAGACCATGAGCAACAGACAAACCTGGAGACATATACCAAAGGAGGTGGGTCTGGCTACACACTCATGAGGGGCACGTATCCCATGGCTCTCTCAGAATGGATGGGGGCCCTGGGCCTAGCAGATGGTGCTGTTGGGTAAAGGACAGGCTGTGGTGTCCTTGATAGACCGCTCAGGGGACAATTGGGCCCTGTGGCCAGGCTGGGGACCAGGCCCCATCTGCTCTCCTACTGGCTCAGAGCAGAATGACCCAGTCCCATGGGGGCCTCAAGGATAGGCCCTTCATTTTCTGTCAGCCTCTCTGGAGCCTGAGCTCATGCTTAACTCCCACAACCCTCCAGGTCACGGGATACTGGAGGCGAAGAGGGCAGCCTCTCCTCCTACAGCCCAGCTTCCTTCAAACCACTTGGGACCAGAAGGGGGCACCCGAAGTGGCTTCTCCAGAACCCTACTGGCTGCAGCTGTGCTGCTGGCCCCTAGGACGGGAGGGGCTGGAGGGCGCCCATTCCCAGAATACTTCTGGGTGGGTGTGTCAGCTGAGGCTCCAGGAGGAGCTCTCAACCTGCCCCAGGAATGCAGGCGGGTACACACGCCCGCCACCTCATCCCCTTGTTCTCTCAGCACCCGTAGGCTGAGGGGAGGAAAAGGCCACCCCTCTCGGGACAAGAAAGAATTCTGTCCAGAGGGCTGAGCCCAGAAGAAGGCACAAAGGCCCCTGTCTGGGTGGGTGAGACTGCTGATAAGCACAGCACAGGCAAGTGCTTGCACCTCCGGTCCCAGCCCAGGTAGGGGTGAGAAGCTGGACGGGGAGGCTGTGTGGTTCTAGGGGGAATCGAGGCTCCTTTTCTCAGGGCTGGCTCAGTGCTGCCTCCTGTGGCTCCCCGGAGGCCCTGGTTCTGGATGGGCAGACCCTGAGAGCCCATCTGACCAGGTGTGAGGGCTCTTCAGCAAAATATTTTGGAAGGTAACTTGCAATAGCAATTATTCTCCCAGAAACCCAGATACTTGGGTCCTTATCCAAGCTCAACCACCTACTTACACCAAGAAATTCTGGACCACACACATCACTTCCTGGGACCCCAGGTTCTTCGTGCGAACAGGAATCCAGGGCTGAGGATACCCCAGGGACCTCATCTCAAGCTCACAGGAAGAATCATCACACCCCAGGACAGAGTGCGGAGGGAGATATGAGGCTGGCTGGCAGGCCCAGCTCTTGAGAGTAGACATGAGGGACTAAGCCATCTTCCTCAGGGCCAGGCACAGAACCACACCCCAGACTGGCCATTCACACCACTCAGCAACGGCCAAGGGCCAAGATGGGGGAGAGACTGCCTAGAAGAGCTTTCCTGGCACTTGGCTGTGGGAGGAGTCGCTGGCCAGCTCAGCACTGTCTAGAAGGAAGACACATCTCGAAAGCCCGGTCTAACATGTCAGTGTGGTGCTCCCTGCCAACCACAAAGGAGGGCTTAGGGGGCTGAAGTCTGAGTAGGGAGACGACAAAGGCCTGGACCTGTGGAGAGAGCTCCTTAGTGTGTGCTGGTAGCTGAGCCAGAGGTGACTGCCAGGCCGGCACTGTCACCAGGGCAGATAGATGGGGCTGGCAGGGCCTATTCCTGGAATTCAGCCTTAACCTGGCCTCAGTGCCTCCCGTGCCTGACACAGCAACATGACTCAGTGTCACAGTCCCTCTGAGAGCAGATGGGAGGGAAACAAACCTGGGCTCCACAGAGGAAGCCAGTGTGTTGCTGTTGCCCACCCTCCCACCCCACTACCTCCCAGGGGCATACCTGGGCCTCAGCCAGCATGACATCCTGGATGATGGGTGGGCCACGGGGCTCGCCATTCTCTAGCCGCACGTAGGTGACCTGGTAGCCGCGGATCTGGCCGTGCTGCTTGCTGGGGACGGGCAGCTTCCAGGAGACGTGCACAGCAGTGGAGTTCAGTGGCTCCACCTCCACCTTCCGCGGCGGCCCACTGGGCACTGGAGACCAGGGAGACAAAGACGTCAGGCCTGGTGGTATGGGTCCCGGCTCAGGCGGGGACAGCGCACTCCAGGGCCTTGCCTTTGCACCCCACTGCCCCAGGAGAAGCCCTGAAACAGCTTCCTTAGACCGCCTGTCCCAGGAGAGGGACACGAAGGGCCCCCTCTGCCCGAGAGCAGGGGGAGCCCAGGACCTGTGAACTCTCTGGCTCAGGGCCACCTCACTCGGTGGGGAAAGGACAAGCTACCGACAACCCCAGTGTCAGTACAACCTGTCCTGTCTCCTCCTGGTGCCCTTGTCTAGCCCAGGCAGTCCTGATGATTCTGCTTTGAGTGCCTCTTGTACCATCTTCCCAGTTCTGACCTCTCTTTAGGGGGGCTACTTCCACCTTAGTCTTTTAAGGCCCTAGCTGCCTTGGAAAGAGCCCCAAAGGCTGGTTTTGGGCACAGGCTACCCCATAAGCTACATTTCCCCAGTTGCAGCCAGTCAGCCTGCACCAGGAAGAGGAGTCCTTCTGGGCTTGTGAAAGACAGGCCCTGAGCTGTGAGGTGAGTGGTGTCTGGGCAGAGGGCCTCCCCGCCCCGCCCTTCCCCTCGGGTGCCACTGCCTACCGTCCTCATGGGTGCGCACCAGCACCGGGCTGCTCTCAGGGCCGGGGCCCACGTCCGTGTGCGCCCGCACCCACACCCGGTACTCCGTCCATTTCTCCAGGCCCACCAGGTCCCAGCTGGAGTGCTCGCGGCCGATGCCATCCACCACCTGCCGCCGGCGGTCCTCGCCGTCCACCGCCTCGTAGGCCACCGAGTACTGGGTGATAATGCCGTTGCGGCTGTCGGCTGGCGGTGGGACCCAACTTACCCGGACTGTGGTGGAGCCCGTGCTCACACAGGTCACCTTCTGGGGAGGGGCAGAAGGGGCTGGGGAAGACAAACGGGGAGGAGGGGAAGCAGGCAGATGGAGCGGGGGTTCACAGGCATGGTGACGAGTCACAGAGGGGAACTCACCCAGGCAGGTCATTCCCCAAGTGCGCAGCGGCTATCCCAGGGCCCCCAGGCCAGCTATAGCCACTACTGCTGGACCACCTGGCTGCCTCTGGACCACAGGCAGGTACGTGAGCGTTCTCTCATGTGGACACATGTGCACACACACACAGACACGGTGTCTCCCACACATACATGAGAGTCTCTAACAGTGCCTCATACACACACTGTCTCGTCCAAAAGACACACGGCATCGGACACACATAAGCACGGTGCATCCCACACATGCGACCACATACAGAGAACCTCACCAGGTGGCATCCTCGCAGCTCTTGCCTTCTGAGGACAAGTGGCCCCAGTGGCTCTTCCAGAGAAAGGCTGCCCTGGCCTGTGCCTGCCTGGACAAGGTGCCTGTGCCTGAGCCACAGGTGACCACAGAGACTACAGCCCAGATGTGGAGGAGGCCAATGGCCCCTGGGGTAGCTGGGGAAAAAGCACCCGATGGAGGTGCTCTCCCTCAATGGGCTCCCTGGGGGTTGGGAGGGAGGCCTATGCTTCCCTTGTTCCCAGTGACACTTCAAGACACTGTTCCCACCCAGGACTCTGCTGCCAGCCCATGCACCTTCTTGCCATCTCAAGTTCAGCCACCAGCCTCTGCCCAGGTGACTTCAGCGGACCCCTCAATCCCCAAGCCCCAGAGCCCCCCATCTTCAAGGCTTTCTCCTCCCCAGCACTGCTGTGCTCAGGTCCTGGAAAACACCACTACTTCCCAAATCCAGCATCCACTGGCAGGCCACACCTCTTGTCCCAGCTCAGCTGTTCACGGCCCCAGCACTGTGCCTGCTCGCCACCCTCTGGAGACCTCCGTCCATTGGCCTGCCATCTTCCCCACCCTCAGTATTCAGCCTAGACACTGAAGTCCTCCAACTCACCAGTATCCCAAACTCCCTCTCCTCCTCCTCGTCCCATGCTCCTGCCTGGCCCGCACCGAGCTCCGAATGAACCCAGCTCTCCACCTTCTCTAAGGCAGCACTGGGGAGGCAGAAAAAGCCACCTGCCCTGTCAGGGTGGCACATCTGAACACATCCCCCATGGCCTCACCCGGGCCCTCCACGCTGCCTGCTGGTCTGTCTTCTGCCCATCTCACTGCCACGCAACACAGAACAATTTCAACCTCCTCCATGTTTCTGAAACCTCCAGCTCCCATCACCTCACTTCCTCAGCGTGTGACTTGTCTCCTACTTTGCAGAGAAAATCAAAGCTTCCCCAAAGCAGCTCCCTCCACCTCTTGCTACCAAACCCACCAACAGACCTGCAGTTACACCGATTCTTGTCTTTCCTCCCTCAGCAGCGAGGACTGTACCCTCCTGTCCAAGGCCAATCACTCCCATCACCAGTGCTCTGCCCCTTTCCCCCTCCTGAGCCTCCCATTACCCTTCTTTTCCATATTTCCTATTTCACCTTGATTCCTTCCCAGTAGCATTTAAATACACTCAAGATTTTCCCATCTGAAAAGACAAATCCTGTCCTCAGCCCCACGACCTCCAGCTACAGTGGTCTCCTTCCTCCCGACTAAACATCCAACGTCTGAGCTTTCCGTCTCTATATCCTTACCCCCCATCATGCCTTGCAGCAGTCCTCATGCCGCCAAAACTCCTGTCCAGGCCCATACATTCCTCCACATTCTGAACGCCAGCAGAAACTGAGTGTTCCTCCGGCCCTGACCTCTCAGCCAACAACATCTGGTCTGCTTCTTAAAACTTTCTTCTTCCAACCTCCAACATCCCCTTCTCCTGGACCTCCTCCCATCCCCGGCCATGCACCTCAGCGCAGACCCTGGCTTCCAGCAGCCTATTAAGCATCACCATGCAGATACAGAATAGCATCTGAGCTCGGGTGCCTGCTTCTGTCCCATTCCCTACCCTCAGGAGAATACCACCCTCCTCCCAGGTCTGTGTATTAGAGACACAGGATTCACCTGATGTTTCCCTCTCCCTCAGCCCCGGTACCTCATCCGTCACCCAGTCCTGGGCAGTCGGCACCCCAGAGAGCTCTCATCTCCACCACCAGCACCTGACCTGAGCTGCTTTCTCTTGCCTAGACTGCTGCACAGCCTCCTCACTAGTCTCCAGCAACCCACGCATTCGCACGTAGCGGCCAGTCAGCCCTCCCACCTGTCCTGTCCCTGAGGTCAGGCGGCTGCCCAGCCACATCGGCCTGTCCTCTCCCCTGACCACAACCAAGCACCTTCCTCTTCTGGGCTTTGGCACCTGCTGATCCCCTGCCTGAGGCGTCTGTGTGACCCCAGGAAGCCCTCCCTGACCCCTCAGACCACCTGAGGTTCCTGTCCTATCAGCTCTACACCGTGTCTCCTCCACAGCACTTGACACAAATGGAACTAAAAGCTCATTTATATAACTGCAGGTTTAACGGCTGTCTGCCCCCCTAGACTAGGATTCCTGTGGGCAGAGGCCCCATCAGGGTCACGCTGCCAGCCCTGCAGTATGCATGGGGCCTGGCGCCCAGCAGGAGTGAGAGAGGTGCTTGTGGAAGGAATTCATGAACACGCGGTCACATTGGCTTCCTAACGTCACTGGCACATGCGCAAACAGTCGCTGTGGCACAGACCACCTCACAGATGCCGCCATGCTTTAAAGTCGTCACACGTGCTTCCTATCTCAACGGTCCCATCCAGCCACATACCCACAGCACTCTCATCACCTAGAGCTCATGGCCAGTGGCCTGCAGCGGTCATGTGACCAGGCGGCCATGGTCTCACGGTTTGTCATCAGGAGAGCTGCAGAGACCCACAGACAGGGTTATGGGTCAGATACCCAGAGACACACTTGCTGGGTCCCCATCCTAAGATACCCAATCATAGGGGCACAGAGACCCACTGACACACCTGCAGGAGCTGACGGTCAGGAGGTCAGACGTGCGATGCACACGCTCACAGCATCAGTCTCACGCATGCATAGGACAGCAATACACAGCAACACAAGTTATCACACAAGCGGCCACGCCAATGGTCCCACACACGTATGGCCACGTGGTCCCAGTGCAGACGCATGGACACACTCTGCCACATGGTCTCATCCTAACAGGTGCGCTCTGTGTGCACTTGGCTTGGTGTGACTGCATGGCTCACACATACCGTGGGTGGGGGGGCATGAGGGAGGGAACACGGGGGATGGGGACATGAGATGTGGGGAGATGGGTAGGGAGATGGCTGCCAAAGCAGGTCTGGGGCACAGTGAGTATAGTGGTCCCACCACTGGGGACAACCTAGTCAGCTAGTGTGACCAGCGCAGAGGTGGGTGGAGGAAGATGAGTCACAGACACAGAACTTACCTGGGTGGGGCGAGGGGGGCGTGGTGGGGGCAGAAGTCAGGCAGGGAGCAGTGAGTGCAACAGCCGCCTGCACGCAGACTAGAGGGCACTTACCTGTCCCTTTCTCTATGGGTCCAGACCTGGAGCCCAGACCAGAGTCTAGTCCAGGGCCCAGCAGACCTGACTACCTGCCTGGTCAAGGGGGAGGGTGTGTGTGTGTGGTGTCCGTGCCCCAGCCCAGCGGAAGCACGCAGTAGTCTCGGAAGACACTTACTGGACTGTGCTGTGCGGGCCTCAATGGTAGGGGTGAAGACGCCCACCCCCATCTCAGAGCGGGCGGCCAGCTGGAAGCGGTACAGCGTGTCGGGCTTCAAGTCCTCTAGGGTGTAGGAGGAGGTAGGATCGAAGGTCACCTTGTGCTGGAAGAGCAGGGAGCACTCACTGACTGCTCTGACCTCAAACAAAGGTCACTCAGAGGCTGTTCCACAACATGAGGGACAGCTGACCTCTCTGGAGCCAGTGTGACTCCAGAGCTGGCTCCAGGCCACATGGACACCTGGCCCACACAAGGGACACGTGGGAATGGGCATGGGAACACCTGGGACACATAGCCTCAGGGGAACTTTAGGGCTCTGCCAGTGTCATGTGAGAGACAGAACCTGGGAGGCTCAAGGACAGACTTAGTGACTTTGCCCCCAGCACAGGGTCACAAAGTCTAAGAACCATAAAGGCTGCATGAGCCACAGAGTCCCAAGGAGAACCCCTGGGACTACAGAAATCTAGAAGGGCCTACCTGGGTAAGCCCACCACAGACCCTTACGGACCAGGAGAGGCCCTCTTCCCTCCCCCTTCCTCCCGTCCTTGCTGAACGCTCACCTGTTGGCCTTCATCCTCTGCTGCCCAGTATACCAGCTCATACTTGATGATCCGCTCCTGCGGGGGCAGCAGCCACGAGAGCTGAATCCTGGTGTCGGACTCCGCCTCGGCCTGGAAGTCCGCGGGCTGGGCAGGCACTGCAACACCCCACGCCAGGCACCGTCAGCCTCACTGATCCCCCCGAGGGCAGCAGCACCCAGGGGAAGAAGGCAGGGGAGGGCAGGTGGTCACCCCCACACCCTTAGCCTGCATTCCAAGTGACCACACACAGGGAATACAGGTCCTCATCCTTCCCGAGCCCCCAAGGGCACAGCCCAAGGAAGGAGGCGCAGCCACAGCTCTGCCCCCTCCCCGCCCCGCTCGGCCAGGATGTCCAGCCAGCACGCTGCCTGCACTTACCTCCCTGCTGTGTCTTGACCTGGATGGTGGGGCTGGGGGGCCCATCGCCAACAGCAGTGAAGGCCAGCACGCGCAGGCTGTAGGTGATGCCAGGCAGCAGGCTGCCCACGGTGGTGAGGTGCCCTGCATCCGTGTTGTGCTTGTGCCAGGCGCTCAGGGGGCGGCGGGCGTCGGGCGTGTAGTAGACACGGTAGCCCCGCACGAGGCCGTTGGGCTCCTCGGGTGGCTCCCACTGCACCAGCATGGTGCTGGCACTCAGCATGCGCGCCTGCACGCGACGTGGAGGGCTAGAGGGCGCCTGCTCCCCGGTGCGCGCTCGCACCGCCTCGCTGGGGGTGCCTCGCCCGATGCTGTTCACTGCCAGCACGCGGAAGGTGTATTCTGAAAAAGGGCTGAGGCCGCCGATGCTGTAACGAGTGGTGGCCACACCGTCCACCTCCTGAAAGGCGCCCTCTGTGCCCGATGCACGGTACTGAATGCCATAGTAGGACACAGGCTCCGAGTTCCCAGAGTCCCAGGTTAGGGTGACGCTGGTGGCGGTTGTCTCTGTCACCACAACATCAATCGGAGGCTTCGGCAAAGCTGGGGACAAAGTGAGAGGCTCAGGGGTGCCTGAGGTCATGACCCCAGGGGCCAACCCTGCCCTTGGGGTCATCTAACCAGAGTGTGGTTGACCCCCACAGCCCACCTTCAAGAATGGCCTGGGAAGTATGCAGTGACCTCTGGGGGCACCTCATGAGGGATGGTGTCTGTCTGTGACCCGAGGCCTTGGGTTATCTTGTGTCTATCCTCGTCACTTCTGGGACTCCCTGGATCCTCACATTAGCCCCTGTGACTCATCTAACAATCAGACCCAGACAAGACATTGCCTGCCTGGGTCCCATGCAGATGGGAGACACACAGGCTGGGGGCTGAGACCTGCTTCTGCAGCATGCCTGGGCTCACCTGTTGGTATGTATGTATAGCAGGGGCTGGGAAGGGGAAGATATTTCCTTAGGGAGTGGCCCTGGGTTTTAGAAAGAGTGATGGGGCTCTTTCTTGGCCCATAGACCCAGTGGCTTGGCTGAAATTAAAGACAGAGAAGTCCCAGGTCCACAGTCAATATTCAACAAAGAATTATTGAGTGTCAGGTACTGTGCTAGGGCCAAGGACACATGTCACACAGACAGGTGCCTGCTCTCACAGAGTTTAAATTCCAGTGTGAGAGGGAAGCAATCAACATGTCGATAAAGATTTTGGTATGGGCAAGGACAGGGAAAAGCAGGGCGCTAAATGGGAAAATCCAGGGGCTCTCTTTAGATGGAGTGACCAGGGAAGGTCTCACAGAGCTGCGACCTGGACAGGAAGATGGAGCCGGCCACAGCCCGGGCTAGCTGAGGAGCCCGGAGCACCAGCGTGGGGCACACAGCAGTGAGGAGTCTGCAGTGAGGATCCTGGTTTCTACCTTAAAAGCCAGGGGCAGGCACTTGAAAAAGGGACTGACACAATCCTGCTGTACGTGTTAAAAAGATCGCTCAAGTTGCAGAATGGAGGAGGATGGAGCAGAGGGGGCGGAGTGGAAGCCAGGGACCCGGAGGAGCCTGCTACATATATGTGCTTGTCCCAGAGCTCGGGGGCCCCATTTCCCCTTGGCTATATTTATCCTATTTTACCTCCTTCTTGCCAGGAGGCTGGGAAACCCAAGGGTCTGGTGTAATGTAGTGGTTAGAGGGGCTGTGGAATCAGACCCCCTAGGGTTCAAGTCCGTGCTCTGTTATTACTTCTGTGTGATCCTGCATCTCAGTTCCTTTGTACAAGGGGGATGAGAGCATCTACCTCCCAAGGTGATATTGAGCCTGTGCTTCCCAGCATGGCATCTGCCCCCAGGACTCAGTACCTGTTTCTATTATTGTTAAGCGTATTAAGGACAGAAAGCTCTCCCTCCGCCCCTAAGGGCCAGGAGGACCCCAGAGCCAATGTATCCGGAAGAGAGCAAGGACTGGCCCCACGGCAGCCACGCACACTGGGATGCCTGCAGCTCTCCGCGACAAGGCATGCCCGTGGCGCTCACCTTTCACTGTGACCTGGGCCGTGGCCTCGATCATACCCAGGGAAGAGATGGCCACACAGGTGTAGTTGGCAGAACGTGTGACGCTGCTGAGCTCCAGCACGTTGCGGCCAACCGGCATCTCGTCCTCCTTGGTGAGCTCCTCGGCCCCCATCATCCACTTCACATAGGGCATGGGCGCGCCCACTGCGACGCATGTCAGGTTCACGCTGCCGCCTGGCATCACCTCCAGGCTAGTGGGAGGGATGGAGAAACGAGGAGCCACACGGCGCACTGTGGGAGGAGGGAGAGAGGCACTCACAGGCTGGGCAGGAGATGCAGGGGGGATGAAAGGGCAGGGGCCCCTCATCCAGGAAGCCCCTTTTGTCAGAACCAAACCTCCCTCAGAGATAGGAAGGGTGGAGTCCCTAAGGCCCTGCCTTACCACCTCCCACCCCACTTTCAGGACAGAAGCAGCCCATGCACTCAGGGACTGTCTGTAACACGAGATTCTGCAACCAAGCTCCCATTTAATAGCCTAGGAAACTGAGCCCCAGGAAAATCCTATCTGCTCAAGGTCAAACAGGGGCTGAGTGCAAAGGCCAGGCCTACTCAGGGCCACAACCCAGGTCACCTTCCAGTGCCCGCCCCTACCTGGTCCTGGTTTACCCGGCTCAAGGGTCTCCAGAGGGGCCAGCTGGGGCACTAGGGAGAGAAGACCAGGCACCCTAGGGTAGAGGGTCCTCAGAGCATGGCTGGGGCAGGGCAGAGGGTCAGTCTGGGAGTGACATAGCCACCCTCTCTGGAGTCACTGCCTCCACCTCCAGGGCCAAGGAGAAGACGAGGGCAGTGGTATGACCACCTGCCGAGACCTCAGCCATGCTCAGGGCACAGCCTAGGAACCAAGAGGAGAGGATGGCCCTCAGGAGGGACTGGACAGGGGCAAGGGGCCTGGGAGGGCCAGGGACGTGGTCCACGGGCAGAATGGGCATGACGATGGCAGTAACATGATGAGGGTGCCGCAAAGACGGCTTTCCATGCCAATGAACGAGGATCTCACAGGGAAGGGTGGCTGTGCCTGGCCACAGCCTCTGGCCTTGGGCTCCCCAGATCAGAAGCTGCTCTGAGCTTCTCAATCAAGGTACAGCCAGGTAATCCCCCCAAAAGTTGCAAGCTTGGCACAGACATTCAGAACATGCAGAGAGAGGGCAGGCAAGACCTAGCCATGGGCAGGTATGCTTGGCATGCAGACAGGTCATGCAGCTGGTGGGCAGAGGCTGGGGTGTGTCCTTCATGGGCACCCCTGCAGACAGGGCTGGAGAAGGCAGGCAGCAAGGCCAAATGACCAGAGGGCACCACCAAGAGTGTGGATCTCAGAGGACCCTTGCATGCAAAAGACCATGGTGCCCCAACAGGAGAACCTGCATTACAGGTTTCAGGCTCTGCTGCTTGCATAGCCTAAAGCCACAAAATTGGAGCTGGAAGCAAATACAGAGACCACCTGGTCCAACCTCTGATCTCTCTGCACAGGGGTCAAGCTGTGGCCCAGAGACCAGACATCCAGCAAATCACCAGGTCCTGTTAACGCACTGCCTAAAATATCTTCCAAATCCACCAATTTCTCTCCAAGTCTGTGGGCAGCTGGCACACCAAAGTCTAAGCTACCACCTTTTTTCCCTGGATCGCTGCAGTAAGTTCCTCATTATTCCTCCCGCCTTGTCATCCTCCAGGCTGGCTCCCATAGTTGGCCTTCCACAACCAGCCAGCCCGAATCTGCTCATACCACTTCCCTGTTAAAAATCTCCTGCATGGCTCCCCAATGACTCCTCAGCCCAGACCACAGGACCCTACCTTACCCAGCGCCTGCCTCAACTCCATCCATACCTCCTCACTCTGAGGCCTCTAGACAGAGCTGAAACTCTGCCAGTCCCCTGAGTGGGTCAGGCATGACCAGTCTCATAGGTTGGTAACTTCCCTCTGTGTCCATAGGCTCACTGGGATCTCAGTATGTCTCATACACATGTAGCATTCTACCTTCTAGAACTGGCATCGTCATTTCCTTTAGGGAAACGACCCCATTCTTGCCACATGGGGCGTGTGACCCAGATCTAATCATTGCAAAAATGATTAGAATAGCGGACCTCCTCTCTCTACTGTGGTGGCTAACCTTAGAGGGACGGGGGACAACATAAGAGGACTTGCAGAGAATAAAGCAGTCAGCTAGCTGATGGGAGCAGCACTAAGAGACAAGGACAGACAACTGTCCACCCAAACTGTTTAAATACCTGGATCCAGCTCTGCCGGACACCAAATCTACTTTAGTTTGGCAAGACAAGACTTTCCTTGTTTTGATTAAGCCAATTTAAGTGGGTTTCTGTCCTCTGCCCTAAAGCTGGGAGCAGACACTGAATGACAATAGCATGTCATAGGTAGAGCAGTTCTCTGTGGCAGAGAACAGGTGGACCCCAGAGCATGGCTGGCAAGAGGGAGCGACAACAAAGAGCACCCTTTGAGTACACCCCACAAACGGCACAAAGGTGAGGTCAGGAGGCAAAGAGAGAAGCACTGCCCTGCCTGGTGGCGCAGGTACCTCCTGGCCTCTGCAGCTAGGCTGGAGGGGCGGGTTAGGAAAAACAGAGGCGCACAGAGGTGTCTGCAGGCCAGGCCCAGGCCCACCAAGTGTCCAGGATCCAGCACAGCCCAGGCTGCAGCAGAAAGACACAGGGGAGCAGCCTTAACTGACCAAGTCTCTACTCTCAGCCAGCAGCTGACCCATCTCCTCGTTCATGACATTTCGGGAAAGGGAAACCACTCTTGAGCACCCACTATGTGCTAAAGGTTTCCATGGCTATCACCTTCCAATTACAGACAAGGAACCAGCTTAAGACATTCATTAAGTGATATGCCTGAGTTTATCCACATACTACAAGCAGGTCTGTCTGATGAAAAGCTCAGGCCTTTCTGAGCCCTGGCTGACAGGGCTGAAAAATGAGACCTAAGAGACTCCAGAGAAAAGCTTCTGAAGCTTCTGGATTTCTGGGTGGGACTTGGAGAGCTTGTGTCAGGTGGGAGGGCTCCATGGCAAGCCTGACCCGAGTCTATGGCTGGGCTCCTGGACGTAAGAACAAAGAGACCCAGGAAAAGGAAGTAGGTCCCTGATCAACAAACCCTGGAAAGTTGACTGGACTTTGCCCCAAACAGTCCCTAGCGGGCAAGGTCTCTGTTCCACTGTCAGCAAATGGAGTAGTACCTTTGGGAACTAACACTGAGAATATAGTTTTGCTTTTATTTTTTATTTTCCCCCTCCTAGATGCAGGTGGAAGGGAGAACTCTGGGGACTAAGGATAAGATACAACCCTCACTCAGGGTCATCCCTAGCACCAGGCAAGGGCCTCCAGCCCAGAGACACCTGGATGTGTGACCCTTGACCCTTGTGGGCTTCAGCTACAAGATTAGAGAGGTGAGACACAGCCTCCTGGGATCGCCAATGCCTGTGGGGCTGCGCGTCCTGGACCTGCCCGGAGAACCATCCCCGTTCCAACAGCCACTGCAGCAGTCCCGCTGTCATTCCTCCTGCTGTCACAGACACGAGGCCTCCAAAAGGCCGGACTCAGGCGGCTGACAGAAGCAACAGCAGGGAAGGAAAAACCAGAGCTGGGAAAAATGCACTCGAAGTCTAATGTTGAACTCCAACAATGCCAGTCTCTTACCGTTCCCTGTGCTGGCATTTTACAGACAATTTCCAAAACAGGCCCCTGCCATTTCTGGATTATATTTTAGCTGTAACTTTTAAGTCTAATTATTTGCGCTGACAACCCCTATAATAGGGCAGCACGGCGCCCGGAGGCACCCGCATTCAGGGGAGTGACAGCCTAATCGCAGGGGAAGGCTGCCCCGCAATCTGCATTCACTTGCGGAAATTTCTCTGATGAAAATAACACAACATTAAGGAGGGGATCAGGGGCAGGATCCACTGTATCAAGATAAAATAACTCTTTAATAAATAACCTTGTGGCTGCCGCAGAGCAGTAATTAAATGCCGGCGCACTCGGCACACAGTTTTAAGTAAAGCTGGAAAAATGTAAGATGTAATTATCAGCGCCAAACAAATTACCAGCCCAGCAAATCCCCCCGGAATATTTAGAAACTCATTTTTGCCTTCCTGTTAAATATTTGTGTATGTGCTTATTTTTGGTGGGACCACTGAGAGGGTGGGGAAGGGACAAGGGACCAGGAGGGTGGGGGAGGGGGGCCTAGCGGGGAGGCAGCTGCAGGCTGGGCTGTCTCTGCTGATGGCTGTTTTCTGGCTGCCCGGGGAAGATCCGCCCGGTCAGCAAAATGGTGTAACTGAAATGCCCCAGAGCTCAAGAGTGCATATGGATGGATGCTCAGGGCTGTTATCTGAGCCGAGGCCATAGCCCTCCTCCCAACTGGCTCCCTCTCCCTCCTGGAGGAAACTCAAGCCACAGAGATGATACAGAGGGGACCAGGTGGCCCACCTCTGCTCCCTGGGGCTCAACCCAAAGCCCTGTGGACAGATGAGCCTCCTTTGACCCCTCAGACCACGGGGCACAGAAAGAACTGCTCACCCCTCCAGGTGGGCTGAGAACAGAGCCCCATGGGAAAACTGCTCCAGAACAAGTTGGAGCAGAGTCTCCAGGAAGCCCTTTCCAACCTGTCGCTGAGCCAGGGCCTCTTCTGGGCTCCCAAGTGGGCCTCACTAAAGGGCAGTTTGACTGTTCAAGGGGTGAGCTCCTTGGGTCTGAAGGCCCAACCCCCAGCATGGAGCTGAGGAAAATGTGAGCTGTCTGGGAGACTTGGTCAGAGAGAGGGGCCTGGGGCAGGCCGGAAGTTTTTCATTTGGATCTGGCCAGAGAAGGAAGCGACAGAGTGTAGGAGACGTCCTCAGTGAGGCATGAAGATGCCCGCCCACCCTGTGCCGCGGACACTAAGCTCAGCAGGCAGGCCAGGGCTGCTGCTGGGGGCAAGGACAGGGCAGACGCTGGAGGGCTTGTAGCCTGTGCTGCAGGATCATGAGGGGTGAGCTAGTTCTAGACAAGCCTTCTCCCTTTGTCTTAGTGGTTTCAGCTGAGCTCAGGAAAATGTAGAGTTTAGGTGACTGGGGCTGTGGAAGACTCCACGGGTACACATAAAACACTTCTGCTCTTACAGTTCCCACAACCGCACCTGAACTCCACCTGGAACAGACAGCTGGCCTGGCCCAGGTACAAAGGTGAAGTGCAGCTTCATGCCATGCACTGTGCCCGCCCGAACACCCCTGCAGGGGAGCCCAGCTAAGGGGACATGCAGTCACAAGGTGTATCAAGGACCCAAGCAGCAGAAGCATGCAGTGCAGGGGGGTGTGCCCACCCACCCCTGGTCCTGCCCGCCTGCCGGCCCAACAACAGACAGCAGAGCCCGACTGGCAGGCAGGCCTGGCTGGAGCGAGCCCGAGGAAGCTGGCCGCGCCCACTGGTCCCTACTGACGGGAGCATCCCATCGATGGGCGAACTGTAGATGGATAAGAAGTGAAAAGGACCAACCTTCTCGCTGATCTGAGAGATGAGAGTTTGGGTTGATGGCAGAGTGCGATGAAGATGAGAAGGGAATAAAAAAAAGACAAGGAGAAACACAGAGAGAGTAAAAACAGGCCAACCTCCATCTGCCCACACAGCACGGAAACGAGACAGGACTCTTGGGCCCCACGCACACACACGTGCACACAGGTGCGTGCGGACCACGCCGCTCACAAAAGACTCAGGACTCATGGAGGACACGGTGGACAGGGCTGAGTCCCCTGGGCAGGTGCTGGGACGCCAAGGGCGGGACACGGAGGGGTGAAGAGGGGCACAGGTTGGCCCCCATGCCTCACGCACACCCCACAGCTCAGACAGACCCTGAGAGCTGAGCTCTGGGGTCAAGGCCCACCCAGCCCACACACCCCCAGGCACACGAGCCACTAGAACCCCACCACTTTGAGGAAGCCCCACGCTGCACGGCACCACAGTGTGCGGAGCTGGTCTGGGCACCTGTGGGGAGAAAGGCTGTGAAGACATCGCCCTGTTTAGAGACAGCTGTGGCTTAGTGGCCAGCTCCCTGCCGAGAAGGGGAAAGTCGGGGGCAGGTAGGGCAGGTTCTGCAGAGGTTGTGGCCTTGCCCTGGCCCCTGGCAGCAGCACATCCTGAGAGCTGGAGGAGAGAAACACTGTGGACGGAAGGAATGAGTCACTGGAGGCGGGGGCAGTCAGATAATGAGAGTCTGGTCCACCAGGCACGCCTGGGCCTGCCAGACCGTGGGTGGAGCTGTGGGCAACTGTGAGCAGTCGGAGTAACTGGGTGATGCATCTATCCCACAACAGTGCTATCCTGATAGCAGCAGCTACTGACTGCCAAGCACTTCCTGTGAGCCTGGCGCCACAGCGGGAGCTTTACATTCGCTGTCCCATTAAAAGCAGCAAGCGCAGAACCCCAGAGAGGTAGTGGGAACCCTCAGAGTCTAGGGGACAAGAGGAAGGATGAGAGGCAGACACTGAAGCTGAAGCTGAATCTTGTCCACAGCCTCGAGCTTAGTGGACAAGAGTCAGAGATGGATAGAGATGATGACCCATGGGACACTGTCCATTCAGAGCAGTTCTCAAGTGGAGGGATTCCTCCAGGTGACACTGGGGAAGGTCTGGAGACATTCTGGGTTGCCATGACTAGGGGGTATTACTGGCATCTAGTGGGCCAGGGATGCTGCTAAACATCCTACTACAATACAAGGACAATCCCACACAACTAAGTTACTCAGCCTGAAATGTCAAGTGTCAAGTGTCAAGGCTGAGAAACCCTGGGCTAGAGTCCACACTGGTCTGGATGCTGAAGCTTAGGTCCTGATAGCTGGTGCCCAGCAGGGGCCTCCCTCCGGCCTGGAGGGTAACAGGCAGTCGCTCTGCTAAGACGTGTGTGGGCACAGACCATCAGGCAGGCCAGCACTGCGGGGTGCAGGGAGTTCTCTATGGGCAGCCCATTCACAAGCAGAGTTCAGGATACAGAGCTGGTGGCTAGCACAGCAGAGGCTGTCCTAGAGGAGTTGAGGCTGATGGGCCCTCGACACTGCTGGGGCAGAAAGCAGGGGCTGTGCCAGGACTGAGGTGAGGGTGGGAGAAAGGTCAGAGGCAAGGATCCTAGGAGCAGGGCTTTCCAGGTGTCTACCATCTGGACAGCCGGGCCTGTCCTGGGGCTAAAGGGCAGGTTGCTCCCAGCAAAACAGAACAGGCACGGGTTCAGGTAGGACCTGGGGACAGGCCCTGAGATACCAGGGCCCACAGAGAGAGGCAGAGAGAACTGAAACCAGGCTGAAACTGCCTGTTTTAGGGTCCTGGGCTGAGTGGGGTTTGAACTAAAGGAACCCCACATTCCCTGCCCAAAAGGCCTATGGGAACTGGTCAAGAAGGCAATTCAGGAAGACCTGATTGGGGTGGGGGATGGGCGATGGCAGGAGCCAGGCATGCACAGTGGGGCCCACAGACAGGGAGGCTCCAAGGGGCTGAGGTCAGAGCTCCCTGGTCCATGCTCTAGCTGCCAGCTATGGCAGCCAAGCTCAGGTCATCTCCAAAGAGACCCACTGCCCTGGTTCAGGGCTGAGGCCAATGTGATGGTGATGTCAGAGAAAGGCACCCAGCCAAGAGGACAATGCGGACTCCATCCATCTTGGGGCTGGGCCTTCTGTCTCTGTATGGCCTCCTGCAGCTGTGCCCCAAGAAATATGGCAAGATGGCTTTCTTGCTGAGGCCCAGGACCTCCACTCTCTCAACCCTATGACCTTTTGGAAGAAGTGCTTGGTCAAGACTGCCCAGCATTTGGAACAGTCCGGGTGGGAAGAGGCAGGTCTTTGATGAGGGTCTTTCCGGCTGTTTTGTCTCTCAGAGAGGACTTGCCAGGCCCTATGTATGTCTGTCAGAAGCTCTGTCTGGAGCAGTGTGGGGAGGAGGCTGTGCAATTTACAACACCCATCTTGGCCTTTTGGGTGGCTCTCGTGCTCCTGGCCTCCCTGCCCTGATGCTGTTCCTTAAGACAGGCCCTGGGACAGCTCAGGTGAGCCTCAAGGAGCAGGATACCTGACAAGGGGGGTAGTGCAGACCTCCCACCCCATGCCCAGAACTCCAATGAAGCATCGTCCACTGTCTCTGAAGCATGATGTGCCCATCACCACATGGGCTGGCAGCCTGTAGCCTCTCAGTAAGCTGTGCCCTGACACAGAGCAGCCTTTCTGTAAGAATCATAAACAGGTGATGGTCTAATTCTCTTTGCCTGGTCTGACCATGTGGCCCCAAAGAGCTGGACAGGCCACTGCCACTGCCTCACCCTGCACTGTCTCTGGATGGGGAGGCGGACACCCCTCATGAAGCTGTACTAAGCACTTAGCGTGATGAAACCATCACTGTAAGGAAGTCGCATCCACTTTCCTTTACAAGTCCCCCGAGGGAGCCAGTTTCACTTTTAATGACGCCCATCTGTGCAGGACGACTAAGTGAGGGGACAGAGGGTATGGGGTGGGAGGGGCTCTAGGGCTCCTCCTGGACAACGTGCACACCAGACTCAGCCTGTTCACAGGAAGCAGCATGTGGCCAGCTTTGGCTGCCCTTGGGCTGTGAGCACAGCAGAGGCTGGACACTCCCAAACAGTCCCCAGGTCCTCTCTGCTGGGTATCTACACTTGTGAAAATGCATGACCCACTTAGTCCCAGCAAGGAACACTTGAACATGGTAGGTGCTCACCCGCAGGGCTGCCTCAGCTGGACCCTCTGCAAAGGGTCCTGGGTGGTGACAGAGCACAGCTGGCTTCCCCTCCAGGAAGGCCCCAAGCAGACCTGGCCAGAGGGCAAGCACACCGGGCCAGGAGCCTGCCCTGCTGAGGGGAGGCGGATAGAGGGCAGGACAGACTCAAGGAAGACTAGGCAGGTATACACAGGTTTACACACACACATCTGCTTGGAAAGCTCTGGACTCCCTTGGGGCTCTGGGCCCATGTGGCAGGACCTAAAAGAGATACAAATGCTCCCAAGAGCGGCTGCTTCCCAAAGGGCCTGCAAGGAAGGCAGAGTAGTGGGGGACACCAGGAGCTTGCTCTGTGGGAGGTGCTGCTGCTATGATGGCTGCAGAAAGAGGTCGGAATGAAAGACGGGACCCGTGGCGGCCCCTGTGTGTCCACACCCAGCAGGGGCGGCTCAGCTCCATGGAGACAGGGCCAGGCACTGCACTGCTGAGTCCTTACCTCGCACATACAGGTTAGCGGGGGCCGAGTAGCGTGTGCCTGCAGAGTTGGTTGCCACACACTCGTACTTGCCTTGGTCCGACTCCTCACTGCTCTCAATCTGCAAGGCACCTGTGGGGACATGAGGATAAAGGTCAGGCCTGGAACACAGGCAGAACCTCGACAGCATTTGTGGCTTGTGTTAACCAGATATTACAGACATCGGAGCCACACCCCAGAGTCAGCGCTGCTTCCAGGAAGCTCCCACTAACTATCCCAGTGGCCTCCTGGTAGGAACAAAGGGTTGCACTCTGGAGCACAAGACTGCCCTGTCCCGAAGGGCAGTTGGGCCTGTCGGCTCTGCCAGGGGCTCTACCCCCAGCCCCCAACTCCACTTATTGTCCACCACGCTCCGGTCCCTTGAAGCCTGTTTGCCAGTGAGCATTCCCATTAATGCTCCTGGCTGTGCCAGGCCATGCAGAGCCAGATGTGGGTGGAAGCCGCCTGTAGACCTGCTGGCCTGGGATGTGCAAGCATGCAATGCCCTCATCAGGTAAGACCTGGGAACCTGCCACCCATCAGAACCCCACAGGAAAGAAGGGGCTTGCCTTGGGGGCCTGGTGCCCAGCAGCCCCTGCTCACACAACCCATCCGCCCCTCCAACCCCACCCCCGCCCCACCAGCCCCACCCATTCCGGCTCCTCTCTTCAGCCTGGTCTGCTAAAGTGCTTCGACCCAAAGTGCTTCGACCCACCACGGCTTCTGCATAATTCAAGAGGCTAATGGAGGCTGTAGTTCCCACTCTGGCCAGCGCCCTGAGGGGCTACTCTGGCCCCAGACGGACAGACAGGAGCCAGGACTGGGGTGGTGGTGGTGGGGCAGCTGGAAAGGACCCTCACAGAGGGTGGAGGAAGGCAGGGGTGGTGGGGAGTGAAACCACATGACTTGGCCACTCCCCCAGCCCTGGCAATAAACACTTGAATAAACTGCTTGGGAGAGCTCGCTGGGCAAACTCTGTGACAGTAACACCCTGAGGCACACAACACCGAGTCCCTGGAACAAGCCGACAATCACACCCACACAGGACAGCCCAATGGACAGTTAATAACCCCACAGGGCACAGCCTTACAGTAAACACCGCCTGCACAGAACAGCTACAGTGACCCTAACAGCCCATTCCTCCCAGGGTCCAGGTTGGCTGGCAGTCGCATCCACCCAGGACACAGAGAGAACCTGCTGGACCCCACCTGACGGGAGCCACAGAAGAACTCCAAGCCATGCTCTCATGGCCCAGGCCCCTGGAGAGGACCACCACAGGTCTGAGCTGCAGCCCCTCACCGCCTGACACTCCTCTTCCACCACCCAGGCCCAGGGCAGCAGGAGGTGCTGTGAACACTGGAGGGCTTGGGTGGTGGAAATGGGGAAGGGGCTTCTCAGGCTCAGCCCTGATGCAGGCAAAGGGATGGCCTGCTCTGTGGTCCTGGCTACAATGGGCATCAGGGAGCGTGAGGCCCAGGGCACGTGCCACATACCCTTTTCCTGCGAGAGCAGCCCCATGGGCACCCAGTAGTTCATGTTCATGGGATGGATGAACGCTGTTACAGAAAACATTCAAACAGGTGGGCGTCACACCCTTGTAGGGGGTGCTGCACTAAGCTCAGCTCAGCTAGGGGATGGTGCCTCCGACAGGAAGCAGTGCCTGGGTGAGATCCCTGCTGGGAGAGAAGGATCCCCTGTCCCAACAGCCAGGACTGGTCAGGGGCCCCAACACAGACTCTCAGCCTATTATACACAGAAACCCCCGAATCTGGAACCAGCCTCCACAGGCTGGCAGCTGCTCTTCCCAGACCTGACTTCTATCCTGAGACCACCCTGGCCCTGAACTCTGAGGGCCTAGATATGCCCAAGGACACTTAGGAGGTGGGGAGAAAATGATGGGAGTGAATACAGTACAGAAGCAACCGTATACAGGGTGTCTGCTGTGCCAGGCACGGCCCAAATCCTTATCTTCTCCTCTAATCCTCAGTCCCATGAGGTGGGGCTTTGGCCCCAATTTAAAGAGGAGGAAGCAGACTTCTGAGAGACAAATCGATTTTCTGAAGGTCACACAGTGAGTCACACTTGAACCTGGTGAGTACAGAATCTGGGCTTTGAATCCCAAAGCTGCGGGGCTGCTGCATGAAAGCAGCAGGGATTAACAGGGCAGAGGATCTAGTCACACAGGACCCTGTATTTCTCAGTTGTCCTCCGACCAGCTATACTGAAGTTTCAACTACATGTTCCTCCTGGTGTTTGCTGGGCTGAGGCAGTTATGGATGGTCCTCATTTTACCATGGGGCCAGGATGTTAAAGGGGAGGTAAGTAATGATTGAGGGCCCCAAGTTCTCGAGAGGAAAGGCAAGGCTTAGTCATGCTCGCCCACCTCACGGGAAGACTCTCCCTCTATGGCCAGCCTTGGGGACCAGGGCTTGGCTTCACTGCAGGAGCCATCGGGTCCCTTCTGTGGGGCTGGCCGAGAAGGCCTGAGCAATAGGGCTGGCAGTCCCCAAGGCGGGGCTCAGCTGAGTCTCTTCACAATCCAGACTTGCAATGAATGAGTCCACAGGAGGGAATGACCGAGAGTGGATGTGTGTAGTGGCCGGTGGTGTTGAGGGGGCCAGAGCTGGAGATGAGGCTGGAGCGGTCAGGATGGGGATGGGGGAGGTGACGGACGGGACGGGATGGAGTGGTGGTGACGGCAGTGGCGAGGTGTGGCGTGGTGGGGTGCACAGACAGCATTCTTACCTCTAATTGGTGAACCACCTGGCGAGGTAATTTGAATGCAAATAAGATCAGAGAGAAGCATTAGTACAAAAGGAAGGAAAGCCACAAAAAGCCAAATCAGATAAAATAAAACACGAGAAAAGGGCCTTAAATACACGGAGAAATCTCGGTCTGAGTTAGGCCGACGCAGGTTATGTGCGTGCAAGCACCAGGCTGGGTGTGGATGCAGTTGTGTGCCCAGGTGCTGGCGCTACTCTGAGGAGGGACAAGGGGGAGGGCTCAGCAGGGTGGGGGGTGATGGGCATCAGGACGGTGAGTCGGGGGGTCAGGGCTCCTGCAGACCCCACTAACTGAGGCCAATGGAGGGGGGAAGTGAAGAAAAGAGGAAGCAACCCCACCCCTCAGAGCCACCCAAATCCACTGGTGGGTAATTTCAAAACAAAGCACTTACCAAACAAACCAGGGCATTTAAGCAGACAGAAGAAAGGGCCAAAAGGGCATGCCACAGGTGACCCCCAGACCGGGTTTCCCTGACACCAGCCCACCTGCTGCACGAGGAGGCTGAGTCCACCCTATAAAGACCACTCCACTCTGCTAAAAACTGATTACTGAGCTTCTCCCCAACCTGAGGCGAGAGCCAGAGGCCAATGCCCGCCCCTTGTCTGTTCAGTGCTTTGTAATCCTGGGGAGCAGCAGGCAAGAGGGCAAAGTGCTCTCCCTCCAAATGCCTGGTGCAGAGCTAGCGTGAGATCTGAGCAGACTCCCTTCCCAGTGGGGGGCCTCCTCTGAGGCTGTGCTCAGACCTCTCCTCCACCACCACCTCATCCAGAGCAGTGAGGAGCTTGGGGCGGGCACGGCCTCAGGCCCAACACAGTCTGCCCTGCTCCTCTCTGTCCACTTCTGGGGAGGGAAGTGTGCCAAGAGACAAACACTGATCACTATCCCATTGAACCCGATGGCACCTGCCCAGGAGGAACGATCCATCTCCAAGAACAAATGAGGAAACAGAGGCTGAGGAACACTCAGTGACCAAAGCCCAGGGGCACACAGCTTTCTGAGTGAAGTAGCAGGAACTGGCCTAGCTGCTCTGGCGCATGGCCTTCCCACTGGACTAGGTGGCCTCCTGCAGACACAGAGACTAGAGAGAAGGATAAGGCAGCTTGTTGGGACCTGGTGTGTGTATGTGAGGGGCTGCAGAGAGACTGTCTAGAAAGAACCATCATCACCATGATCCTCCAAACCCAGTCCAGGGACCTTTAGTGTCTGCAAGACCCTTTCAGAGGGTCCACAAGGTCAAAACAATTTTCATCAGACTAAGAAATGATTTGCCTTTTTCATGCTTGTTCTCTCATAAACATACAGTGGGGTTTCCCAGAGGGTCCATGATGCGTGATATCGCACAGACTGAATGCAGAAGCAGACATGAGGATCTAGCTGTCTTCTATTAAGCCCAAAATTTACAAAGATTTGTAAAAGTGTAAAACAACATTGCTCTTTTTTCACTAAATGTTTTGTTTTAGAAAATGATTGTTTTTCATTAATGTGTTACAGAGTTTTAAGTTACTTTAAAGTAGATTAATAATATTTAAGATATTCTTAGTCTTAATACCTAATATAGTAAATATTGATAGATAAAACCTAAAACAAAAGCTCTTTGGGGGTCCTCTGATATTTACAAGCAGAGATCCTGAGACCATAACGTTGACAACCACTGATCTCCTGAGTCCTGGCCTGACCTGGGGAGGGGGTGGCAGTGTAAGTGGCTCAGGTCTGGGACACCCAGCTTCTGGCCTCAGCTGTTCTAAAACCAAACCTGCTGCATGATGAGACTTTGGACATCTCAGAATAGCCATTTCCCCATCAAACTGAAGTAAGAATTCGCCTTTTCCATTTCACAAGGTGGCTGCAAGAGACTGGAGGGAACCAGGGAGTCAGTACTGCCCATGAGAGGTGCTAGCGCTCTCAGGCCAAAGGGAAAATGTGACCACATGCCAACAGCATGTCCTCCTGGCAGACCCAGAGGATGGCAGGGCAGAGCTAGGGGACAGGCTCTTCCCGTCAGAGCTGGGGCTGGCCAGCCGAGTGGCCCACTCCAGGGACTGCTCTCACTTCCTTCTGAGTCCCATCCGCTGGGGTCAGCAGGCTTCCTCTGGCAGCCGATGTTGGCTTCTCTGCTCCAGGCTCTGCAGTCTAGGCTCAGGTGCTGGGGGTATGGAAGGAGACTGCTCTATGGGCGTTGCCTTGTCCTCGATGCGTAAACTGGGACTGGAACAGCAGCCACACACTCAGGTTCCCGGGATGAGGGGAGCACAGGTCTCCTCGGGGCCACAGGGCCAACAGAGCCCCATTGAAGAGACGAGTCCCCATTCACTGCTACAGCGACACTGCCTGCTCCTGACTCAACTTCCACTCTCCCTGCGCCTGTCCCATGCCTCCTGGGCCCACCCTGGCTCTAAATTCAAATTCTCCAAGGGGCTCGTGTTGTCGCAGCAGGTCACACCACTTCAGTGAAGGACGTGCCTGTCGAGCAGAGCTCACACCTGGGCACATGCCACCAGCTGCCCTCCCACCCAGCACTGCTCTAGGCCACACCCCGGCGACACATGCTGTGGCTCGGCTCAGAGATGCCTGAGGAGTTTGGGGCACTGGCGGTTGGGGGGGGGGGTACACCTGAAGTCTGGACAGAATGGAACTGTGGAGCACTGCAGCCCTAGCAGGGTCCAGCCATTCTCCAAGCCCCATGTTCTGCACATACGATATTAGAAGGTTCCTGGGGGGCCTCACAGGGGAGCTCCCTGGCCTTGCACCTCCCGTGTGACCCCAGGTGACTCCCTCAACTCAGCTGTGAGGTGGGCATGATAAGCACAGCCTGTCCTACTTCTCAGGGCTGCAGAAGAATCCAGTGCAGCCACAGGCAGGAAAGCGCTTTGTAAACTGTCGGTGGTGCGTAAACCGTGACAGTCCCTGTAAAACAGCCGAGTGCTCGGGGGGCCCGATTTCACTCTATGAAGGGATATCCCTATAAATGTGCTTGGAACAGCCCCAGCACATTCTGAAGTAATAACAGGACAGCAGCAGCAGCTACTGGGATCAAGGGCCAGGGGCCAGGATCAGGCAGTGATGGGGGAAGAGTCCTGTGTGTTACCTCCACCTGGAGGTGAGATGATTGAGTCCCTTCAGGTGCCATCTGGTTCCATCCTAACAGCTGGATTTTGAGCCTATTACCCTCAGGTCACAGCTGCCCGGGGGCAGAAAATCTCTAACAGAGGTCTTTCCAGATCTGGGAAGCAGGACTGGCCATGTGCCTGCAGGTACAGGGTCCAAAGGTCATGTGCATGAAATAATCCATCAACAAGGGCTCAAAGATACCTGTCCTATAGCAGGGCTTGTGCAAGGCACTGGGGGGCGCCTTGCAGAGGGAAGCCAGACACGGGCCCTCCCTGTAAGGAATGCCCAGCCTAAGTGATCAGCCTGAGGCCAGATGGTAAAAATTAAAGTGTGATGAGTTCTAAAGGAGCAGGCTATGGGCAGAGAAGGGTGGGGCTTCCCATTCTCATGAATGTGAGCGCAGGGCCGAGAAGTATCAGGTGGCTCAGTGGAAGTGGGGAGCGGCTAGAAGTAACAGGAGCCATGTTCCTGGAGCCCTCGCCATATGCCAGACAGTAAAATAAAGCTCTGACTGTCACTGTCTCACTTAGAGTTTGCTACAACTCCTTCTTAAAGATGAAAACACTGAAACTCAAAGAAGTTAAATAACTGAGGCCACAGAGCCAATAAGTGGTGCAGCTGGGATGTAAGGAGACAGAGCTGGAGATGTGAGCAGAGTAAGATACAGGAAGAGTCTGTGTGCCTTGTTCAGGGACGAGGCACCTGTGTAGGCAATGAGGGTGTCAGAGCACAGAGGGGCACAAGCAGAAAACTCTGACGGCTGCTGGAGGATGGATTCAAGGGGAGAGCCTGGGCAGGGTGCGCAGTGTTCAGCAACTGGGACACGGCCAAGGCAAGTGATGAAAGGAGAGAAGGGCACCAACTTGAGAGTCCCGGTGGTGGGAAATCAAGAGCAGTTGGTGGTTCCTTACTGGAGGCAGAGTCAGGGTTTCAGGCTGGAAGGCTGCCACTCACTGAGAGAGGGTCAGCGGGAGAAGGGTACAGCTGTTTGGGAAGGACCCATCACTCATCACGGTCTGGGTGACACCCAGAAGGCAGATACAATTTTGGTCTGGAACACAGGCAAGATGTCTGGGCTGGACAGACAGATCTGGGAGCTGCAGGAGTGGAGAGGGTACCTGAAGCTACAGGAGTGGGTGAGCAGGCCCAGGGGAAGGCTCTGTCCATGGGGCAAGGACGGGGCTCACAAGCTTCCCGGCTGGAGGAACAAGCAGAGTAAGAGGGGCTGCAGGGCAGACAGAGAAGAGAAAAGCCAGGGAGACCCTGGAGGGTGTGGCCTGCTGCTGAGAGGATGAGGAGGCGGTGGCCTGAGCAGCACTGGGTGGAGTACTGGGCAGGAGCCAACTCACAGGGCAGTGAATGGGTGGCATGGGGCCCGGCACACAGCAAGCACTACATAAATACTTGATGAACGAACACGCAAGACAGCGTGCCTTCCCAGAACTGCTGCCACGGACAGTCAGTGCCATTTGGGGCAGAGGCCAGACCTGCGGGGAGGACCATCTGGCTGCTCGGGGAGTCTGCCTGGGGGAATGTGGGGAAACACAGAGGAGCCGAACCGTGCCGGCCGCTGGGCAGCGCTGGGCAACGGCTGCAAATGCTGCCGGACTATTTCCTGCCTTGATTATGACTGTTTTAATTAACTGCGCTACAGCTGCCTCCATCTTGTTGAGTTTTAATTAAATTAAATGAGCTAACACTTCGTAGGCTGTCTCAGGCGGACGGAATCCTGTCCCTGCTGGGAAAATCATCTTTCCCTCCCCCCTGGGCACCAAGCGGGTGTCCACCAGGTGGGAGCTACTGGGGAGGGGCTGGCACCCCCGGGAGAGGCAGGGGTGACTCTGAAGCCAGCAGGGAATCGTGCCCACCTTTACCTCGCAGCTGGGGGGAAGCAGAGGCTCTGGCTGGCACTGGCCATCCCGTCGGAGTCCCCAGTCCCACAGGTAGCAGGAGGACTTTGGACCAAGGCCTACTGGTCCAGCCATGCTGGCGGCAGACGCAGAATGTAGCTAAGCTGATCCTGAGCCTCCTTTCCCGCCTGCTCCGTTCCCGCAAAAACTGAATCAATTATCCTGGCGGGAGCCTCACAGGCAGATCGATCAATGGGGCGACACCTCCCGCCTGGTCAAGATGGTATCCTTGCTCTCAGGGCTCCAAGCTGGCTCTACTGAGACATCTAGAGGAGACGGGTGGCCCTAGTGGCCAAGGGATGGTAGCAACTGCCCCTGGTTCCAAGCTCTGAGGTCCAGCCTTCTGAAGCCTGATGAATCAGGCATCTTTGGCCTCTTTCCCTGTCATCTGGAGAAGCAAAGAGAAGCACCATCCAGGTCCCCCTCTCAGGCCAGGCTGCAGGGAAGGTGCAGGATGAACACCCATAGAGCAACTCCGCAGAGTCCAACACCAGGCTGGGCATGACACTCATGCCATGACAAGCAGAGCTGACCCAAAGGCTGGAGCCTGACAATCTCAGGACGGTAAAAGAACCACCGATGATGAGCCCTCACTGCCACACTCTCTTCCCGGGCCAGGCGGGTCTAGAGCAAGATCTGGCCCATGCCCTGGGAGCCCTCTGCTCAGCCCTGGAGGGTCAGCCCCAGGCCAAAGTCTCCTGTGGCTCCCAGGCACCCAGGCCAAGAGGGAAGGTTGTGCTGGGTTTGGACGCCCGCCTCTGCTGCCGTCTGTGCAGCCCTCTGCTCACCTGAACGCAGCTGTTTGATGCGCCCGTTGCTTGTGGTGGGATCCACAGGGAGGAAGTCCTTGAACCATGAGATCTCAGGGTCTGGATTCCCGCCTGCTGCGCACAACATGGTGGCCGTGCGTGCTTTCTCCACCACCTTCAGCTGAGGCCCCATGTCAATGGAGGGGAACCCAGGAGGCAGCTGGTCCTCTGCAGACAAAGAACAGATGTACATGTTAGGGCTAGGATGTCTCCTCCTCTGTAGGCAGATTCCCCTGATTCCCAGGTTGGCTGGTATCCTCAAGATTCTTCCCTCCCAGGTCCTTGACCTCTAAGCAGAGTCCTGCATGCCACTGCCCAGGCTGACCCTTCACAGGGCTGGGGGCTGCAGTGGGGCCCACCCTGCCCCGTCAACGAGTTTGTTTCCAGGTCCAAGAAGCAATGCCTCAGACGGAAGATGTCAGCACTTATCTCTCTGGGTCCTGGGGAAAATGAGGAGTGGTGCTCTCCTGGCCACTGTGGAGAGTGCCACCCGGACACCGGGCTACTCGGGGCCCTTAGCTGACACAGGCTCACCCTCACCCTGCAGGATCCCTGAACCACAAGATCTCAGGGTCTGGATTCTAGCACCCACACCCTCTGTCTGCTCCTACGACTGCCTGCATCCAGCCTTCAGCTCCACCACGTGGCAGAGCCCCACGTCCCAACCTGGGTTCTGGCCCTGACCCTGAACATCCCGCCCTACCAATGAGCCACCCTCGACCCCTGATCCCTGACTCTGACCCAGTCTCTCCTGCAGCTTTGATCCTGACCAGTGCCCCTCACTCAGTCCTAACCTAGGGTCCAGACTCTGGCCTGGGGTCCACGTCTGAGCATGTGGAAGCTAAGGAAGTTAAAAAGCTCTGAAGACACCAAAAGTTGATGGGGGCTGGGGACAGGAATGGGACAAAACTCCTTCCTAGCGGCTGTCTTCCAGCTCATAGGAGTCACTGCCACGGGTCAGCAGGAACAGACACGCCCCTGCCCCCTCAGCACATGGACTGTTGCATCAGCCCCAAGGGCCTGGGGGGCAAGGCTGCCCACTCCCCACCCTTGGAAGCATGAGGGGTTGGGAGCACAGGGTCCAGTCTAGTGTACACCAGGTAGGACTCCTTCCTCCACTACTGACTAGCTGTAACTTGGGTGTGTTACACATCCTTTCCATGACTCTGTTTTGATCTGAAAATGGGGTTCAAGCGCCTACCTTGTACAGTCATCATGAGGATACCTGGTAATATGCGTGAAGTGCTGGAGAGTGTGACAAAGAATCTGCATCCAATGAATATTAGCTGACATTATTATAACTAGCAAGGGCTGGGCCACTGGGGCAGACAGGGACCAAGGCCAGGCCCCAAGGCCCCCTGTTGAATCTTGGGCTGGCAAGGGGCCCTTCCCCCCGAAGGAAACCACAGATGTGTGAGTTCACAAGGGCCTCTCCACCAGTGGTGGTGCCATGTGTACCCAGTCTGGAGAGGGGAACACTGTTCCCTGTCAGTCTCCTGGTGGGGAAGTGGGCTCCACAGTGGGGGAGACCAGGAGACTAGCAAGGCTCTGCACCTCCCCCCACCCCCGCAGGCCTGGCCCGAGACTGGTATGCAAGGACATTTACTGAGGTCAGGCTTCTGTGCCAGGGAGAAAGCACGTGGCATTCTCAGAAGGGAAGAACGTAAAGGACAGCAGCGCTGTCCTGTCTGAAAACTCTCAGATACCCAGGGACACTGATTGAGGGTGAGGGGCAGGCAGGAGAGAAAGCTGGAGGAGCCCTGGCAGGCAGGCAGAGGCAAGACATCCCTCTCTCTGGTGCCAGACCCCAGGGGTTCTCTGCCAAGGCTCCAGCTGCCAGGGACATCCCAAAGGGACTGCGGTCCCATCAGGAGATGGGGTTAGAGGGGGAACAGTAGAACTCCCAGAATGGCTTCACCTCCCAGCCTCCCAGTAGTTGGCCATACGCTCCCCCATCTGCAGTCCTATAAATTCCAAACATGACCCAGGCATCTCTGTGGTTATACATATGATCCCACAGAGTCCTGACTTTTAGCTCTAATTTTTATTTTTATTTTTTATAAGGATGTTATTTATTTTTAGAGAAAGGGGAAGGGAGCGAGAAAGAGAGGGAGAGAAACATCGATGTGCAAGAGACACATTGATCGGTTGCCTCTCACACCCCCCCCAAATGGGGACCTAGCCTGCAACCCAGGCATGTGCCCTGACTGGGAACTGAACCAGTGACCTTTCATTTGCAGGCCAGCGTCCGATCCACTGAGCCACACCAGCCAGGGCTCAGCTCTGATTTTTAAAAGGAAAATTTAAACAGTGGCAAGAAAAGAGAGGATGGAAATGAGGCAGGAATTGAGGTGTACCAAGCACAGGAACAGCTTCCATTGGCTCTGCTACCACTTGCTTTTACAGGAAGGCCTAGACAGGGTCTGAGGCCTGGGGCTACCCTACCACCCTCCCTGTTCCCCCAAGCAGCTGGGGGCCACTCAGGACTGCCAGAGCCATCCTAGCCCACCAGGGCACCAGTTGAGTTCTATCCAGACTGAGATCTTTCAATAACACCCGCTAAGCCCTCCTGAGCAACAGAGGTGAGGGTGCAGAGGGGACAGGGCCTGCCAGAGTTAGGGTCCAACAGTCAGCTGATCCCAATTCTACCAGCAAGGTACTGATCAAGGAGAAGGGAACAAGTACAAACATCTGTAGCCCTGTGTCCTGGGAATCTACTCTGAATTCCTAACACAGGGAAAGTCTTTGGGATTTATGCCAAATTAAGGACAATTAATTTTCCTCCCTCAATTATCGCGCCCTCAATGGCTCCATCCTTGGCTCAAATGATCCCTCAGGCGCTGCCACCAGAGCCTAAAACCGGCACGGGTGAAGAGCTGTCTGTAACATAGCAGGACCCATGGCCATTCCTGTGTGCCAAGGAGGCTTCTTGGCGGCACCCACAAGGCTGCATTCTGCACCCCAGGAAGGAGAGGTGTGTCTCACAGGAGACTCCAGCCCCTCGGGAGTGACCACTGCTGTCTCTTCCTTCTATGCTCACCTGAGTGCCGCCAGCACATTCACACTTAGCCAAGGACAGCAGTCGGCTGTTGACACCCACCGTGTGCCTGGGACAAGGTGAGCACTGAGCATGCTGCTGTCAGCCCCACTGCCTGGCGCATTTATCCCCTACACCCAGGCCCCCTACCCTTCCCTACCCAAGACCCACAGGAGCTGGGTCCTGCGGTGAGGGACCAGCAGGACAACCACTTAGGCTACAGACCAGGGCAAACTCCTCCTGCAAATGTCACATGATTGCTCCAAACCATTAACAATTGGGGAAACTGAGGCCCAGACACAAGGAGAAAAGGTTGAGTTAATGGAACATTTACTACCTTGTAAGTACTGAATTAAAATGCTTTACAAGATGATTTAATCTTTTCCAAAACCCTGAGGTATATGAACAAATGGAGGCTTAGAAAGATCTAGAAACCTGCGCAAGGTCACACAGTTTGATGGGAGGTGGGGCTAGGATAAGACCAGATGGTGGGACTAAGTGCGTGGCAGGGCTGGGGGGGGGGGGCAGTGCAGGACTAGCAGAGGTGAGGGCATTCCTGGGGGAACCCTGCCACCATTCTGCCTCACCTCCCCAAGGTTGACTCAGCCCCACCCCCCAAACCACACCCTCTGCCGTCTTCTAGGGAACGCCACTCCACCGCAGTCCCCTGCACGTCACTGCAAAACGAACCCGACAGTCCCCACATGTGACCACCCACGGGAAGGCTGTGCAACCAGGTTCCAACATCCGAACAGACCCTTCAGGCCAAGTCCGTTCAAAACCAGTCCTGCGGAGCGGGAATGGAGGAAGGGCCCCTCCCCCTTCCAGGCCACCCGGTAACTATAGCAACGACAGCGCACCGCTGCGCGTGCCCCTGTGTCCATGCGGCGGCGGCGGCGTGCAGCTGCCGCCCTTCCTTCTTCACCTGGGTGGAGCCCCTGCGCCGCCTCCCAGTACCCCACTTCCCAACTCCAGAAGTCCCTCCCGCCTAGGCGTCCTTCGTGCTCAACCGAGAGCAGGAGGTCCCCCACCCCTGCAGCCTCAGTGGCGGGCATCTGCAGTGTCTATCCCTTGTGGGGCCTGGGTCCCTCTATTCTCTGATACAGGATGGAGAAGGCTTTGAGGACGTCAGAGGTGCCGGGAGCCCAAGACTCTACAGCTGTTTGTGGGTTCCAGCTGCACGCACATATGCACACATAGGGTGCACAAGACCTCTATGTACCTGTGGTGGGTGCGCGTGTGTGCGTGAATGGCTCCTGCTCCAAACTGGACTGGCTTTTAGATACTGCAGAGGGACACCTGCCCCCTGTCCTGCTGTCCCCTCTGGGCAGATGACAGGGTGTGTAGTGCGCTGGAGTGTTGGAAGCTTAAGGACCAGAAAGGCGCAGTAACTAGGCTGAGGTCTCCCAGTAGCGGTGGAGTGGATAAGTTCCACTCCACAGCTCACCTGCTACCTAGGTGGCTTCCTGGAGGAGGGAGAAGACGTTAAGACTAGAACACTTGAGCATGGGAGGCAGGGAGAGCTTTCTGGGGGGAGGGAGGGAGGGACTGCCTGAGTAAAGGCTGTGGGAGGGTGGGAAAGGGAGTCTGGCTGAAGCTAAGGAAAATGCTGGGGTCCTGATAGATGAGATGAGGGTGGGGGTAGACTGGGGATCCGCTTAGGTTGGCTGTAATGGTTGGGGGAGGGAGGCTGCTGAGGCCCCCTACAAAGCACACACAGGTCTCTTTGTCGTGCTGAGCCTGAGATGCCTGAGGCGGAGTCTCCAGGAAGGCTGACAGATGGAGACGCCTCGCAGGGTCTCGGGGTGGGCAGCACCGTCTGTCAGCACGGCCGCCTCCCCTTGGTTTACCCAGCTTCTTGGCATCTCTGTGCACATGCAGGCACACACTGGCACGCACATACGTAGGCTTCCTGGGTGGCACTGTCTGTAAGCCTGACCTCCTCCCTGTGTGGGAGTGTTGGGCCTGGTCTCTCCTTGTCTCTGAACACACAGACACCAAAAAACATGTACAATCACAGATATACACGGTGAAAAAGACAGGTGCGAAAACAGAAAGCTACATGTGCATGTGGAAGGGCACCTGCAGTGACAACCACCTGTGGGAACAGACTCATGCAAGCAGATCCAGAAGTAGTGCACACAGACATGCATATGGGGACATGCATGTGGAGACATGCAGCCAGTCACATGTGTGCAGACACGTACACATGAAGACACACGGGACAGAGACATGGACAACACAATGACACGTCAAGACACACGATGGAACTTTGTGGGCAGCTGCTGGCTTCCCCCAGAAGTCCTGCACTCTGAGGAAACCAAGGCCACCTCAGGCGCTGTTCCTGAGGCAGCGCTGTCCTCAGCAGCAGCAGGCCAAGACCTCCCCCAGGAAGTCAAAAGGCCTCCCTAGACCTGCAAGATCCTACTCTCTCCCAAGAGCCAGCCCACCCCCAGCTTCCAGGAAGTGAGGGGGGCCTGGGAAGCCCTGAGTCCGTCTCCCTTTGCAGCTTTCAGTCTCGATTTTCAGCTTTTTCCAAGAGAAAACTCCCACCTCTTCTAGCACTCAGATTTCATCAAACTTGGCATCTTAAAAGCCTGTTTTGTTTTTGAATCTGAGCTGTTTGGGGCCTGCCGGCAGCAGTGGCCTCCCCCTCCCAGTCCACACTCTCAACCCAGGGCTTCCCTGGCATTTCACACAGCCCTGCTCAAGCTGCTGGATGAGCATCCCCACCACACAGACCCGAGTGGCCCCAGGGGCCACCTCCTGGGCACACACCCTACATACACTCTGGCTTTCGGGCGCTGGCCTGAGTTAGACTCTTTTTCTTGGGGTTCCCCACCTCCATCCTACTTCAGGAAGATTCTTTTGATCCATTTACAGTCCCCTCCACCCCATCAGGTTCAGGCCCAGTCACTCCAGACCACTGACAGCCTCTCCCACTCCCTGCTCAGGCCCCTGCAGCCCAGCTGCCACTCCCTCCCCCCAACTGCTTCCTGCCAGCATGCGCCCCAAGGTCAACCATAACTCCATGGAGATAAACCCAAAGGACACTTTCAGCGTCATCTTGCCTGACCTCTGGGCAGCACCCACCCCACTGACCACTCCTACTTCATGTCCTCTTTTCTCTCTGGCTTCCATGGCCTCAGTCCCCGTCTCCCCTCCTGCCACTCCGGTCCCTCACCAGATTCCTATGTAAACTCTGTTCCCAACATGAAGAGTTAGATTCTGGGGCTCCACCAGGCCCCCTTCCTCCCTCTCGCCCCTGAGATGTGCCATTTCTTCACCTTCAAAACTCCATCCCCAGATGTCTCTTGGCATGCCAGGAGACTGAACAAGAACTCCTTGACACCTCCCCGGATGCCTTCACGGGATCCTGCGCATGTCTAACGCAAAGATTTGTAACAGGACTCTTCAACCTGCCCCAGCAAACCTGGTCCCCTCCCATACCTGAATCTTAGAAAACAGTACCACCACTTACCAGGCCACAGAGCCAGTAACCAGAGGCTCCCATCTCCCCAGACCCACAGGTAGCTAGGCAGGCCACCGCTCTTTCTGAACTGCTTGTAACCCAGTCTCTCTCTTGCTCTCCAACACAATGCTCAGGTTTGGCCCATTGCCACCTGTCACTGGGGCTGCAGGGCTGCGCCAGCCTCTCACTGGTCTTCCTCTACCCCACTCTGCACTCGTAGGGACCTTTCTGAAGCATACGTTTGACCATGTTGTTCCCCTGACTTCCTCTGGCAATCAGAGAGGCACCTCACCAAGGATGGAGAATGTGCGCACACAGGGTCATTTAAAACCTCCACCTTGGCTACCTGTTCCCAGAGCTGCCAGCTTCACTGTGGTCATGAGGCTGGGGAGAGGGAAGTAAGCGAGGGGGCCAGACACACAGCAGGGCTTTGTAAGCACCTGTGATTAGGGGGGCCATGGTGGGCACAGGGGAGGTTCCAGTGTGTCTGTAGCTAATAGAAGAGGCAGGTGTACTGCTCTCCCCACAGAAGGACGAATTCAGAAAGTCCTCTTGGGCCCTTGAAGGCAGATCAGAACTAGAAAAAAATGGGGGAGTCCAGGGACCAAGAAATTCAGAGTCTGACCTTCAAGGACCTCCTAGCAGTGCCCACCTACCTGACATCTTTCCCAACCCCATGCCGGGGGCACAGAACTCTCCAAGAAATGGATGCAGTCTCATATCTGCAGGGTCTCCAATGCTGCTGTAGTCGTGATGCGGGGGCGGGGCGGTGGAGGGACAAATCACAGAGACCACAGTCACTGGACCCAGAAGCATGCAACTCAGGCCTCAGCTGCAAGGGAAGGGGCAGAAGCTGGCCTGAGTTCTAGGTCTCCTGTGGCTGCAAATCAGTGAGGTGACGGGCCCCGCTTCCACAAACCAGCCTGTCACCCAGATACAAGTGCAGGCAAAAGGAAGGGGACATGTCCTTGCCACATGGGAAGTCATCCTCTGCCTGTGGAAGCCCTTCACCCAGTCAGGCCTGGGCCAGGGGCAGGGGGAACTGACTCCCTGGGGAAACACAAGCTCCCTTCCCATCTCAGCTCCAGATCCAGCCCAGCCCAGGATAGCTCAGGACAGGGGCATATGTTGCTCATCAGCCCTCATGTCGCCAGGGCTGTCTGCAAAGGGATTATGTGTGGGGGGTGGGGGGGGGGGTGAAGGGGAGTTCAAGAGGTTCTTCATCACCCCACAGGTCCCAAAGCAAGCCAGGATCAGAGTCAGGGCAGAACCCAGGGGTCAGGCCCAGCACTGACGGCTCCCCACCCCAGTCACTAGCCCACACTGCCTGATAGTTGGCCCTAAGAGCCTGCCTCCAGGTAGGAATTACCAGGCACTCTGCGCAGGCACCTGGATTTCTGGGCCCATACGGCATGAGTGGTATGTTCTTGGTCTGCCAGCAGACACCAAGGCCAGGCGGGAACAGGTAAAAGGCACCTGGGCTTGGTGGGGAGAAGGGAGAGGGAACGGAGGGGGTACCAAGGTCTGGGCAGGATCCCTGTCTGGTACACCCTCCCTCCTGACCTGGCTGAAGAGGAAATGCTGAGACGTCATCACAGGCACTAAGAAGGTCAGACCAGCCACTCCATCCCACGTTCATCTCTGTCCAGCTGTGCCAGCTGACCGACAGCTCTGAGCAAGGATCCTGTGGGGGCCCAGAGACCATGAGCCCAGACCCAGTGTCTCTGACCTCCCACAGCACCAGGCTGACAACACATTCTGCTCGGGCTGCTTGCTGTACATGCAGAACACCTTGTGTATGCACCTCACCCCACGTACACATCGTCTAATATGCATGCATATGCATACCCTGAGTGATGTACACCATCTGCTGTACACACCACACTCCCCACACCGTCTGATGCACACACACACACACGCACACACACCACGATGGATACCACCTGCTGCACGAAGTACACCACCTGCTGTGTACACCACACCCCCACATAATGCCTGATGCGCACTCGTGCGCGCGCGCACACACATACACACACAGTCTGCTGCACATCCCCTGCTGCATATACAGCCTGTAAGGCACACACCTGCTATACACACTGCAGCACACACACTGCCTTACGCACAGCATACAGGGCACCCACAACCACAGAATCATCTGCTGTATCCATGACCACAAGGCAAACGCTGCCACCTGCACCCAGAGACCTCAGAGCCAGGCCCCCCCCAAGACAAAGGTAGAAGCGACTCATCCCTGCACCTCAGCCTGTCCACCCTCTATCTCTTCCTCCTCCTTGGCCCTCCCAGAACCTACCCAAGTTACCACTTGCCCTGCCACACTTCTGCTGTCTGGCCTCCTCTGGGGCTTTCCTGACCACTGTCCTGCCTGGCCTGGAACCCACTGGCCCAGATAAATCTGTGACCTCCAGACTGAGCTCTGAGAACCTCACGTTCCCAACCCCCTGGAGGGAAAGGCCAAGAAACAAGGCCTGCCTCCCCTCCCCCTCTGCTCCCCCTCCCTCAAGAGGGAAAATGTCAGATTCCCTGTCTCAGTGGTGGCAGCGGGGTGGGTTGGAGGGGGAGTGATTCAGCCGCCTCAAGAGTGCGGAGTGAGAAGAGCTTTTCCTGCCATTACCCAGCGAGGGAGAGGCTGGCTCGCTAATGGCTTCAATTACCACTCAGACAGGAACGCTGGGCGGCAGGCTCTGCGCTCCTCACAGTCCAGGATGGGCTCACCCCCAGCCAGCCTGTGCTGCTGAGCAGCCGCATGGGTATCATAGGGCAGTAGGGACTCCTTCTGGGGAGCTGGGTGCCAAGGCCACGATCAGGGGCGCTCCTAGAGGCTCCAGTGGAGCTGAGTGTGTGGGCAGCTGGCCCTGGTGTGGAGCAAGGTGGGATGGGACAAACCTGCAGGCCTGAGCTCCCTTTAGAGGTGCACCAACCCCTCACCTGAGCCAGATTGCCCTAGGCAGCCCTCAGCCACTCCCCTGAAGAGCCCAGCTTAGGGTAAGTGGCCACAGCCCAAAGCACCGGTCACTCCTACACATACCAGGCTTTCCTGACCAACACAGGAGGCCAGGGGGCAGGGCAGTGTGGGGTGGCCGGCTAATCACAGTCTGGGCTCTTTTCCTCTGGCCCCATGCCCAGGCACCTGTAAGGCCTCCCACTCCACTCCTTTCTGCCAAGCCCAGAGCTGGTCAAGGTTACACAGACCAACATGGGAAGTCAGCATTTTGTCTTCTAGGTACTGTGTTTCAGGGGCAGGAGGGGCTCCTTCAGGCCCACAGCTCCACCCCCTTCCAAACAGAGAGCCTGGATCAGACAGGGACCATCCCATACTCTCCAAAACCTCTTCAGACACCTCCTGTACCCTAGAAACACAAACATACCCCAGGTCCTGCTAAAGAAACCCTGATCCAAGAAGGCCCCTTGGGGTGGAGAAAGTCTGAATGCCCCTCACCTCCGGCCCTGGAAGACAATCCTCCTCCTCCTCAATCCTTTAAAAATTAAAGCTGCCTGGGCAGTGGTGGGGGTAAGAGAGTGCCCACAGAGAACCTGCGGGGAGGGCCAGGGCCAGGGCCAGGGCTGGGGCACAGGGGCTTTGGGGGTACTTCTCTTTCAACACTAACACGGAGGCCCTTTTTCCAATATGAGAGCCTGAGAAGGTGTCCTCTGGGCAGGAGCCACAATTTAGCCTTTCAGCCACTTCCCAAATGTCAGGGCAGGGCAGATGGCTTACTGCTGGGGCAGATATGCCAACAGGAAGGAAGGCAGTGTTGGAATACTACCTTTCTTCAGGTAATCAGTAGAGAAACTGAGATCAGGGGTGGCAGGGTCAGAACACTCAGCAATCAGTGATACTGCTCTAGGGCCTGTCCTCTGTGTCTCCGTCCCACAGGTAAGTACCCTCCATGGGAGTAGAAGGTAGGGGCTGCACCACCCAGGTAACGCCGGGCAGCACAGAAGCCAGGTACCACCAGCTCAGATGCCTGAGCCCCAGGATGTGCAGCTTCCAGCCCAATGTTCCAGCAGCTACCATTCGTGACAGAATCCTGTGAAGGGCTTAACTATATCATATTTAATCTTCCAAACCAGCTTGGGCGGCAGGTATTATAGTTACATCTGTAAATACAGATGGAGCAAATGAGGCTCGGCAGCAGAGTTACTGCCCAAGGTCACAAGGTCAGAGCCCCTGCTCTTACCCATTGTCCTCCATGCTCCATGGAGCTGGAGACCCTGCCCTGTCCCACAGGAGACACACAGGCCAAAGGAATTACTGAATGGATGCGTCTATGAGCCCATAAAGCCATAGTGTGAAAATGGCCAATGTGAAAAGATGCTCAACCACTCTTGTAATCAAAGAAATGCAAATTAAATTGAGATGCCATTTTTTGCCTATTAACTTGGCAAACACATTTTTTTTAATGCTAATTCCCACTGCTGGTAAGGATGTGTAGAAAAGAGGCCCTCTTATGACCTGCTTGGTGGGAGTGTAAACTGACACACTCTTCTGGAAATATCGAAAATCTTAAAAAGGCACGTGCCATTTTGATCCTGCAATCCCACTTCCATGAATCTAGAAGAAGGAAACAATCAGAAAGGTGAACACACCTTATCTGCAAGGATGTGTATAATACCTTATTTATGCAAGCAAGAAACTGGGACCACCGTATCTGTCCAACAAGAAGGGAATGGCTAAATAAATTAGGGTACTTCATGCGACACTTACCCACAGCCATTAAAAATAATGATGCAGAAGAATACTTAATGAAGAGGAAGATGCTCATGATATGCTTTTTTAAAAAAGCAGTCTACAAACCACTGGGCAGAACATAATCCCATTTTTGTTATATACATATACATGTATGTGTGTGTGTGTGTGTGTGTGTGTATGGCATGCATAGGAAATAGACTATAAGGGACTAACCAAATATTAATAGTAGAGGTAAGATAACAGGTGATTTTTACTTTTTCCTATGTGCTATTTTTTACTTATCAAATTTTTTATACTGAACTGGTATTGTACTTTTTAAAAAAAAAGCAACAATTGATACTACATTTTCAAAATATACGCAGACATATTCAGACTGAGGAATCCATGGTGGCTGGGGCTGATCTTGCCACGCCCACCTTGTTCATCACGTCTTATGTCCCCAGGAAAGTGTTGTTTTCACCCTCTTCTCCCTGTGCCCTCCAGCTTCACACACAAGCCAAAAAAGCTCCATTCCTTCCTGCCTCTGGGCCTTGGCACATGCCTATGTTGTTTCTTCTGCGGAGGGCCCCACCCCAACTCCCCCTTATCCTCAGGACTCAGCTTAGATAGCAGCTCCCTTCTCCCCTGTGCTCCCCGGGTCCCTGGGCTGCCCCCACAGCACCTTTTGGGGACTGAAGTCTTAAAGGCCTGGTCAGATGACACAAGGCAGCATTAGGGAGTGTTTGAGAATGAATGGAGGAGCCATCAAGTGAGAGCAGACACTGAAGTCCACACACAGAGCCCCAGCCTCCCACCCAGGACCCTTGCAACAGCAACACAGCTCTCTGAAGTCCACCAGCAAACACACGAAAATCAGATCCAGTGCCACAAGCCACATCACCCAAGTGACACATAGCTACAGCCCACACCTCAAGTCAGACCCAGACCCACCAGAGCAATGCCCCGTTGCTGCAGGAGAATACAAAGACACTAGGCATGCAGCTTGCCTCAGCACAAGCCAAACAATCCAGGCTGAATCCAAGGACCACCTTGCCCATGGCTGACCTTCATCAAGCCCAGAATGGCCAGTTCTCCTTTCTGCCAAACACACACCAGCCCACGGTGTGGACAGGGGTGGCTGGCTGGTTCTCCCCGGACATCAGTCTATCCGCTCACCACGTCACGTCCCTCCTGGCACATACCTTCCAGCACGGAGAGCTTGGCACTAGTGTTGATCTCTCCCAGACTGTTGGTGGCCGTGCACTCATAGATGGCTTCATCTCGCTGCACCCGCAATGGCTGGATCCGCAGCACGGACCCTGCCCCATCATCAAACTCAATCACCTGCCAAGGGAAAGACACCTGGTCACAATTTGCTCTGAGTCAACCATCCTCCTGCCTCCAAAAAACCCCCAGGAAGAGAGACCACAGGGAGCAGACCCGGAGCCCTGTCTGCCCTTTCCCACCCGAGGACATACCTCGAAGCGCTGGGAGCTGACTTTCTTCCCCTTCTTCATCCATGTGATACGTGGCTTGGGTTCCCCTGCGGCTTGGCACACGAAGGAGGCCACCCCTCCCGACAACCCAGTCTGGTCCTCAGGGATCTTAACGAAGACAGGTTTGCCTGGAGAGATGGGGACACGGAGTCACCACAGCATAGCCAACACTAGGTGGCAGTCATGGGGATGGGGTCACAGCAAAAAAGATCTACAGAACAATAGTAGTGACACACAGCGCTTATATGGTGCTGACTATGTGCCAGGCACTCTTCAGAAAACTGTAGGCCCGTGAGGTGGATGCTATAATTACCTCTGCTTATAGAGAAGAAAACTGAGGCCCAGAGAGGTTAAGGGACTTGCCCAACATGACGCAGCTGGCTGGTGGCAGAGCTAAGATTTGAACTCAAGCATTATGAGTCTGGAGTGCATATTTTAGCTGCTATATGTTTTTCTCCCCCCCCCCCCCCATCAGTTCCAAACTCTAGGACAAAGGCATGCTGAGTGAGAGCTGCTCAGAACAGCCCCAGCATCTGCCCCAGACTTGTTTCTCCCCCACTTTCCACCTTGGTGATGGTCCCCCCATCCACCCCAAAGCTTGGGCCAGAAACTGGGACTCCTCCTCTCCTCTGGCTCCCACATACCAGCAGTCCTGAAGGCCTAGACATTCCACCTCCTAAGTATCTCTGGACGTCTTCCCAGGTGAATGCTTTCCTGTAAATCTGTCCCTCCACCCTGCCCCCACAGACGGGATTATTGCCTTCTGACAGCCTGGTTGTCTCCCCAAGTGTCCACAGGGAGGCAGGGGGAGGGGAGAACGGAGGGGCTCAGACACTGTACTGCCATGCCCACATCACCTGGAGCCCACCTGGAGCACCTGTCCCTATGAATCTGACCACCCTGGGTCCCAAGATCAGAGAAATGCGGCCTTCATTAAGGCGTCGTAACACCTTGTTAATCCTGGCAGCAGATCCATCTCATGTTAATCAGGCCAATGAAGAGCTCCAGGAAGGCTAATACCGTGAGAAATGACCTTTCAGTCCACCTGCTCAGTGCTGATGGATCCAGGCTTGGCCTGGTCCCTGGCAAAGAAACGTGTGTGCAGTGACGACAATACTTTGCTAAGCACCTACTCTGTACCAGGTACTTTATCTCATTTAGTCCTTCATCATCATTATCCCCAGTTTACAGGCTCAGAAAGGTCAAGTCACTGGTCCAAGGTCACACAGCCAATGGAGCGGCACATCCAAGACTGGAATTCAAACCTGTTTGTTTCTAAAGAACAAGGCAGGAAACAATTCACACGGTATTGTTGGGAGCCTTGTCAAGAGCAGGGTCAGCAGTGTGGTGGGGGGACAAAGCCAGACCAAATAAGGTCGAGGAATGAGTAGGAGGTGAAAAAGTAGCGAGAGGAGTTAAGTGACTATTTAAACAAGACTGGCTGTGATGGGGAAGATAAAGAAAATATGGCACCTGGAGGGGATAAGGGTTGGAGGAGGTTTTTACATTTTCCCCCCTAGGATGTGAAAGACAATGTGTAAATGCCAATAGGAAGAAGTCAGCAAAGAGGAAGAGGGTGCCAATCCAGTGGAGAGAGGAGGAACAGCAGATGGGGCAGGGTCCCCGAGGAGGGGAGGGTCCACGGGGACCACCAGGGTCAGGAGTGACAGCTGCAGGCACAAAGAGTAGGGAGGGCTTAGCCTTGCGGGGAGCAGAGAGGAACCCCTCTTACTGAACGCCCTGGGGCCCAATGGGCTCTGGAGGTTTCACTTGATTATTAAGCACATCACTTATCCTCTCTGAGCCTCTCTTTTCTCACCTGCAAGATGGTGCTGGTGACATAGGTCTGTGCAGGCGAGATGTGACAATATCTGTCCACAGCCTGCACAGGCTCGACGCAGGGGAGCCATCACCCTCCTGAGCAGTACTAGGCTTAATTCCATGAGGCAGGTCATCGTATTGTTACAGGGTGGAAAAAGGGCCATCCCCAAATTCGCCACAGCCCGCAGTTTGGGGACAGGGGATGCAACTCAGTGGAGCACAGCCATTTTCCTGAGAGATACCTAGCTTCATAACATGTAAATAGCTATGGCCATTCCACATGCCAAGGAGATGGGAGGGGCTTTGACTGTAGAATGGTGACGAAAAGCTTACAGGGCCTGTGCAAAATTCTACAAGTGGCCGCAACTGGTCACCATACCCACTATGACACAGGCTGCAGTCAGGGACTTAAAAATAAGGCAGCAGCCATTAAGCAGGGGAGAGTCACGTGGTTTGAAAGAGAGCAGAAGCACCCCACCAGCCGGCCATGAGGTTGGGAGTGTAAGAAGGTGCCATGTGGTTCTGGGTTAAGAGCTGAAAACATCGCGACACAGGCAAAACCTCCCCAATCAGGCTCAGATGAATGGGAGCTGCCGGCAAAGCTGAACTGTGTTGGAAAACACGAAGCCACGGACTTCTATTTTCCTAGAGGGAAACGGTACCTCTGACTTTTCTGTTCTGGAACTAGCCTGGTTTGGCAGGGGGAGGCAGAACTATGTGTTTGTGGGTGTTTTAAAGGAAGTAAGACTTAAAGGCAGAAATCCCCCATTAATCTAAATCTGTATAACCTCGAAATAGACAATTCCTTTCCTTTTCACCAAACTCTGGTACTGGGAGTTATGCTTTTTGGCAGCGGGCAGTTGAGCCCCTCGTAACTGAACAGCCTGTGGGTTCTGTTTCAGTATCATCCCCGCTTCTAAGATGGAGGCTCAGGAGGTTAAATAATGGACAAATCCCAGAGTGATTTGGGGGTAAAGCCAGGATTTATTTGATGCAGCAGTCCAAATCCTAAAGTCAGGGACTTACCTGACTACTCTTAAAGCTGTTAGAGGGGGCAGCCCTGGTGGGGAAACACATGGGCCTGGTGAGTGAGGACCCGTGTCATGGGGACAACACAAAGGTTCAGGAAGCCTCAGCCTGTCCCACCCTTCTTCCGACTGTCCTCTGAGGGCGGCTTTGGACACCCCCAGTGTGCGACTGTCTGCACAGCCTATCCTTTCAGATAGGTCCTTCCAGGTAGGACTCTGCCCACTCAGGCTCCACCAGGGTGGGGGGGCACCTCCTGTCCCTCTCCACACACCCTGCGCACTCCTCCCCCACACCTGAGGCCCTCCAGGCAGCAGCTCCTGCTCTCCTTCGGCACTGCCACCACCTTAGCCCAGACACCACCTTCTCTTAACTGGACCCCCCACCAACCTAACAAGCAGTGTCCCTGTCTCTATAGTCTTGTGCCCTTCAGCCTATTCTTTACTCAGCAGCCAGGGTGAAGGACAGCCTCTCTGCTCTAATCAAAACTCTCCAAAGCTGCCTCGCCCCCCACTGTTCTCAAAACATTTAAACTATCATGGTATATAGAGAGCCCTGAGAGGTCTGACCCCAGCCACTGTCCCTGGCTCCAGAACCCTGGCTTCTCATTCCCTGGATAAGCAATGTCCCCTGCGGCCACAGGGCCTTTGCATAGGCTGTTCCTCTGCCACAAACATCTTACTCTTTAGCCACTAACTCCTATTTACCTTTCTGAACTCAATTTCAAAATCATTTCCTCAGGAAATGTTCCTCAGTCCCCCCTGATTGTCCCCGCCTCCATTAGCTCAGTTCCTGGTGTAAAGCTCTGGTAACTCCACCTGCCTCTCCTGGCACTGCTCATGGTTTGTTCTGTAAATGTGTGAAGTTATTACTTTTGCTCATGATTTGTTATGGGCATGTGTAAGGTGACTGATGACTTTTTCCACATTTTGGGGAGTGTTTGAGTCATAGCTGCTTCCCCACCTAGAACAATGGCCCTGGGCAGGGCAGACACCATGCCCCCCTGTCTCCTGCCCAGTTGCAGGGCCTGGCCCAGTTCCTGGCCAAATTAAGAAGCGACTGACAAGAAGAAGCCTCAGGAGCATGGAATCTGAAGCCCCTCACACATCAGGGGGAAGGCCCCTCTGCCAGGGGTAGAAACCCTCTCTGGTTCCAGTCTCAACGTGTCTGCAGAGAAACCAGAGGCTGGAACCTGCTGAACCGGAATGGCCAAGCGAGTGTGCCTGGGGGCGGGGCAGGGTGGGGCGGGGCCTCAGCACCAAACAAAGAACCAGAAACTGGGGAGTGGCTCTCAGCCAGGTATGGGTTTTTAGAATGCGAGGAGAAAGGCCTTAGTACTGTGTGGAGGCTGGACTGGGCCCAAGGCCTGGGGCCACGGAGGAGGCAGAACAGCCCTTGGAGTCTGGAGTGGGGCCAGTGCCCCGCCTGGCCACCCACCCACCAGAGTTTGGCAAGACTAGCAGTGCAGCCCAAGCCCGGTGCCACCGGCAGGTCCCTCCCCTCAGTCTGGCCTCACCCCGGCTTTCCTCAGCTTCCACCCCCACAAGGGCACCTCACACAGCACAGGAGCCAAACCAAACTCCAGCTCATCCTCGTCCCAAAGCCCTGCCCAGCCCTTGCCCCTTCTGTTCACCAGGGGGACCTCTGGGTAGCAGAACTCTGACCATGTCTCTCCCCAGCTCCAAACCCTGCTTGTCTCCCCACTCCGCTCCCCAAACTTGCTTCTGCTAACCTCTCAATAAAGAGTGTCTGCAATGGGCCACGCACCGTCGTGGAACACACCTCAGCCCCGGTGGACTAGCCAGCACCCCCCAGGCCTGCTCCAATAGGCCAGGCCCATGGGCACCTCCTTGATTTGTGTGTACCCTGACCCTTTCAGGAGTCACCCTCCCTCTCCGCCCCACCCCGCCAAGCCTAGGGGAGCCCGCTCTGCCTCCCAAAGCCCTCGGATTCCCCATCTGAGCACTGATCATCACACACCATGGTGACTGGCCAGGTGCCAGGCAGGTGGACAAAACCCAGCGACTTGACCAGTGTGTCCAGTGCTGACCCAGAGCTGGTGTTCAGTGAGGGTCTGAACAGAGACCACAAGCCAGGAGGGGCTTTCTGCTCCACCAGAATGTGACTCCCTCAGCCTGAGGCCTGCCCCTGCCACGGGGGGCACAGCCCATTGGGCAGCAGCTTCCCCGAGCATGCCCTGGGGCCCTCAGTCAGGCAGCACAGGCTGCTGAGGCTAAGCAAGGTGAGAGGGAGTAGCCTATGAAGGGCAACAGCGGGCTGGCCTGGTAGTGGGTGGGCATACCCCCAGGGTCCAGCCCTGGGGACAGACAGCCAAACTGGGCCACCTCCAAGGGTCCTCCACCAGAGACTTACTGCTACTTTGTGCCTTCCCTGCAGAGTAACCCCACACGCTACACCAACAGCACACGGAAGCAGAGAACAGACACGCAGTGGTGAGGGACCGCCAGGTAGGGGAGGGAGCTCCTGGAGAGGTGATTTCCCAGGCCCTGAATCACCTAATGAGCTGGGACTCAGTGCTGGCTCCTGGGACTGCTCCTGCCCCCCAGCCCCAATCCCCACTCAGGAAGCCCACTCAGAAACAACTCTGGGTTCCAGGGACACTCAGGGAGCCCTAGCCCATGGCCTCCTACGGTGTGAACACATGCGCGGTGCCAGGAGCCTTGAACAAGTGACCTCGGTCAACCTTTCCAGGTAGAAGTGATTACCCTCATTGCGCAACAGGAAAACAGGCCCTGAGAGAGAAAGCAACCTGCTGGAAGCTCCCCAGGGGACAGAGTCTAGACAGGACGCCAGGTCTTCCCTACCGGTGAGGACAAGTGGAAGAGCACTGCAGAACTGCGTGCAGCACCCTGCCAAGTTCCTGCTCCACAGGCTCTAGGGGGAGGGGGAAGGATATGACAGACACATCCTCAGTCACTCAGGCCCTTGTCTCCACCCACCACCTACCCCTCCAGCCAACAGGCATCGTGCTCTCAGATGCTAAGATTTCAAGTAACTGGGCCATAACCAGGGCCCCACTCATACCTGGTCATTGGTCCTGCGTCCCTGCCTGTCCCACACAGTCTGGGAACAAAAGGGAGATGGTTCTCATTGTGGATCTCCCAGGAGCTCCATAAAGGAGCCCAGGCCCATCCCTGTTCCTTCCCCCAGTCTCATCTCATTATGCAATACTCCTCATTAGCGAATGCCCACTCACCCTTCAGGGGCCCCTTCTTCCAGGAAGCCTCCCAAAATGCTTAGATCACACTGCCTCTGTGCCAGTGCGCTCCCAACGCAGCACCCACAGTAGTAACCCACACAGCAGGTTCCAAAGGCAGGCCTGTGTTCTTCCCACCTAGCACCTGGCACACATGGCAGATCAGCAGAAACCTTGTCCTGCTCAGGACCACCTCTGGCCCCACAAGCCTTCCCCATGAGAAGCCACAAAGCCCCAGGTTGGGGGAGTCGCCCAAGCCCAGCAAGCCCAGGTCTCCATCAGAGCTGATTCGGCATTGACACTGGGGCATCTGGGCTAACTCTCGCAGCTGCTTCTTCACCCCCCTTCCCCCTGCTCCTTTCAGAGGCCAAGGCTCCCATTCACTTGTCTTGTTAAGAGGCCTATAGAAACACATTTGTCCGCTCCGCGCTTCAATGCTCCAGTCGTCAATTCTCTGGAGTGCCTGCCCTACCTTTTGCGGCAGCTCTGTCGGCAGTTGCTGCTCGCCCCTGGCTAGGAACGTCCCAAGCCCAATTCAACCCTGGCCACCACAGGGGGACAGATCCAAAAGTGTGTGCAGTGTAAGGCGGGCCTGGAAGACATACCCTGACTTCCAGGCCAGATCACCACAGCCACCAGCCCAGGCCCCTGTCCTGTATCCGCCTGGAAGCAGAGCCTAATCCATGTATTTCAGAGTCTCTGGCTGGTTCCTACATTCAAGACCCTGACCTTCCAGCTCTGGTCCTTAAGCGACCGGCATGAAGGTTCTTGGACTCTGCTCTAAAAACCGTTCTGCTCTGCCCCCATTCCTACTGGGGGACCAGGCCTGACTCTACCCCTTCACTCACCTGCTACATGCCAGGACCTGAGCTGGACAATAGCCTGACCTCCACACCTCCCGGAACTCACAGTTCAATGGGACAGGCAGACCCAAAGCAGACACTCACAATCATGCAGTCGGACAGGAGCACAGAGGAGTGACACCTGACTCAGGCTCCTGAAGGGAGTGATGGCTCCAGGTGAACAGGAAGTGGTCAGGTGAAGGGGATGGGGAAGAGTGTTCCAAGCAGAGGAAACAAGAGGAAGAACATGAGCAACTTAGAGAAGTCAACACAGCGTGGGTGTGCGTGTTGGGGGGGGGGGTGTCAGAAGACAGGGATGAGGTTGGCAGACCCTTGACCACACAGGGCCTGAGAAATGACTAAGACCCCTAGGCGTGATCCTAAAGGCAAAAGGGAGGAGAGTGAGGGGTTTTAAACTGAAGGGTGACATGATCAGGCTTTCGTTTTGCAACATGACTTTTACTCTGGTATGAAGAATGGATTATGAGAAAGACTGGAGGCAAGGACGCTACCAGGAGGCCGTTGCACACAAAAGCTCAAACAAGAGCTGAGGGTGGCTTGGGTGAAGGGAGCAGAGAGAAGTGGATGCATTCCAAGGATATTTAGAAGGTAGAAACAACAGAACTTGGTGATGGATTAGATGTGGGGTATGAAAGGGAGGAGACTGGGAGGAGGCCCAGGTTTCTGACTTGGGTGGCTGGGTGGGTGGTAATGCCATTCGCCAGGAGAGAAAACAGGAAGACGAGCAGGTTTGGGGGGAACGTGGGGGTGAGGGGTACAGGTTGGGGCACGTTGGTCTGAAGCAGGAGGAAAAGGCAGTTATTCTCCCAGGATGTGTTGACTCTGAAAGCCCAATTGGGCAGTCCTCCCTCTGCCTTCAAGCTCCCTATCTATAAAGGCCCCAAGAGGGGTCAGGATGGGAGCAGGGGAGCAGGGGAGCAGGACAGTACTACGATGTCCAAGGGCAAATGACCACACCTGACTCATGACAAGCCTTCGCCTCCCTGCCTCTGTGGGAGTCACACCCGATGACATCTACCCCAACCTGCCCCTACAGGCTCAAGCACTTGCTAACCAAACTTGGAGATCACCCCCACCCCCGAAACCCTACCCTGCTCCTCGGCTAGTCCAGCCCTCTCACTGCCAGCCCCTCATCTCTCCCATTACCCCTCACGCTGAATACCCTCCCCTCCCTCTTGCCCTTCTAACCCCACAGGGCCCAGCCAGGGAGGACAAAGGGCAGGAGCTCCAGTCCAACCCCTCTCCAGATCTGGTCCTGAATAATTAATAAGCCTTTGGAGAAAGAGCCTGGGCGGGGCACAGAGGGAGATCTTTGCATGGAGACTTGGAGAGGGGCATGCGGGAAAACCCTATGGCCTGCTGACCCTCAGGGTGACCCCTGGGTTGGCCCTTGGCCACCACTGGGCTCACAACAGGCTGGGAACATCCCCTTCCCTCAAGGGACCTTGGCTCCGACCTCGCCCCTCCCCTTCAGTGTGCAGATTGGCTAAATCAGCCCTGTGCCCCGCCTCCTACCAGTAACCAAGCAGAGGTAACCATGGTGACAGGGCGGGCTGCGGCCAGTCTCACAGTGCCAGGCAGGGGGAAGGGCAGCAGGAAAGGGACCAAAGTTCGGAGTTGCATCTGTGCAGGGGACAATTCCACCTCCCCCAACACACACACAGAGGGGTGCTGGAGACCAGCTTCCTCCTGGCCAAGTGTAATCTTCCCCAGACTCCTTGGGCTGAGGGGCTGGGAGAGGGGGCTGCCCCTTTGCCTTGAAGATCCAGGGAAGAGGGAAAGGAGGGGCTGTGTCTTCACACCTGGATCCCCAGGGTCTAGCCCAGGGGAAGAGCTATAACAGCTCTGCCTTCTGAGTCCTCCCTGGATCTGTGGACTCAGGTGGCACCCCAATCCCAGGTCCATACATGTTCCTTATGCATTACCGCCCCCCCCCTTCCCACGCCAACCCCTGACATGACTCACACTGCGTTCTGCATAGATCTGCAGTGGCGGACACAGTACACGCCTGAGCATGTCACCCAATGACCACATGAGTCCCAGACATGTCTCACCCCTAGCCCATAAAACAGGGTCATGCTTAGACATGCCCAACCCTGCAGTGTCTTAAGGAACGTGCGGGGCATTCCATAGGATGTACCCAGGTAGCATGGGGCTGGGGTACTACTTGGATAGGGGCTCTCTGTGTCGGGGGATCTCTCTAGGACAGAAAAAGGTCTGGAGAGGTATCTAACCAACCTGTCTTTCCTAGTAGCTGGTCCTGTCTCCCACCCCGGAGTCCTGCTAGGAAGGACACCACCTTTTGACATGGGAGATCCCATACCTTGAGGGGTCAGACTTACTGTCACCATGGGCGCCTGCCACCAAACCAAGCATCACAAGTGCAGGCACAAGGGGCACCATCGTCCTCCCTGGGGCCGGTTCAGGGACCATCCAGGACTCCAGCACCACGGCCAGCCACAGCCCAGAACAATCTACCTGTGAGGGAGAGAAGGTCACACTAGTTAGCTGGCACCCTCCAATGTCTCTATTGCCCACCCATGCCACCTCCTGGCCTTACTCCTCTCCCAGACCTCTGCTCATCCTCAGGTTCAACAGTCCGACCCCACCCCTGGACTATACAATGATCACACATACCTTCTGACCTGTGACGACCCAGGCTCCTCATTGAACCCCCAGTGACCCCCAAAATAGCCCGAGTCACATTATAGGGAGAGAGAGAGTACAAGAGGCCTTCAGGTCATTCCCTAAACCTGAATAGGGGGCAGGGGACTACCGAAACCAGACAGTGTACAGGGATGCTCCATCCCAGATCCTGAGTTTCCAACTCACCTCCATAAGGGGGGCAGGGACAGGGAAATGGGGTCAGAGATACACAGACACCAAACAAAACAAGACAGAGGAAGGGATCATGGAGAAATTAGCAGACCCATACAGGCCAGGGGCTCCAGAGTTCCTGAGGCACCCTGTTCCCCCTTCTCTCCCAGCAAGCAGGGAGGGAACAGGCAGGCCAGACCCGCATGCTGAGTGCAGACCTGAGCACAAACTTGGCAGTGGCGGACAGGATCCAGGTATCAGAGGCTTGAAGGCAAAGCCATAACCTGTCCAGGCTTGCCAGGGCTTGCTCTTGACAAGTTGCAGCTGCCCACCTGGCCGCCCTCATCCTACCCAATTCCCATGGTACCTTCCCACTCGTAAGGGAAACTACAGAGGCTCTAGTGGCCAGCAATAGGGGTGCTGAGCCCTAGACTCAACCCCACACCTCCTTGCCCTTGTCCCAGTCGGGGAATGGACAAACTGCACAGAGCCACCTGCTCAAAAGTGCCACCACGCTCAGACAGGAACCTGTGCGTGGGGAAGGCTTTATCTGGGACTGACTGAAGGCCTCCAGGCCTTTGCTCCCAGGGTTTCTCCCCTGTGTTCCCTCCTGACTCTGCCAGGCACCTGGGTGAAGCCTTCAGCACGGTCACCCCATGCAGTACAGATGCACTGGCTTGCACGCCCCAGCCTCGAAGGGAAACTCCTGAAGGTGTCTCTTCCATGTTCCCCACAAAGGGGGCGGCAGGGGGTCACACCAGTGCACACCAGCTTTGCCCACACATTCCTCTGAGCAGGAGCTGGCAACATAAGTCCCTCACTGATGCTCTAAAAACGCCACAGGACATAGAGTGGGGGTGAGTGATAGTGAACATGCCTTCGGGACCTGCAGTGGTGCCCACGGACTCCGCTGGGAGAGTCAGATCAGAGCCAGGTGCTGGCTGACCCACAATGATAAGAAAATTTGCAAGGAGGTAACAGGATTGGTGAACACGGGGGACAGGCCTCAAAGATGGCTCTTCTCCTTCCCAGAATTTGAACACTAGTCTCAACGGAGACAGTCAAAGGTCATGAGATCAGAAGACAGCAGATGAGTCCAGGTGCTGGAACAGAGCAGGCAGGAATGTGAAGTAGAAAGGGGCTGAACACAAAGGGACAAGGGTGGGCGATGACCCTTGTCCCAGATCTTGCCAACAGCCTGAGACAGGAGCTGAGCAGCAAAAGCAAGGAAGCTGAAGGGGTATGGTGGGCATCCAGCCCCGTCCTCACCACACCTGGGGTCCTGCTCTGTGACCGCAGAGCGCAGGTGGCTGAGCTCAAACTCGGCGTGCAGGGCCTCCACGAGGATGCCAGTTTGGGATGGAGGCCACACATCACAGCGCCCTGTCTGGGCCTGGGTGTCAGGGCGCTACGGTGCAGTGGGCCAGCCAACAACAGAATTCAACGTCCCAGAAGACAGCAGGTGGCGAGACGCCCAGCCAGGCTGTCATGAAGATACAGTCCCGACACAACCGCCCTGTAGTCCCTGGTACAGATATCATGGCCCACAGCTCAGTGGTGTGTTGCCGAAGGACAGGGGGAGAGGCCTAGTACAGACATCATGGGGCCAGCAGTACAATCTTCAGAGAGGTTTAACCTCAGGTAGAGGCAGCTGGTGAGAACCCCATTAGTGCAGGTATCACAGGGGCTTAACCCCCAGGAACACACATCACGGGGGCTTATCTCCCTGGTATGAACATAAAGGGGATGAAGCTACACAGGACAGACATTATGGAGGTACCATTGCACAGCACAGTCCCCCTGGAATGTAACTCATCAATACGATAATCACAGAGGCTGAATTCCCTGTTGCTGCCTTGGTACACACAGCACTGGAGCGCCTACCCCAGCGCAGACGTCACAGAGATGTAGCTATTTAATCCAGACGTCAACACAGCGTAGACAGAGGGGCCAGACGTCATGGGAGTGTAGCTGCCTGATACACATTATAGAGGTATAACTCCCCAGGACTTTATAATAGAGGTGTAACCCCCTGTTACAGACATCATGGAGGTGTCAGTCCCTGGTTCCAATGTGATAGGGTTATATGTCCCCCATACAGCCATCATGGGACCATCCTGGATGAGGTTCTGATCATGGGCGTCCAAGAACCTGGGGGTAATCCCACCCTGATGTGACAAACACAAGTGGCTCTTACTTGGGATCTCAAGGAACCCCCTGTATATCAGGGCCTGGAGTGTTCATGACACTGTTTCAGAACCAGAAAGCAGAACAGACAAAGGTGGAGAAGTTGAAAAGGTATTTCCTCCCCAGAGAGGGACATGGCTGCCCAGAGAGAGGGAGACAGGGGAGCACACAGATGCGGACACATTCCCGGGGAATTACTCAGGCAACCACATAGCTGTCCGAGCCAGGGCCTCTCCCTCATCAGCTCCTGGCATGAGCAAGCTGCCCTCCCGCCCTGGACTCTGGGCACAGAGCCTGTCCCGTGTCAGGCAGTGCAGGCAGCTCCCGGCTCTCGGGCCCCCTTGTTGAGAGTCCAAGATCCCCAGGCCTGCCCCCACTCCAGAGTGCTCAGGGCTGCCTATGGGGAAAAGGCGGGAGAGGAGCAGGGAGGTGGGACGATGCTAGCCTTGCCAGGGTGGCAGAGAACCTCCTGAATCCGTTGCAACGGTGTTAAGAGAGAGCATCCACTTTCACCAGCACGGCTGGGTGAGTCTGGGCTTTAAAGCCTGAGATGAAAACAAGGCCCGCACACTTGCACACTCAGGCGCATCTCTGAACTGCACTGTGGACCATCCACTCTACGAAACTGACAGACATACTTGGGCAGGAAAACAACTCTACTGTATGACACTGTAGAATATAATTAATTATAATTTTCCTGCATTCAGAATGGTTTTAATATATCCTTTTTTTCTTTGCTATGTCAGTGTAAAGCTGTCAACTGCCCTTTCTTGGACAGAACCATCCTTTATTCTCAAATTTTGTCCTTGGTGTTAAAATGTCCTTTCTTGTATGAAATGATGGTGATAGCAGATAGCAGTTGTTTTTCCTTTTTTAAGTAATGTCCTTACTTGGCAAAATAAAAAACCCCATGTCTGGCCCCCAAGCACTTTTGGAAACTGTACTGGTTTGTGAAATCAAAGACCCTGGGAAGCGCTGCTCTGAGGGAAAGAGGAGGAGGAGCAGGCACTACACCAAGCCACAGGATTTAGAAACAATCGTCATGGAAATGCATGTTACACAGAGGTCATGTCACCCCCATGCAGCCTGACCTAACCACCCTTGTCAGCCATAGAATCCCACCCCCAGAAGCCAAGTGATGCCAGAGATTCGGGGGCAGGGGGTTCCCCTGGCTGGAGAACAGCTGGGATCATTCCGACCTCCTCATGAATATGCAAACACAGATTGATTTGTTTCCCTTGGGCACGTGTTATTATTCACAAATATTAATTAATCTCCAAATACCACCTGTTCCTCCAGCTTCCTCCCCGCCTCCTCCCCAGGCCAGGAACCCCATTTCCAGGAGGCCGGGACCCCCAAATGGACATCAGCAGAAGGAAAGGTACCCAGGGCCCCAAAGAGTGCTAAGCCAAGGGGAGAGGCTGGCGTTTGAGCAGGAGGAGCCTGAGGACAGAGAGAGTTGGAAGCCGTTCATCTTCTAATCAGTGGGCAGCTAACCGAGCCCTTTTGTCACGTCCCGGACAGTTCACTGCGTGGCACTGCAGCAGCGGCCACGGAGGCGGAAACAGGCTTGTTACACTTGGGAAAGGAAAACCAACACGTTTCCAACTCTCGCCAAACCAACCACCAGATTACAACGGGAATAAATCATGGGCTCAGCCTGGACCCCGGCTCTGGGGAAGGAGGCAGCCAAGGGCAGGCTGCCTTCCTCTGCCGCCTTCCTCTTCCAGAGCCTGTGAGCACAGCCAGGAACAGCCCGCCTGCCCTCCCACAGCTGGGCCCCCTACCCATTGGCAGCCCTCAGCTTCTGAGTCTCCCCTGAGAGTGAAGGGGAATGAGGAAGAGTCTCCCAGAGTCTCTAGGAGGAAGAGGAGGCACGGGTCCAGCACAGGCTTAGCTCTGGGGCAGACCAAAGGGACCAGCAGAAGCACCTGCCTACAGCTCTAACCCCCAACCACCAGCTCGCGGCCTCCCCACTCGGGGAAGGGGAGCCTCCCTTGGGGAATGCTCACCAACGTGGCTGCCTCCAGGCCTCTGCACTTGCTGCTCTCTCTGTTGTGAAGAATGCCTGTCTCCTGCCCCCAGCCACCTACTCACCCTTCAGAACTCGGCTCAAGTGGCCCATCACTGAAAATCTTCCCTGACTGGTCCTTCCCAGTTTTCCAGATTTGCACAGATCAGTCACGGCAACAAGAGGTGATATAGCCCAGTGGTTATCAATCCAGAGTGATTCTGTCCCCAACAGGACATCATACAATGTCTGGAGACATCTGTTAGCCCTGAGGACGGGGGTGGGGAGCAGGCGCCCCTGGCATCTACTGGGAAGAAACAAGGGATGCCGCTAGACATCCTGTAAGAGGCCAGCCCCCCACAACAAAGGATCATCTGGTCAGTGTCAACAGGACTGAGGCTGAGAAACCCTGCTGCAGACAGTAAGAACTTTTGCTATGGCCCAGGGACCGCCCTGGCCCCTGCCCCACAGCCCAGTCCCCTAGGAGCACCCTGGGCCCATACCCAAGGAAGCCTCAGCCTGACTTAACTCTTGTATTAGACGTCCCCAGGCCCCAGGATCTCAGAGCATTGCCCCTCGACCCCCGAGTCAGCCTTGCCTCCAGAATCTGAGCTTCACAGCACATCCCACCCCTTCACACAGGGTGGCCTCCTCGGAAGACAGGGGGCTGCACTTCCAGGCACCTTCTCTGGTAAGACTAGGCTTCTAGGTAGGTAATACGCATCACCTCAGAATGGACAGGTAAAGGGACATGAGGTATTCCCACACCCACTCTCCCCATCTGACCTCTCTAACCTGTGACAAGTCCCTTCCTGCTGCAGCTTCTGAATAACCTCAATGTCCCTCTTACCACACACACGACCTGGCCACCAGCAGATACCCAATCCGTGCTCATGTCCCTTCCGCCCAGGCCAGACCCTTTGCTTCCATGCCCTGGGCATTCAGCTGTCCTTGCAGAACTGTTCAGTGAGCCCTGCTGGGCCCTGAGCCAGAAGGCAGGGTGATGAGCAAGCTAGCCTTGGGCTCTGCCTTCCTCCCGCTCACAGAGGATGGCCCAACAGGAAGTCATCCTCCAATCCTGCTCCACCTCCAGGCCCCCATGCGAGGAACAGCCCCACTGTGCCAGCCTGTCCTCCATAAATTCTCTCCTTCCCTCATCCCATACATGCAGCTGGTCAGTAAGTTTGTTTTGTTTTAATTTTTTAAATATGTTTATTGATGAGAAAGAGAAAGAGAGAGGAACCCCAATGTGAGAGAGAAACATCAGTTGGTTGCCTCCCATATGTGCCCTGACTGGGAATGAAACCCCCAACCTCTTGGTGCACAGACAACGGCCAGGGCTGGCCAATAAGTTTGAATTTGCCCTACACCCCTCCCAATCACCATGTTAGTAAGACCTCATCACCGCTCATTTCTTAAGTAAGCTTCATGCCTTTGGTCACTCCCTTCTAGCCCATCCTGCATACAAATCAATGCTCCCTTTTAGCCCATGAAAATGCAAATCTGATCATGTCTCTCCAGCACACCTTGTTTGCTGCTTTATTCCACAGTAGACACACAATGTTTCATAAGTAGATAAAATTAGGGGAAATGTATAGATGAATGCAAAGACATTGCCCCTCTGCTTCAGAATCTTCAACGCCTCCACGGCACCCTCCGGAAAAAGCCTAGAGTCTTTAGCGTGACGCCCGAGTCCCATCATGCTGACTCCAACCCAACTCTCTAACCTCATTCCTTGCAACTCCAACACACCCACTTGTGCTTCTAGCAGAAAGAAAAGTGGGCCTCAAGGAAACGAGGAAGGGTGTGCCCCTGTGGGTACCCTACTCCTCCTACCATGACCAAGAGTTGATGAGAACAGTCTTTTCTATAGAAACACGGTGAATGGAAAAGCAGACAGATCCCAGGATGTCAACAGGAAGCCTATTTGACACCTACGGCATCTGACAAGCTGTGTATCAGTCCCCACCCACCTCCATCATCCATGCCGGTCAGAAACCTGGGCAGCATCCCTGACACCTCCCCTCCCTCATGCCCCACATTCAATCCTCCCCCATGTGCTGTCTACTCCGCCTCCCTAAATAGCACTCAAAGCCCTTCTCTCCACCTCCATCACCACCTCCCTGATCCAGGCCCACGCTATCTCTCAGCCACACGCACACTGGATCATGCCATGCCCCTAGTGACAACCCTATGGCTCTCCACCAGCCTGTGTCAAAATCCAAGCCACTCAGTCTGGCCCACAGGACCCCTCTGCGTCCCTGTCCCTGCACATGCTGGGCACACTCACCAGGTCTTCGCTTCCTCACACCAGTCACTCGTGGACAACCAGCACCGAAGGCAGGGCACTGGGGCCTCCGCTCCTTCCTGGAGAGAGAGGAAAGGATGAGAACATCAGGCATTTCATCACAGCGGAATATGTACCGACGCAGAAAGGCATTCAACGGTTGCTATTTATGCAAATTGTGGAACTGTTTGCAAAGGATAATTCCCATTTAATGAAAATGCCCCCCTCTTCACTCACTTATTCAATACTCTTGAGCACCTACTATGTGCCAGGCTTTCTTCTAGCCACCCAGCAAATAGCTGTGAATATCCCAGGCCAAGTTTCTGGCCTCAGCAGTAAAACTGTGTCCAAACTCCTCAACATTACCCTCCAACCAGAGGAGCAGTTGGCACTGCTCATCCCTGCAGCCCCGCTGGCCATGTTCTTCTCCCTCTCACCAGCCAGTTGCAAGAACATCCTCTTTGATCATCACATATGCCACATTTCTGCCAGTCTTCCAGTCTCTGCCTCTGCCTGGAACTCACTAGTTTTGTGTGTCTGGCCAATTACCACTCAGATCTCGGAGCCAACAGTACTTTCTCACATGATGTCCTAGACTCCAAGCTGGACCCTGCCTTGGAGCAGTCACCACAAATGTGATGATTGATTTATTTACACATTTGCTGAGTGGTCACTGAGTCACACCCTTAAGCTGGATGCATGCCTGGCTTAGCTTCATATCCCTAGCACCCAACAGACAACTGACACATAGTAGGTGCTCCGTCAAGGTTTGCTGACTGAGTGGATGAATGGATGAATGAGGTCACAGAAAACAAGCCAGTCTGAAAGCGCCACACCAGTGTACATGCAGCCTTCAAAGAAGCTTCAGAAGCAATATTTATTTTTGACTTTCTGCTTCTCTATAATTTTTAAAATAAAGGTGTGCCCTGGATGCCTCCTCTGCTGGCACTCATACAGCAACAGAGCCTGGCCCCTTCCTTCTAGACTCATTACTGAGCCCCCAGCAAGGTGGGCACCGTCCTGGGTGGGGGCAGGGGGCAGACACGCCCACTCCACCTCCTCACCACAGCTCAGAGACTTGGCACTGCTGGTGCCCACAAGACGAAGGCTACAGCTCGCAGCAGGCTTCTCCTCAGCCTCCCGCCCCCATATGCACATCGATCCCCGCCCCACACGGCAATGCCATCAGATTGGAGTTCAGGAAGCACCCTGCGGGCCCAGGCCAGCTTCCTGTGCCTGCGAATCACTTGAGACTGACACCTTTGCCAACATGGGGGATGCCCTCACTGAGTAAAGACTCACCAGCCCAGTACCATCCATGCTGACCCTGTGGCTCTCACCCTCTCCTGTCCCTATCACCCCCCCAAAAAGACCCCAAGAACTAGCAGCCCTGGGACTCACTCAGGATGGCTTCCCTCTCCCAGACCATTGAGTTTCTCCACAAAGTTCCCTGTGGCCACACTCCTAGCACACAGGCTGCCAGGCAGGTCTGGCCAGACCAACCAGCTTCTGTGTCCCACACTCAAAGGCCCATTTGTCTGGGGACGCTGGCACGGCCTCAGAGTGCCAGATGTGAGGCTGTTGGATCTACCGTTGCTCATGGACCCCTGAGGCAGAGAGAGAGAGTCCCAGGCAGAGAACAGGGAGGGTTACCCCATGCCAGCAGGCAATACTGCGATGCCCATGGCCACAACGGGAGCACTGGGCCTGGTGTCTGGAGACTGGACCGAAACTGAGCAGGAGCCATGCCTGGGAAGAGGTATGTACCCCAATGGCCTGGAGAACAGATAAAACAGGCATTTGGGAATACCCCAGAGCACACAGAATTGCATCAGGGAAGGATTCTAGAACAGCACCTGGAACTACACCAGTTCGCGATCAAACTGGCCCCCACACCACCTAGACAGTCAGAATCACCCCTCGACTTCACCAGAACCACTCTACACTCACCCTGGGACAAGCCAAGAACAATCATAACTGCTGGATATACCCAGAAGACCAACTAGAAAGCTACTCAGAAAAAACTTGACTGGGACCAGAAACAGGTTAGAAATCTCTGCTTGCCTCAGAAACGCCTCAGAAAGGGCGAGGTTGGCAGCCAGGGCCAAGATCAGGTACAAAGGCCTCCGCACCAACCGGGGGCTGGCCCCCAGCAGGGCTCTCTGTCCCCTGCTCGGCCTGCAGGCTGGCCTGGCAGCAGGACCAGGAACAAGCTGAACTCTAGCAGAGCACAGTTGCCCCTCTGGAGCAGCCTGCAGGCAGCCTCTGTGGCTGCACCAGGAACAGTCCCCAGACACAGCCGCTAAAACACTGCCGAGGAGTGAAAACCATTGTTCTCAGACCTGGAGGTTGGAGACACACAAACTCCTGGTGCACCTGAGCCTCAGAGGCAGACGGGGAAATAAAGAACCTCACTAGAGGGGGAAACAGGCAACTGAACACGTTGAGGCTGCCCCTTCTGAGAAACCCCTCCACCCACTCGGAACCAGGTCACTTTCCCAGGGCTTCTTCCTCTAATCTTTTCGTACCAGCTCAGAGGTCAACAATACGTGAGCAACACACACAATCCCATAAAAAGGATGAGGGGCAAGGGCTGGGCACTCCCTTTGTTGGGCTCCCCCAACTTGTTAGCCTAAGCTCAGAATTCCAGCTACTTTAGGTGAGCAGGTGCCCCTCACCCTAACAAGGTAGAATTTCAAGCCCCCCTCATTCTGATGGGGGTGGGTCTGCACCACCCATACTGATGTTGATTACAATAACAATTGCTCACACTGACACCACCATGCTTACTAGGTGCCAGGCCCTGTCCTAAGCGCTTTCAGCATGTTAACTTCAATGCTCCCAATGACCCTATAAGGCACAGAATTTTATCACACACATTTGACACATGAGAAAACAGATTCAGAAATGTTAAGCAACTTGCTCAAAGTCACACGGCTGTTAAGTGGAGTTGAACCCCAGCAGTTAGAAACCAGAGCCTGTGCTCTTAACCACTGAGACTGTCTCCCCTTGGTGAGCACATCTCTACACTCATTAACTGTCATCCTTTCTCTGGCCCAGACCAGAGATGTTCACACCCAACCTCCAGCTGTACGTCCCCCCCCCAGCCTCACACGCTGCATCTCAAAAGCAATGTGTCCAACCATGAGCTCATTACCTGCCTCCCACATCTACCTCTCCTCCCAAGTCCCTAGCTCTGTGAAGGCCCCACTCCGTCACTTCCAGGAACCTGGACCCCTTCCTCTTCCTCATCCCACATCCAAGAAATCATCCTGTCCTAATAAATGTGCCCTCTAAGGTGGCTCCACGCTACTGCCCTGTCCAAGCCACCGTCCTCACTCACCTGACTTGCCTGAACGAACCCTCCTCCTCACTGGGCACGTTGGCTCCATCCACTTCCCACAGCCACAGAAACAAATCTGATAACATACTCCACACGTCCCACCCCAAGCTTTAATCCTTTGGGTCTCCCTTCTGTGTTCTCAGAGTCAAGTCCTAGCTACTTAGAAGGGCATTCAAAGCCCTCTGTGATCTGTATCTCTGAATACTCCACAAGTGACAGACCTCTAATCCTTCACTCATATTATCATTCTTTTTTCCTAACTAGAGCACCCTTTTTTCAACTGAAAAACTCCTATTCATCTCTCAAAACCCAATTTAGATAGCCCCTTCTTGGTCTCCTCTGGAACTTATCTCACTCTGACCTCTGAATTCTCCTCTGCATTACCATGTTGAATATCCCCAGCTTCTACCTTAGTTTAGAATTAGAGCTGCTTTAGGTGAGCTGATGCTGAGCTCAACCTCCGTAACTAAGGGGCGGTGGGTGGCCTCTTCTACACAGCTGTTAGTCCCACAGGAAGCAAGGCAGCCTGGCTGAAAGTTGCCAATCCAGAGTTTGGCACACAGTTGGCAATCAATAAGAGGTTCCTGAATTGCTCTGCATTCCCATGATGCAATCTGTTCCCCCAGGGACCATGAGCTTCTCAAGGGCAAGGCCCTGGCTGCACGCTTGGTCCAAGCACACAGCAGTGTCAGTCACACGAGAAGAGATACCACTGCTGCTGATACACTACCACACAGCTCCCTTGGATTCTCACAACCGCCTTGGTACCTGACCAGGGTTGGATTAGTTGTCCCATTTCACAGGGGGTAAAACTGAGCCTTGGGGAGGAAGGGAGCTCCTTAAGATCTCAGGCTGGAAAGTGGAAGAGCTATACTGTGTGTCACAGCCTCTGTGGAGGAGGCCCAGGTCCCACCGCTCCCGGATGGAGGGCTCTCAATAATGCACTCCCAGTTAGGGTGATAGGAGAGCGTGGGGAGTGGGGAGCACAGGTTGCCAGGGCCAGCGTTTTGTTGCATACCAGTACAATTTCCAAGAAAAGTTTTAGCCAGTCTCCTCTTACTATAGCCCCCTGCCCATACTGCTTCCCCAGCACTCAGATCCAGCCTCCCCTCTCCAAAGTCCCCATACAACACCCACCCTGACAGGGTGTACAAAGCTGAACAGACAGGTCAGGAGCTGCAGCAGGGAGAAAGACAGGAGGAAGAAAGGGACTATTAAAACAACTTCCTCATTTAAGGAAAGAAAAGAGGGAAGGGGAAGAGCAGTGGAAAAGAAAGCACAACTATAGAGGCATTTCAGATCATAAGGAGGACACTGAGCAAGCAAAAGTGTGCAAGAGAAGTGTGCACAAGAATGAATGCACAACACTGTGAGTGTGCACACACCCCTTCCTGGGTGAGCAGAGCATTGCTTCGGGTGCACAAGCACAGAGTGGTGCATAGCCTGCAAGCACAGCAGATTTTGATCTCTGGCTGCCATGGAGGCCGAAGTGGGCAACTGTCTGGGCAGGAAGGCCAGTAGTTGTACGAGTGGGGGCGGGGGGGGAGAGTAAACTGAGTGTGGGAATGAGGGGGTGTGAGTGTGTGGCCTGTACCTGGGGCTGCAGATGTGGGGGGCTGTGCTTGGGGAGTTACACCCGCTCCTTGAAGCCCTAGGCTCATTCATATAGTCAGTGAAAAACCAGGGTTTTCTTGCTCCCTGAAGCAAGAGCCAAGCATAGAATTTCCCAAGATTTCCTGTCATAACCATCCTCTGGATCTCACCAGATCCCTGCTGCCTCCCAAAGGATCCCTGGGCAGATCCTCTCCTTTCTTAGGGGATTCCTCACCAACAAAGACCCCTGGGGAGCACCACCTGGGCTCCTCTTCCAGGCCTCTCACCCCAATGCACTTCCTGGATTCTCTGGCCAGATCCTGCACCAGGTCACTCTGGATCCCTGCCCTTCTCTGTTCAGGAGCCAAAGTAGAGTCTTTATCACCAACAGTCAGCAGTCCAGCCTCCCAGGCTCTGCCTCGCTGTGCCCACGGGAGTCCAGAGGATTCCCCTCACACTGGCAGCCTCCCTTCCGTTTCACAGCTCACACCGGGACAGGGCTCCCACCCCACCTGCAACCTGTTCCAACTCTGAGTGGGGGGATGTTGAAATAGGGAGAAAGGCAAACCCCTCCCCCACACTGGGTGGCAGAACCAGAGGGGCAGCATTCCAGAGAAATGGGGAGGGGGCCTAGCAGAGGGGTGTTGAGACTCGGGTCAGTGGGAGACAGAGACACGAAGAGACCAGTGAGAGAGACGACAGAGAGCCCCGGGGAAGGGAGACTCAAGAGATGTGGGCGGTGACCACAGAGAGAGCCTAGTAGAGGAGAGAGCAGAGACCTGGGCAGAGAAAGCAGAGAGAGACCCTGAGATTGCGGGTGGGGGTGGGAGGGGTTCCGAGGCAGTGACACATGGAGACAGAGATACAGAGACATTGAAGGGCAGAGATAAGAGACCGAGATACAGCGGGAAAGAGATTAAGAAGCTGAGACAAACGTGGGCACCGCGATGGGGACCAGGGCACACCAGGACGGGACGGGACGGGACTCGGGGCGGCGACAGAGTGAACTTTCCGGAGCGGGTCCGAGTGGACATGTCCTCCCGGGACAGGTCGCTCCAGGGCCATCATGGTCGTTTCACCGGGGTGGGTGTGGGTATATCGCGCCCCAGGCCCTCACCAGCCTACACTGGCGATTGAGGTGGGGTGAGGATTCCAAACTCGCGCCCGGCGCACCCGGGACCGCACGTGCGCCGGGGCCGCGAATGAGACTGGGGCGCGTCGGCTGCGGATCCCCTGCCGGCTGGGAGGGGGCGCCGGTGCGGCGGGGGCGGGGGCGCGGCCTGGACCCGCCCGGGGCTGGGGTGGTGGTGGGTGGGAGGTAGGGGGCCGCCCCCGGAGCGCGTCGGCGCTAGTGGAGGGGGGGAGATGGGGCTGTGCCGAGGAGGGGGTGCACCAATGCAAAAGGGAAACTTTACACTGGGAGGGGGGGCGCGGGCTGCGGCTCAGGTGCGGCGGGGAGGCCGGTCTAGGTGGGGGAGGGCGGCGAGGGACCGGCTAGCCAGCGGCGGTGGGGGGCGCGTCTGCCGTGGGGTGAGCGCGGGGAGGAGCCGCCGGGTTTGTGGGGAGGGGGTTGCTAAGCTGAGCCTGCGGGCGCGGCAGGTGGGGGCGCGGCCTGGCCTCAGTGGCGCCCCCAGCCCCCCGGGACCACCCCCAGTTCCGTTGGGTAGACGCGGGAAGAGGGCGGGGGGGAGTGGGGAAGGAACCGATGCGGAGGGGACTGGAAGGGGGCCCGGGGTTGCTCACCGCCTCTCCAGGGGCCGTCGGACCGCATGTCCCCCCCAAGCCGCTGGGACCGTTGCTCCCTCTCCTCTTCTTCTGCCGCCCCCGGGTCCCACTCCCTGGAGCTAGAGCCGAAGCCCGAGCTAGAGTCGGAGCCGGAGCCGGAGCCGCCGCCTCTGCCGTCGCCGCCACCGCTCCCGCCGCTCCCGCCGCTCCCGCCGCTCCCGCGCCAGCTCCAGCCGCGCGCCCCTGCTCGCGCCCGCGCCCGCGCCCGCGCCCCTGCCCCTGCCGTGCTCGTCCCCGGCGCCGCCCCTCCCCTCGTGCACTTTCGCTCGTAGAACCGCGGAGCCAAGTAGGCCCAGCGAGGCCACAACCCAAACCCGAGTGTACACCGACTGGAACTGCCAGTATTGAACCAGAACCCCAAAAATGAGCATGTACGGACCCAAACTCCCATACAAAGTCCAGATCCTATTAGTGGACTTCCCAATTCTAATATGACCCCCCCAAAAAATAATAATACGAATCCGATACTACCCCATTTCCTCCCCATACAGACCTGAACCTAATTTTGAGCCCTGACCAGCCCCCAAACTCAATATTGAATTCAAACCACTGAATCTGCCCTGAAATTGGCTCAAGTAATGATTTAAATCTGAAGCCCCATATTGAACCCAAATACTGATTCTGACTCTAAATCTCCTTGTCACCTCTAACTACCTAAGTTTGATAGGACCAATGCTGGCCCTTAAATGGACCCCAGTACTAGTTTGAGCCCCATACCTATATGAACCCTAATATCTAATAGCTGTTATGAACCTCAGTGTTCTCTCTTCTGAACCCCAAACCTCACATAAAACTCCAATCCCAGATCAATGCGAACACACTTTCTAATTTGGGATGTCCAATTCTTGAATCGAGATTGGGTCACCAGAAAGGGACCTAATGCAAATACCTCCAACCGCACCCATCCTTGGGGCCATTAAAGACCCTAACTTGACCTAACTCTAGTAATAATCTTGGAACCTAAGATTAATGAGATTGGCTTTGCAGAAACTTCATGCAAATCCACTTTATCCCCATACTCACCCTCTACTTCTCTGACCCGATGTCAACCCCAGCTAGAGGCTTGCCAACACCCCAATACTGATGTCAATTTCAAATCCTGCATTGGCCCTTGAATTCAAGACTTGAGAATGTCCCCCAAACCTGACATAAACCTTGTTATTAAGTTTCTGACTTCATATACCAAACTTACATGCTGACCCTATACATTTCTGGGCTAAACCAATAAGTTATGTGAAGATTTATTCTGAGACCTAACTCATAGGGACTTGGTGAGCTCCAAAGCTAGAGTCATACCTTGGCACCAAAGCCCGCAGCTTCGTACCCACCTTCCTAGTCCATGCCATCAGCAAACCAGTCCTCCCCTATCCACCACCTTGATGAAAAGTGGGGAACCTACCCCTCCTGCCCTAGGTCAGGTGAGAACCCCTGTGGAGTAACCCATCTCCTATGGGGCGTCTCTGTTGAGTTTGGGGGGTCAGATGAGAAATAAAGTTTGGGGATTGTTGGAGGCCCTGGATTCAGGAATCACAGTGTAATGTACAGGGCAGGGGTGGAGGTGGGGTCTAAGGATCCAGGCTGAGGGGTCAAATTCTGGTTATCACCAAATTCACTGCCTGCTTTTGCCCAGGCCTAAGATTCAGAAACAGTGCGTGTGCGCCCCCTGGTGTGTGAGAAGGGGATGGGACTGGCTCCTGTGATTCTGGGCAAACAATTAGGTCCAGATGACGAACGAATCAAAAATGAATATTCCCAGTCAGTGTTTTTTTTACCCATTGGTAATTTTGGTGTACTGTGGGGGAGGTATTGACATTTTTATGCATCTTTATACATTTTTGCCAGTGTTTCAGAATTTAGGCCGGGTTTAGGTTTTTGTTTTGGGGTTTCCCCCTCCCTTCCAATTTAACAAAGCATACTTTTCAGCCAGTTATGCCTGCTCATTTGCTGACTTGTGAAAACAGTCCTTGCCCTTGGCTTCAATGGCCCAGACGCTCCTCAGTCTCCTGTACCGCGTCCTGCTCCTCCCGACGGCTCTCCTAGCCTGCCCCTCCCCATCCCCCCTTCTCCCTGGACCACCTCAACCACCAACGACCATATACCGATGACTTCTAAATCTTTGTCTCCAGTCTGGGCTTCTCTTCGGAGCTGGGGGCCCACAGAACCACTCTCTGCATGTCCCTCATGTAAACTGAATTCACTCTCTCTCCCACCGAGATCTGCTGGCTGGGCCAGAAATACCTTCTTCTGCAGCCCCATTGAATCAGTCACAAGTTCTGCAAACCTTGAAAACACAGAAAGAGACTGGAGACCATGTGGCTCTGTGAAGAACACATCATAGAGGAGGGAGAGGGGGAGAGAATGAGAAGAGGAAGGGAGGGCATGGGGGAGGGGGAGAGAGACAGAGACAGAGTTTCAGACTTTGGGGTTTCAGACCACACAAAACCAAGTTGGTCATAAAATCTTTTGCACATAGTCATAGAAAAACACCTCTTAAGACTTGCTCTCTCTTGAGTGGGTTTCAGTACCTTGAAACCAGTGGTACCAGTTTAGAACCCTTACTCCTACCTGGAAACCATCCCTAACCCCTGGCTGGTTTGGGGACTCACCTGCTGAAGCTCTAAGCATTAGGTGTCACCACTACCTGTACCTGTGTCTGGCCCTCCACCCCACATACTGTGGGTTCCTTGAGGGCAGGAGGGATGAGCCTGCCTCATCCACTGCCACATCCCAGTGGCTAGCATGGGACCTGACACACAGTAGGTGGTTAATACACACATGTTAAAGAAATGAACAGGTAGATTTTCTCCTTCTATGCTCAGGGACCCATCAGACATAAGTGTTAGGTGGGGGAAAGTTCCCTGACTGAGCCTCAGAGCTTGCCCACACCTGGGCCTTCTGTAGGTCTAGCATGAGCTGAAGAGGGTGTTTCCTGACTTGCATGCGCGCTAGCCTGGCATCTCGGTAGGTTTGCAGCTCTGGCAGCCCAGCTCCCTCTGCTCAGCACTGCTGGTCTGTGAACATAACACTTGGAAGGTCAGTGGGCCAGGAACCTTACACTCCCGTAGATGAAGTCGGCAGACCCACTCACTGCTGTGCTGACCAGGCTCTTGCTTCAAGCCCCACAGGACACAGACCCCCACTGGTCTGTAGCCCCTGCTCACTCATCTTTCGGTACCACCTGCGGTCAAGGGTTTGCTGAGGCAGAGTGCGAGAACGCCTGTGAGCAGGCTGCCCAGGTCGCAGCACGCCCCGCACCTGGAACTGGACACAAGGCTGAGATGAGAAATCAGAGGCCCAGGCCCCAGGACCACACGGAGATTAACCTCAGGGGACTGGGCCTGTGAGAGCACGATGGCAGCAGAAGGAGAGGAGCCAGGGCTTTGTTCAGACTGCCAAACTCTGCCCATGGGGTCCACGGGGTCTGACCTGCTGCCCTGCCTCTGGGCCCGACGGGGAGGGATGTCCTTGTGCTCATCTGTGAAGGCCGAGTGGTACCACATGGCAGTTCTGTGTCTGCCACATTCCAGCCCCAGGGTCCAGGGTGAGGGGAGAGCCAGATGTCAGCTCCCTCTCACTGTTCACCCTTTGTCCGGGTCCTGGGCCCACTGGATACTCTGCTCAAGCTCATGATGTAAATACATCTCTGAGTTGGTCTAAATCAAATTAAATTAAACTTGAGTCCCTTCCTTAACAAGATTGGCAAGAATTTCATATCACTCACAGGTCTCCTTCACCTCCCTCCCATTGTCCAAGAACTCCAAAGGTGGTCAGTCTGTGCTCCACAGCCTTGTAGGCAAAGGCTGAGGTCTTTTTAGGACCACTGCTGCTGTTGCAGACACTAGCTGTCACTGCCAGGGGGCTTCCATTGTTTGTCCTCCATCTGCAGGACCTCACTTGTCCAGCCAGGTCCTTAGGATGGGGACCTGCCCCACCACTGTTTTCATTCCAGGTTTTTTCTTTTCTTTCTCTTTCTTTCTCTTTCTTTCTTTCTTTCTTTCCTTCTTCTTTCTCTCTCTCTCTCTCTTTTCTTTCTTTCTTTCTGTCTTTCTTTTTCTTTTTTTCTTGATTTTATTTATTTATTTTTTAGAGAGAGGGGAAGGGAGGGGAGAAAGAAAAGGAGAAAAACATTGATGAGAGAGAGGAACATTGATTGGTTGCCTCTCGCACGTGCCTCAACCAGGAACTGAACCTGCAACCCAGGCATGTGCCCTGACAGGAAGGGAATCGAAATGGCCACCTTTCGGTGTCTGCCCCCTCCTCCCCTAGCACACACACACACACTGGAGGGCAGGAGGGACAAGGCTCCCTCATGCACCGCCATATCCCAGTGGCCAGCATGGGGCCTGACACAGTAGGTGCTCGATACATCTTAGGCTCTTTCAAGGGGGCTACTGCTGCAGACCTGCAAAGTTGCAGGCCTCAGTCCTTGGCATTGGTAGTGACACACAGCCACTTTCTTGGGGGGCCATGTCAGGGTGGGATAGGGGTGCCTGTTCTGCCCCTCACTTCCATGCTAGAGAGTCAGCTCCCTAAGACACAGTGGAGCTCTCCCTCTTAGCCAGTGAGAAGGAGCTCTGACACCAGGAAGGCAAAACAGTCTGTTTACCTTCTCAGGTGTGGGGTGGGAGAAAAAAAAGGCCCAAGCCTCAGAGCACAAAGCCCAGCTAAGACCTTTCATTCCTTCCTGATGAGTCACTGGGGGCGGGGGGGCCAGGAGACAGGAGTTGATTTCTCAATAGAACACTCTGCTGGTGACTTCAGCTCAAGCTTCACTGAGCAAACAGCAGCCACCAGAGAGGACTTCCTCCTCCCCCAGTACCAAACCCACCCACGTCTAGGCCTTCTTCTCTGGTTCCCAGGAGGATGGGCCCCGCCACAGTGGGGGCTGATCCCCAAGATGCTTTGGCTCCTCCAGAATTTCACTTTTCTCCCTTCACCCCTCTCACCCTCTTTGCTCTATCATTCCCATATGCTCATAGTTATTCTTAATTCTTTCCCATCCTAAAAAATAATCTGCTTTCATAACCTCCCCATAACCAGAGTAGGAGAGACTGAGCATTTCTCTGCTCTTCTCACAACAAATCCAAGAGCTGCTTATACATGAAGCCTCCACTCTTCCGTCTCCTGCTCACACTCAGCCCACTACAGCCAGCTTTTGGGACCGACACTCCACCGAAATTGCTCTTGATGTAATGACTATTCACCTCCGTTTTGCCAAATCTGATGACTGCGCCTCTGTTTTCAGCTTAGTGGACTGTTCAGTGGCCTTTGCTACTTCCTGCCATCTGCCGGGGTCACTTCAGTGCCAGAGAAGGCAGGCCATCTCCTGCAGGCCACCTGGGCCGCCCATTCGTACCATCACACATTGGGCCTTGGCCCCCGCCAGAACCACACCTTTGCTGCTCCCACCTTGCTCATGGAATCCCAAGATAACTATTCAGTCTTATCAGACTTCTTTCCTGTTGACCTCTTCGTGTTCTGATGTATCAGTTCTCTCCTTCTTTCCCTTTTCTTCTTGTCCAACTTAGATGCCAAGGCCCAGCATTTTAATAATTAGCTTGTTAATATCCGAAGTTCCTTGGCCTCTCTGCCTTTTGATCATATCTGTCTGGCAAATCCCCAGCTCCAGATGAGCCGTCCTGCCTGCTTTGTTGTGCCATGCTAAGCAGCCAAATGACTCCACAGGTCAGATTGATGTTCCCATAAATCATAGCCGTTGACTGCAATTGGGCCCTGGACACACTTCTCCAGTTATCTTGGAACCTCACTCTCTGCCATGACTCTTTCTAACCTTCCTCTTTCAACCTCCATTTCCTCACTGGCAGACATGACCTTGCCTCCTCCCTTATAGAGAGAATTAAAGCCACCAGACAGGAACTCGCCCAGTTACCCACTTGCACATTTGCACATCTCCCTACATCTGTCCCCTCTCCTGATGTTGCATTAATGAAAGTACCCCTTCTCCTACCTCAGGCCGGTGCTCCTGTCCATCCTTGATTCGCTCCTCTTGGTTCTCAGGCACCTCACTCTATCCATAATCCCCACCCTCTCTGAGCACTGAATCCCACCCTCTCGATTGGATTCTTCCCATCCTCCTGCTTCCCCCAACCTTAGCTCCAGCTTCCTTCCCCACTCCCTGTCATTAGAGCATTCCCATTCACTCCAACATTCAGCCAAATTTGGCTTTCACCTCCCACAGCTGCCCTGAAACATAATGCTTGAGCTATGACCTCCATGTCTCAAAATTGGATAGGCATTATTTTTTTCAGTATTTATTTTTTAGACCTTTCAATTACTGCTTTCTTAAAGCACCAGCTTCTTTGACCTCTTTGGCACCATAGTCTCCTGATTCGTCTCTTAACTCCTTGGTCTCCTTCTCAGGCTCCTTTGCGCAGTCACCCCTCTCTATTCAGCCACTAAATGCTAATGTTCCTCAAGGCACATTCCTAGGCCTTTGCCCTCTCTCACTGTGGACTTTCTCCCTGGTGATCTCATCCATGCCTATGGCTTTGATTACAATCCATTTGGTGGTGATTCACACCCTTACGTCTCCTGCCTGGAGAACTTCCTGTCTCAGCTCCCAACCAATGGGAGCCTAGTCCACTGCCTAGTAAAAGTCTGTATCTCAGTGTCTCAAAGGCATCTCAATCCCAACACGTCCACAACCTAACTCATGATCCTCACTCTGTGACACTTTTCCAGTGTTGTCTGCCTCACTGAATTTGTCACCTAACAGGCAAGCCAGAATCCTGGAACCATCACCAATTCCTATTAATTTTACCTCCAAAGCATCTCTTTAATCTGCCCCCTTCTCTTCATCTCTACTGATACCTCATTGGTCCAAGCTATTATTACTTTCTTTTTTTTTTTTTTGCATTTAAAAGAATTTTAAAAAGGGAAGCCTAAAATTTAATTTAAATTTAAAAATATTAGAAATTGCCTGAAAAAAATAAATCAGTGGAGCAAATTAACTCCTAAAAGAGAGGACTGCATCTTGGTGATCACATTTATTGGAAGGGTTGGAGGAAAATAAAAATGTCATTTAATGTAAGATTTTGTGAGTTATCTGCAAATCAACTCGTTTCAGGAGTGGAAGAATCCTCAGTCATTTTTTAAAACTTTAATTATTTATTTATTTATTTTTAGAGCAAGGAGAAGGGAAGGAGAAAGAGAGGGAGAGAAACAGCAATCAGTTGCCTTCTGAACATACTTGGACCAGGGATTGAACCCACAACCCAGGCATGTGCCCAGACGGGGAATTAAACCAGCAACCAGTCAGTCAGTCTGCAGGATTACACCCAATCAACTGAACCACACCAGCCAGAGCCTTGGCCATTTCTTAATATCAAAGTTTACCACCCTGACTGATGTGGCTCCGTTGGTTTGTACATTGTCCTGTAAACTGAAAGGTCACAGGTTTTATTCCCAGTCAGGGCATGTGCCTGGGTTTCAGTTCAATCCCTTGGTCCAGGACCCGTACAAGAGGCAATTGATATTTCTCTCTCATATCGATGTTTCTCTCCCTCTCCCTTTCCATCCCTTCCCCTCTCTCTCAAATCAATAAGCATATCCTCTGGGGGGAAAACTACGCAGGTTTCCCTTTTGAATAGCTTCTACATTTAAAGAAACAATCATACAAAGTCTCCTAATTTTCATACAGGATGAATTCTTTGCTTCATCCAACTCTCAATGGAGGGACAACTAGCACAACACCATCTCCCCAGAAAAAGAGCATCAGGATATTCCTATTTGTTGATTTATATATCTCTTCATATGTTTTTTCACCAATTTCTGTAGTAGGCAGTTTCTTCCACATCTCTCAATATTATATTTAAATGTTGATCATAAGCATGTAATCTATCTCAAAGCTGTCACTTCTCATTTTCACATAAATTTGCTCATCCAGGCTGAGCCTGAGAAGATCCAGGGGCTTTGCTGCTGTGTTGGTAGTTTGTTGCTGGTCTACATCTTCCTCCATGTTTCAAATCCCTATTATTACCTCTTACCTGGACTCCTTCAGTGCCTCCTAACTGATCTTTTTTTTTAAAGATTTTATTTATTTATTTATTTTTAGAGAGACGGGAAGGAAGGAGAAAGAGGGAGAGAAACATCAATGTGTGGTTGTCTCTTACACACTCTCAACTGGGGTCCTGGGTCTGCAACCCAGGCATGAGCCCTGACTGAGAATCAAACTGGTGACCCTCTAGTTCACAGGCCAGCACTCAATTCACTGAGCCATACCAGCCAGGGCCCGAACTAATCTTACTTACTGCATCCCCTCTGCTCTTCTTCAGTCTTATCTTGTCATTCCCCCTTTAAAACCTCTAATGGCTTCCCATTGCTCCTGGGATAAAGAGCCAGCTCTTTAACTCCTTAAATGCCCACCCCTTGCCTACCTTCTGCCAACATTTAGCATCACACTTCCCCTTCCTAGTTCCCTCCAGCTTCCTTTCAATTCCTGAAACACACATGTGCCCTAACCTCAACCCCCACCACTTCACCTTTTAGCTCATTCTTCACTTCTGGCTCAAGCATTACCTCTTTGAAGCATCCTTCCCTGGCCTTTAGTCTAGACACTTTAACAGAGCCCTGTTTCTTCCATCGCAAATCCTGTTAATTTTACCTCCAAAACATCTCTTTAATCTGCCCCCTCCTCTTCATCTCTACTGATACCTCACTGATCCAAGCTATTATTACTTTTTTTTTTTTTTTTGCATTTAAAAGAATTTTAAAAAGGGAAGCATCAAATTTAATTGTGAGTTATCTGCAAATCAACTCATTTCAGGAGTGGAAGAATCCTCAGTCATTTCTTAAAACTTTATATATTTATTTATTTTTAGAGGCAGGGGAAGGGAAGGAGAAAGATAGGGAGAGAAACATCAATCAGTTGCCTTCCAAACACACTCGGACCAGGGATTGAACCCACAATCCAGGCATGTGCCCTCACTGGGAATTGAACCAGAAGCAACTATTCAGTTTGCATGATGACACCCAATCAACTGAACCACACTAGTCAGAGCCTTGCCATTTCTTAATATCAAAGTTTACCATTTCTTCCATGCATGATGATGCATACACATCTCTCTGGGACCCCAGCCCTGTGTGGAAGGTGGTGGGGTCCATGGCAGTTCCAGGCAATGTGGGCAACAGGATTCAGGAGTGTTGTGGGGGCTTTGGCCAGGAGCCTGGCACTGCATAGGTGTGTCTCATGGACACCTCCAGGTTTCCAAGGACTCCTCTTATGCTGCCGACACCACAAAGGCCACAGTCAGGACAGACCAAGTGCTGGGGGCAGCCTGGCATTTGAAGGCACACAGACCTAATCTGAATTATACCCATGGCACTTACTAGCTGTTCAGTCTTGAATAAATTAGTATTCTCTCTAAGCCTCAGTTTCCTCTTCTGTAAAAGGGGAGTACTACTTACTTCAGCATTGTAAGAATGACACAAAACTGTGTTCATAAAGAGCTTTACCAGAGCTTTTCTTCACAGGTTCTTGAAAATAGAAGCTATTTGATGATTATTAGAATTAGCATAATTAAGCCTCTAATAGCACAGGCTTGGAGGACCATTTAAAAGCTAATCCCACTGGGCCCCATATCCTGGTAATCCTCAACCAGTGTCTAAATGAGAGTCTGATTCATCATCTATCAACCTTCTGCACTTCCTCTCTCCTGATCCAGCTTCCTGCTGCTCCCTCCCCAGCCTTCCCCTGGTGCCCTCCAGAAGCCTTCAGCCCCTTCCCAGGTCCCTCCGCTAGCCCCTGCCTAACTGAGCACCCAGCAACTGTCTCCAGGGAAGATGCCATTCTTCCAACCACAGAGTAAGGAGGAGGGACGGAGCCTTCTGTGCTCTTACGAGTCACTCCCAGATCATTATTCCTTCAGCCTCATGGAAAAATTCCTGCTCATTTAAGGCTCATGCCATCTGGCTCTTGCAATTCATTCATTCAATCAAGATTTATTGAGTGCTCTTTCCCTCTCTTTCTCTACTTTACTTTCTTTCAGAAAGGATTTAGGTGACATAAAATACATGCAATGCAATGTGCATGGTACATAGTAGGACTATCTCTGTGTTTTTAAATAAATGAATACATTAAAAAATGTTACACAGATGTTCACCTCTCCCCAATTACCCCTTCAGGTGGGTTTCATCTAATACAAACAGAGAAGTATCAGGTTCGGTTTTAGACATCCCCTGAGTTCTGAGTTGTTCAACTGGGGGCTGGTCCACCATTTTAAATGTTCTAATTTCTTCAGGGGATCGCATCTCATAATGCTGGTCACCACTTGGAGTCTGGGATGTAGGTACCTCAAGAAAACTTTGTTTTCTCTCCAAGAACCCCAGAAAAGAGGTAGGTGTGGAGCAGACCCTCTGCCTCTTCACCACGGCACATTTTTATTCTCCCCAAGGCCATCTTATGAGGGTGGGCTTCCATCTGTGATTTGCTTTAATGAAGAGTAAGCCAGCTTTTAAAAAATTACAAGGTAGAAAGAGAAAATTATGGCTGGGTAATAAGTAGGATTTCCTCGGGGACCAAGGAGAAAAATATCTCAAGAGTCAAATGCTAAATTCACTCTCTTATCCTGTATTATTCAGCTACTCTCTGGACTCCATCCTTCCTCAACGTTCTCTCGCAACTTACTTTCAAAAAATCCATTCTTTCCTCACCAGGATGGGGTGTATCTCCCCAGATCCCATTCAGTTCCCCAAGTCAAGCTAACTCATGAGTCACGTCTACAGGGCTCATCAAGTTGATCAGTATGTTTGAGTTGGCACCTCCTCCCAAAGATCACACTTGGGGAGGAGGGCATTGGCATCCTACATTCCATCCTTCAAGGTGGGTTTCTTTTCTTCAAGAGCTTTCTTTTCAATATTCAATATCCATACTGGTTTCCTTAAATATTGAACCTGCTAAACAAATACACTCATACCCATAGCTCAAAGACAGACATTACTTCTTAGGTCTAGTACAGTCTAAAGTCATATTGAGAAAGGAAATAATTTCTTAACTGCCTCTTAATTAGCAGTGATTCTTCCCTTTTCCCTGGGAATCAGTAAATCCGATTATTGTGGCAAGCATTAGAATGTCTGCTCCTTTCTTGATCCCCTTTGGGATGTGTTCGAATAAGAATATGGTCATAGTCCCTTTAATGACGTTGCAATGATTCTCACAAAAGAGGCTTTGATTACTTGATTTTAGGAAGCCTCAATTACATTCTTGCCAAGAGTTAATATCAATTTAGGGAGAAAGGAGATGACCTGTTCTCCCTGTTAAGTAAACCTAAAGGTAAGTGTATGAAGAAACTGAGAGAGAAAAAAAGCAAAACAAGAAGAGTAATTAAGACAGTATGATACTGGCATAAGGAGAGAACATACAAATCAATGGAACAGAACTGAAAGTCTAGAAATAAACCCTTACATTTATGGTCAATTGATTTTTGATGAAGATGCCAAGGCAACTCAATGGAAAAAGGATAGTTTTTTCAACAAATTGTTCTGGCACAACTGGAAACTCATATGCAAAAATATTAATTTAGACTTTTACTCCATGCCATATTTAAAAAATTAACTCAAAATGGGTCATAGATCTAAATGTAAGAACCAAAACAATAAAATTCTTAGAAAAAAACATAGGAGTAAAACTCCATGACCTTGAATTAGCACAAGTAGTATAAGAAAAACCAATAAGTTGGACTTCATAAAAATTAAAAACTTTTCAATTAAAAAAGAAAAAAGATCACTAAGAAAATGAAAAAAAGTCACAGAGGAGAAAATATTTGTAAAACTTATGTCTGATAAAAGGATTTGCATCCAGAATATAGAAAGAACTCTTATAACTCAATAATAAGACAAATAACTCAATTTAAAAATAGGCAAAAGAATTAAACAAACTTTTCACCAAACACATATATGAATGGCCAAAAAGTACATGAAAAGATGCTCATCATTAGTCTGCAGGGAAATGCAAATTAAAACCACTGCACACCCACTAGAATGGCTATAATAAAAAAGACAGGCAATAACAAGTGTTGATGAGGATGTGGAGAAACTAGAGCCTCACACATTCGTTGCTTGTGGGAATGTGAAATGGTGCAGCACTTGGGAAAACAGTTTGGCAGATTCTTAACATAAATTTACCATGTGACCCAGCAATTTCACTTCTAGGTATCTGCCCAAGAGAAATGAAAACATATGTCTACAGAAGGGCTTATATGTAAAAGTTCATAGCAGCAGTATTCATAAGAGTCAAAAAAGTAGAAACAACTCAGATGTTTATCAACTGGAGTATGAATAAATAAAATGTTTATCCATATAGTAGTATACTATTTGTTAATAAAAAGCACAAACTACTGATAGAGTCTACAGATGAACTTCAAAAACATTAAACTCAGTGAAAAAAGCCAAGCACAAAAGATCACATATTACATGATTCCATTTATATAAAATGTCCAGGAAAAGCAAACCTACATCAGACAGCAAGCAGGTTGCAGTGGTTGCCCATGGGAATGTGGAGTGTCTAGAAATGAGCACAAGGATTCTTTTGGGGCTGATAGAAATGTTTTGTGATGATAGTTGCACAACATTGTCTATTTACTACAAATCGTTAAACGATCCACTAAAAAAAAACAGACAACAGGATAGGAAAGAGATAAATGGAACTGAAGGCGATGCTAGTATCCAAGGGCACACATGGGTAGAGGTGGGCTCTAAATTTGGCTGAGCTTCCCAATAGCCAAAGGAAAAAGGAAACATCGAGTATGCAACTCACAGTGTCTTTGAGATTCAAAACAAAAAGAAACTAACTAGTTGTTTAGGAGAGGCTTTGTTTTTTTCAGTCCTGAGACCTGACAAAAATTTTTCCTAGTGAGAGGAAAAATATATAAACTAGTCAACATGCTGCTTACTACCCTACAACCAATTTAATTTCCAGGGGTCTTTTTTTTTTTGACAGTTTCATATGTCCTTCATTGTCAGTGGTGGAATTAGGCTAGACTATGCTGTCCAATATATATGCTCACTACAATAATTAAAATTAAATAATTTTAGAAATTTAGTTTCTCAATTACCCTGGCCACATTCCAAGTGCTCAATAACCACATAGGCTAGTGGCTGCCACTTTGGACAGTGCATCTGTAGAGCATTCCTATCACTGCAGAAAGTTCTTTTGGTAGTGCTAGGCTGGAGAGTAGCTTAGTAAAAACACTGAAAAGTCTGGACTTCGGAATGTTGGTGAAGGAGTGATTCTGTCCCAACTTTGTCAGGGGCAGAACTTTCAATCTACTTTCATAACTTCACACATTTAGTACAGGGGCAGAAAGATGGGTTGGGGATAGGAGTGGAAATTTCATTTAAAAAAATAGGACACCATTTGACATAAATATGTTTTGGCTTTTTCTAACATTTGCACATGGAGTGGTAGCATAAACTGAGACCCTACTGGGGCTACTCCAGGGACAATATTTGGTTAGTTTAGCTGCTTAGCTAAATGACTGGGCTTTTGTTTTGAAAGCATTCTTTGGCTGCCTTTTCTTCTGCTGATTGGTCTATTTAGACTGGCAGGATTTTGATATACAAAACAGGAAAGAGCCAGAGCCAGCCTGGCAGGGGGAGGCTGGGTGACAGAAGGGAGGAAGAGAAGAGGATGGGTCCTGCCTTGGGAAGAGGTGCTGCAGAAGCAGGATCTGAGGGGATTTTGCCATGTGGGGTCATGCAACCTTCTCTTCCAGCTCTTAAAAAAACTTCTGGTCAAATGCCAGTCGGGGGATTTCACAGTGTGTAGAGGCTGACTGCCAGTCCCGCAGAGAGCAGCGGAAGCAGTGGCTCACGGACATCCAGTCCTGCGGGGGTTAAAAACTGGGTCTTGTCTGGGATGTTTTACTTAATAGGGGATACTCGGCTGCATCTTGGATTAAATCATACATCTCAAACGCCAGAGCACAACCTCACTATGACTGCCAAGCATGCAGATTTACAGCACAAAGAAATGAAGATTGATCAGGCTTGAGCTGTAATGAAATTTGGAATCCCATTTCAAAGTCAGGGGAAAATTGTGGAAACTACTCTGAGATAGAAGTAACAGCTGTGGTGATGCAAGGTCCCCTCTGGGCCTGTGTCTGCCTTCCTGAAGCATGGGACATACAAAGACCAGAGTGACAAAAGGAGCGTGTGGCCATGTGACACCTAACAGGGGAGACAGCAGCTCTTTCTGCATAATAACACACAGACCAGATGCCAAGAGGAGACTGATATTAGTGGCATGAAAGGTCTGTCTTTCTGTTAGATACTCTACCAATCAGCGGTCTTCATTCCCATCCTCACCCCCTTTTCACCTGAAGTGAAACCAGACAGAACTGAAGAACTGACAGCAGGTACCAGAGTCCAAGGAGGCAGGCTTCTGCAGGAGGGAAGGGAGGGGCTTGTAGGACGCAAACTGGTGGAGCCGAAGAAGAGAGTGAGAGGGTTCGGAAGGTTTTCTTTTCCCCCTAGTGTTGAGAGGGTGGTCATTTTGGGTGCACTGAGATCCTGCACGAAAAGGCCCTTGCTTACTGAGGTGCTGTTGCGGTCCAGCCACCCCTGAAAGCAGTTCTCTGCATACTCTCTCTACTAGTCCAATGCAAAACTCAAGCCAGAAGTCAACATCGATTTTGTACATTTTCCTGTGCTTTAAGTGTGTTTTTTCCTGGCTAATAGTACACTTGTTTAAGTAAACTGTGCTTCTCCCTCTCTTTCACATTTAGAGTGCAGTGTTGGAGTGAAAACCACGCAGTATGGACCAAGGCCAGTGTCAGCTGTGACCAGACCCCACCATTGATCTGAGCCAGTGTGCTCCACTGTGGCATCCGGGAAACAGTAAATTAATCCTGTACTAATGGGCTGATCCATCTGGCCTTAGCCTCTCTCACCACTTCACCTTGAAAGGTGTATTAGTCAGGATTTTTTCCACTGCACATGGCAGAGAAAGTGTAAAAGTCTAAGGTGTAAAAGAAAAAGTTTAAATTCTCCATTGGGTTTTTAAATGTTTTCTTCTGTAGCCAGTATTGGCTTTTCTTGCATAACTCCTGCAAAGGAAAAAGAACTTAAAGACACTTTTTGCAAAGGCCAAGAAACTCTACACTCTGATACTGCCAGTTGATTTAAATAAAGCAAGAGCACTGATGTCATTCTCATCAGGTTAAATATTAAATGGAAAGTTCAATTTCCTATAACAACTTACAATAAGTAAATACAATTTTCTACAATAAACAAGCATCATAGTCTCAAGGTTAAGGGTTATAAAACAATAAACCATTGTAGTTAGAGTAGAATATTATAGGAGAGCTTCTTGCATACAAACTACTCAATTTCATCATCACAAGATACAAAGGAACAAATATGAAATAAGATCTTAACTGTATATGATTAACTCTCTCTCTTCCCTGTACCTTTCATTTTTTAAATATAATTTATTTATTATACTCTTAAAATTGTCCCAATTTTCCCCCCTTTGCTCCCCTCCACCAGTACTCACCTTCCCTCCAGCAATCCACCCCTCTCCCACTTAGTTCATGTCCATGGTCATGCACATAAGTTCTTTGGCTACTCCATTTCCTATACTGTTCTTAACATCCACCTGTCTGTTCTGTACCTATAAGTTTGTACTTCTCAATCCCTGTATCATGTCCCCCATTCTTTCCCTTCCCCCTCCCAAAACCATCCAAATGAGCTCCATATCTATGATCCTGTTTCTGTTCTGCTTGTTTGTTCAGTTTATTTTTTAGGTTCAGTTGTAGATAGTTGTAGTTTGTTGCCATTTTAATGTTCATAGTTTTGATCTTTTTTTCTTAAGTAAGTTCCTTTAACATTTCATGTAATAATGGCTTAGTGATGATGAACTCCTTTAGCTTTAGCTTGTCTGGGAAGCACTTTATCTGCCCTTTCATTCTAAGTGATAGCTTTGCTGTATAGAGTAATCTTGGTTGTAGGTCCTTGTTTTTCATCACTTTGAATACTTCTTGCTTGCAAAGTTTCTTTTGAGAAATCAGCTGACGTTCTTATGGGAACTCCTTTGTAGGTAACTCTCTGCTTTTCTCTTGCTGTTTTTAAGATTCTCTCTTTATTTAACCTTTGGCATTTTATTGTGATGTGTCTTGGTGTGCTTCCTGGACTTGTATGTCTATTTCCTTCACCAAATTAGAGAAGTTTTCTTTCATTATTTTTTCAAATAAGTTTTCAATTTCTTGCTCATTCTCTTCTCCTCCCAGCACACCTGTGATTGAATGTCAGTACATTTGAAGTTGTCCCAGAGACTCCTTAGCCTATCCTCATTTTTTTAAAAATTCTTTTTCCTTCTTACTATTCTGATTAAATTTTTTTTTCTACCTTGTGTTCCAAATCATTGACTTGATTCTTGGTTTTATCCACCCTACTGTTGATTCCCTGTAAATTTTTCTTTATTTCACATAGTGTGACCTTTCTTTATTTCTGCCTGGGTCTTTTTCATACTGTTGAAGTACCCAATGAGTTCCTTGAGTATCTTAATAACCAGTGTTTTGAACTCTGCATCTGATAGATTACTTATCTCCATATTGTTTAGTTCTTTTTTTTTTGGAGTTTTGTTCTGTTCTTTCATTTGGGCCATATTTCTTTGTCTCCTCATTTTGGCAGCCTCCCTGTGTTTTTATCTAGGTATTAGGTAGAGCTCCTTGTCTTAGTGGCCTATTGTAGAAAAGCACACTTGTAAGTTGGATGGGATGGAGTCTTAGATAATCACCAGGGCTGGGCAACCCATATGAACTAGATTGACAGAGTCTCAAATATGGTGTCATTGTTCCAAGGTTCTGTGTGTGGGAGGGCTCAGAAAGGGGACAATGGCCACTGTCTGGCCTCTAGAGTTTGTCTGGAAGGAAACTTTCACTGGCACTTGCCCTGACACCAGACACTTCTGTTTCTTCCCATATGCCCCTGGTGCCTTTCAAGCTGCTGCCCCTTTGCTAGAGCCCAGAGGGAGTGAGTCTGCATAAGTCCTAAGTTCGTTGAAGGCATTTTAAGAGGAGATGTCTGAGAATCCCACAGTTTCTTCTGCTGTCCCAACCCCCACTGTTTTGTTTTGTTTTGAGAGAGGGTAAAGGAGGGAGAAAGAGAGGAAGAGAAATATCAATCTGTGGTTGCCTCTTGCACACCCCTAAATGGGGACCTGGCTTGCAACCCAAGCATGTGCCCTGATCAGGAATCAAACTGGCAACCTTTTGGTCTGCAGGCCAGTGCTCAATGCACTGAGCCACACCAGCCAGGGCCCCACTGGTTTTTACAGCTAGAAGTTATGGGGACTTATATTCCTGGCACTGGAACCCTGGGATGGTGGGCTGGTATGGGGTTGGGATCCATCCCTCACTCCCAAGATATCCCTCCTGATTTTTGTCCACCACATGTGGGTGTGGGGCCGCCGGTTCTGAGTCTCCATGTCTCTGCCCCTCCTGCCCATCTGAATGAATGTGACTTCTTTAATTCCTTGGTTGTCAGACTTCCATACAGCTTGATTTTCTGACCATTCTGGGTGATAGTTATTTTGTAGTTTTGTTGCAATTTTTGCTGTGGCTGTGTAGGGAGGTAGGCCATGTTTACCTACACTTCCATCTAGACTGGGCTCTTCCTTGTACCTTTCAACTTACTCCAAATCTTTGCCACGTTAAAAATTAGATCCAGCTCAATGCTTTCCTATCTCAAGAGCCTTCATGCCAATAACTTCTTATTCTCTCAAGTTTCCTTATTTATTGTTATAGAAGCCTTTGGTTTCAACTACAATTTTAAACACAGATGAAATTAGAGATTGGGGGCTTATCATATTTTATTTCCTGGAAAATGTCTGGGTCCAGGGGCTCAGATGGTGATCAAAGTTATCTCGTTGTCTCTGTCTCTCTTCGTCTCTCATCGTTACTTAATCTCTGACCCAATCAGCTTGTTGGCCTCATTCTCATGTATTGTAGAGTTTTTCCTCTGTGGGGCTAGTGAAATGGCCACAGGGAGCCCCAGCTTGCACTCCTGGAGAATGAGACAGCATTCTCTTGGCAGGTCTGACATAAAACTCCCAGGGAAGAGTCAGGTTGGCCCAACTTGGCCATGTGCCCATCCTGGCTAGAAAAGTGAAATAATCTATAAGCTTGTTTCACTCACCCACCTTGGGGCCCTGGGGGGTGGGAGCTGAGCAGAGGCCAATGCCACCTATACCACGTGGAATTAGGGAGAGTTCTTTCCCCAAGGGAAATGATGCCAGACAGACAAACAACCTTGCTCTAAGACAAAAGGATGGAAGGTAGTGTTATATTAGGTTAATAGAGATAATAAAATTGTGACATTTGCTCATTAAGCCCCCCTGACAGTGAGGCCAATACTCCAGCAACAGACTAAAGTTTTGGATAGTGAAGTGGACTATCCAAATACATTTAAGGAGCATGAGTGTGGAGCAACCTTCCAGGTGTGGGCTGCTACCTACCTCACTTGCCAGCACTGAAATGGCTATTAGGAGACGTGCTGGATGGAAGCTCCAGTGGCCTGTAATTCCAACGTTGTTATCATCTGCGCTGAAGGTGCAGCTGCTGTGTTAAGAAGGTCACATCCTCAGGTCACTGAGACCAGTTTTAATGAGGGAGTATAGGCCATTTGGAATGGCAAATCGGTCTGGAAAAGAGGCTTGGCTGACAGCCTGGGGCAATCCTCAGAAGCTGTACTTACGACCTTGAGTCACATAACCCAGATCTGCCTCCCTGCCCCAGATGGAGGTGGGGATCAGCAAAGAGCTTTACTGGGAAGTGAGCAGTGGTTGTTAGTGAAGGGGAAGAAGTGGGTCCTTGTGCGAGGCAGGGTGTAGAGCTCTTCTTACAGCCTGAACATCCCATTCTATGAAGGACAGAGGTTGCGCTGATTACTGGGCCTTGCACAGGATTCTGTGTGCCTTGTCAATGGATGATGAAAGCAGTTGGTACCATTTCAAAAAGGCTGCCCCATGGCATTGAGGTCCATGCATGATGATTTGGGGCCTTGTGGAGGGAGCAGATGCCGGGGCCAATTAGGGCATGTTTCCTCTGCTCAAGACAGAGGACATCTAAATAAAGTGGGACACCTGTGCCCAGTGCATTACATGGACAGCACTGCTCACCAACCAGCCTATTTGGAGATGACTCAGAGTGGTACACTCTTAGAAATCGTGTGCTTTGGTGGTTGTCTTCTGAACTAGACAGTCAAAATTGAGTGACACAGTTCCGTGCATTGGATCAAGCCGACCAAGGATCACGAAGCAACGTCTGTGTCAGGGGTGTAGAGGTGTAGTGGGAGAAGTTCTCAGCTTATGGGTTTCCTGTTTTTATACATTCTCACCAAGAAATTGTGAGATTTTGAGAACCATTTTATCAGCAGAATTGTACTTGGTAAGGCCAGGACTGTTTCCTTACAGGGACCCCTCAAACCCAAAGGATTTCACAGAACTTTATCAAAGTGTGTGGACTGCTCAGTCCAGATCACAAGTGGCAGTGGGACTGGTCATCCACACAGCGCCCTGGGAACTACACTGCTGACTGTGTTCTCTCTATTGTGATGGTTGCCCTGTAGCCACGGGTTTCGGGCTCCACAACACGAGGACACACAGAGACAGTCTCACTCCGTATGCTACCAAGCTGAGGGACACGCTCTGTGGCAGCTCCATGTAACCCTGCACAGAAAACAAGATCAGAGCCTAGGGAGCAGACATCTGTCGTTTTGACCTGATTGGAAGCCATTTCGCCTCCCCCTGGTCACCAACCCCAATTTTCACTTGGGAACCACACCCCAGTCACTGTCAGTCTGTGAAGTTTAGGGGCCAGGGGTGAGGGAAACTGAAAAACCTTCAGGCAAGAGATCAAGGTAGATTTCTGATGATATTGGGGTTGGCAAACCTTTTCTAGGAAGGATCAGTAGCAAATATTTTCAGCTTTGTGAGCCATACAGTCTCTGTTGCTACTACTCAACTACAGTCACGGAGTGACAGTAGCTGTAAACAATGTATGAGTAAAAAGCATGGCTGTGTCCCAATAAGTAGTTATGTGTAACACAGTTTGTATAAGTACCTGGATCCAGCTGAGCCTGAAGCTAACAGCCTCGGGCCTTTCCCATTAATAAACCAGTGCATATTCTCCTTTTACTTAGAGCAATTTGAGTGGCGTTTTTGTCAACACAATGGAGAAGTTTCTTATGGATTCACCCAGGTACACAGCCAGGGTTGCAGGCTGGAGAAGGGGTTTCACATTGGTTTTGGTGACCCCAGGTAGGCAGGAGACAACTTAGTATTTACTAAAGGAAACCTCATGTCTGATAGGGAACTGATCAGTATACCTGAAAGTTTATTACATGTAGCCAGAAGCCAAACAGACTTTCACTCAAGGGAGACATGCATGGGTAGGAAAACACCTGTCTGAGGACATTGACTCTAAGTCCAAGGCCAGCTGCACCCTGTGATGCCAAGGTGAAGTCAGGCCCCTCTTGGTGAGGACTTGGTGGGAGATGGATAGTGACAGGAAGGATGGCGAATGGGGTGGGGGTGCCTGGTGGACCTTTGGATGGGAACCCAGTGGTGCCTTGATCCCAGGTGGGGGTGAGACACCCACCCTTCTCTATGGGGATGTGGGGAGTCCTCTCCACAACACTTTATCTGGAGACAGCAGAGGATAAGGGAGAAGTAAAGAGTGTCATCAAAGGGAGGGTGGTGGGTGCAGAGCTTGGTGCTAGAGCAGAGGTTTCAGCCCCCACGGGGCACAAGGAAATCCACCAGTCACTTAACGGATGAATTAGAGCGCAGTTTTGCCCAAGACGGACACTCTCACCTATCTTGAGGCTGTCTGCTCTGTGGGGCAGGTGGTAGGCCCAGGCCCTTGCTACACTTCACATCCAAGGGATTTATACCCCTCTTTGTGAGAAAATAGGAAACTCCAGCCTCAACAGACTTACAAGTCCTTAAGGGGTTGAATGTTTTCCTGGAAGAGGGAGGAATTGAGAGAAGATACTTGGACTGATTTGGAGACCAGCACTATTTCACCACCTCACTGCGCAGATGCCAGGGGACCGGCTATGGAGCCACAGGATGCGGGGAGGCTCAGAGTGGTGGCTAGAACATGTCAGGGAAGTGTCTTTGATATTAAAAGTCTGCATTAAGAAGTAATTAGGGAGGGAGTGCAGCCAACGTTGTCAGTGCTCTCTGCCCATGTCCCCGGGACCGTTTGTGCACATCAGCTCCCCAAGTGCTTTCAGGCCAGCAGCCTGTGCTCCATCTCTGTCAGAGATGGATCTCAGGCACGGGCCTGGGCATTGACATGGGGCAGTGACAACCTTAACAAGTGACCACGGTGCTCTCCTGCTCCCTGGGCTGGATGATCCTGCAGGGTGACCTCAAAGCCTGGCTGTGGGATCAAGCCAAAGTTACACCCCTGGGACTGAGTTCAGTGACCCAGCTCACTTAACACTCTCCCTTCTGGCCCCAGAGCTCTTAACTCACCTGCGTACAAAGCCTCCTTTTCGGGTGGCCCTGTGAGGGTAGCTGTTAGTAACCTCAGCCTAGGGGAGTGGGGAGGAGTCCTCACAGTGTAGGTGGCTCCAGAAATGCTTGGAGTGAACTGGCAGATGAGGTGCCCAGCATAGCTTGGAGGCCCTGGGATGGCTGAAGCCAGTAACCGTGGGAACGAGCTAGCCAGGTTTTTCTGGCCCCCCCAAGAATCTGGAGGAGCCACCTGCATTCCAGCTCCTGGTAAAGAGAGGAAGAGAGGGAGCTTGGGAGCAGGGCTGCCACACGGGGAGCTGGAGGTGATATAGGTGAAATTCTCAATAGATGAGGCCTGGGGAGGGGAGAGATAAACCCCTAATCTGAGGGCCCTTGAGACAGTCCCTGGACCTGGCTAGATACCCCTCTCTAGTTTGCCTTTAGGGTAGCAAGTTTGGTCCATTGGGATTTCTTGGTGTCTTTACAGGCACCCTCAGACCTCAGCAAAGGTCAGATAGCCCCAGGGACCACCTGGAATAGCCCAAGGCTTTGTGGCATGCAACCCTCCCCCTTCTCCTGCCCTGCAAACCTATATGAATGGTAGCAGTGAGTGCATCTTATAGCTGACTCTGGGAGAAGAGCTTAGCAAATACTGTTTCTCTTGGGGACGGGAGACCACCTGCCCAGGCTGCTCCTTGGGAGTGAGGGATGAGAGACGGGGAATGGGGGCCCTGGAGCCTGGCAGAAGGCACAGCTTGCTGGCTCAGCTGCTTGCGAACCCCAGAACTAGTGGGTTTGCCTCCACAGCAGTCACACATTTCTTAACTCCAGGGCATCACCAAAGGCTTTGGTGACTACTGAGGGTCCTCTGCAGGCCAGTGGGGCCTGAGAAGTGGCCCTGGAGGAGAGAATAGCTGAAGAGCCAGTCTGGGGCTGACAACCACATCCCTAATGAACGCTCAGGGATGAAAGCAAAGATACAGGGGGAGTGCGGGTGGGGTGGGGGCGGGGCTGGGTGGTGCACTGGGCTGGGGAGGAGCCAGAAGAGACTCCAGGACACACACAAAGAGCACACCACTTCTCTTTGCTGAGGACCACAGCCTATCCTAAGCTGGAGAGGGTGGGGAGATGAACCGAGGCCTCCCAGGGGATGCTGGGTGAGTGGCTGATTTTAAAGGAGAGTAGGGGACAAGGGAGCAAGAAAGAAAGGCTGGCGAGAGAGCACAGAAGGGCTGTGAGCAGAAAGAAGGACTTGGGGGAAGGAGCTTGCAGGGAGCATTGTACGTCCTGCCATCTCACAAACCCTCAGAAACAGCCGCATCATTCATCTCTGTGTTTGGAGCTGGAATTCTGTTAATCAGGGATGCCCAGACGGGCCAGGAGGCTGTCAGAGGGAGAGCGGGCACAGTCTTGTGTAGCCCACTCACACACAGGCAACATGATAATTCAGTGAAATTCGTAAAGTTCAAGTAGGGCATGAGAGAGGCCCCATGCTTGGGATCCAAACGGGGACCTCCTGTTTCTGTCCCTCTTTTCCCAGGGCCAACAGGACTCCATGCAGCCCCAGGGGCGTGGACGGCACAGAAGAATGGCTTTGGGACCCCAGAAGGCCCCCAGCGAGGCTGAGGGGGAGGTTTTGCTGCTTGGAGACCAACTCCAGCCTGCCGGGCTCTGGCTGCTGCCTTGGCTGGATCAGACAGACCTGGCTTGGGTGACATTTCAGGGTGTTGACATGGGCCCTGTGCACGCACGAAGGGGAGCTTGATCTGGGCCCGACCCTTTAACACAGCCAGGGAACTGGGCAGACAGACAGCCCCACTCTGGAGGAAGAGCCAGCAGAGGAACATAAAATCAGTCTGGGGGAGTTCTCCTACCCTGCCTTCAGGTCCGGATTACAAAGGTGCCAAATGATTTGATTGAGACTGCGGCACCTCCCCAGTGGGGCATCAGTATGGGACGGAGCTCCCCAGTGTATACCAGAGCTATCTGAAGGCACTGTCCTCAGGAGGTAGCTTTGCATATAGCAGGCTCAAAGTTTCCTCCATCATCTACCCTCAGCAGGAGGGCAGCACCTCCAGGAAAGGGCTACTCAGGAGAAGACAGAGGAACAGACTAAGAGGGAGAGAGAGATATGAAAGCACCGGCTGCAAAAAGCAAAGAATGCAAGAAAACCCATTAGGCAAAGATGGAGCAAGTACTGCACTTGAATGAGTAGCACATTTCTTTCTTCTTGTTGGTGACACCTGTTATTCCTCTGGGGTGTACCTCCTGAACTCTGAAGACATCTTGGTGTGAAGGTCACAGTGTCCTGCCCGCCTGACTTCCCTCGGATCCTCAAGGAGAGGTGTATTGCCCAGGTTTTGCCAATCAGAGGGCCCCTTTCTCTCCAACAAAGTGATTAGGCCAGGGGAGTCATGTGACCTAAGCTGGACCAATCACCAGTTGCCTGAGTTCTGCAAACATACAGATGCTGAGAAAAACAAATGTTTTCCCCCCTGGTGTTGCTAAGCTGAGAATGTATGAATTTGGAACTGTCAGCACCCATCTCCCCTGGCAACATGGAGGAAATCCATCTAGAACCAGAGAGGGTAAGTTCAACACATGCAGGGAAGCAGAGGGAGCCCCATGGGCATCGAGGAAGGCTCTGGATTCAGCTGTGCACAATGCTAGAGCTGTCCATGAACTTCCCATTGGAAGAAACAGTTGGATACATATCCCCTTCCTTCTTTTTCTGCTGTAGCTAGTTTGAGATGGATAGTAACTGGAAGAGTCCCAACTTCTACAAGTAGCATTAATTCATTAATTCATTCATCAAATGTTTATTGAGTGTTCCTCACATACCAGTCATTGTCTTATAAACCCTAGAGCTAAAGAGTCAACAAGTGAATTTGATCCCCGCCCTCAGAGAGCTTACCATTCTTGTGGGAGAGGCAGAATAAAACAATTCCATAATCAATTATTTTATATAATAATTCTAAGAAGTGCTGTGAAGGAATACCTGTAGAATTAAGCTACACGAGGGCAGAGACCTTTGTCTCTTTTGCTCACTGATTTGTCCCTAGGGTTTAGAACAGTGCCTGGCACATAGTGGACATGCAATGAAAAAAATGAACAAAGTTCTGGACATAACAGAGTGGAGGTATAAAAGTCAGGGAGTTTCCCCAGGAAGCAACATTTAAGCTGAGATCTAAAGAACACAGAGGAGTTGACAGAAGGGCAGAGAGTGTGAAGGTAGGGCGGCTGGAGCAGGCTTATTTGAAGGAAGAAGAGGAGGCCAGCATGGCTGGAGCCCAGGGAGCAAGGGGGAAGGTAGTGGGAGATGCAGCAGTGGGTGGGGGCCCATCAGCAGACGCTGCAATGGCCATACTTGGGATTTGGATCATATTCCCAGAGCAGTGAGAAGCTAGTGTTCACAGCAGTGAACAAAGCAGTTGGGGACCCACCCTCAAGGTTCGTAAATGGAACTAGAGAATGAAAAGGGAATAGGGAGCTGAGTGAAAGCAGAGAGACTAGTTTGAAGGTTGTTGCATTCATCCCGGTGAGAGATGATGGAGAGGAGGGCACAGCCAATAGATACTTATAATCTTTGCAGTCAGATGAGCAGAAGTAATATCCACATACCCAATAAGAATTGACTTCCGGAGCTGAAAAGATGATTGGGTAAATAAATCAATGAGGAAAAATTAATTTTAAAATGTTTTACTAGGACATATCCTAGCAATGAAAAAATTCTTTTTTTTCCCCCTAAGATGAAGGAAAAATGTTACATGGATTCATTCATTAAGTTGGGTTACAAAGGGGAAATTTTATGTTGGTCTTAGGATTTGCCTCAGCATTTCTAAATGCTAGAAGATAGGGAGCAATGGTTATAGTTTTGAGTGAAAAAGATTGTGACACAAGAATTCTGTGCCCAACAAATTGTCACTCATGCAAAAACAACAGAAATATATGCCAGATTTACAGAGAAGGATGTAGAAAATGTATCACTCATGTGTTCCTTAAGTAAACAACTTGAAGACACACTTCAGCTGCTCAAGAGATGAATTAAAATTAAGAACTTGAAAATGGAATATTATAACATAAACTATTTGGTTGCAAGCATTAATACCAACATAATCTATCATAAGAATTGAACAAAAAAAATCTATTCTTAAAAAAAGATATATATGATTGAAATGCATGTTGAATTTATAAATTCACAGTATATTTTAAAGGACTAGAAAATGAGTGAGAAGGGAGTAAAGCAGGTAAAGATCCACTAAATCTTCATTTAACATAAAGTAAAGGAGTTAGGAGACGTTGATTGTTCTTAACTTTTTCCTAATCAGAGAAATAGTGGTATAAGAATATACTTGGTAAATATAAAAGTCCACCACTGATAAAATTAAAAAACAGGATTTTTGCCCAGTCACTGTGGCTCAGTTGGTTGGACTGTCATCCTGTAGCCAAAAGGTTGGGGGTTTGGCCTTGGCTGGTGTAGCTCAGTGGATTGAATGCCGGCCTGTGAACCAAAGGGTCACTGGTTCGAATCCCAGTCAGGGCACATGCCTGGGTTGCGGGACAGGTCCCCAGGTCGGGGCGCATGAGAGGCAACCATACATTAATGTTTCTCTTCCTCTCTTTCTCCCTCCCTTCTTCTCTCTCTGAAAATAGATAAAATCTAAAAAAAAAAGAAAGAAAGAAAAGAAAATGTCTTTTATCTTAAAAAAAAAGGACATTCTATATGGCAAAAAGTGGAAAGTAAAGTATTCCTAAGTAACAGAAATGCAATATGAAAAAAGACTTTAAATATAATCTGATAATAAGATTTCAAGTAACTTCAATAAAACAGGGGAAAGCAGGAGGGAGCAGTAGATTTCAGGTGTTCTAATGATATCCTATTTGGGGGGAAGTTATTAATTAATTTTAAAAATTTAAAGATTTTATTTATTAATTTTTAGAGAGGGGGGAAGGCAGGGAGATAGCAAGGGAGAGAAACATCGATCTGTTGCCTCTTGTACACTGGGGACTTGACCCACAACCCAGGCATGTGCCCTGACTGGAATTAAATCGACAACTCCTTGGTTCATAGGCTGGTGCACTCAATCCTGAGCCACACCAGCCAGGGCTAATTTTGAACATTAATAGAAAAATTTGTTTCAATATTCAACAAAGTATGCAGCAAGGACAACTACTAGAAATGTAGAAACAGGATATAGAACTTCCAGACCACAAAACAAACAAACAAACAAAAAAACAAAGATATACTATTAGGTCCTCAAAAGCAGAAAGGGAAAAAGAAAATCAGAAAGTATGATCAACAAAAAATATAGATTAAAATAATAGTCCAAATACATGAGCAAGCACAATAAACCATTATTTGCAAATGATACAATCGTCTCCCTAGGAAAGAAATGATAGTCAACTGTAAAACTACTAAAACCAAGGAAAATGTCCAGGGAAAAAGCCAGAAATAAGATCAACATACCAAACCAATAGTTTTTCTATTTGCCTGTAGTAATCAATTAATAACAACTTCAAAATACCTAGGAATAAACTGAAAACAATGTGGGCAAGAAAAGAAAATAGCAAACTACCTAATAGAAATATAAGCAAAGGTTATAAACAGTCAGTTCACAGAAAAAGAAAAATGGTCAATAAACATAAAAACATGTTCAACTTCACTAGTAATCAGAGATATGGAAATTGAAACAATATTAATACAAAAATGAAAAATAGTTCTTCATATTTAGTGATGCTGATGGAGTGGGGAAGCAGACATTCTCATAGGAATAAAAATCAGTAAATCATTTTTGTAGGGCAATTTTGGAATGTTTTAAATTTAAATGTCTTTTGACCCAGCAATTCTGCTTTCAAGAATCTATTCTACAGAAATATCAGCACTTGTGCCAAGATACTCACTGCAGAATTATTTATAATAATAAAAAAGGAAGAAAACAAATGCCTGAAAGTAGAGGAATGATCTATTAAATTACAATATATCCATATGTAAGAAAGTACCAGGCAGCTGCCTCTCTTTTCGGCTTAGGTGGATGTAATATTTCACCTTGAAACAAACCTTCTCCATTCGGGAAGGATAGCCTTAGTGGGATCCATTATTTATGGCAGTGTACATTAGACAGGCACCCCTTGCCCTGAGAAAATAGTGAAATGAAGCCTTATGTGGCTTCATAAAAGCAGGATGCTTACATATGCCCTTGGAGGCTTGGACCTCAAGGAGAAGGCAAACTGATTTGCATGAGAAGCCCACAACTTGAGAGGAAGGTGTAGTGATTACAGGCCCTCTTCTCTGCTATCTGATTCTACGGTAGAGTGCTAAACTCTGCTAGTGGGAAGAACACCATGGTCTCCAATAAAGAAATCACCATAAAGGAAGGAAGAATCTGGGCTCAAAACAAGTATCTAAGAGATTATAAGGAAAGCTGTGCCTTTAGGCCTGAGTACTTCAGCATGATATTGTTTTGGGGAAACCATAGCTGAATTGTTGCTCTACTAAGAAAGACTCAGGCCAACAAGGTCGTTACCAGAGTAGAAAAGCATTCATTGATTGTGGGGAGGAGGTTCAATAGAAACACCATGTGGTGTCAACAAAGAAAAACTGCTAGTGGCTTAAGGGGGTCAAACTGACCCACTTCCATGGAATATCATGTGAAGACAGGTAACTACAGTGGCCTGCAAGGCCCCTTGTTACATGCCCCCTAGAACAATAGGACCTCATCTCGAATCACTGCCCCCTCACTCACTCTGCTTTGGACCCATCAACCATGCCGTTACTCCCCAAACATGTTAGCATGTGCCTGCTGAGTTTTTTGCTCTTGTTCTCGCCACTGCCTGGAAAGTTCTTTTCTCATATTACTTCACTCCTTACAAGTCTGCTCAAACACCACCTTTTGAATCAAGTCTTCAATTTTCACCCTTTCAAAAATTGCAAACCGTTCCCCTCCTAGATAGCTAGTAGTCCCTATGGCCTACTTAAATTTTCTTCACAGCACTTAACATTTTACTTATTCATTTTATTTATTTCTGATCCACCACTTCCCACCTTCCTTAGAATGTAAGCTCCATGAAGTCATGGGTTTTTTTTGTTTTGTTTTTTAATGTGTTTGGTTCATTGATTTATCACCAGGATATAAAATAGTGCTTGACACATAGCAAATATTCTATGAATATTTGATGAAAGAATAAGTAGGTACTCATAGAAAAACTCTGAAATATGTAGTAAGTAAAAAAAAAGCAGATTGCCAAATAACATGCATAGTATCATACCATTCATGCATGTGTGTGTGTGCATGTGTATAAAGGATGAATAAAAAGAAACATATAAAGAGAGAATTAGGATGAGGGTAATTAAGTGATTTATTTATGTACAATAATTAGTTAAAATTAATTTTCCCTTTGTATACTTTTGTATTATTTGGCACTTTAAAATATGAATAATTTTTATAACAAATATTAAAAGGTAACAGTTCTGGAACAAGGTCCTGACTTTGGACACTGGCACAGTAGTTTACAGCAGATTAGTCCTCTTACAGATAAAAATTATAAACTCTGGCCAAAGTATTTTTTTATTTTATTTTATTCATTTTATTTTATTTTTTTAGAGAGAGGGGCAGGGAGGGAGAAAGAGAGGGAGAGACACATTGATGTGTGGTTGCCTCTCACACGCTCCCAACTCCGGACCTGGCCCAGACCCAGGCATTTGCCCTGACTGGGAATCGAACTGGCGACCTTTCGGTTTTCAAGCTGGCACTCAATCCACTGAACCGCACCAGCCAGGGCTGGTCAAAATATATTTTTCTAATTACTTGAAGTTACTGGAAAATGACAAAAAGCAGGCAGAAACACGAGGAGATCCCATCCTTGAAAGAAGGGAACCGTGTTGGTGAGATCCATGTTCACGTGGTTTCTCCCTGCAGAGCATGAGGCCTGAGAAGAAACAGAAAGCTGCAGCGAGGGGGCACAGGACAGAGTGTGGGGCTGTCAGAGCTACAGGAAATTAAGGAGGGAATTCCCCAAAGGAGGGAACTACAAAAGGGATGCACCAAATCTATATGAAAGTATTTCTCAAATCTTTGGCTGACCCCTAGACTGCATGAGTGGAGAGACTGCAAAGAGGGGGAAATAACAGCTGGGAGCCTGAAAGAGCTGAGCAGAGATTAATATCTATTATAAATATGGATGCCAGAATCCTCAACAAAATTTTAACAGTCTGAATCCAGTAACATATAAAAAGAATTATATACCTTGAACATGTGGGAATTTATTTCAGGAATGCAATACAAATGCTAATTTATGCCTCCAAATCAACTAATGTAATATACCATATAAATATACAAATAATCCCAAAACTACATGACTACATGATCATCTCAATAAGTGCGTGTGCAGACACACACAAAACGTGACAAAATTCAACCTCTTTTCATGATAAAGCACTCAACACAGTAGGAATAGAAGAGAACTTCCTCAATGCTATATGGGACAGCTATGAAAAACCCACAGCTAACATTTCACTTAATGGTGAAAGACTGAATGTTTTTCCCTTAAAATCAGAAACAAGACAAGGGTGTTCATTCTTGCCATTTCCATCTAACACTGTACTAGAGGTTCTAGCCAGGACAGCTGGGCAAGAAAAAAGCAATAAAAGGCATCAAAATTATTAAGGAAGAAGTAAATATATCTCTATTTGTAGATAACATAATGTACGCAGAAAATCCTAAGAAACTCACTAAAAAACTATTAGAATGAATAAATGGGTTATGTAAGGGTATAGGGTTCAAATCATAAACAAGTTGATTTTATTTTTATACACTAGCAATGAACTCTGAAAATGAAATTGAGAAAACAATTCTATTTACAATAGTATCAAAACAAATACAGCCCTGGCTGGTGTGGCTCAGTGGATTGAGTGCTGGCCTGCGAACCTAAATGTCGCTGGTTATATGTCTGGGTTGTGGGCCAGGTCCCCAGTTGAGGGTGTGAGAGAGGCAACCCATCGATGTTTCTCTTGCACAATGATGTTTCTCTCCCTCTCTTTCTCCCTACCTTCCCCTCTCTCTAAAAATAAATAAATAAATAAATATTAAAAAATGAATACAATAGGTATAAATTTAATAAAATGTTTGTAAGACTTTTACATAGAAGACTGCAAAACATACTTGAAAAAAATTAAAGAAAATCTAAATACATTTTAAAATCCCATTTTCATGGTTTGGAAGACTCAATATTATTAAGATGGCAATACTCTCCAATTTGATCTACAGATACAATACAATCCCTATAAAAATTTCAACTATCTCCTTTGTATAAATAGATAAGATAATGTTAAAATTCACAGAACTACAAAGGACACAGAATAGCCAAAAAAAAAAAAAAAAAAAAAAAAAGATCTTGAAAAAAGAACAAAGTTGCAGAACTTATACTTTCTAATTTCAACACTTACATCAAAGCTACAGTAATCAAGAGAGTATGGTACTGGTATAAGGAATGCCATACAGATAAATGGAGTAGAATTGAAAGTCTATGGTAGAGTAACTTCCAACAAGGACACCAAGATCATTCAATGGGATAAAGAACAGTCTTTTCAACAAATGGTGGTGGGACAACTGATTCTCCACATGCAAAAAAATGAATTTGGACTATCGTTCACACCATATATAAAAATTAACTCAGAATGGACCTACAATCTTAATGTAGGAGCTAAAACTATAAAACTCTTGAAAGAAAAAGTAGGAGGTAAATCTTTATGACCATGGATTAGGCAATGGTTTCTTAAATGTTACACCTAAAGTGCAAGCAACCGAAGAATAAAAAAAAAAAGAAATAAACTGGACTTCATCAAAATTAAAACCTTTTGTGCATCAAACAACATTATTAAGCAAACAAAAAGACAACCAATGGAATGGGAAAATATTTTTAAGTCATATATCTGACAAAGGACTTGTACCTAGAATATATAAAGCACTCTTACAACTCAATAATAAAAAAGATAAATAACTCAATTTAAAAATTAGGCTATTTTTAACCCTAAATAACCCAAAGGATCTGAATAAACATTTCTCTAAAGAAGATCTACAAATGGCTAATAAGCACATGAAAAAATGTTTGACGTCACTTGTCATCAGGTAAATGCAAATCAAGACCACACACCCACAAGGATGGTTATAATTTTAAAAAGACAATAACAAATGTGGGTGCAGCTGTGGAGAAATTGGAACCCTCATACAATATTAGTGGGAATGTAAAATGGTGTAGCTGCTGTCAAAAACAGTTTGGCAGTTCATTAAAAAGTTAAACAGAGAGTTACCACATGACCCAGCAATTCCACTCTGAGATGTATACTCAAGAGAAATGAAAGCATAAAAATGTGTACGTGAACAGCAGCATTATTCACAAGAGTCAACAAATACAAACAACCCAAATGTTCATCAACTAATGAGCAAATAAACAAAATGTGGCATATCCATATAATGAAATATTAATTGGGCATGAAAATGAATGACATACTGATTCATGTTACAACATGAATGAACCTTGAAAAATTATGATTAAGTGAAAGAAGTCAGGCACAAGAGGCCACATATTTTATGATTCCATTTATATAAAATATCTCAAACTGGCAAATTCATAGAAACAGAGAGTATATTAGTCTCTCAGGGATGGCAGAAAGAGAGACTAAGAAGCTAATGGCTATGGGGTTTCTTTTTAAGGTGATGAATATATTCTGGAATTAGATAGTGATGGTAGTTGTACAGCTTTGCAAATAGACTAAAAACCACTAATTAACCGTACACTTTAAGAAGGTAAATTTTATGGTATGTAAATTCTATCTCAATTAAAAATAAGCAGATTGGACAAAACAGAATTAAAGATTAGGGAATCCAAATACAAGTCTATATAAATAATCTAACCTGAAGCACAGATTTTTTTAAGAAAGGTTGAAAAGAAAGAGAACAGCTTATCAGTAATGTGTGAGATAACATGAAGGGGTAACACCCATGTCATTGGTGTTCCATAAGAAGAAGGGAAGTAGAATGGAGCAGAATTCTATTTAGAGAAGTTTTGCCTGAAAATACTCCAAATTTGACTAGAAATACATAGCAAACTTAGACCCAGGAAGCTCAGATAAATACAAAGAAAATCACACCTGGGCACATCAGAGAAAAAGACACATTATATACAGAACAATGATGAAAATGTTAGCTGACTCCTCATCAGAAATCATAGAGCCCAGAAGACAATGAAATGACATCTATAAGTGCTGAGGAAAAAGCTTGTCAACCTAGAATTCTATATCGAGTGCAATACATTTTAAAAATGAAAGTGAAATAGAAACATTTTCAGATAAGCAACAGCTGAAAGTATTCATTGCCCATAAACTACACAAGAACAACTAAAGGAAGTTCTTCAGGTGGAAGAGAAGTGTTATCAGATGGAAAATTGGATCTACAGAGAGGAATAAAGAGTACTGGAAAGGATATATATACATTTAAATATAAAACAACTATTTTCATTATAAAAATTCTTTACAAGTTATTGTTAACAATAACAATGTACTGTGGTGTTTCTAAAATATACGAGGTAAAACATGACAATAGCACAGAAGATAGGATGGGGTATAAATGGAATTGGATCATTGTATATTATCTAATATATAATGTGGTGTAATATAAATTCAGCAAGATTATGGTAAGTTACAGATGAATGTTTTAATACTTAGTGAAACCACTAAATAATAATAGAAAGAGGTATAGGTGAAAAGCCTACAGAATTCCAATAAGATCTACTAATGGCCAATAAGCACATGAAAGATCCAGCATCATTCACCATCAGGGAAATGCAAATCAAAACCACATTGAGATATCATTTCACACTCACTAGGATTGCTAAAATTAAAAAAAAAGAAAGATAATAAGTATTGGCAAGGATGTGGGAAATTGGAATCCTTATACATTGCTGGTGGAATGTAACATGGGTCACTATGGAAAACAATCTGGCAGTTCATCAAAAGTTGAAACACAGAGTTATCACATGACCCAACACTTAAATGCCTAGATATATACCCAAGAGAAATGAAAACATATGTTCACACAAAACTCAAACACAAAATTTTATAGCAGTATTATTTATCATAGCCAAAAAGCTGAAACAATTCAGTGTCCATCTACAAATGAATGGATAAATAAAATTTGGTATATTCATACAATGGAATATTATTTGACAGTAAAAAAATGAAGTACTGACACAAGGTCCAACATGGATGAACCTTAACAGCATTATGCTAAAGGAAAGAAGCCAGACAAAAAAGGCCACATATTGTATGATTTCATTTAAATGAAATGTCCATTTATGTAAAGTAGTTAGTGATTGACTAGGGCTGGGAAAGAGCTGGCAACAGAGGGAAGGGGAACTAAAGGGTATAAGGTGTTTTTGAAGGGGTGATGAAAATATTCTAAAATTGATTGTGGTGATGGTTGCATAACTCTCTGAATATAGTAAAAGCCTTTGAACTGTATACTTTAAATAGGTGAATTGTATGGCATGTGAATTACATGTCAATAAAACTGTATTTTTTAAAATACCAGTGGAAAAGATAAAAATGAAATACTAAAAATACTTGGAAAATCCAAAAGAAGGCAGAAAAAGAACCATGGGCAAAAAACATAGGGAATGAATAGTAAACAGATAACAGAGTGGTTAACTAAAATCCAACCATACCTATCACTGGGGAACACAATTTTCATTGAGTTAGATCTGACACTAGTTTTTGACTAACTTTTGGCATCTGAATCCAAAAATGACCCCAGTTTTTCTCTATCATGTCAACTTTTTAAGGTATAGGATAACCTCCCTTTGTCCCAAAAATCATACAAAATGTACATACAAAGGAAAATAAAGAAAAAATTACCTGAATAGACTGTTTATTTAGAGTTATTTTATTCATATAAAGGCTGTATATTGTTACTGTAAGTCAAATTGTGTACCAGTAGTAAAGTTCTGCTACCAAACATACATATTAAGGTAGTTTATCTTTTCAAGTGACAGGCTAGGAAATGCCAAAATGAGATACTTGAAACAGTCTTCTTCAGTTGGCAAAGCTTTAACAAATTGCTTCATGAGAGACAGTTTTATATGCAGAGGTGGGAATATAATGTTCTTTCTGTCAACAAGTGGCTCATGTAGAATGTTTGGATCACCAGGTTTGAGGTCAGATCTTGGAGGCCAATTTGACTCCACCCAATGCTTCTCATGAGCTCTGCTGTCCCACATACACAGAAAACAGGGATACTTGGTGTATCCACGTTGCTGACCAAGAAGGAAGCAGACCATTTTAAGGTCAACACAGATGATCCAATTGTGCTTGAGATATTGCAACAGATCAATGACTCTCTTCATGTCTTCATATTCTTCATGAAAACAAACTGAATGGCCAATTGGGACTGCACCAAATAAATTGCCATTGTGGAGGAGGACACACTTCAAGCTCCGGTTTGAGCTATTGATGAACAGTCGCCATTCAGTTGCGTTATAGATTGGAATTCCCAATTCCTCCATTAAACCATGTACGTTATGGCAATACACAAAGCCACTGTCACTTCGAAAGTACTACAGAAATGCACTTTCTCTTGATCGAAAGTAGGATACCTTCACTCCTTTTTCAAGCAAGTTTTTCTCGTGCAGTCTTGATGCTAGGAGTTCTGAAGCCTTTTTGGATAGTCCCAAATCCCATGCCAAACCATTCAACCCATGCTGATCAAAGCCCTTTACGAACTGAGTCATCTTCAATTTCAAAATCTTCATCATTACTGTCACTTAGTTCTTCACCATACTCCTGTTTTTCAAAAGAGGGTAGTTCAATGAAAACTGGCACTGGGATTTCAGCTGAATGAGGCACTGGGCAAATAGCTGATGGTAGACTAGGATACTCTATTTTATATTTATTTTTTTTGTTATATCCTGACGTTTTCACTATACAAAAGTAACAGTCACTTGAATGATCTCTGGGCTCTCGCCAAACCATAGATATACCAAATGGCAATTTATCATGTGTTCCCTTCATCCACATCCATAAACTCTTCGACACACTGCTTGTGCACCTTGTGAGGGGCCCAAGACTTATCTTGATCACCAAGTTTTACTTTCAAATATGCAAAATAGGCTTGCCTGACAAATGCACTGGTGTTTGTCCTTTGACTAGGAATGGCGAAACTGCCACAGATATAACAAAACAAATCAGGGTTGTTTAGGCACTTACGACAAGAAATAGCAGAAGCAGACATGATCTGAAGGAAAGGAAATAAATACGTATATAAATAAAAATATAAATTCTGCTAACTTCTTGTATACAGACAAGAACTTAGACTACACTTCGGAATACAATTCACTATATAGAGCGGCACACAACCTCTCATCACACTCTCATGTGTAACTGAATAGCCTAGACAAGTATGAACCTGTCGCTGGTCTCCAAGGTTGTCCCCTACCCCTCCCAACTCAAGGGAGGTTTGCCAATAGGAGAGCACTAGTGCTTCCCTCGATCCAGGCTCTAACCAGCCTAGAGTGGTCACATTAACATAAGATGTAGAGCCCTGGCTGGGGTTGCTCAGTGGATTGAGCACTGACCTGTGATCCAAGGGGTCACCAGTTCGGTTCCCAGTCGGGGCGCATGCCTGGGTTGCAGTCTGGGTCCCCACTTGGGGGTGTGTGAGAGGCAGCCAGACACTGGTGTTTCTCTCCCCCTCTTCCTCCCTTCCTTCCCCTCTTTCTGAAAATAAATAAATAAAATCTTTTAAAACAAAAACAAAAACTCAGAAAAAGAGATAAGCTGTAGAGAAAAATCTTGACGTGATAGAAGAAAACTAACTGCAGTTTTGAAATCAACATGCCTATTTAAGCCTAAAACACCTGAAAAACCAAACTCAACAGGAATTATGTTAAAAATTGTTCACCTGTGTAATTATATTAACTGTAATTGGACTAAATATCCTGATTAAAAGGTGGAAATGAATAGCCCTGGCCAGTGTGGCTCAGTTGGTTGGACATTGTCCTGCAAACCAGGGTGTTGCTAGTTTCATTCCTAGTCAGGGCACTTGCCTGGGTTTTGGGTTCAGTCCCCAGTTGGGGTCCTGGCAGGAGGCAACCAATCAATGTTTCTCTCCTTCTGCTCTCTCCAGAATCATTTTTTTTTTTTTTTAAGGTAGAAACGGACAGACTTTATCAGGAAAAAAGAAGGACCTTTGAATTCTTCTTGAACATTGTTCTAGGATGCAACTAAGTTATTTTTAAACAGTTTGATTCTTTTAGATCTTGCCTTTATGATGTGCTGTGTAGGTCTGCAGAAGTGCTCAGTCTCAGGCTAATTATTCCCCACTCTGAGTCATTCTCTGCATTGCCTGAGCGCTCTGTCCAATGCCTGCTGAATTTAGAATTTTCCAGTCTGGCCTTGTGTGAGTGCCAGGCATTATTCTCTCTAATCCTTTTGATAGTTCTTTCTCCAAGTCTCAGAAAGTTTCTTCACAAACATCTTTTGACCAGTCTTCTGCTGAAAACTGGAGGGATCTTCTGTAAATCTTCAGGGGTCTCTCTCTCTCTCTGCAGCTTCCACTCTCTTGTTTTCTGTCTGATAAACTCGATGCCTTTGTCTCCAGGTTTTCAGTTTATCTTCTCAACTCAGGGCATCTCTAGGTTCTGTCAAAGTTCCTCCAACTTATGCCATGTCCTAGAAACTCCCTCAAGGCAGTAAGTTCGGGCAATCACAGGCCTCACCTCATTTGTTTCCCATCTCTTTGGGATCACTGTGTCTTATTGCCTGATGTCCAATGTCTTTAAAACTTCTGTTTCATGCATTGTGTGTTTTTGTATGTTGCTTGTTTCAGGTGAGAGTGTAAATCTGGTCCCTGTTACTCTATCTTGGCTGGAAGTGCAAGAAAGCTGGAGTGGCCATATTATTATTATTAGAAGAAGAAAAAAAAGACTTAAAGGAAATTATTAGAGATAAAGATGTCATTTCTTAGTGCTAAAAGGATCAACTTTTCAAGAGAGAGGGTGTTGAAATCTCCAATGACTGTGGATTTGACTAGTTCTTCCAATAGTTCTATTAATTTTTGCTTTATGTATTTTGAAGCTCTATTATTAGGTGCTGTTTTGGACTGGATATTTGTGTGCACCCCCCCCCCAATTTGTATGTTGAAACATTAACCCCCAAAATGATGGCATTTGGAGGTAGGGCCTTTGGGAGGTAAGTAAATTAGAATGAGATCATGAGGGTAGGCCAGTGATGGGATTAGTGTCCTTATAAGAAGACGAAAAGACCAGAGCTCTTTCTCTGCCATGTGAGGCCACAACAAAAGAGTGATTGGCCAGGAAGAGGACTCTTACTATACACTGAGCCTTCTAGCACTTTGATATCAGACTTCCCAGCCTTCAGAACTGTGAGAAATAAATGTATGTTGTTTAAACCACCCCATCTGTGGCATTTTGTTATGGCAACCTGAGCTAACTGATACAGGTGCATGTACATATTTTAAATTGTTATGTCTTCTCAGTAATCGATAAAACAAGTACACTTAAAATAGTAAGGATACAAAAAATAAATTGAACATTATCAACCATTTTGACCTAATTAACATTTATAGAACACTGATTCAACAACTTCAGAGTACACTTTCTTTTTAAGTGTACAAGGGACATTTACCTAGGTAGACCATATGCTGAGCAATAAGACAAGTCTCAACAAATTCCAAAGGACTAAAACCATACAGAGTATGTTCTCTGATCACCGTAGAATTAAATTAGAAACAAAGAAAAATAAAATTTAAAAATCAGAAAAATTTCCAAACATTTGGATATTAAAAAACACATTTTTAACCTGAAGGTCAATAAGGAATTACAAGAGATATTCAAAAATATTTTGAACTAAATGATAATGAAATTATAACATGAAAATTTGAGGCATGCAGCTAAAGCAACACATATAAGGAAATTTATAGCTTTAATATTAATATCAGGAAAGAAGAAAGTTTTAAAACCAATTGTCTAAGCTTTCACCTTAAGATACTAGAAAAACAAGATCAAGTTAAACTCAAAGTAAGGAGAATAAAGGAAAAAATACAGATTAAGAATAGAAATAAATGAAAGAGAAACAGGCAAATCCAGAAAAATCAACAAAACTAAAATTAATAAAAAGAATCAATTATTGATATGTGCAATAGCATGGATTGAAACTTAAAAGCACGTTAAGTGAAAGAAACCGAACAACATGGCAATCTAGCTCAATGCCTCTTTTTGTATGACTTTGAGCTAAGAATGGTTTTTACATTCTTAGAAGGTTGTAAAGAAGAAAGAAGAGAAGGAGAAGCAGTAGTGACAGAAATCATATGTAGCCTGTAAAACCTAAAATATTCATATCTGTCCCTTTACAGAAAAGTTTTCCAGTATATGATCTAGACAGACTAAGCTATGGCAATAGAAATGGGAATAGTGGTTACCTCTGGGGGGAAGGGCAGGAAGGAGGTGACCGGAAGAGGGCACCAAGGAACACTCTTGTGTAATGCAAGTATTTAATATTTTGATCACGATGATTACTTGGATATGTATTCTTGTCAAAACTCATTAAAGTCTGAGCATTTTATTGTATACATATTTTACCTTAATAAAAGAACCAAGAGGTATTTCTTCCATCCCTGAGTTGTGTTCACTGATTAATATTTAAAAAGCATTAAAAATATATGTTTAACTCTTCTCTCTGTATCTTTCCTTCTAAGTAGGATTGATATTTTAAATAAAGAGTTTTGTTCTAGAGGTTTTCTTTGATATTTTTAGTTTGATTGAGAGCTAATCAAATAAACAAACAGTGTTTATAGAGCTTCAGAAATTATTGTTCCTTGGGATTGTGCTTCCCAAGTAACAATTTAACATGACTGAAAATATAAATTTATGTTGTAAAAACTGCAACAGATGTTGTCTTTCTAATGTTTGTCTGTCAGTATGTGAATGGGACTGAGCAGTGAATTCTCCCCACTTACATGAAAATTTATGAAAAACACAGGGTAGATCATTTTGCAACATGCTCTGTTCTCCATCCATTGGTATGAATTTGGCTGAGAGAAAATTGATTTGGTCTTTAAACTGATTTTAAATTATATCACAGCATGATTTTTAGTTTTGAGAATCCAAGGTTATGAATTCTCCCTTCTTTTAAATGTATGGTTTTTTATGCAAAATACTGTTGACCTGAGATTGCTTCATTTGTATGTCAGAAGACCTCACTCTCTTCTGCCTCTGATCAAGTGATAAAACTGGATTGTTAGAAAAAATTTATTATATAGATTATGAGAAAATTTTTTTATTTATTCATAAAGCAACACACAGGTATAAAAAACCCAGAGCCACTAAAGGAGCCAACAATATTATAGTTTTTATTTTAGGGATATTTCACTTAGAAGTAGGTTTCCATGATTTTTATTTTTTAAAATATATTTTATTGATTATGCTATTACAGTTGTCTCAATTTTTCCCACTTTGCCTCCATCTGCCCATACCTCCCTTCTCTCAAGCATTCCCCCTTAGTTCATGTCTATGCATATAAGTTCTTTGGTGTCTCCATTTCCTATACTATTCTTCACATCCCTCTATCTATTTTGCACCTACCAATTATGCTGCTTAATTCCTGCAGCTTTTCCTTCATCCTCCCCCTTCCATCTCGCAGATGATAACCCTCCAAATGATCTCCACAACTATGATTTTGTTCCTGTTCAGGTCATCTGCTTTGTTTGTTTTTTTAGATTCAATTGTTGATAGTTGTGATTTTATTGTCCTTTTAATGTACATAGTTTTGATCTTTTTCTTAAATAAGTCCCTTTAACATTTCATATATAAGGGCTTGGTGACAATGAACTCCTTTAGCTTTACCTCGTCTGGGAAACACTTTATCTGCCCTTCCATTCTAAATGATATCTCTGCTGGATAGAGTAATCTAGGTTGTAGGTCCTTGCTTTTCATCACTTTGAATACTTCTTGCCAGTCACTTCTAGCCCGAAAAGTTTCTTTTGAGAAATCAGCTGACAGTCTTATGGGAACTCCTTTGTAGGTAACTCTCTGCTTTTCTCTTGATGCTTTTAAGATTCTCTCTTTATCTTGAACTCTTGGCATTTTAATGATGATGTGTCTTGGCGTGGTCCTTTTTGGGTCTAGCTTGTTTGGGACTCTATGTGCTTCCTGGACTTGGATGTCTATTTCCTTCACAAAGTTAGGGAACTTTTCTTTCATTATTTTTTCAAATAAGTTTTCAATTTGTTGCTCTTATTCTTCTCCCTCTGGCACCCCTATGACTCAGATGTTAGTACGTTTAAAGTTGTCCCAGAGGTTCCTAAGCCTCTCCTCATTTTTTGAAATTATTTTTTCTTCCTGCTCTTTTGATTGAATGCTTTTTCCTGCCTTGTGTTCCAAATCATTGATTTAATTCATGGCTTCCTTCCCTTCATTGTTGGTTTACTGTAGATTTTTCTTTATTTCACTTAGTGTAACATTCATTTCTTCCCTTATGTTTTCACTGTACTCAATGAGTTCTTTGAGCATCCTGATCACCAGTGTTTTGAACTCTGCATCTGATACATTGGTTATCTTCATTTCATTTAGTTCTTTTCCTGAGGTTTTGTTCTGTTCTTTCATTTGGGTCATATTTCTTTGTCTCCTCAATTTGGCAGCCTCCCTGTGTTTGTTTCTGTGTATTATGTAGAGTTGCGTTGACTCTCTGTCTGAAAAAAGGCACCTATAAATTGTGTGGGGCAGAGCCTTATGTAATCGCCAGGGTGGGGCAACCTCATTCACCACTTTGTGGCTCTGTGTGGGAGGAAGGCTCAGAGAGGGGACAATACCACTGCCTGGTTTCTGGAGGTTTGCCTGGCAGTTGCCCCAGTTTTAGTCACTTCACCCATGTCCTGTATGCAACTGGTGCCCTTCCACCTGTTGTCCTGGTGGTGAATCCCAGTGTGGCTGGGCTTGCTTACGTTCTAAGTCCATGTGGGCCCTTTAAATAGACTCTCTTGAAAATCCAGCAGTTTCTTATGCCACACCAAACCCTACTAGTTTTTATAGCCAGAAGTTATGGGGATCTATCTTCCCAGCACTGGAACCCAGGGCTGTGTGGTCTGGCCTGGGACTGGGATCGCTCACTCCCAACGTATTCCTCCTGATTTTTATCCACCATGGGTGAGGGACTGTCTGTTCTGCTGCTGCCTCTCTGCACTACATCATGTCTTCACGCCTCTCCACCCATCACCACAACTCTGCCCCTCCTACCCATCTGGATGAATGTGGCTTCTCTAAATCTTTGGTTTGTGGGCTTCCATACAGTTTCATTTTCTGACAGTTCTACTTGTTATTTGTTTTGAGATATAGTTACATGAGGAGGTAAAGAGTGTCTACCTATGCCTCCATCTTGACCGGAAGTCTCTATGACTCTTAGATATCCAGCTGGCAATGAGCAACAGGAAATAGGGAGGAAACATTGTTTTAAAAGTTGACTTAAAGATATCACTTCTGAGGAAAAATGAGAAACCCTGAAAATGATAGTAGAGTTCCTAGACCTCTGCCTCATATCACATTTAAAAATAAATTCCAGATGGGTAAAAAATGCAAATAATCTATTTCCTGCTGTCTGGAGACACCCTCTTAGTATAAAGCATTTAAAATGCTGGATGAAATACAAAAAGCATCTTTCTTTTTAAAGGCATGGCAATGTTGTCAGAAAAGGAAGGGAAATTACCAGAAACAAGAAGAAAGTTTCACTTCAGTAAAATTCCAGCTGGAGCTGGTGTTTGTGTGGGTACATCTGTCTGTTGCTGGTGGCCCAGTAAAATGCAGAGGACAGGAGTTGAAACTTGAGGTCTAAAGACAATGAGGATACCTGTCTCCAAACCTGGGGCTGTGTTCACGTGGAAGTGATGTCTCATAACTGTTGATTAAAAAAACCAAAAAAACGCAAGCCTAAAATCTAGTTAAAGTGATTCTGGGTTTGTAGTGCCCCCAACTGCCTAGCAGAAGTAAATGAGAAATTTTTTCTTTTCCAAGTAAGTACACATTTTCACCCCGGCCTCCATTCCCACAGATATGTGTCCAAAGTATATGAGTTCTAACACACACACACACATAATCGTTAAACATAGGAGGCAATAAAACACTATGTATGTGAATCAGCAGAAGTGATACACAGCAGAATCAGGCCCGTACATATGATAGATACTAGAATTATCAGATACAAAATAGAAAATATGTATTTAATATGTTTAAAGAAATACAAAAGACATCAAAAATTTGACATAGGAACAATGGCCTTCAAGAGGGATTAGGCAGAGTTGAAAGAGAAACCAAACAGAACTCCTGGAAATTAAAAATAAAGTGGAAAAAATAGAAGGTTTAAAGGGTAGATTGTATACAGATGGAAAGAAGATAAATTTAGGGAAGTACCCAGATTGCATTAAGAAAAGACAAACAGAGTGAAAATGTGGACGATGAAGAGGGATGGAGGAGCAAATGAGAAGCTCTACCATAAACCTTATTAGGAATTCTAGAAGGAACGGGAGCTGCAATATTCAGAGACTGTGGGTGAGATTTTCCAAAACAGATCAGAGAGGCCAGTGGTAGTAAGAGATTCAGAGAGACATACCATTTCCAAACAGGATAAATAGAAGAAAGAGAAAAAACCAGATCATGACAAGGGAACTAGAATTAGACCAAAACCCGTTTTTTCAGCAACCACGATGGAAGTCAAAAGATGGGAGAATATTATCTGTAAAGTGCTGGGAGAAAGTGATTGTTTAATTATATGCTAAGTGAAATTTACTTTCAAAAGTGAGGGCAAAATAAAGGCATTTCTGGACAAAAACAAAATATTTCCTTCAAGTGATTAAAGAAGCTGCCAAAGGTTAAGCACATGAAATACTCATTTTCAGCAGTCATTAGGGAAATGCAAATTAAAGTCACAAAGACAGCATGACACACCCACTGGAAAAGCTAAAATTTAAAAAGATTCACCAACCACATCAACTGTTAGTGAGAAAGTGGAGCAAATGAAACTCTCACACACTGCTGATGGAAAATGTACAGTGGTACAACCACCTTGAAGAACAGTTTGGCAGTTTCTTAAAAAGTGAAACACACACACCTACCATATAATCCAGCCATTCCACTCTTTGGTATTTATATAAGAGAAAAGCAAATACATGCCCATACAAACACTTATACTCATGTTTATACCAGCTTCTTTTGCAATAGCAAAAAACTGAAAACAGCACAAAGTCCATAAAGAGGTGAACAAATAAATAAATGATGGCTATCTATACATGGAATAGTAGTTAGCAATGAAAAAGAAGGAGCTATTGATGCACACAGAATGGATTCACACAACATGATTCTGCTGAAATAACCTGGACCAAAAAGAGTACACACAGTATCATTCCTTGTATAGAAAATTCTAGAATATGCAAAGAAAACAGTGACAAGAAAACAGATTCAGTGGTTGCTAGGGATGAGCAGGGGTAGGGAATGGCAGTGATCACCAACGAACATAAGGCAACATTTTGATGGGCTTTAAATAAAGTGTATGGCCTGGTAGGTTCTGACATCACCATCACCACAATTAAAGCGAGTGTCAGGCTGAAGGAAAATAATCCAGGATGGAAGCACAGCAATGCAGGAAGAAATGTAAAATGCTAGAAACGGTAAAATATGCATACATAAACAATATGCATATGTATAGTGTGTGTGTTTAAATGAACACTGCTTAAGATGACAATAATGTCTTGTGGAATTTAAGTATTTGTAGAAATAAAATAAATGACAAAAATTATACCAAATCTGGGGAGGGAGAGGTTAATGGAGTTAAACTCTTGTTAGGTTCTGAGAAGAACTGGTATTTCATAAAATGACCCTCAGTTGAGATTTGTCTCTTTTTTCCCTCTCATGATTAGATTTGGGTTGTCTGTTTTGGAGTGAAGAAGACGATGGTAAAGCCCTCCCTTTTTTTTTCACACATCCAGGGGAACCTACTATCAACATGACTAATCACTGTTAATGTTAACCATGATTACCTGGCTGAGGTAATGTTTGGCAAATTTATCCACTGTAAAATTATTCTTTTCTTCCTTTCCATACTGTATTTTTTTTGAAGAAAATGACTATGTATGGTTCATACTTGAGGAGTGGGAATTAACTTCTACCTCCTTGAAGGTGGAATACGTATGTAAATTATATGGACTTTTTGTGCATGAGAGATTTCTCTCTTCTTCCCAATTTATTTACTCATTTATTTACATCAATATGAACTCATGGATATTTTATACTTTGGGTTATAATCTAGTACCATTTTACCTATTATTATTTTGCTCAAATTGTTCCAGGTTTGGCCACTGGGAGCTCTTCATTTGATTATTGTGTTCTTTTGACAATTTCTCATCTTTTTTAAAAAAGCACCTCTTCATTTTCTGGCACTATAAGATGATATAGGCTCATCTTGCATATTTTCTTTCTCAATTTTAGTCAGCCATTTCTCCAAGGAGCCCTGGTCTCTTTGATTTTAAATAGTATTAGAAACCAAAATCTGGGTGCTAGGTGTGCTTCTTGCTAATGGGTGTCACTCCTTCCAATCCCTCTCAGCTGACACAGCAAAACAATATGTGTGTGTATGCTAGCCTGTATACACACATGTGTATGTGTGTCTATGTAAATACTTACAAATATATATTTGTATATGTAACCATCTATATAAAACTCAACATGAGTTTATGCTGATGTAAGGAGATATATTCAATCTCTGTGATAACCACTAAAAGAATAAGAAAAGAATGTGTAGAACTAACAACACGTTAGAGGGGAAAATGGAAAATCAAAAAAATAAAAATAATTATTCCCTAAGAAAGCAAGAAAAGGAACAAAGACTTGATGAGACAAGTAGAAAACAAAGAACAAAATGGTAGATTTAAATGTAAAGAAAAATAAAGGCATTCTCACTTCCGGCCAAGATTGAGGTATAGGTAGACATGCTGCATCTACCTACACAACTAAGAAAGGATGCAGCTACCTCAAAACTGGAGACAACCAGAAGTTCCAGAAGACTGAGCTGCATGAGAGTTCAACAAACAAAGATATAAAGAAGAAATACTTATCCAGACAGGTAGGAGGGGCGGAGCTGGGTGAAAAGAACACGTTATGGAGATGGCAGCAGCGGTGGCTGTGGCTGGCCAGAGAAAAGCCCAGTCACACATTAAAATAAGTAGGGAGGGACACCTGGGAGGTACTCCCAGCACCAGACCAGACCACGCAGCTCCCGGTTCCAGCACTGGGGAAAATAAAGTCTCATTGTTTCTGACTGTGAAAAACAGTGGGGGTTGGGGCAGAGGAAGAAACTGCCAGTCTCTAAGCAGAGTCTGCTTCTTTAGAGGCCCCCATGGTCCTAGAACATCCGCAGGCCCACCCACTTTGGGAACCACAACCTGGGCAACAGCTAGAGGGGGACCAGTCCCATATGGGAAGTGGGAAAAGTGCCTGGAAAAGGGGTAAGTGCTGAGCAAGCAGCACTGTTCCCTCTCAGACCCCTCCCCCACATATAGTGCCACAACGTGGTGAAATGGGTTGCCCTGTACTGAAGAATACCTAAAGCTCCACCCCTTACAATGTAACAGGTGCAACAGCTCTACCTAAAACACACAGGCAAACACAGGAGCCTGTCAAGTTGAGGATACAGAGAGGTATGGCCCAAAAGGGGAAACAGATCAAGATTCCAGTGGGAGAACTAAGCAATGAGAAGATAGCTAACCTAACAGGCAAGGAGATAGCCAACCTAACAGATGCAGAGCTCAAAACACTAGTGGTAAAGATGTTCACAGACTTGGCAGATATGCTTGAGTATGGCAAACGCAGAAGGGAAGGAGTGAAGGCTGGGCTAAATGAAATGAAGAAAAAGCCACACAAAACCTATGGTGAAGGGAAGGAAATTGGGGTTCAAATCAATGATTTGGAACATAATGAAGAAATAAACAGTCAACCAGTACAGAATGAAGAAAGAAAAGTCCAAAAAAATGAGGAGAGGCTTAAGAACATCTGGGACAACTTTAAACGTGCTAACATCCGAATCATAGGGGTACCAGAAGGAGAAGAGGAAGAGCAAGAAGTTGAACACTTATTTGAAAAAATAATGAAAGAAAAGTTCCCTAACTTTGTGAAGGAAATAGACATCCAAGTCCAGGAAGCACATAGAGTCCCAAACAAGCTAGACCCAAAGAGGACCACACCAAGACACATCATCATTAAAATGCCAAGGGTTCAAGATAAAGAGAGAATCTTAAAAGCATCAAGAGAAAAGCAGAGAGTTACCTACAAAGGAGTTCCCATAAGACTGTCAGCTGATTTCTCAAAAGAAACTTTTCGGGCTAGAAGTGACTGGCAAGAAGTATTCAAAGTGATGAAAAGCAAGGACCTACAACCTAGATTACTCTATCCAGCAGAGATATCATTTAGAATGGAAGGGCAGATAAAGTGTTTCCCAGACGAGGTAAAGCTAAAGGAGTTCATTGTCACCAAGCCCTTATATATGAAATGTTAAAGGGACTTATTTAAGAAAAAGAGGATTAAAACTATGAACGTAAAAGTGACAACAAACTCACCACTGTCAACAACAGAACTTAAAAAAATAAAAACAAAAACAAACTAAGTGATTGACCAGAATAGGAACAGAATCATAGGTACAGGGATCATTTGGAGGGTTATCAGCTGGGAGGAGGAAGGGGAGAAATGGGGAAATGGAGCAGGGATTAAGAAGCATAATCGGTTGGTACTAAATAGACAGGAGGAAGTTAATAATATAGGAAAGGGTGAAGCCAAAGAACTTATATGCACAACCCATGGACATGAACTAAGAGGGGTGGGATTGCTGGAGGGAAGGGGGCTACTGGGTGGAGAGAAACAAAGGGAAAAGGAATTGCGACAACTGGAACAGCATAATCAATAAAATATACTTAAAAAAATAAATGTAAAGAAAAATAAATTGTAAGAGTGTCAGAAAAAAATTAGTAGGGCATTCACCTGTCCAGGTCTACTGTTTACTCTTTTCCACCCTGCTCTTTGCCTCAGGGCTGACCTACATGGACTATGTCAACAGATGCCTTTGCTTCTGGCTTCTTGTTGGATTCAGCCGATGAAGATCCCCAGCAAGGCATCACCCTTAGAAGTCCACTTGGGCTGGCCATGTTTTTTGACCCAAAACCATTGCTTTCTCTCCACTGGCCCACTCTACAGGAATTTCCTTCTGGATTCCAGAAAGCACTCCCTCTCTTCATCTCTTCAGGCCTAGGAGTATTAAAACTGAATAGCTCGAATGTGGATTACCACATTCTCCCTTGTGCATCCCCTAGATGCTGCCCAAGCCATTAATAATCTCTTCATAAAACCCTCCTTGAGTCATACTAATTTCAGTGTGCCATCTGTTTCCTATTTGGACTCAGACTAATACAGTCATTGTGGAATCAGGAGATACTCTCTCAAAATGGGATTCTAGAATTCAGTTGCTCGTATTTTTGAGGAACACAGTGATAACCTTGCTGGGGAGAAGTAGGAAATGGGAAATCCAGGGCATGGGGTGGCATCATCATTACTTAAGTCATCAATGGTGGCAGCACATGATGAGATGCAGATGGAGGCAGTAAGAGATCAAGTGGCTCTGACATTTCATTGCTATGGCAACAACAGTGGTTAGAAGATAGTGGAACCAACTGGATTCTTTTATCACATAGGGAAAGCATACATAGGGAAAAGGAAACTATGGAAATACAATGTAAAGGACACATGGAAACCAGCATACCTCCGTGGTGGCATTGAAGGAGTTGCTTGTTTCCACTAATTTCAGAGGGAATGTGGCTAAGAACCAGGCCTAGGGTCTCATTGTAAGGGTTGTAGATTTGCAGCACCAATTCAATGCTTAACTCTGCCAAGTCTCTTACACCCAGGCAAGGATATTAGTGGGAATGAGACATGGGAAAGCAGATACATGATGCCCAAAGGCCAGATGACGGGGTTGAGGATTTTGACCCTCCATATTTGTTCCAAACCTGTTCTGCTGGCTGCAGGAACTACTTCTCCTTTGCATCAAATTTCACTCAGGGCAGTTGCCTTGTAAGCTGAGGCCAGTTCTCTTTATGTCCCTTCTCCTATGCTCCAGAGGAAGATGGTCTATGGACTTAAAGAGTTATAAAACCCTGCCAAAGCGTAGAGTCAAGAATCTAAGGAAGATGTGTGGGAATGGATTATGAAGACGTTAGACGAGCGGTTCTTGAGGTGTGGCCCCTGGACCAAGAGCACCAGCATCGGCTGTGAACATGCTGGAAATTAAAATTCCTGGGCCCCACCTCAGACCTACAGAATCATGAACTCTGGGAGGAAGGCCCGGAGGTCTAGGTTTAACAAGCTCTCCAAGTGAGTCTGACGCCCCCTGAAGTTTGAGAACCACTGATGTAATAGATCTATTATATTTCCATTTCCGTAGTCTCTGGACGCCCTCCTCAGCAGCATTATTGCTCAAGGCTGTGGTCTCAGATCGGAAGCACTGGCATCATTTAGGAGATTGTTAGAAAATGCAGAATCCTGAGCCCTACCCCAGACCTACTGAATCAGATTCTTTGCTTACAAAGATCCCCAGGTGATTTGCATGCACATTAAAAGTTTGAGAAGCCCTGTTCTACAATAGTGGCAGCAGGACCACAACACCTTGAGAACAATTGTACTGTGTAAACCTGTTCGCTTCTACCTAACCAAAGCCCTCCGGCAGGTCTGGAGGACACTCCCCTCACTAGGACATTAAGGAGTGCTTGAAAAGCTTGTGGTGACTGTCATCTATGGACTGGAGATGATAGCTGGGGATAATGCAGAGGAATTGGGTTCCTTGCTCTCAGTGGGACTAATGGGATGCCAGAGTGGAAAAGTCAAGGTGGCCATGCTTAACTGTCAAAGATGAGGTAGGCCAACAATAAGCCACAGAAACAGAATGACAGTCAGAGTGCTTTGATCTATAGGGAACCATAGCAGAGATTTCTAGAAATAAAAATAGTTGGATAGCCTATGAAGGTGCTGCTTGCCAAACACAGATGAAAATTTCTAAGTTTCTGGGTATTCGTGGCCTTTTATTGAATTCCCAGACCTAATTCAGTCAGTTCACAGACTCAGAGACTCTCCACTGAGGAAGTATCCTGCAATGTGGCCACGGATACTGGGTCTTCCCTAAATGACCTTCAGCCATTTGCCAGGGTAACTATGTACTAGTGAAAGGGAAATAATAGATCTTCCTGAGGTTAATAGATGATGGCTCTGAATTCACTCTGATCCCCAGGGCCCCAAAGGGCCACCATGATCCACCAGTGAGACTGGGAACTTACGAAAGTCAGGTGACATATGGAGACCAAGCCCAAGTCTATCTAATACAGCGTCTGTGGGGTCATGTACCACCCTGTAATTTTTTCCTACTCCCAGAATATATAGTGAAGAGAGAGATACTTAACAACTGATAGAATTCTTACATTGATTTTTTTCACCCATGCGATGAAGTCTGTTATGATGAGAAGGGCAAAGGGAAACTCCTGAAATGACCCCCTCACTCCCACACTAACCACACCAAGAAAGTAAGTCAAAAGCAATAAAACTTCTATCCTGGGAAAAATCACAGAGGTTAGTGCTACCATCAAAAGCCTGAGATATGCCAAGGTGGGGATTTCCAACACATCCCCATTTAACTCAACTTACCTGGCTAGTGCAAAAGCCAGCCGGGGTGTGGAGTAAGATGGTAAATCTTTGCCTGCTTAGTCAGGTAGTGATGACTATCGCAACAAAAGCACCAAATTTGGGGATTTTTACTGTGAAAATTTAACACAGCTTATGGCACCTGGCATTCAGCTTTTGACCTGGAGACCATTTTCTTTCCATGAAAATCTGAAGCAATTTGCATTTACACAGCAGAGCAAATAGAAAACCTTTACCATCTTGCACCAGGACAATGTCAAGTCTTCTCCTCACTGTCATAATATTATGTGAGGGGAACTCAACCATTTTTATATCCTACAGGACATCCTGGCTTATTACATTGAGGGTATTATGCTAACTGGACCTGGTGAGTGGGAAGTGCCTAGCACTATAGATGCCTTTGTAAGATATATGTGTGCCTGAGGCTGAGGGGCTTACCATATAAGTAAATTTCTAGAGGCTCGGTGGTCTGGGGCATCTTTCTGAAGTGAGATACAAGTTGCTGTCTCTTGCATTTTGCACCAGGAAGAAAGACACGCTGGGGTTGGAGGGAAGCCAAGCTCTGTTCTCACAAGAAAAATACATATTCAGTTATTTGTGTTCTCTGCTTGAAGTGCTTCTTCCAGCATCATTTGTAAACTTGCATAGCGACTTATCCTCCAACATCACCTCTGACAATGGGACACAATTTATAACATAAGAAGAGGGGCAGTAAGTTCATCCCCATGAAATTCGCTGGTATCACCATGTGGCTTATCATATAGAATCAAGTAGTTTGAGAGAACGATGATGTGGACTACTAAAGGCTCAGTTGCAGTGCCGGTGGGAAGCCAACACCCTGCAAACAGTGCACGCTTGAAACCAGCAGTCAATATAGGGTGCCATCTCCCCGAAAGCCGGGATGCATGTGTCTGAGAACAAAGGACTAATGCTAGGAGTGGCCCCTCTCACTGTTACACCTAGTCATTCACTAGAAGGCTTTTTTGTTTCCATCCTTGAAACCTTGGGCTCTGTGGATCTGAAGTTTCTAGTGTCCATAGTAGCAATTCTTGCATCAAGAAACATCGTCATGGTTCTTAAATTAATTAGAAGCTGAGATTTACCCTGTTCATTTTAGGCTTATCATGCCACTAAACAGAGAAGTTCTCAGCTTGGCTCGGATCATTGATCCTGATCACCAGGGGGAAACTCTGTGGCTGCTACACAATGGGAGTGAGGAGGCCTTTTCAGGGCACCTCTGAGTCCTCTCTTGCTCTAAAGTTCTGGTCAATGGAAAATTGACAGTCAATGTCAAGACCACCAAAGACTCACATCCTATAGAAATGGAGGTCTGAGTCATTCCACTAGGTCAAGAAGCTTACACAGCTGAGGGGCTGCGTGAGGACAATGGGCACTTGGATTGAGCGATGAAAAAAGACAGACGTTGATTACCTGTTTAGGCCCTATTACCAGCCACAAAATGGGGACCTTAACAGCTGTGTTTTATGTTGCTTTTTGTCCCTGGTATTGGTTTCTATTGCTTTTTGACAAAATATCACAAATTTAGCAGCTTAAAACCACATCTATGTATTAGATCGCAGTTCTGTAGGTCAGAAGTCCAGGTATGGCATCCACAGCTGGGTTCTCTACCCAAAGTTTCAAAAGGCTGAAATCAAGGTGCTGGCTACCTTCTCCTATGGAGTTCAGGGTCCTCTCTCAGGCTCACATGGTTGTAGCAAAATTCATTTCCTGGTGACCCTAGGACTGAGGCCTTCATATCCCCCATGGCTGTCAGCCACGTTCCTTCTCCATCTTCAAAGCTACCAATGGAGAACTTCTCATGCATTCAATTCAAGTATCTCTCACCAAGAAAAGCCTTGGCCCTTTTAAGGGCTCACCTGATTGGGTCAGGCTCACCCAGGATAATCTCCCTTTCATAACTGATTTGGGACCTTAATTACAACTGCAAAATTCCTTCAGTACCTAGATTAGTGTTTGAATAGCCAGGAGAAGGTGTGTGTACACCAGTGGGCAGGAATTTTGGGACACCATCTCTGAATTCTGCCTGTCACATCTCTCCTCACTTTTACCTAATTCTTTAGTTGATAGTGTAAGGAATAAAGAAGCCAGTGACTCACAAACCAGTAGGAGATAATTAACAGATGAGTCATGGAAAAGGGGTGAGGAAATAACATTCCACAGCTCCTCACACATATCTCTGGGATCAAAAGGAGGAAGATTGTCATCACCAAACACAGAGAAATGGGAAGATGTAGCTAGATAACTTTGCAAATAAATTGGAAAATAGATCTAGATTACCCTTAGTTAATCACACCCTGAGTTAAGTAGTTGATTGCACTAGATTGTGAACCTGGATCAACCAGTAATGGAGAAATTGGGGAGAAAGAGAGAGGAGGGGGAGCTAATCGCATTAGGGAGGGGAACTAATCGCATTAGTATAAAACCAGTTTACTTTGTCTACTTCCGCACGAAGGTCCCTGGCTGGCTGTGTGCTGGACTCTGCAGACTCGTGAATAAACGCCTCACTTTGCTTCTGAAGTCCTGTGTCCCGGTGTTTTATTGTAAGCGTTTCTCACAATAGCAATGCTTTAGGTTTCAGGAAGGGTTACGCTAGATTGAGATTGCCTTGTGATCAAATGGAAGCCAATGGGATCTGCGCATCCTGTTGATGGGGACATGAGATTTTTGCCCAGATGAAGGATGATAGTGTTTACTGAGGGACGAAAGAGATGAGCTGTGCCAGAGGTATTCTGTTTGTCCCTCCAGATCCTTTTTCCTCCTTGCTCTCTGTCATAGTAGATGGATCTCTACTGATTACATCATTGGGTTCCCTTGTCTTATGGCTCTGGTTGGTTTTTCTAGTGGGGAGCAGGAGATTAGAGAGGGGAAGGAGAGAAAGGTCTGGGTATTTATTTCTCAGGCTTCCTCCCCACAGGCTGCCTGTGTCTTTCACCTGAGGGCAGCTAGCTCCCCAGGACTCTCTTCCCCAGGATTTCAGGAGCCACGCCCCTAGCCCCTTCATTTTTGTAGGCCTAGGAGTGGCAAAAGCTCTGCTGTTAGCAGCCCTAGGTCGCTGCATTATCCCATTTATCTCTCCTACATCCTGTCCACACCTTTGTAAATAGTCCTTTTATAAAATCTCCTGAATTATTCTAAATTGAACGTGCCATCTGTTTTCTGTTTGGACTCTGACACAAGAACGTATTAAGAGATAGACGCAGGAGTATGGCAGATGCAGATATAAATATTACTTTTATTACCACCACAACTGATACTAGACAATATGGCTGAAGTCTGCTAGGCAAGCAGGTTTGCTAATGCTTCACCCCTGGGGTCAGCCCTGGGAGGGTTTGCCCCCGTAAGACTTACTGTGTGGAGGAACAGAGAAGGATGTGTGCTTTTTCACAGAAAGCAGGGAGGATGGGACTGAGCTGAGCATTTTGGCTCCTCCTTTCTGCCAAAGTTATCCTCAAGTTGAGTCACTCTCCTTCCCTTGGGTAAGACAGAGAAGGTGGGGCAGGAGGCCAGGAGCCTTCCACACGGCAGGGCAGACCTCCTTCCACACGGAACATAAAGCTTGATAGAAAGGCGGCACTCCTCCAATACCTTGAACAGCAAATACTACTTTAAGTCAAGTCTAAGAGAAGCAAAAACAGCCAAAGACTTAATATCCAGAATTTCTATAAAGAACACCAACAAACCGATTGATTAAAACACTAAGAATCCATTTGAGAAGTGGGCAAAGGCTACAAATAAGCAATTCACAAAAGAGGGAATATTACTAGCAAATAAACATCTGGAAAAATGTTTAACCTCAGTAATAATCAAGAATTTGCTTTTATAAATGCTTTTTCCCCTTCAGATTGGCAAAAATCTTAAAGATGTAGGGAAATAGGCACTCACAAACTGTTAGTAGAAATGTAAACTGATAACTCTGACTGGTGTGGCTTAGTTGGTTGAGCTTTGTTCTGCAAAGTTAAAGGTCACAGATTCGATTCCATCTTAGGCGGGGGCACATGCCTGGGACACATGGTGGTGGTAGCCAATTGATGTTTCTCACCCCCTCTTTCTCCCTTCTTTCTCCTTTCTCTAAAAATAAATAAGTAAAATCTTTAAAAAAAAGAAAAAAAGAAATGTAAACTGATAAAGCCTTTTGAAGGGAAATTTAGCAGTGAATTAGAACTTTGTGCAAGTCCACTTCTAGAGATATATATATACCAGAGAAATACTCATATTTGTATACACACACAAAATGGCATATATTAGGATGCTTATGTTGGTAATAGTGATGAATTGTCCATCAATAGGGAAATAACACAATCTTCCTAGTCTGGAAAAAATTGCAGTTAAAAGAATGGCCAAAGAAAGAGAGAAAAAACAGTAAGGTACATTGAGCTTACATATTTTTTTTCCCCAAGGATTGCTATATGGAAAAAAGTCAGTTGCAAAAAATATATATGTAACATCATCAGTAGAATTCATGAACATAAAAATTAAACAAGGGAAGATGATGATTCTGTAGTCAGGGTTACTGAGATTTTTCAAAATTCCGAATGTAAAAAAAATCCAGCTTTTTGAATATTCGCACCCTTTGAGTTATACTACACCAGTTGTATTTAACTAAGTTTAAAGTTTGCATGTGGATGGGTATGTAATTAGTTAACACTCCATTAGTTAAGGCTTCAAGAGCCTTCTTGTGTTACTAACAGCCTGCATATATAAGGGAGGGGCACGAGAAGAGTTTCTGGATGTGATCCAACCACCCAGTAACAGAATAGAAACTAAAGATAAATCATCAGTTATAGGCACTTCTTTTTAAAGATAAGGGTGTATAACATGGAATAGCAAATATTATAATATTCTTCCAAGAATATAGATGACCACTCATGCAAGTACAAATTTCGTATAGTGATTCAATGCTGTTTTGTATAATGATGTCATTCAATACACTGTGCGTGAGATGGTTCTGTTTAAATGTGCTGAAGTGTTAGTTATAGAGTCCTAGTGGAGATGTGCCACACATATTCCTCTATGACATGCTTGAATACAATAGAAACTTATGAAAGAAAAATTTAACCAAAGATTTAGTTTTCTTTTTGACACACTTACAAGCTCTCATGAATCCATGTGATATGGACTATTACCAGTAAAACCAAGTAAAGTAGGAGAGTTAAATTCTGAAGCTTGGAAATGCAGGCTTAATGGCTCAAAAAAAAAAAAAAAAAAAATAGAGTAACACTTGAATGTTGATATTCTTAAATCTAGGCAGCTGTAACTGAACACATGGTTGGATATGAAAATATATAACATAACATACAAAATCTGATTTAAATATGCTGTATAAAAATGGTAAAAAGACTGGTAGCTCAAAAAAAGAAAGTTAAGTAGAAATGAAAATGCTCTTGTATTAGAACAAGGTAGAAAAGCGCTTAATGAAGGATGGGTGAAACAAAACACATCAGCATAAACTCCTGACTTTGAAAGATAAAGACTTCCTCTTAGACACGGAAATCCCTAAGATACTGTGGGGTCATCCAGCCTACCCCTACAAGCTATATGGAATTATATAAATGATATAAGTACATAGCCCCATTGTCCAGGGTTCAGAGCTTTAAATTATTTTTTTACCAAGAGAGCCAAGTGTTTCTTGAAATATGCACAATGCTGGATCTTGGGATGGGAAAAGCAAGTTAGTTCTGGTACATCTTAGTTTTGGAAAGAGTTAAGATGAAGCAATGAAGGCCACCCCGGCAGGTTCCCTTACAGAGGTTCCATGTGCTGAACACAAAGCCTCTCTCTGGGCTTCTTTGTCACTTCACTTGTACATGAGCTTTATTCTCTCTGGCTGACTGTTCCAACAAGGTATGGTTCTATTCAGAAGGAGAAAGGAGAAAACAGATTGGAAGGCAACCAACAATGTCTGTAACAGGTGCCATGGTTGGTCCACCGTGGATCAGGCACCCACTCATTGACCAGCCGCTGTGTCTCCGAAGACAGAATCATGTAAGAAGATGGCAGCACTCATTTACACCTTAAGGTGAAGAAGTGGTGAAAGTAATATAGTTCCCCCAAACAAGGGAACTGTACCCAGAAGAAGAGATCCTCTATTAGTTACCTATTGCTGCTAACAAATTATCCCAAAACTCAGTGGCTTGAAACAAGAAACATTTACTATCAAAGAGTTTCTGTAGGTCGGGAATCGGGTGTGGCTCAGCTGTCTCAGACTCAAATCTTGTCTGTCACAAGGCTGCCATCAAGGTGCTGACCAGGGTTCAATCATCTTGAGGTTCAATAGGAGCAGATCTGCTTCCAAGCTCACTCCCATGGCTGTTGGCAAGCCTCAGGTCCTTGCTGGCTGTTGGTCCCTTGATTGGTAGGTTTTACAATAAGGCAGCTCACAACATGGCAGTTAGTTTTTCTCAGAGCAAGAGAGTGAAAGGGTGACAGAGGGTGTCCAAGACAAGAGCTATAGCCTTTTTGTAACTAATCTCTGAGGTGACATTGTACTACTTGTGTTGTATTCTATGCATTAGAAATGAGTTGCTAGGTCTAGCCCACATTCATGGGGAGGGAACATGAGATCACTGGGGACCCTTTTACAGGCTGCCTACCATAGGTTCCGAACAGGTAATACAATAAAAGGCCACTAGACTGAGCAGTGGCATGTTGAATCTAAGAAGTGATAATTACAGTTTAATACAAACAAGCTGACTCTAGAAAAACCTTGAGATTGTGATGATACTACAAGAATGTTAACATAAAATGTGCTAACAGGCGGTAGTAATGCATACAGAAGGTTTAAAATTTTTTATTAAATATGAAACAGATACAAAATGGTATTTATCAGATGTAAAGAATAATGATAAAATGAAGATACACGACCACGCCATCCAGTGTAAGAGAAAGGGAGTGATCATTACCTCTGAAGTTTCCAATGTCACCCTCAGTCCTCCCCTCCAGAGGTCATCATCATCCTGGATTTTGTGACCATTATTCACTTGCTCTTCTTCATAGTGTTATAGATATATGTGTCTTAGAAAGACCTTACACAAGATATTGTTTGGTTTCCCCCCCTGCTGACTTAATAGAAATGAAATCATACTGTACATGTTTCTCTGATTTGCTTCTTTCATTCAAGATTGTTTCTGAGATTTATCCATCTGACGTGTTCACACCGATGTTTTCAATGTGATCCCCAAATTCCTAAGCTCTTCGTATATTATTCTAATACAAAAGCAAACTCACTTTCAGTTTTTGAGCCACCAGTTTTCTCTTCACTTTTGCATACAACAATGTGCGGTTATACTACAACTCACCTATATATGATGTGGGTTAGTTCCATATGTCTGCACGTAAATAGTGCCGCTATGAACACCACTGACCTTGTTTCCTAGTATTCTTGTGCAAAAGTTTATCCAGGGAATAAACTTAGGAAAGCAATGGTTGGATCAAAGGTGTATGAATGTTCAACTTTAAGAGATAACGCCCCATTTTCCCCCAAAGTGGTTGAAGTGATTTACACTCCTATCTTCAATAAATAAATGTTCTACTTGTTTCCAATCCTATCCAATATTTGATATTATCTGTCTTGTAAATTTTTGTCAATCTGGGAGGCATAAAATGGATTTTCATTGAGGTTTTCATTTGCATTTCACATGGATTATATTTTTTTACTACATTGGCAAGTGCAATCCAGGGATCAAATGAGACTCAACTGTACATTCAAGTTTTAGCCATTATTCACATAACCATTTACAAATTATTGATACCTTAACTAATTGTCATACCTGAGCAAATTCTCACACACCATTTCTGCTGCCATAAAGGGTATACAGGTAAAGAAGGAGTGAATCATTAGGGGTTGTACAGATTTTGTTCCTGTTACAAACCCAAGCAGATGATGGTTCTTTTAAAGTCTTAAAATTTTCATACTCAGAGATTTACAGTGAAGTATTAATGAAGAAATTACTTCCCTTAGATGTTACTTTGTATGGTCAACACTGGATTGTAAACATGTTGAAGTTTGGATTGACTAAATTGTTAAATTCAGTGAGGTCACATCCTGATTGGACTACGCCCAAGAAATACGTTCCAGGACAAGTCAAAGTGCCAAGTATAATGCCAGCTGCAAATAGGGAAGAAATCAGGTGATCTGTAATAGCTGGTGGCAGCCCGTTCTTAGAGGCAGAGTAGGGATGGAACCTACCAAGCACTTGGATTCACTCTGTGATGAGCCTGGTCTCCAGGTGTCTGAGTGGGTCTGGCTTCGGAGGGACGCTAGCAGTGACAGAAGACAGTGGAAGGTGAGGGCTCCTACTGTTTGCACTTGGAGCTTTCTTCTGTCAAAGCTAGCACAGAAAATAGACCCGGATGACTTCTACTCATATATTGCTAGAGTATAAACATACAACATTTTTAAAAAAGCAATTTAGCACAGCCATGAAGAATTAAACGTGTTCCTATTTTTTGACCATGTATTTCCATCCTTAGGAATGTGCCCAATCAGAGGCGGAGGGAGAGAAGACTGGAACTGGGTGGAAAGAGAGATGGAGGGAAATGCAGGCAAGGGAAGTGAGTCTGTGCACACAAGTATGTGTGCACATGAGTGCAGGGGCAGTGTGGACAAGTGTGGATGGGCTCTGGGGTCCCAGCTCCCCTTCCTGTCAGCCCTCTCCCCTTACTCCCTTGCCAACTCTGGGCCCCAGCTTCAGGAGGGGTATTGCATGGTGGGTGGACAGCATGCTAAGCCTCCTCATATCATGGAGAACTACCAGTAACTTCAACATCATAGTTGGGTCCAGAATTTTCTTTCAACATCGCAAACTAACTTTTTGCCTATAATCCATTATAATCTTATGGGACTACTGTCATACATGTGGTTCCTCATTGATCTAAATGTTATATGGCAAACGTTGTAATGGACATCTGTACAAACAGAACTGAAAGAAACAATTCAGAGATGGTACTGAGAGATGCATTAAAGTGCTTTTATAGTGTACACACACATTGAAAAACCCTAATGTCCATCAACAGAGTAGTATGATAAATTCCATGTTGTCTAGGGGTAGAACAACGAGCAGCTAATGAGATGATTTTGAAGAACATTGAAGAACACAGGCATAAAAATTAAGGAAACCTCAGCTAAAATTGGTGTCAGGAAGGCCTGCAGAGGAAGTTCTCACCCCCTGCCACTCCTCATCAATTATCCCAAACAGGAAAAGACATACCTTGCATTTCCAAAAGGAAAATGTATCTACTTTACTACTCTGGAAGGAGGAAGATTTTCTTCTCCCCTAGCAACAAGTCCAGCCAATGGAAAATGCCACAACTGAGCCAATAAGTCATGGTCACCCTGAACTCTTACTTTCCTCCAATGAACTTTCATTTTTCTTCTGCTAATGACTTGTCAACCGAAGATTGTCATCATGAATTCAATGCCAAAAGAAGTTTCCAATTTGGTGTGCGATGAAGGGAAAGACTTTATTCAGTGACAACAGTTCATCTGTGAAAGAGCCCAGCTGTGTCTGGGTCCTCTCAATCATGAAACAGTGTGACTGTGAGTTGGCCTTGGTGTTTCCATTCTGGTGCTGCAGCACACAAAGGAAAACAATGTACATGCCATGAAGATAGAGGGGAAGCTGGTTCATAAAGCGAAGAGTTCCCACCCTCAGTCCTGGATTGATCCGTTCACATGCAAATGAGGACTTCAAATCATTACAGTTTGATTGGCCAAAACAAAAAACAAAAAAACACCCCACTATCCTGATTGGATGGAATGGAGCCACTCTGATTGGTTAGCAAAGATTGGATGGAAAAAGATACCAGTTCTATTGATTTAGTTTGGTCTTTAGGAGCTCATATAAAGGTTGACTCAGGTTGGAGAAGCAGGATGCTTGGCAGCAAAGTCTGTGGCTTTTCTCTGAAATGCAGCTCAAAGCAAACAATGACTGCTCGCCTCCGGTTATAAATTTGAGCCCAATTAACGATGAGTCCTTTTTGGTAGGTATGTTTTTCTCTGGGTCAGCACTTCCTTGCCCCTCTCTCCTTTCTCATGTATAACGCCTCTGGGTAGCTCTGTGCTTGCTAGAGGAGACGTTGCCTGATTCATGAATTGCTGAGTAAAGCCAATTAGTTCAAATTTACTAAGTTGAATTTTTATTTTTGGGCATGAGAAATGCTCGCAAAATTATATTAAATAAAAAGCAGGCCATAAGACCACATATACAGCATTATTAAAAATTTCTAAGAAAAAAAACTGCACGTTTATTTTTTAATCTGTAAGAAAGTTAATGTGTGAGTGGTGCGATAACTGCTGATTGAAATATTCTTTACTTGATCATAAGCTTTCAAATGTTCCATAATGAACAGATGCTATTTTTATAATGAGGAAAAATATTAAGTATATGTTAAAGTCCCATTCCTGCATTTTAACTGGGCCCTGGAAGCAGCCTGGCTCTTGTCATCCCAACCTCAGCCAAAGGCGCACCCGGGCTCTCCAGCTTCTCCCTGCCTGCGACCGGGCCGCACTGCCCTCGTTCTGCCCTCTCGCTTCTCCCCGCGCTTCCCTTTCTCCTCTTTTGAAACAGTTCAATTTTCTGTACTGTCCACAGTTTTTACAACACATTGCTTTTCTCACCAAAAAACACACAAAAACAAACCAACCTGCAGAGACCGCACGACCCTGACTCGCGGCGCCAGCGCGCCCCCGCACGGCCGGCCAGGGCCGGCACCTCCGCGAGCTCTCGCCGCGCCCTCTCCGGCGCTCCGCTGCTTCCGCCTTCCGGCCGCCGTGGACTCTGCCCTGCGCCCGCGCTCCCTAGCCAGTTATGGCTCCGCTGCGCTTCTCTGCCAATGTGTCCTGGCTGTTCCCCGAGCTGCCCGACCTCCCTGCGCGGTTGCGGGCAGCGGGCAGCTCGGGCTTCGATGCCGCCGAGGTCGCCTGGCCGTATGCGGAGCCGCCGGAGGCGCTGGCGCACGCGTTGCGAGAAGCCGGGCTGAGGCTGGTGTTGATCAACACGCCTCCGGGTGCGCGGTGGGGCTCGAGGCCGGGAGCTGGGGGCCGGGTGGTTGAGCAGAGAGCTGAGGCCCGTTCTCTCTGCAGGCGATCGAGAGAAGGGGGAAATGGGGCTAGGGGCCGTTCCCGGAAGGCAGGCGGCCTTCCGAGAGGGGCTGGAGCAGGCTGTGCAGTACGCCAAGACTCTGGGCTGTCCCAGGTATTCATTCTATTCTTTCCTCCTCCCCCTCGATGACCCAAGACCCTGCCGCATGTGGTTCGGGGTGTGGGAGATAAGGACCAGGTGTTGAGGCTTAGAATTAGAAGTCTGAGTGCACTGGTACTTCTCCACCCCTGCAGTCCCCATCCGTTGTAAATTGCCTTCGTATTTTATTTGTGTGTCATTCTCAGTTGGCAACTCTTTCATGCTTCTTTCCTGCCGAGATCCCATGCTGGGAGCTCAGCCTGACCAGGGAGATAGCAAAGTAAACAGAAAACGGAGGAGGGCTCCATTCAAGGATGGGTCAATTCACAGAGGCGGTAGGAGCAGAGTAGGCACCGACCATCGGGAATTAGAGAAAGCTTACTACAGATACTGTTCAACTGGGTCTTAAGTAGTAGGCATTAGCGTGATATAAGGAGCAGTCCAGGCAGGGATGCAATGGCCAGAGGCAAGAGGAGGCGTGGTGTGTTCAGCAGAGTTCAAGTGGTAGCTTGTTGGGGTTGCATGTGGCTGAGAAAGATCAGGTGATGGCCAGGGAGGTGAAGGCTCCAAGTGGGCTGATCAAATATAAAATCCTGACGGTCAAATAGGCCGAGAACTGCCAACATTATTGGTGGAGGTGGGGGTGGAGGGAGACAGAAATCAGGTGAGCAGCAAAGAAACAGATGCAAGACGTAGAGACAAATGCTAAGGGTCAAAGTAATTTCTAAAAGGTGAGACTTAAGCTATGTTTGTAGGCTGAGGTTGAAAGTACAGGGAGGGTTAAGTGAAGGACTGAGGTTTCGGAGGCAGAAGGATGTGGAGGGTGGGTTGACCCTCAGAAGGGCTGTGGGGAAGGACGTGGCCTTAGCCTTAGGCTGACCCAGGAATGTGAGGCTTGAGCTTCAGGCCAGGAGGTATGGACTGGAGACCAGGGGGGCCAGCATGGGTGGAGAGCAGCTCTAAGAGGTACACATCAAGGGCAAGGGAGTGAAGGCCCTGCCTCTGGGATGGCCTCTGCAGCCCCTGCAGCCCCACTTCTCCCACAGGATTCACCTGATGGCTGGCCGAGTACCCCAGGGTGCTGAACGAGCAGCAGTCAGGGGTGAAATGGAGACAGTTTTTCTGGAGAACCTGAGGCATGCTGCTGGGGTTTTGGCTCGGGTGAGATGACAGTGAAAACACAGACACACACTACCATGAATGTGTCCGAGTGGGTGCAGAGAGGGGTGCACAGTGTGGAGGGCAGCCAGGCACAAGGTGGGGCACTGGCCCAGGTCAGAGGGATTGGTGAGGGGCTTGACCAGTTACTGAAAGAGGACAAACCTGGGGGAAGAGCTCTATTCACAGATCCAACATGGTGCTAGGAGAACCTCGTGGGACTGCTGGAGCCCATTAACACCCGCATCACTGACCCCCAGTACTTCCTGGATTCGCCCCAGCAGGGTAGGACCCTAGCCCTGTGCCGCCTCCTGTCCCTTTGATCCTTGTGCTTTTTTTGAGTGTCATGGGCCCCTCCTGGTTTCTCTCCCAGCGGCAGCCATCTTACAGAAGGTCGGAAGGCCCAACCTCCAGTTACAAATGGTATGTGGGGAAAAAGCAGCACTTATTGGAGGGCCCGTGTTCTCCAAATCTGGGAACTGGTGGAGGTTGAGGGGTGTTCTGACTGTAGTCATCTCTGCCCAGGACATATTCCACTGGCAGATCATGGATGGGAATCTGACAGGGAACATCCGGGAGTTCCTGCCCATTGTCGGTGAGAGGGTCCCTTTCTCGGCTCCGTCCTCCTCGGCTGTGCTGCTTTCTCTGTCCTCCCACACTTTCAAGCTGCTGCACCTGTCCCTCAGCCTTCAGCAAGAGCCTGGGCCTCACATTTGCCCATATCTGTCCCCAGGACATGTGCAGGTGGCACAGGTCCCAGGCCGGGGGGACCCTGGCAGCCCTGGAGAGCTGAACTTCTCCTATTTATTCCAACTGCTGGAAGATGAGGGCTACAAAGGCTTTGTAGGTTGCGAGTACCAGCCTCAAGGTGAGGGTGGGCCAAGGTTCCAGGCCTGGCCTGGGGGAAGGGAGAACAGGAGGGGCAGGTACTGGACAAAGGCTGTTTTCCTCCTTTTGGGTTGAGAAGCCGCTGCCTCCTTCTCCCTGCAGGAGACACAGGGGAGAGCTTGAGTTGGCTCCGTTCCTACTGGGATAGGCAGGGCCACCCACAGGCTGGCCAGTGAGGATCTGCAGTCCACCCACATGCCTGCTGGGACAGTGAGTTGAGCATTCTGAGTATCCTCTGAATTAAAGACAACCTGCTAAACATTTTCATATGTGTGTGTTATTAGGGACGGGGGGACACACAGTGTCTAACTCTTTGCTTTCTCAGGATTGCTTCCCTCCTATTGAGAAGAGACACAGCTCACGCTCACGTCCTCCAGTCTGTGCAGTGTTGCTGTGGAGATGGGAGCACTTTGAGTCCACCTCCTCATGTACAGATGAGACACCAGTGTCCAGAAGCAAAGAGACTTGCCCATGCTCACAGGTGCATCAAAGGCAGGGCTGGGACAGGGACCAAGGTGTCGTCTCAGTGGCAATGTCCAGGAGGGATGTCCCAGTGGGAAACGAAGACCAGAGAGCTCAAGGTAGGAGGCAGGTGGCTTGGAGGCAGGATTCAAGCAGAGGAGCTCCAGGGTGAGTACCTGCCACCCAGTGTAAACAATTCCTGGGACTCTTACCAGGTGAACAGGAAGGAGTCCCCTTTTGGAAGGGCCCAGGGGCCCAAGGAGATGGGAACCTCAGGGAGTTGACCTGACCTTCTAGAACCCTGGGTTGGTCAGCAGCTGCCAGTGTTCAGGGAGGGCAGCCCCTGCTGCCAGGCTGGGGCTGCAGACCCCCCAAATATACTCACAAATCCTTTGGTATCCCTCAGTGTCCAGGCTTGTGCTGGGTCACAGAGGGCCAGTCAGTCCTGCTTCAAGTGGGTAACCTTAGAGATCCATGATTCAAGGGACAGTGATACTCAGCGGTCCCTCCCTCAGAGGAGACGGGTCCAGAGGGTGAAACAGGCTGTGTTGATGACAGATTCAAGGTGATGGTAGGTGGAGACCAGCTGGGCAGGGGGACTCTCGCTGTCCTGGGGCTGTACTGGGAAAGGCTCTCGGAAAACCACTGTCAGAGACTGTGAGGAACACAGTGGGGTACATTGGTGAGAGGAAGGCAGGGGTAGGGCATTTGGGGTACAGCCTCCCACCAGGCTGACACAACACGCCTCACCCCCTGTTCTCACCGTCTTTCCCAAGTGGGAATCCAGAAATACTAGCACAAAACAGTCAGTGAACTTCTGGTTTAGCACAACCTGCAGCAAAAGACAAAATGAGATGGGGGACGAGGTTTGTCTCATCCGAGGAAGCACAGACCCTCCCTGAGGGCATCCTGGGAGCGAGGGGGACCAGCCAGAAGGACTGCTTCCATCTCCACACCTGACTGCACCTGCACTCCATGGTCACCCAGAACCTCATCTCCAAATTGAACCCCATAGTCATCCTCACTGGCCCCATGAGCCTGGTCAGCCTCACCAGACTGAAGGGAAGGGGGCCTGACTGGAAGGTTCCTGAAGTCATCTATCCAGGGGCCCTGCACAAAGTTGGCACTGAGGCCCAACACTGAAGGAGTGCTCTGCCCTTGATATGACCCCTCCTTGCCTTCTGTCCTGTCCCAGATCCTGTCTCTGACCTCTCCTGGGACCGTCCCCTCCTATCTGTCTGCTCCTTGTGCTCAGCTTCACAATCTCTTCTGGGGCGATTTCTTCTACTCCCAGGGCTGCAGCAGTGACTCCCGTTCATACAGATGCTGCCCAGATCTCTCTCCTGAGCGCCAGTCCCTGATGTCCACAGAAACCTTCTGAGCTGTAGTCTTAGAAGGTCCTTGTAAACCTCAGACTGAACACCTTGCCCTTCACCAAGCTCACTCCTGCTTCAGCATTCCCACCCCAGGGCTGCGTCCTCTGCTCACGCCATCCACACTGCTGCAGCCCTTCACTGACAACCTTGGTTTCTCCAGATGACCTTCAGAACACCTTGAAACTAATCTTCCCCACAAGCACTAGGCTGCATCACCGCAAACCAACTGCTACTTTTTCTTGTGAAGTCGTCTCTTGGGTGTCCCCTTTCCTGGGTCTCCTTGGGCCCATCTTTCTAGTCCCTAAATCCCCCCACGTGTGTGCCCACTGCCATAGCTCTTTTCTCTCTCCCTGTCCTTCCCAGCGGTGCTTTCAACCTCTACCTGGGGACCTGGTGAAAAGGCAGATTCTGAATCCGTGGGCCTGGAGTGGGGCCTGAGAGTGCATTCTGGTATGCTCCCAGTTGGTACTGATGCTGCTGGTATGATGGCCACACTAGGGTGGGGGTGGGGGTAGGAGAGGTCCTTTCTGGGACTTCGGCATCCAAGAGCAGCCACTGAGGAGGTTCCAGAACTTGGCCCTCAGGATGTCTAGCCAAGGAAGGTTTGTGTGTTTGTGAGCTTTTGAAGGCAGAGCTCTAGGTTGTTCTCAGTGAGTGAACCACACGCCATGGCTTGCTGCTCAGTGCTCATGGCTTTTTGTTTTGTTTTTCTACATGTCTATTTGCAGTCTCATCCATCAAACTCCAAAGCAGAGCTTGTTTGATCAGGCTAGGTTCCTTGAGGGGAACACCTGCCCTTTCTCTAATGAGGAATTCCGGTGACTCCCACCTTCTAGAGAAGGGTCAAGGGAACCTACCAGATACTGAGTTCCCAAGTCTGGGCTCTGGAAATGGCGACAGCTCTGGGGAAAGCGGCTCAGGAGAACCTTGATCAGGCTCTGGTACCAGGAGACCGTCATAGACAGGAAGCAGTCCTGGGGGAGGGTGCACAGGCCTGGGTCTCCTGTCCCAAAGCCACCCTGCACGCACCACCCTGGCTGCCCATGGATTCCTAACATCCATCCCAGCCCCTTCTGACCCACAGTTCCATACCAGCTGGGGGTCAATGTCCCCAATGGATTTGGCATGGACTGCTTCCAGGAGCTCCTCCAGCTCAGCCAGGGCCAAACGCCCCCCGAGCCGCAGCCGATCAGGCCCTGGGGGCTCCAGCAAGAAGAGGCGCTTCCAGAGGGTGTCCCTGCGGCAGTGCCCTCCAGCTAGCCGGACCAGCTGCGCCAGCCGAGACCGAGCCACGCCCACCTCTGCAGCCAGTGGGGGAAACAGAGGAGCTGGTCCAGGGGCCAGACCAACCCCTGAAGCCTCCCTAGGGCTACCAGCTGAGCTCCCAGGAACCTCTGGCTCAGGGGAAAGTCTGGGTGGCTTCCGGAAACGGCGCAGGTCAGCAGTTAGTCTGGGGAAGAGCTCTCGTTGGCTGGTGAGCACCACAAAGAACTGCAGCCTGGGGTGGGGAGGAGGCAAGAGTGTAATGGTTACGGCAGGAGACATACAGGGCAAGGGCAGAGGGCAAACAGGGCAGTGGGCACATTCAAGGTGGGGGATCTGCTTACCGCAGAACATGTCGCTCAGCCTCTCCTTGTTCCTCAAAGGGTGCAGCACAGTGACAGACAAGCAGGGACACATCGAAGTCATCCTGGTGCCGAAGTCCCTCAGAGTCTAGGTAGGAGCCAGAGCTGTGTGGTGGGGAAAAGATGTCAACCCTGAGGTTCTAATGAAGTCAACCTCACTTCTGCCCAAGAAAACAGGGGTCTCCTTACTGCAAGAGTAGCCCTGACTGCAGCTCCACCAGAAAGCACTGGTGTCCCCCTCCTCACCTGTGCCATGCCGACACCAGGGCATATTCATTATGTTCTGGGCCCCCTGGCCGGGCCATTCGCAGTGGCTTCATGTGGTAGGAGCTGGCATGGTCAGCCACATAGTTGTACAGCTGGTGTGCAGCAATGAGTGGTGTGGGGAGCTCCAGGGTCCCTAAGGGGCAAATTACAGGAGACAGTGAGCCTGGGATAGACACACCAACCTGGTGGGTTAGAGGGGGGGAGTCCCTAAGGCTCTGACTGACAGGCAGCTTGGTCTGCCTTTCTGGGGAGCTCCTAAGGTCCTGTGAAAATTAACATGGGACAAAGTGGCTCAGGACAGACAGTGGGCAGGGTACACGACATAGGATCTAAACTTCGATATGAAATATACTGTGAAGAAGTTAAGACAGAGATGTGGGGACAGGGTCCAAGTGATATGAGGCATTGACAACATGGGACAGAAAGATGAGTTCTGGCCCTAGAAAGTTGTCCCACCAGTTCACACCTTGTGGCCTGTTTTTTGGGGGGTTTACTGGCTTGCCCTTGGGCACTGACCTTGATAAACGTGATTGCGACCGAAGTGGGGCCCATCAGGGTGATGGGCCAGGAAGTGCCGCAGAAAGGTGGTGAGATGGTAGCCATGCCGCAGCACCAGGTGGGCGCCCAGCACATGCTGGTGCACGAGGCGCAGGTGGAAGTCATAGCTGAACGAGTGCACATGCATCAGGTCCCGCACCTTGTCACACTCCTCAGTGAAGAGCATGGACAGCTGGGGAGGTGGCAGGGGCTGGGTCAGTAAATGGAGTGCAGGCTGCCAGCACATTCCCACTTCCCTCTTCTTGTATGGGAAAAGACAGCTCAAGATTTGCCCTGTTGCTGTGGGCTCCCTCCACCAGAACAGCTCTGGGAAGTCCTCATTACATTCCCTTTTTTTATACTGTATTGTCACTGTTTATATGGAACTGACCATTCTGAGGTGGGATTTTTCTTTAACCTGTATCCCCGAGTCCACTAAAGTCTGACACAGATTCATTGATGCGAAGATACTTGTTGAGTGCCTACCTGGTAATGTTCTAGATGCTGGGAATACACTGGGAAACAAGTCCTGCCCTCGGGAGCTTCCATTTGAGTGGCAGGGAGATAAGACGATGAACAGTAAACAGCGTAAATGAGTACACAGTACGCTAGAAGATAGTGTTGTGGAAAACCAAGAAGTAAAGCGGCTGCCATTTTAAACAGGGTGGGCAGAGTAGGCCAGGTGTGTAATTTTTACTATCAGGAAGTTTTTGCTGGCCCCTTACCATCTCTCCAGCTTTATTTTCCCATCAAACTACTGGCTCTTCCCAAGTACTGCACACAGACTCTGCCCTTTTGTACCTGCTGCTCTCTTGGCCTGGAATGCTGCTGTCCCTGACCCCCAAGCCTGGCTTACTCCTTACTGGTAAGCTTTGTCTGGGACATCCTGCCAAGGCAAGGCTAGGCCAAGGTGCGTCTCCTCTAATTGATCTGTGAAGGAAGGAAGGAAGGAAGGAAGGCAGGCAGGCAGAGAGACGGAGCTGATGCTTCTGTTGGTGGAAATCACCATCACTGAAAGGGTGTTAACCACTGGCTCTATGGTGCTGGAATGGCAGAATCTACGTGAGCACTTCTCTGGGGACCTGACGCATAGGAGTTAATAGGAAAGGACACACATGACTGTAGAAGAAGCAACCTAGGAGTCAGAGTAGCTGCTTAATCTTGGGTTAAGTCATAATCTATCTGCTTCAGTTTCCTCACCCACCGTAGAGATAAAGTTAAGAGGCAGTGTGAAAAACACAATGGCCAAGAATGACCTTCAGAGTCAGAGAGACCCAGTACTGCCCCCAACTAGCTCTGTGCCCTGGGGCAAATTAGTGAACTTCCATGAACCTCAGTTTCCTGATCTGTACAGCAGGAATAAAACTCCTCTTCACTTAGTGTATATACTAAGCACTTAATAAACAGTAGCAATTTAGAAATCTAAGTAGGGTTAGAGATTAGCTATGTGGAGGCAGAAAGCACCAAGCTGGATGGAAATCAGGGGGCAGGGAGCCAGAAGGACCTCAGGAAGCTCGAGAGTAATGGGGGTGGTTCCTTCCTGCCAGTACTACAGCCCAGTGTGAAGGACCATCTGCCCATTCACAGCTCCTTCTGAACACTGAGGCTCACGTAGGTTCCCGCACACAGTCACCAAGCTTTTCTGGATCACACTATCCTGTGACGACTGGACTAGGAATCCACACCCCAGTCAAAGGCAATCTTATGTGGGCTGGATATGAGCTGCCCAGGTATAAGAGGGGTCTATGTTGTCTGCGCTGGAGGGTGACAGACTGGGACCAGGCAGCTCCTGACCTCTCGGAAACTAAATGTGACACCAAGGCAGGCATGGGCCCTGGAAGGACATGCGAAGCAGCCTGACAGAGCTGAGCGAACTCGCTTACGGGGGCTTCAGGTCCTTGACCTCACTCGAACGTCTCTCTTATCTGAGCCCTCCTGAGTGCTTGGCCCTCGTGTGGCGCAGGGGCCCCACCTTGAGGCAGACAGACAGGCACAAATAACTCAGTGACAGATATACGTGTGGATGGGAACTCCAGCCCACATTCTAAGTGTCAGTGGCCACACCGACAATGCCAGGCTACCCCCAGCTCTCGGATGGGTCAGCACTCCCCATGGCACCGACCCACCCACGTGTCAGATTACCTGCTGCGCTCAAAGGTCCACACTGTCTACCAGCTATGGTTATGGACTGGCCACAGTGCCAGGCTATCAGTGCCAGAATGACCATGGCCAGACCAGCCACTGTGCTGGACAGCCTTCTGCCCTCTTGCTACAGCTCAATACAGCTGTGGACCACCTGCAGAGTGACACTGGTGATGGTCTAGTCACCCTAGCCAGCCACAGCACCAGATCATCACTGAGCCAGACGGCCCGTGCATTCCTCTTGCTGGCCACAGGGCCCCGGGGATACACTGACGAGGCCTGGGACCCCACGTTCCCATCCCCACCACACACCTGAGAGTTGACGGCTTGCCCCATGGGGATTCGGGAACACTCTAGGGCAAACTGTTTCACACAGAAGTAACAGCCCTGGAGAGAGGATGAAAATGAGGTCAGGAGGGCATGCGCCAGGTGGGTCGGGCTCTCCCCACTCAGGGCTCCTCCTGCTCACCTGGAAAGCCAGTTCCATGAGGATGATGCCCCCGGGCAATGCCCGCTGCAGGTGGTAGGTGGTGACCGGAGAGCCAGTGCTCTGAAGAAAGGAAAAAAGATGGGTTCAGGGCAAGGGGTGGGGTTCACCGGCTTCAGATCAACAGGGAAGAAGTCTCTTGGGACGGTGACTTTAATGGTGTCAGGCTGGGATCAATGACCTCAGTCTTCACCCAGGGTCACTGACCTCCGGCCTTGGTGAAATAATTCAGACTTAGTGACACTGGTATCTGGGCCATCACTGACTTTTTTCACTGTTGGGGAAGGTAAATGATGATGTGTTACCTTGGGGCTCCCGTCAGTCTTGGTCTTAGGGCAGGAGAAGGAGCCCCGACCCTCTGTTCCAAGGAAAGCCATGGCCCGCAGCCGGCTGGTGCTGCAGAAAAGGAAGAGAGACGAGACATGGCAGGCCAGTGGGGCGAAGGTTTATGGCTATAAGAGTCACAGTCATTTCATGTGGAATTGTCTGTAGGCGAGGAGATGGCCCGGAGAGGGAAGGATCTGCTCAGGCACCACAGAGAGTGACTGGCAAGGCTGGGGCTGGAGTCCAGGTCTAGACTGCGGGGCAGGGCTCCCTCCACAGTAACTGCTGCTTTATGGGGAAGTGTGAGCAGTGCTCAGGCAGAGGGGGCGACCAGGCCTTTTCTACTTGTGAGAGGAGGGTAGGGCCACAGAGGCTGCTGAGGCAGACAGAGGCCACATAGGCAGACACCCATGAGGGGATGCAGATGTCTGCTCGCTGGGGGCCTGAGATTTCATTAGGAAAACTCAAGGAGATGCCTGACACGTGGTTAGGTGCCCTCCCCTCAGAGGGAAAAGGGGCTCCCTCCTGCCTAGGGAATGGTCCTTTCAGCACTCCCCAGGCCTACTGTTCTTCATGACTCAGCTCAGAGGCAAGGGGAGAAGAGAAACAGGGAAAGTACTGTGAACAATAAAACAGAAAGGGCCAGCGGGCCCCAATCATCATACTTAGGAAGTACGAGCCGCCAGAACTCGTGGGGGGTGGTGGTGGTGGTGAGGGGTGGGGGGATGTCTAAGCCTCTGGTGTAAAGAAATGTCCCCTTTAATCCTTAAGGAAACAGGGACACAGCCTAACTAGTGCTTGGTGGTAGTTCAAGACTGGTGACAAAGGAAGGCCTGACTTTAAATTTTGCTCTAGAAACATTTTTAAAACTAGTGTATCTTTCGCTTTAAAAAGGAATTCAGATTTCTGATAAATGAATACAAAATAAGCAAACTGAAGTCTCTCAGAGAAGCTCCTACAGCTGGGACCTGGCCAAGGGTAGCCAGCTGAGCAACTCCTTCTCCGGTTGTCACTGAGAAACAGGGCGTAGGGTCCCAGAGGCACAGGCCTGTCCTCTCTTCCTGAGGCCTGGAAAAGAGGGGCAGCCGGGAGGTGGAGAGCTGGTTACAAAACGCAAAGCAGTTGGAACTGGCTTTCTGGTCCAAGGTGGTGTCTTGATTGAGGAACTACAATTACATTTACCAGCTTGAAAGGGCATCAAACTAAAAACAGAGAGGAGAAAATAAACTCACAAATCCAGAGACAGGAAAGTAACTATGTGACATGAACAGATACTTTTCCACCAGCCACTGGGAAGGAGCTGGATCACAGAATCAGGCTCAGATGTTGGGAAGAGCACAGAGCAGGGCCACGGAAATGGGGATTTGAGATCTGATACAGGAGAAAAGGTGGTTGTGGACTTGTCACTGAGCTCTGGGGAGGTGGAAAGTGGTGGCAGGGGGGCTGCCTACTTTCCAAGACTCCTACCTGTGACTAGTGGCCAGTGAATGAACGTGACCAAGAACGGGCTGGAGGGCAGTGGTATAAGTAGGCCCAGTGCAGTGGTTCTTGGTGAGAAAGACCACTAACTTCAGTGAATGAAGGACTTCCTGGGTCACGAAGCATGAGAACCTCAGGAGAGGTCAATGGGTGATCAGGACAGGAATCATTAAGACCCGGGTCCGGAGCATGTAGCAGGTCCGTGTGCATGCACGTACACCAGCATGTGAGCATGTGGGTTGTATGTGTACACAAGCTCTGTGAGGATGTACACAGTTCTGTGAGTTCCCTGTGATGTGTGACAATTATAGGACGTGCGTGAGGGCTACATGGAATAAGTGTCCAAGGTCCTCGTATACGTGTGCTGACCTGGTGGGGTGAACACGCACAAGGCCCGAGCTGTCCTCACAGAACCCATGTGAAGAGAGGAAAGGCGAGTGGCCACACCTGCAGTGGAGGAGGGGAGGAGAGAAGGAGGGGGAGGAGGAGATGGGCTCACCTGCGGGCGGGTGACGGGGGCCTCAGCGGTACCAGCGCAAAGCCCATGCTCTGCAGATACTGCACGTACTGCTGCAGGAAAGCCAGGCTCAGCTCCTTCAGCCAAGGCTCCTCACGGGTGCCTGCTGGAGGCACCTCCAAGGCCTCACAGCTTGAGGGGGCCTCTCGGCTCCCAGGCCCTGACTCAGGGCGATGGCGCCGCTGCAGGAACAGAAATTAAGAAAGGCTCTACTCGCTGTTAGCCACCCTGCTGGAGGTGGAGGGATGGAGGTCACTGTGGGGTAAAGAGAGGTACCGGGGGGAAATCCAGGAGTCTTGAGCCTCACCTGCCCCTCGGGGGGCCCACAGGTCTCTGGGGGCCCATGCAGCCAGGCAGCTGGGTCAAAGAGCAGGGCTGTTGCACAGTAATGTACCAGGCGGGATGACTGCTTCAGGGTCTCCAGCTCCCCAGCCTGGGAAAATGGGGCAGTGAGCACCAAAGCGGTGGCCAGGGAAGTGTCACAGGATGCTCCGGAGGACGCAGGTTTGGGCTACTCACACTGATGGGCATGCTGGCTGGGGTGGACCGCTGCTGCCAGGTTACAAACAGGTTCTCCATCTTCATCTGACGCTCCAGCTCTGGGGGTTGGAAGCATTAGTAGTGGCCCCCAGGACCTGCCATCCCTCTCCCTCCCAGACTCCACAGATTGCCCGTGCCCACTATCCAGCCCCAGTGCCCTCACCTCTGCGCTCTGTCATCTTGATCTCCAGGAACTGTTGTCCGTGGTAGGTGACAGGATCGGGGGGTCTGGGCACAGAGCCGAGTAAGGCACTGGGGCGAGCAGTGGTGATATCCCTCAGGGCCTCATCGAAGGGGAACGTGTCTAGGGGAAGGGAGCCCCCGCCCCGAGAGGACCCACTCAGCCGGCCTTGCTCACGGCTCAGAGGGGGGCTTGCACTCCGGATGAGGGTCTCTGCATCCACTGTTGGCAGGAGGAATGGGTTTGGCTCCTGAAAAAGATGGAGCCTCACAATGGGTGCATGGCCTTTCTCCTCAGACCTTCTCTCCTGCCCAATGGCCTCTGCTCTCAGACTCCCCCTCCTTAATACCTCTGCCCTTAGTCTGTCCCCTCTCCCCGCTTCCCAGCTGGTACTTCCTTAAACCAACCCCTCAGAAGCCAGAACCAGAGGAAGGAGCCTGAGCAGCAGGCACCTTTTCATCCCGCACTGGGAAGTCCAACTGGCCATAATGATGGAAGAGTCCCAGCTTCTGGCTGAGGAGGCAGAAGACGAGGTGGGCGCGTGCATTCTGCCACTGCACGAGGCGAGCCAGCGCTCGGCCCAACGCTGCTCCCAGGTCTGGAGCCCAGTTGTAAGTCAGCAGCTGTAGCTGCAAGTCAGAAGTCAAGGTCAGTGAGGTCACAGAACCTCTTCTCCCACCCAGCGCCTGGCCCCACATCTACCTTCTTATCCACGACCTCCAGGAGCAAGAACCTCTGCCGGGGAGCATTCCGCCCTGAGCTCCCGTCCCCTCCTGGCTCGAAGCGCTGCAAAGCTTTGGCAGCTACAGGGTGGGGATGGGGGAATCTCAGTGAGGGTCTGGAGACAGAGCCCCCTCAATCCCATCCTGCCATCTGCAGGATCAGAGACCAACCCTTCAGTCACTCTAAACCCATCCTCCCCTAGGCCATGCGCTCACCCTGCTGGGTTGGTCTCCTCCACTGCAAGAAGCTCCTTCCCAGAAGCAGCAGATGCCGCTCAGCTGCAGGGCGGGGCGTTGGGCCCAGCTGTCCAAGGGAACAAGGACTGAAGACATCTGGCTCTGAACTCCTAGTGGGAGGGGGGGACATACAGAAAGCAGACTGCTCAGTCTCATCTCCTGGCATCACCTCCCTGAGCCTAGGCCCCCACGCAGTTCAGCCCCCATGGGACCCCACACTCACAAATGCTGCTCAAAGACACGAACACTGGTGTCTCCAGCCATTGAGGTGACCACAGTGGTGAACTCAGACAAGATGGATGGCAGGAGGAACCGGGACACCATGTGGGTGGAGCTCCTGGACACTGAGGCGCAACCTGGACCCAGGGTAAAGAAGTCATGGTGGAGCTGCAGGATGGGGACCAGGCTGAGGATGGGAGTGGGAGGCGGGGGGTCTCACCAGTCTGGACCATGAACTCCATCCAGCGCTGAGTAACGTGCGCGAACACAGGCTGCAGGGTCCCCACCTCGCCCTCTTCCAGCTGCATGGTCTGGCGTCTGAAGACATAGCAGGAATAAGAACCTCACACTGACACCTCACATGTATGTGTTTGCATAAACACAAGGCCCACCTGCGGTTTCACACCACACCCCCCCGACACAACACACACATGCACCTTTGTCTCTGGGCTCCAGTTTCTGAGCCTGCTGCCCGCTCAGTTCCACCTGGAGTTCGAACGTTTTCAGTTTTGTGACGCCTCCGGCCCCGAGTGTCTTCTGGCCGATCCAGGACAATGTCATCGGTTGTTTTGGGGGAACCCAAGTCCCCAGATTCTGTTTTACTCTGAAAGCAATGCAGTGAATGAGGAGGGGCTACTGGGAAGGGGAACAGGGTGGAGGATGGAGGCATCATGGAATGGTAACAAGAGCCTAGAGGACATGGAGGCCCAGGTTCAGCCCCAGTTTCACTGGAGGCTGACTAAGCAGACCTGGGTAAGCTGCTCAGCTTTCCTGAGCTCCAGCTGCCTCACTGGTAGAAGCTCTGCTAATCTTGCACGTTGCAAGGATATGGTAAGTGGAAGTGAAGGCACCTCCTAAGCTGAGGCTCTCAGAGAATTTGCCGCATTCTGCAAACTCCTACCCAAGGGACAGAGTAGTTTTATATATTTAACAGGGGATCTGAGGCAAGGCCTGCAGGGCAGTGTAGGTGGAACTAGCAGGCAGCAAGAAAGCAAATGCCAACTTCACCACTTCCTCCCATTCCCCCATTACCAGCATATCCCAGAAGCTACGCCGGCCAGCTTTGCTGGGGGGAGTCACAGGCTCCCCAGGAGCAGGCCCAGGGGGAAAGGTGCTAGCGCAGCCTGTAGGACTCTTGGTTTCCAACGACACACTCCTGAGACTTCCTGTGGACACCAGACAACACAGATGTCTGTCACTAACCATCTGTCAATCCCCACAACCTAGCCTCAAAATTGGCATGACAGTGATTTGACACTCCCTCTACAGGGTAGTGAATGACAGTGTCTGCTATTGATAGAGCATGGCTGCAGGTGTTTGTGTGAAGTGCATTTCTGATATTTTCCTCTCAAGGCGGGTGAATTTAAGCATGGGTACATTTCTGCTGATGTAGGGAAGGCAAAGGACAACTGCAAATATGTATTTCAGATGGAGCCTTTGTGATGTCTTCCTAGACTCCTGCACCTGAAACACCATCCTGCCTGGATCTGTGACACTCTCTGGCCCCCACATACCTGGGGACATGTCCTCTGTGCACAGGGAGGCTGGCAGTAGCCGCAGCTCCATGATGGCATCAGCCAGGGCCTGGCGAGCTGCTCCGCGGAGCTTCTCTTCCAGCTGTACAATACTGATATTCCCTTTTTCCCAAACATCCAGTCGAAGCCGTGGGCCCCCATTATGAACTGGAGGAAAGAAGGAGGTCACTTGAGGGTGCCCCCAGTTCCTACAGCATTAATTAAACACCCCTCCTGTAACCAAGCTGAGTCACCTGAAGAACTGTCTGGCATGACTGGGCAGCGAGTGACCTGGGTCAGCTCCTCAAATTCCTCCTCTTGCAGATCTGGGGGCCCCGGAGAAGGGGGGGGACACGATGCCAGTGAGATGGGGGCCCCTCCCTCGTCCACAAAGGCTAGAGTGATGCAGGCAACTCCTGGGTAGAAATCCACAGAAAAACTCAGGTCTGGGACTTACAGATCCCCCTGCCTCCCCACACCCCCTGCTTAAGGGCAAGGCTGGGAAAGGCCCTCTCAGTCACAAGACTGGGAAGGGCTTTCCCACACCTGGTAGTCCCCACACTGTACCTTTGCCCCCAGTACCCTGTCCACCAGGCTTGTTATACAAGTAAATGTCCAAGTCGGGGAGGCTGCCCTGTGGTGGGAGTGGATGCTGGGGAGAGAACAGCCAGAGGCGACTAAGACTAGGCAAGTGGGCAAAAGCCATCAGGGAATGGGTGTCTGGTCGGGCATGGGGAACACAGGAAGACATAGGTAGATAATAAAGGTGTATGTGGGGGAGGGGTGTACACAGGTCCATGGGCAAAGGTACACACCAACATCTGTACAAAACACTTACACTGTAAGAGCGTGTGTGTGTTGGGGTCGGGGGAACTGTGTGCATGTGGGTGTGGAAAGAGGTGGGTGAAACCTCACCTGGAAGTGGTTCCGGCCATTGGTGTCTGTGTACTTGGGAGAGTGCAGGAAAATGAGCAGGTTTTGCCGCAGGTACCAGGCCAGGGCAGGAAGCCAGGGCCGGCAGGAGGGAGGTAGGGCCAGATGCAACACCTCTGACGGGAGACTTCCAGGGGGCTGGATGAACTGCAGAGAGTGGAAAGGGGAGTCAGAGCTGGATGAAGAGGTGCCAGCTGAGCCTGTCTTGCATCTGCAACTGCGCCATGGCAGCTGTTCGGGGAGGGAGCTGACCTCCACGTCAGCTGGTGTCAGCTTGCAGTTCCGAACGAGCATGACTGTGATGACATCCAGAGTGGCCTCGTCCAGGCGCCGACGCAGAACCCGGACCAGCTCATCCGTGATCTCAGGGCCTTGACACAGCCACGGTGGGAAGGTGGAGACTGGCTGAGGGTCCAGCTACCCCAAACCAGCCCTAAAACCCCAGACTCAGATGTTCTCCCACATACCAGAGGCAGCCAGCACTAGGGTCTAGTTCTGCCAAGCCACTCACTGTGACTGTGGACAAATGAGTCTCACCTCTCTAAAGCCTCAGTGCCCTTAGCCACGAAATGAGAATTATAGCATCTATCTTGTACGTAACCATCTTAGCCCAAGAGCTAGTGCACACTAATTGAGCAGTAAATATTAGCTGGAAAACCCTTTGCCTAGTAGACACCTCGGGCTCAACATGTCTCAAATCGAACCCGTCATCTTCACCCCCAACCCATCCCTGGTGTCCTGCCAGTGGGGCCTCCATCTATCCACATATTCACCAGGATAGATACATGGGTGTCAACTTTAGTGACCTCTCTTCCCTTAGCTCCATTTCAGTCGACTATAGTTCCTACCCCCTAAATATCACAGCAGTCTGTCACTCCCACACAGCTCCTCTTTGAGGGAAGCCCAGAGCACAGCATGAGTTGGAGTAGGAGGGCTCCAAAAGAAGTCCCAGAGACTTCTGGAACCTCATGTGGCCACTCTCCTACCCTGCCCTTGCAGTCCTTACCCGCCTGCCCTACACCATGCACCAGCAGCTGGATGTGTCTGTCCACTTGGCCCACAGGACGAGCAGTATCTGTACTGCGGCTGGAAGCCAAGTCGAGGGGAGAACGAGGACCCTGTAGGAAAACTCTGATCAGGGCCCACTCCAGGCCACGAGGCCTGAGGGAGCATGGGGCATCAGGGAGTGGAGGTGATACATGCCAAGGCTTCCTCAGAGGAGATGGGCTCCTGGCTTCGGGACAGAGCTAGGGAGGGGGGCAGAGCATCGCCTTCCCATGGCCGCTCACTGCAGGTCGTCTCCAGGAGCCTGGGAGAGAGTGGCAAGGTCTTTGGACATACCCCTCCTGTGCCACCCATGATCCACGCTTTACCCTGTCTTCCCAGGGCCCACATACCGAAGATAATACACAGCCTTTGATGCTCGCTCCTGGTAAACAAACATGTTCTTCCGGTTCACCACAGAGAAGGCATTGAGCACAGAGCGCAGGGCCTGGATGGCTGTGGGAGTAACGGGGGCTCGGGAAACTCTCTTCTCCAGAGCCCCCTCCACACCCCACCTGCCCTCTCATGCCGTCACATACCACGAGAGACCCCCATGCTGGGCCCCATTTTGAGGCGTGAATGGACCCGAATCACGGTTCCCCACACAACGTCACAGGAGAAATGGCCAGGGACAAACTGCATGGTGGCTGCTAGGTACCCTCGGGGTCCACAGCTCTCATCAGCAGCATAATCTGATGGGGGGAAGGGAGACAGTGGATCAAAACGGGACCTGGCCCTCTGCCCTCACACACTTCTCACCTATACACTGGTCTCCTCACTCTCACTCCCCCGGCTCCTCGGCCCTATCACCCTGCAGGGGAAAGATGGCCCTTTTGGGTAACCAGGTAGGACCATGCTCTTAGGAAGACAGGTCACAGCACAAAGGTTTTTAGAACTATCTTAGGGAGATGTTAGGGAGCCAAAGAGAAGTTTCAAGGGAGGCAAAGCATGAGGAAGTCCTGAAGATAATGCTACAACACCCTGACCCTGTCAAAATATATGTCAAAATATAATGTACACCCCAACTGTGTGCTTATTGGGAGCTGCAGCAATAACCCCTTAAAACAAAAAAGTATGACTGCTTACACACACCTGCTGCAGACTGGGAAAACTGTGTCTTGTGCTCGGGAGGACAACTATCCCAAAGACGCCAAAGGGTGGCGTGGCAGTATGCAAGAGCCCACAGTCACAGCCCAGCGCCTCCTCTGAACCTTTCCGGGTTTCCAGGTTGACACAAAACCCAACGGTGGCAATTCGGTTTCCCAGAGAAGCTGCTATCAGTTGTGAACAGTGCTTAGGAAACCCAGGAGGCTGCAGAGCCTGCAATGGAATGCTGGTTGCTAGGGGTTTCAGCAAAACTACAGGGAGAGACTTAAATGAGGAAGGGATCTGCCTAGTGTCTGACCGGTCTAACATCTCAGGCTGTTGGAAGTCACTGGGATGTAAAAGTACCGGGCTGTCCTAGCCCATTTGCAGAAGATGGCATCAAAACCCCGGGAAGCCTACTAATTGCAGGAATTCTGCTTTGATATGGACCACCCCCCAGGACGTGCTGAGAGATGCACTCTCCAGAGCTGTCAGGAACGTTCGTCTACAGACTTGCTGAGAATGTTAAAAATAAGGAGTGGTCTGATTTAACTTTCAAACCAGAAGGGAGAACTGAAAAGGAATGGCATGATTTGTCTTTCCACTATGACAGTGATTTTCAACCTTTTTCATTTCATGACACACATAAATTAATTACTAAAATTCTGTGGCATATCAAAAAATAGATATATTTTTTGCTGATCTGAAAAAAAAAAGGTATCATTTTGATTCATTCACACCGGATGGTTATTGTATTGGCTGTTGTCATTTTTTTAATTGACAATCCAAGGGAAATAGAGGTCAGCACCCCTGACTAAATAGTCAGGTATTGTATGTTTTAAAAACTCTTGCAGCACACTGGTTGAAAATCTCTGCTCTATGCATTGGGGTGAGAAGTCATCAGGTGTAAGAGAAGGAAACAGAAGTGTGGAGACTTCAATTACCATCCCAAGCAGATTACCAAGTTTCCTAACCATGATCAGAAACACCAAAGGGGTCTTGTGCCTGCATGTATGGTGGGACAGCCAATCAGAGGGCAGGCCTCTTAGCTGTCAACCGGCCTGCTTGTCCCCTACCCCTACCCCTTACTTCTTGGCCCTGTCTATCACCATGCAGGAGAAAAATGGTCACTTTGGAAAACAAGGCAGGGCCAGGCCCTTAGAAAGACAGGTCACAGCTGGTGCCCCTTCAAAGACCCCTCTCTCCAGTATTCTTCAACCTCTCCTTCTCTTCTGGCTCTTTTGCTGTGGAACATAAATGTGCTCAAGTCTCTATTTTAAAATTGCTGCCTTGACCCCCATTTCCTTTAGTTCCCACCATATCTATTTTGTCTCTCCCTTCAACTGCCAAGCCACTTGAAAGAGTGGTTATTCTCTGCTCCAACTATCTAACATCCCTTCACTTTTCAATTTCCTCTAGTTTGTATTCCCATCTCTTCACTGAAAATACTTCCCCTGAAGTCACTGATGAACTTGAAATTGTCACATCTAGTGATCCTTTTGTGTCCTCTCCTTCCTGTTCTCCCAGCATTACTTGACACCAATGACCAAGTAATAGTGACTCTGCCCTCAGCTTCTCACCAAAGTCTTTGATAAAGGAAAGGAAGGCTCCTGAGTGGAACCTCACCATCGTTGAGCAGTGGTGCCCGCTGACGGGAGTGGAAGGGGGTCTCGCTGCGCCACAGATCTTCTTCACTCTCGGCCACCAGAAGAGAGTTACACACATGACTGTCATGAAGATCCTGAAGAAGCAGCCGCTGGGAGAAGGAGTAAGGTTATCAAAGAACTGGAATATTCCCTCATATATTGATGGTGGTGGTGCGAGGTGATCAGAGGCTGGAGAGAATGCCCATTATCACTGGGAGAGGGGGACGGTCAGAGGTCAAAAAGATCATCAGTAATCACTGGGAGGTCAGAGATGGTATCTAACAGTCACTGGGCTCAGGGCTCCAAGCACTGGATCCCAGCTGGGAAAACATGTCCTGACTTCCAGCCAAGATGGAGACGTAGACAGACATGCTGCGTCTCCCTCCACAACCAAGAAGAAATACAAGTACCTCAAAACTAGAAACAACCAGAAGTTCCAGAAAGTCAAAGTGCATGGAAGTCCAGCAAACAAGGATAAAAAGAAGAAATACTCATCCAGACAGGTAGGAGGGGCAAAGTCCAGGCGGAGAGGATACAGTGTGGTGGTGGCAGCAGTGGCCGGCTGGCGGAAAGTACAGTTCCACGTTTTAAAAAGTCAGGAGAGACACCTGGGGAGCGTTCCCAGCTCCTCACGAGAACAGCTCACTGTCCCAGCTTCGGGGAAAATCAAGCCTCATTGCCTCTGACTGTGTAAACCAGTGGGGGTTGAGACAGAGGCAGAAACTGCCGGTCTCAGCAGAGTCCGCTTGTTTAAAGGGCCCCCACGGTCCTAGAACATCTGCAGACCAACCCACTCTGGGAACGACGGCCAGAGCAGCAGCTAGAGGGGCTCCAGTCTGGTGCAGAAGTGGGAGAGGTGCCTGGAAAAGGGGCGAGTGCTGGGCAGGCGGCATTGTTCCCTCTCAGACCCCTCCCCCACATACAGCGCCACAGTATGGTGAAACAGGTTGCCTGTTACTGACGAATCCCTAAGGCTCCGCCCCTTACAACGTAGTAGGAGCAACAGCTCTGCCTGGGACACGGAAGCAAACAAACACTGGAGACTTCTGGCCAAGATGGAGGCATAGACTGACATGCTCCGTCTCCCTCCACAACTAAGAAGGAATACAACTACCACAAAACCAGCAATACCCAGATGTTTCAGAAAATAAATGGGACACCATCGGAACTTCCGGCCAAGATGGAGGCTTAGACAGACACGCTAGGTCTCCCTCTACAACTAGAGAGGAATACAACTACTTCAAAACAAAGGATAACTAGAAATTCCAGAAAATAAAACTACACGGAAGCTCAACATATGAAGTTATAAATCAGCGGTGCCATTAAAGAGGGCAAAGCTGTTTGTGGAGCGGCGGGGCGGCGAAAAATCCCGGCGGCAGTCAAGCCCCTGGCAGTGCGCGACCCCGGCGCTGGGGAGAGCGGCCACCGCATCGCCTTGAACAGTGAGGCCCAGGGGGGGCGGGAGGACGGATCCCGGTCTCCTAGCTGAATAACTGTGTGAATCCATCTTGGACCCCCGCCCCCAAAGAAAGAAAGCACCACAGGGCTGCGAAATAGGTCGCAGACAGGCGCCGGTCGCTGACTTGTGACGCGTACACAGGCACTGCCCCCGACAGCCGGCCCAAGAAAACAAAACACATCTGTCAAAATGTGGCAGACAACTATAGAAATCCCGGTGACACAGCTCACCAGGCAGCAGATAGAGAACCTGACAGATGAACAGATAAGAAACCTGTCAGAGGCTCAGTTCTGGGCCATTGTTATCAGGTGGCTTACAGAATTCACAAAAGAGCAGGAAAAAGATAAGAAAGAAGCGAAAAACTTTCATAACGAAAGGAACAAAACCGCATACGAGACAGATGGTGAGGAAAAAAAATCCAGAGTTCATTTCAACAAACTGGAATATGGAGAAGGAACAAGCAGTCAACCAATGCAGCGAGAGGAAATGGGAAGCAACAACGAGAGGATCAGAAACCTCTGGGACAGCTATAAAAGGCCCAACATAAGAATCATTGGTTTGCCAGAGAATGAGGAAGATGAACTAGAACTTGAAAAATTGAGTGAAAATATAATAAAGGAGAACTTCCCAGACTTGGGGAAGGGAATAGACTTGCAGGTCTAGGAAGCAAGGAGAGTTCCCAAGAGACTGGACCCAGGGAGAACCACTCCAAGACACATTACAATCAAAATGTCAAAAATTAAAGATAAAGAGAGAATCTTAAAAGCAGCAAGAGAGAAGAAAAGAATTATGTACAAAGGGGTCCCAATTAGACTATCAGCTGACTTCTCAAGGGAGACCCTACAAGCAAGAAGGGACTGGCAAGAAATATTCAAAGTAATGAAAATCCAAAACCTACAACCACGAATACTCTATCCAGCGAAATTGTCATTCAGAATAGAAGGACAGAGAAAGTGTTTCCAGGACAAAATAAAACTGAAAGAGTTCATTAGATCCAAACCACTGTTATATGAGATGTTAAAGGGACTGGTTTAAAAAACAGAAGCTAGGGAGATGAAACAAAGGCAAACTAAATAGGCAACGAGAGTGGAAAAGGAACTGTGGGTACGGGAAGCATATTGGGGGGAGGTCAACAGGGAGGGGGAATGGGGAAAGGGAGGGAGATGATATAGGAATTGGGGATCAAGGTAGGAGGGAATGGAATAGACAGAGAGAGGTTGGGAGGAACTGTATGCACAACTAATGGACATAATCTAAAAGGGGGGGACAACTGGAGGGAGGGGGGCCACTGGGTGGAGGGGAGCAGAGGGAAGGGAAATCGGCACAAATGTAATATTTTAATCAATAAAACACATTAAATCTGAAAAAAAAAAAAAAAGAAAAGAAAATAAATGGAAGTCCAACATATGAAGTTATAAAGAAGTGGTGCTTGTCTGGACAGGTAGGAGGGGCGAAGCCAGGGAGGAGAGATCAAGCTGTGCTGTCCGCGGCAGCAGCAGCAATGGAGGCAGGACAGTGGTAAGCACAGACACTTGTATTTAAGGGGAGGCAAGAAGCACCTGGGGAGCACCCCCGGCTGCAGACCAGAGCCGTCAGCTTTCGATTCCAAAGCTGGGGAAGGCAGACCCCCATTGCCTTGGACTGTGAGGCCTGGAGGGGATGGGGATGGAGGAGGAGGCTCCTGGTCTCTCAGCAGAGAGTGAATGGCAGGAATCCATCTTGGACCCCCACCCCCACAGAAAATGCCCAGTTGTGATGAGTGCACAGGGCTCCGCCCCCTATAGCATAGGAGGTGTGACAGCCCTGCCCAGGAAGCAAAGGTAAACACAAAACCATTCAGGATGGCACAGATCGTGATAGAGATCCCAGTGATGCAGCTGACCAGACAACAAATTTCTAATCTAACGAAGCAGCAGATAGGAAATTTTTCTGAGGCACAGTTCAGAGCTTTGCTTAAAAAAGTGCTTATAAAACTAACAGAAGATCTTAAACAAGACAGGGAAGAAATGAAGGCTAGTCCTGCTGAAATGAACAAAAACACTTATGAAACTAGTGGTGAGGGCAAGAAAACCAGGGATCAAATAAACAAATCAGAACATAGGCAAGGAACAGTCAACCAGTGCAGAAAGAGGAAACAAAAAGTGAGCAAAACGAGGAGAGGCTCAGAAACTTATCGGACAGCTTTAAGCAGGCCAACATCCGAATCACAGGGTTGCCAGAAGGTGAAGAAGAACTAGAAATGGAAAAGTTATGTGAAAAAATAATGAAGCAGAACTTCCCTAACTTGGGGAAGGAAATAGATTTACAGGTCCAGGAAGCACAGAGAGTTCCAAAACAATTGGACCCAGGGAGAACCACACCAAGACACGCTATAATCAAAATGTCAAATATTAAGGATAAAGAGAGAATCTTAAAAGGAGCAAGAGAGAAGAAGAGAATTATGTACAAAGGGGTCCCAATAAGACTGTCAGCTGATTTCTCAAAAGAAACTCTGCAGGCAAGAAGGGACTGGCAAGAAATATTCAAAGTCATGAAAAGCAAAAAATCTACAACCACAATTACTCTATCCAGCGAAGCTGTCATTCAGAATAGAAGGGCAGAGAAAGTGCTTCCAGGACAAAGTAAAACTGAAGGAGTTCATCAGATCCAAACCACTGTTATATGAAATGTTAAAGGGACTTGTTTAGGAGAAAGAGGATCAAAACTATGAACATTAAAATGAAAACTGTATCACAACAACCAACAAGAGAAGCTAGGGAATCGAAACAAAGGCAAACTAAGTAGGCAACGAGAGTGGGAGAAGAATTATAGGTATGGGGAACATTACGGGGGAGGTCATCAGGGAGGGGGAAGGGGGGAAAGGAAAGGAGATGGTACAGGAATTAAGAAGCACAGTAGGAGGGAGTGGAGTAGACAGGAAGATGTTGAGAAGAACTATATGCACAACCAATGGGCATGGACTAAGGGGGGGGGCGACAACTGGAGGGAGGGGGGTCACTGGGTGGAGGGGAACAAAGAGAAAAGAAAGTGGGACAATTGTAACAGCATAATCAATAAAGCATATTTAAAAAAAAAAAAAAGCTAGGTATCTCTCAGGAAAATGGCTGTGCTCCACTGAGTCCCATCCCTCACCCCCAAACCATGTGCTATGGGGAATTTTGGGGGACCCACTGTGTGACATTTTGAATAGTTCAATTTTTCTGCCATCTCCTTTAAGGGTAGGTACTAATGGGCTGGGTCATAGGTGTGCTTTGGCTCTGACCTCTTACCTCTAAGACTGAACTTTCACATAGCTACATCCAGCCATTTACATATTATTTCTCCCAAACCACCACCTCCTCTGAATTTCCTCATTCTATCCACATTTATACCATCCAATCCCATAAGCAGTTACTGGATCATTTATATGCAAAGCATTATTTCAAGAGGGGAACAAAGGGAAAAAAATTGGGACAACTGTAACAGCATAATCAATAAAACATAATTAAAAAAAAAAAGAAAAGAAAGAAAACATGTCCCTTGTCTTTGCCAGAATCTGCTCACCATCCTTCAGGTCTCAGCTGAAAAATCACTTCTTCTAAGAAGCTTTCCCTGACAGTTCAGATGGTCAGAGCCTGCTGTATGCTCTCAGAGCCATCTGTACTCTTCCTTTGCAGAAGTATTCACAATTGTAATGAAAATAATTTGTGTGATTTAGTTGTTCATTATCTATCTCTTCCACTTGACACAAGCTCCAGAATCAGGGTTTCCCCTCTTGTTCACCATTATATCCCTAATACTAGCACAGTGTAATGAGCGGGAACATCTCAACATCTCATAGGCCCTGGGAGCGTGTGAGAGGAACCCACAGTACTGAGAGTGGGTTAGGGAGAGTTCCCTAGTTTGTGGTGAGTCTGGGGAATAAGAGCATCCCAATAACTGGGGCTCAAAGATGGATCAACAGCCTCTGAAAGTCAGGGTCCTGGGAATTCCTTCCTCATCTGGGCTGTGACCATGCCTGGAGAGCCCTGCCCCTGGTTGCCCCTTACCTGGTTGACCTCCCTGCAGATCTCCCCAACTCGCCTCACCAAGAGCTGCTGCAGGTGGCGGCACTCAGCGCCCGGCCCCCCATCTTCTCGGATCAGGCTCCTAGGAAGGAGAGATGGATCAGACACAGAATTGCAGTGAGGAGAAAACCGTGAAAGGAGGGTCATGGGAGCTGGGGCCAAGAGGACCCATGAAAAGGAAGTAGAATTGAACAAAGGTAAGTAAACACAACAGGAAACGGGAGGGATGGACTTCTCAGTAGCAGCTCTGGAAGTCGAGGCTCCATGCCTGCCTCACCAGCCTCCATACGGGAACCACACTGAGGCGTCTGTCATGCAGCTCACCGCGTCTTTATTCTCAGGAGCAGTATTTCACCAGACGCTGAGGTATGAATCCTGGCTCGGCCACTTACAAACTTTGACATTGGGGCAGTAGTTACCTTACCTGTGCTTGAGTTTCTTCATAATAATATAAGGATAATAACACTTTGTAGAGCTGTTTACAGATTAAATGGGCTGATTCAGGTAAAATGCTTGAACAGTACCTGCCACTTAGTAAGCACTTGTTAAATACTGCCTATATTCCTTATTTTTATATATTAACTTCTGAAGCTGCTTGCTCTGAGCTACGGATGCTTTTAATGTTCAGCGAGGATCCAAAATTCCCATCAGCTTTTTAACTCCTTTAGAGAAGTAGAGTGACATGTTTTGCTGCTACTTGTGGGAAGTGGTCAGGAGCCCCCAACCTTAGAATAAAAGTCAGACCCCTACCCAAACCCTTTAACAACATTCAAGAGGTGACGTGGGACCAGGGAGAAGAGGCTAATATCAGAGTCAGGGTATGGGGCCCTGGCTTCTCCTTACCGTGCATGTGCATACACTTCTACACGATCCTGCAATATCCGGACAATGAGCCAGAAGTCAGGTAGGCAGGGCCCAAGGAGGCCTGAGAGTGAAGGCTGTGGAGGTGTCAGCCCAGGCGGGGTCCGCAATGTGAAGGGGGCCTTCTCACCCAGGGTCTCATTGGGACCCTCACTGTCAGAGCCACTGCTGCCACCATCATAACCTGTGTCAAATGTGCTCAAGTTCAACCCCATCCTTGGGCTCATCTGAGTCTTGATGGGCCCCTCCAGGTTAGTCCCTTCTCATGCTCCCTGCCCAGACCTTTCGCAGTGCAGCCCTAAGTCCATTCTCATCAGTGAGAGTCCTTCACCCCCTGCCCCAGCTTACCTAGGTGGTCTGAGTCCACACTGCCCTGACTGGACATGAGGCTTAGTCCCTGGCTAGGCCCAGGCTGGCTCCCTGGGAAGAGAACGGAAATAAATGCCTGGAGCCGTTCTCAATCCCACTTAGGACTGCCTTCCAAAATGGAAGCGGGTCCAGGGATGTACATGTTCTCGGTCTTAGCCCCAGGCTCTGCTGCCCAAGTCCTCTCTTACCTCCCTGTGGCAGGCTGGGCGGACTGATGAGGGAGGGGCCCTCAGAATCCTCTGGGGAGCCAGGGGCTTGGGGGCTGGCTGCCAGGGCCTGAGAGGAGGAAGTCCAGACTGAGCACAGGCCCCACACACCCCACCACCGTTCCTGCCTTTCCCAGTCACCCCAGGAAAGACTCACCTCCCCTTCGATGCTTTCAGCCTTCTCTTCATGGCTGCGCCAAGCCCAGGCCACTGAAGAAGGCTCCCCATGGGACCTGCCTGGCTGTTGGCCAGCTGCCACGAAGAAGAAGCCACTGTCAGGGTCCTCAAGAAGAACATGGCCAGGAAGGTGGAGGCGACGGAACTCCTGAGGAGCAGAAACCAAGGTGACAATTCAGACAGGGGGCAGCCCCCCTATTTGTGGCACCCCACACTTCCTCACCAGACCCTCACAAGCAGCTCGTGAAACAAACCACTAGTATCCCCCCCAGTGCTGTGGTATGAAAAGGTTCAGTGACTTGCCTAAGATTCAATGGGCCAGTGTCAAGGCTGGGAGCTGGGTCTCTTCCCACTTGGGCTGCCAGGTGTGTGGGGTGGAGGACAGACCATGTGGTAGGAGGTGGGCAGGAGGGAAATGCAATGGACTCAAAGCAAGAGTGGGCCTTCCAATTCTGTATCTGGAGTCCAGGGAAGCTTGGGTGCAGCGGTGACCAGCGAGTGTTCTAGATCGCGTACCTCCTTGAACTGTGTGAGAGAGCGCTCCGGCCCAAACACAAAACTCAGCGGCAGAGTTTGGCGGAGGCAGGTGGAGCGTCCAGGAGAACTATGGATGTGGGCAGCGGCACGGTGCAGGGCAGGGCTCTGGGGGATGCCTCCTCTTCGAAGTGCCCCCACCATCTCATCCTCCAGCAGCCAGCGGATCTACATTCAGGGGATAATCCAGGAAGTGGCAAGGGCACCTCCCTCGCTGACCAGGGCATCACCTCATTTCTAGACTACAAGACACTGCAAGACACTCTGTCTCACAGATAGAGGAAGGCCTCACTTCGATCCCAGAATAAAGGGGGTGCCTCCCCCCACCATATGATGGAAAGGGTATCAGTTAGTATCAAGGGGCTGTCACTTAGGTCGGGGGAGGGAAGGGCCTCACCTCACTCATGGTGGTTTCAATAGCCAATCTGTGGGGTGTGGCCAAACTGGATAGTCCTGGGTGCCTAATTGGAAGAAAGGTTTACACAATGGTTTCCAGAAAATAGAGCTGAGGCAGAGCAAGAAACTGAGAGGGAAAAAAGGAAATACCTGTCTTCTTCTGGGGGTGGCAGTGGGGGCCCCAGGCCATCATCCGACCTTAAAGATGATGGTTGCCCTGGGGATCGTGGGAATGAAGTGCTGCTCTCAGATGTTGACCTGAACAAGGTAAGGAGCAAAGGCCAAAGGTCAGCAACTAATACCTTCCAAGACCTCCTAAGCCTTCCTTTCCTGAAGTATTTCAGAAATTCTTAGTCCTGAAGTGCCCTAGATTCCTTAATTGTCCCCCTACTCTAACAAGGCCCAGGTCCCCCCACCAAACTTGCTGCCACACCGGTGGTGCTGAGGGTCCGAGGTCGGGGGGAGCTCCACTTCCAGCGGCAAGGTCAGCACAAAGACATCCAAAGTGACACTGAGGTCCTTCAAGGGCACTCGGCCCCCAATCGGGGGGCCCTCCAGACTGGAGAGCACCTGGCCTGGGAGAGGGGGAAAGGTAAGGGTTGCTGGGAACTGTGGGACAAGTACGGATTTCAAGTTCTCAGTGTTAAAGAGTTATACCCAAAGACTTGCCCCCACCAGGCAGGCAGACTGCACTGGACCCGTGGCTCTCCCCTGGGCACCCCCTCACCCAGGCAGGTGGGCAGGCTGCACACAGGCACTGAGCTGTGCTGCCCACGCAGCCGCACGGAGCACGTGAGGTGCAGGAAGAGCGGTGGCAGGTCATGCACAAGGCTCTCAGGCCCAGTGGGTGAGTCACCCCCCAGGATACTGAAGGAGTCTTCATCAGGGTTCACGGTGTCTGCATCTGACAGCGAGATGGAGTCTAGGCCAGCAGGCCCCAGATCTGGGTCACGGCTCTCGCGGTATTCCACCTCCAGCTCTGGGTCACTCTCAGTGACCACGCAGCAGGCAGATGTGTCTCCTAGAGAAGCATGTGTCATGGTCAACAGGAGAGGCTGGCAGTGGAAGCCCCTGAAGCCTGGCTTGAAGGGCTCTTTCCCACCTCGAGTCACTTGTCCACAAACCTTCTTCTGCCATGAGCTCAGCCTCTGAAAACTCCAGGTCACTGACTTTTCTGTCTACTGTGTCCCGGGGGCCCTCATCCTGGGCAAGGAAAAGAAAGAGTTGGCTTGACCCAAGGCAGGACAAGAACCCTATCCAGGCCTCAGGAAACCAAGCGTCAAGAAAATGCATGTGGGCCGAGTGGAACCTCTGGGGCTGCAGGCTGGGGGTAGGGGAAAGGTAAAAAAAAGAGCCACTCACCTCTCGCCTGCTGGATGGAGGGCAATAGAAGAAGTAGTGGGGATTGGAGGGCACTGTGCGGAAGTGGAGACCACTGACCTCCAGGAACTTCTCCTGTTTTGGAGTTAGAAGGAAGCTATAACGTCAGCCATGCCTCAGAACACTATCCCTACCCTACAACAGACAGGTACATGCCGCCGCCGCCCTGGGGAGAGAACATTAACCCCTGCGCAGGCAGGACGCCACTTCTCTTCTCCCCTCACCTGGATGATGGTATGAAGGACATCGTGTGCCTCTCCTCGGAGCTGGCAGACGTCTGTCAGAGAGATCTCCAGGCCAGGGTCTGGATTGCCAGGGACACGGACGCTCTGAAACTCAGGTTCGCTTAGGTCCTCAGTCTCTATGCTGAATGGTGGGGGTAGGGGTGAGAGACATTAGTTTTAAGAACCACCAAATACTAGAGGAGCCTGCTTCCCACTGGGAACAGCACACGCCTATCTGTCTTTGTCTCTAGGAAGGGTGAGCTGGGGACTCAACAGTGGGAAAAATAGTTTTTGCCTCTGTGAAACTCACGTTAGTTCGAGGGATCATTATTCAAGGATATGAATGTCCTTGGAACAGCTTCTACTTTCACTGATATCAACTGGCAACTCCCTAGCCCTAACCCATCTCAATACTCCACACCAGAGCAGGAGACGGGCAAAGCCGGGAGCAAGACTGCTGCCCAAGCCAAATGGGAGGAGGAAGTCCAAGCAGGAGGCAGGAAGCCAGTGACAGAGCACTGCTGCCTTTCTGGGGCTTGGGTGCCACCTTGCACGGCCATTCCCTGGGGTTGGAGGGTCCCAGTTTATCGGGACTTTGTCTGTGTGTCCCCTTCTACATCATTCCAGGACAATCCTAACCTGGACTCAGAAGCCAGGACAGCTCGTTCCCGAGGCTCAGGGCCCTCCTCGATGCTGCTGCTAAAGGGACCAGGGCTGAGAGGACCAGGGCTTGGGGGTGCATGAGGCAAAGCCCGAGTGTGTCCACAGAGTGTGAGCAGAAAAGGGGTGATGTCTACTTCTTGCAGCAGCTCCTCACAGGCATCCACTGCCATCAGCAAGTCCTGGGAGGTCACACTCTGTGCTTGCTGCAGGCTCCGGAACAGCCCTGGCAGAAGTGGAAGGGGCCACGAGGGTCACTCTCGGAACTGCCTCCCCAGTCCCTGCCCCTACAATCCTCATGTCTCCTCCCTGACGCTCCCTCTTGTGGCCTCCTGCTCACCACGGACGTAGCATCGCTGAGCGTGCTCCTGCAGCAAGGCGCAATGGTTGGCTGCCTCCTTGTACCTGGGCTCCATCCAGGCTGAGGAGGGGGAGGTCTGGTCAAGAAACTGAGTTCTAGGAATGAGAGGAAAGAGGGAGGTTGGCCAAGCTCCCTGCATGACACTTCAGACTCACCATCCACCCAGACGCCAGTGGATCATCCACAGGTCCCCACTGACTGTACTCATGACCCAACAAGTTCACCCAACTTGCTAAAGGAAGCCCAGCAAGGACCTGGCAGAACTGGGCTAAGCAGCTGACTCGTGCTGCTGATCACCAACCTGTCTGTCCACACCTGAGTGTGTACCTGAGCCTTGGCTGGGGAGGACCTAGGTCAATGCTGAGGGCACTCACCGGAAGATGAGGTCTCGGGGCGCCTGAGGGGGCTGCATGCTAATCATCTGCTCCCTCAGCGCTTCCAGGGCACAGCTATAGATGAAGACTGGACAGCGGGTCCGGGGTCCATCTGCACCCTCTGTTTGTGGAGCCTGACGCCCAGTGCAAGCCTGTAAGTCCCGACGGAAGGGTGGGCTCAGCTCTCCTGGATTCTGGGCGCTGTCTGTGGGAAGAGGTGTCATCTGGTCTTCAAGCCCTCTATTTGTTCCCATTCCTGCTCCTGCTTAACTGACTTAAAAGTCAGCAGCCTTACCACAGGCTGGGGTGACACTGAGGAGAGGGACCTGGGCCTTTGCGGCCCTGACCCCGGTTCCTCCCAGATCTCTGAGGTTAGAAGCCCCGCTCCAATCTCCGAACTTGGGTTTTGTCTCCTCTTGAGAGGGTCCCTCTAGGCCATAGGTGGCCAGATGCTGGACATCTGCAAAGGATAAAAGAGCCATAAATCAGAGCTGCTCGGTGGCCCAAGGAGGGAGCTCAGGGGTTTGTATGTGAGGGACTAGTGAGGAAGGTCAGTGGTCAGTACCTGCGAAGGCAGCTGGGAGGAACGTCAGAAACACATGCTGGGCGTTCACAAGCCTTGCATAGCAGCGCCACTGCGGCAGCTGGACCGAGACGAGAGGCTTAAGAGCTTCAGGAGGGCCTACATTCTATAAGACAGAAACAAAATTAGAGCAATCTATAAGGGAGCAAACAACCCCTGCTCCCTTCCCCGACCTAGAGGGTATAGCTTGCAAGATCCAGAACAAAGGGGAATGACAGCATGCTGTCACTGGCAGGAGGCATTTAGAATGTCTGGTGATGGAAAGTTAGGGTATGGTATGGGGTGATGGAAGGAGGTCAGTGTGAAAAAGGGCTCAAGGAGATGAATCAGTGCTGACCAGGGGAGAAAGAGCCAAGTCTCCTGTGGCCTGAGTGCTGCTGACTGACTGATCCTTCAGGATCCCATGGTCCCCCACTGGTGGCCCCTCTGGACCTATAATGAGGGCAGAGATGAGAGGAGAGCAGGGCCAGCAGAGAGGCAGGGCTCTGAGGTAGAGATGGGGAGGTCAAAACCCAAAGACAGAAACCACCTTGTGAGGCGGGGGAGAAGGGGCTAGGCCAGAACCTGGTGTTTGGAGAGAGTGGGGAGCTTACCTGGACTGTGGCGGGTCCGCCGCAGCACCTCACTCAGGAAGGTAGCCTGGTCAGCGGTGCTCAGTGGGATCTCACGGTCACTCAGCTCCTGCCCCAGGCAGCTGTGCAGCAGGCACAGCACCATGTCGTTGGAGGGACAAGGCCCCTCGGCGAAAGTGACGCCCTCTGGCTCTGCCCGATACACACTCCGCTCAGCACCAAGAGCCTCCTGCTGCCCAGTGCCCTGGCTCAGCCCTGACCAGCACAGCCCCTCCTGCAGCTCCCAAGCCTCCTCTGGCTGGCCCCCATCACTCATCTGCTGGTTCGAAGACTCATCTGCTCTCTATGCTCTAATTCACCTAGGCTTGCAGGCCCTCTAGGTGTGGGGTGAGTGGGCACAAAGTTCACCTACCTCTGGAAAGCAGAAGGAAGAACATCTGGAGCTGTTGGCACTGAGGCAACAGTTCCATTAAGTCAAAATGGAAAGGGATCTCATGGACACAGGTGTCTCCTCCCTGGTCCAATCCTAAGAGGGAGGGAAGCAAACAAGACCCATGGTGAGACCGGATTTCCGGTCTGTGGCTGTCTTCTCCCCAACCACTCCCCTCAGGGGTTCCTTCCCCACTGACCATCAGAAACCCTTGGTTCTGGGGGCAGGGGGCTCCATTCCTTGCTCTGGCACAGCTGTATCAGGTATTCAAAGCTCAGCATGGAGCCTATGCAGGCAGCATCCCGAGGGTGGAGCTGGAGTGGGGGCGGATAGCAGAGGTCACGGATAAGGCCCCCAGCCCGAGACCTGGGCCTCCTGCTATCAAGGAAGCCCACAGTCAGATACTCATTATACAAAGATTCAGAGGGATCAGAAAGCCCAAAGGCGGTGGTACACCCAAAGGGATGGCGCCCAACCTGTAAGGGGGGTGGGTACTGCTGAGGTCACTCACAGCTCTGGGGATCTCAGAGTATGTCAAGTTTTGGAGGTGCTTCCAGCTCTCAGGGCCAGGTCCCACTCGCCCACACTGTGGCTCCACCCACACCTCAGTGACTAGATTGAGCTCCGAGTCTCCCTCCAGGGCCTCCACCTCCACATCATTGTCATCATCTGTTGAAAAACTAAAGAAGGAAGGGCCCTGAGCCTGGGAGTGAGGAGGAGAGTCCAATCTACAGCTCCATGGCTGGAGCTAGTCCATGGAGGGCAGGTCGGCAGTGGACACCAGGACAGCCACAACTCACATGTGGCCTTACCAGACCTGCACCTGCCTGAAGAAGCATCTAAAAACAACACCCCCTGCCCTGGCCAGCGTGGCTCGGTTGGTTGGAGCACTGTCCCATAAACCAAAAGGTAACCAGTTTGATTCCCAGTAGGGGCACATGCCTAGGTTTGTGGGTTCGGTCCCTGGCTGGTATGCATGGAAGAGGCAATAGATCAAAGTTTCTTTCTCACATTGATCTTTCTCTCTCTCTTAAAAATCAATAAGCATGTCTGAGGATTAAAAAAAAATTAAACAGCACCCCCCTGCCCCAACTCTCTCAGGCATGGGAGACAGAACTTTAGGGGACAGTAGGGAGGAATAGAAATGTGGAGCAGCAACTCTCCAGGAGGGGCCAGGTCTCACCTATCCTTGGTGGAGGTGGAGTGTGGGGGGAAGAGGATGTACTGGACAACACACGTGTGCCTCTCTTCCACTGCGGCCTGTCCCGGGGGCTCGTTCTGAGGGGAGAACCGGAGATCCTGGGCAAACCCCAGCCAAGGCAGAGATCTGGCCCTGCCCAGCTCTGACCCTCAGCACTTTAGCCCCCTTGCCACCCTGCCCTGGGACTGGCCTCAAGACTTGGCTCCTTGTGAGGCAGAGTTTCCAGCAGTCCCACCCCAGCTCAGAGGTCAGTGCCCCTAGAATGGTGATAAGCCTTTGTGGGAGGTGTCACGAGGGACAGCACCTACCTGAATGGGAAGCTCCAGCACCATGTTGATGATTCCTTCCCCGCTGCAGGCGAAGTGGAACCCTTCAGAGAGTCGGACTCTGAAGCCCCATGAAGGTGGGGGCAGGGACAGGATGAGATGGAGGAGAGACAGTCAGAGTATACATCCCTGACCCCATGCCACTTATGCACCCATCTTCCAGCAGCCATCCAGGCAGACTTGAGTGCTGGGGTCCCGCTAAGACTAGTGGCCCCTTGAATGTAAGAGGTCTAATTGGGGCCAGAGGCCTAAGTAAGTAGAGTGGAGGGAGAAGAGGAAATAGCAACAGCAGGTCTTGCTATGTGCTGGATACTTTGCATAATAGCTTAGAGGGGCAGTGTCTGGCAAGGGCTTCCTGCCAGTGTCCAAGCTGTCTGGCAGGCTCAGGTGACGTACTCAGTGAGGATGGAGAGGAGCTGGGCAATGGCGCTGAGTGGCAGTGCAGGGGCCAGTCCTGATGGGACACTCCAGAGCCAGCGCTGATGGTAGAGGTAGCGGGACAGCGATGCTAGGCTAGAAGAGGCTGAGCGGCCTGACACCAAGGGTAGTGGCCCTGGTGGCTCCAATGTCAGCAAGAAAGGTGCCCGGTAGTCCAGGGGTAGCTTCTCATACCTGGGAAACACGGACAACTCCCAGTTGATCGCTACTTGAACCCAACTAAGCCACAGCCCTCCCGTATGCTCCTGGCCCCAACCCCACCCTCTGTACCAACCTGATGAGTAGCTTGTCCAGGGGCTTATGCAGAACCACAAGGCAGGGCCGGTCAGAGAGGGCCTGCTGTGGCCCCAGCAGGGGGGGAGACTTGGAGGGAGAGTTACCCCCACCAATGCCCCCCAGCCCTTTTCGTTTCACCTTAGGTGTTGGCTCCTTGCTTTGTACCCGGTGGGGGAAACGTAGCCGCAGGATCTCTTCCTGCAAGCCTGACACAATCTGAGGGGAAAATGAAATCTGATTCTCCTACTCTCACCTTCTAAAGATCTGGGAGAAAGGGCTCCCAGACAAGGTGAGAGAGCCGTACTTAGTCTAAGGGGTCCTCTCTCTACCAGCCCTGGCCCTGTGGGCTTGTGGAGAAGGAACCAGTCTACACCCCAGGCTCCTTTGGCTGGGAGTCAATGAGTGGGCAGCTCACCTTGTGCCGGGCCTGTGCTGGTGTGCCGATAGGGAAACCCAGTCGAAGGACCATGCACGGGGCCTTGGAGATGATGCGGACCATGTAGAAGGAGGAGGGGGGCTGGTCTGGGGCACTGGGAAGAAATGGGAGTTGGTGAACAGCGCTGGGTTGGCTGTAAATTAGTTTAGGAGGAAGTAGGGATGCAGTCTAGGGTTAGAGGAATAGACATGATGAGCTGAGGTGGTGGGGGAAGAGTGAGGGGACATCACTTTGCCCACCTGGAGAGCAGCTTCACATAGGAATAGCCCTCGACTAGCACGAAGCTGCTCCAGTCCCGAAGCAGAGAGGTCAGCGAGGAGTGTGAGATCCTGCACTGGACAGTACTGTAGCGCCCATTGCTGCCCGGGGTGTGCAAATGCTTGGGGATTGGCCTGGGGAAAGGGGTAAGCATTGAGGTCAGATTTACCAGCTCCAATCTTGGGGGAGAAGAACAGACTGCTACCTCTTTCTTCTAGGACCTGTGTGAGTATATATGGGCTAAGGAGCTGGAAGAAAGGGTCATAGTTTTTCTTGGCCAAGGTTGGTCAGAGCTCATCTGCTGCTCCCCTTCCCCATCATCCCGTCCCGTCAACCTTACTCCTCCATCCCAGCTATGGCCCTAAGAGGACACTCACGTGTCGTGCTCCAGGATTAGCACTAGGCGGTGCATGTGCAGCCAACGCTGCCATGAATTTGCATCCATGGACAGCACTGGCTTCCAGTAAGCAGCAAACTGGGCATGGGATGAGTCGGACCCACTGTGTTGAAGGGAGAGCACCTGGGGGAGGGAAGGACAGCTCTGTAGGAGTGTTTGTATAAACCAGGGTACAGCCTCCAGACATTGCACAGAACCATGGGGCTCAGAGGGTCAGAGATGGCAGTGGTTTAAAGGAACCCATAACCCAGCCTGGGCTAGAGGCAAAAACTGCCTCCAATATGAAAACTAGATTAGGATGAATGAGCCCAGGAACAGACTGTGTAGCCTTTAAAGTTAATTCCAGGCAAAGGATGAGAACTGCCATGCTTCTGTCACTGACTTATGAGCAAAGTTGCCAAGTGATGGCAGGACCTCAGAGGAAGCCACTGATACTGACATAAGCCCCAGGTCTAGCAACGCCAGGCTGACAGCTGGGGCTGGGTGTGAAGAAAGCACAGGACGAAGGAAGCTATGGTCTTCAGAAGTGCACGGGTCACAGAGTTTTTACTGGTAGGAAATGGGTGAAGGTGGCAGGGGAGGCCAGAGCACGCCAGATGGAGATGGGGCAAGGGGGCTTGTAGTCGGCTGGAAGGCCACCACCTAGACATCTGTGAGTCTTTACCTCTGACACTGTGGTCTGTGGAAGACAGCCAGCCTCTCCCTACAGATCCTTCTCCTCCCCCAGGGGCTTGGAAGGAGGGAGGAAAATTGCTCTCAAGGCTAATGGGTTCTGGTTTGGGTGCCTCAGACTTGAAAGGGAAGGAAAAAAAGGTGGTTCTGGGCTCCAGATGTCATGCCAACCCAAGTCCGGGTGGGCACACAATGGGGACAATGAGCATCAGAGCCACTCACCGGGGTGGTGGAGCCAGGAGGGATGTAGAAGAGCGGCACTCCGCTCTTGGTGCTGTCCGGAAGTGTGAAGTGTTCTGGGACTGAAGAGAAGGACTGCAGGTGGGCTAGCATCTGGTCTGTCTGGTTAATGCTGTAGAACAAGGGCCAATCCTGAGCCACACCTGACCCTGGTGGGTACAGAGGAGGGGAGCTCCAGGGGGACAGGGGACCCTGGACACAAGCCTGGTGCTCAGGGTGACTCTTCAGCTCTGAGCTTCACACATCTTTCCCTTCACACAACAAATGGGGCATCACTGACTGAGCAGTGACCTCACTCACCTCTGTAGTGTGTTCCAGAAGCGGCGGATAACGTGGGTACGATACAGTGAGCGAATGGGTTGCCTTAGCGCACAGGACACATCATGTAAAATGTCATAGCCACCTTCCATTGTCACTTCCACCCGTGTTCCTCGAGGGCCTTCAGGCTCCAGGGGCCAGGGTGCCACAGCCACGTACTCAATGCGCATGTTGTGTTTCCACAGGAGCACCAGCTTCACCTCCAGCTGGGACCCTCCTTCATGGGGAGTGGGAGGGCTGGTCAGGAGAAGCAGGCAGAGGACTCCAGGCCTGGGACTGAGTCCTATCTGAAACCCCACCTACCCCATGGAACTCTAGCCTGGTCTAAAGTTCCAAGCATGGTTCCCTAGATTTCAGGCCCACAGCCCTTCAACTGACACAAAGAGAATTTTGCAGTCATCTGAAACAAAGCCAAGTTGAAGATGCCACACCACTCTCAGATCACTCACCGTGGGCAAAAGGAGATGCAATTAGGCAGATAAATGCTAAGAGAACTAAGCCCTGAAAGCAACTCAGAATCCATTCGTCTCAAATGACAAGCAAAATGTTCCACTGTGACACTTTCATGTGTGATATATGAACCCTCTGCTTTGTTCAGCAGGCCCTCCCACACACAAAGCCTGAGAGGTCTGTGGGCTATAGCAGGGCCTAGTGACCCTTACCTTTGGCCAGGGTGACCTCCCGGACACTGTAGCCCTCTCGAAGCCGTACAGACACGGTGCTGACCAAGTCAGCTGGCACCTCCTTCTCAGTGTGCTTCTTCCGTCGCAGGGCCAAGGCAGGGTTGCTGCTGGCAGAGACCAGGTGCTCATTAAACAGGCGGTGCTGAGAGCCTAGTGAGGATGGGGAGGGGGACAGAGGTTACTAGAGAGCGATAAGGGGGAGGGGCTGTGCTGAAATCATGGGGAGAGAATACCAGAGTAATCAGCCACAGTTAACACTTTCAGTCCCCCAGGGACCTCAACCCCAGATAGATCCCTGTATCATCTCAGTGCATCTACACTCCCCCATTCCCACACCTGCCCCAGTCTTCCACTCACCACAATAGTACTCAGGATTCAGGGCTTCCCCGCTGCGCAGGAAGGAGTAGAGGAGAAACGCCCGGTGGTAGACAGTCAGTCCCAGGTTGCCTGGCTCGGGCTCAGGACAAGTGGACAGGTAGGAGCCAAAGGTTGCCATTGCAATGAACTTCATCAATTCCACGTTGGGCACGTGGCCAAAACTGCAGTCATAAGAGTATACTCCTCCCACCTGGAAAAAGTGAGCAATTAAGAGACCTCGCTCAAAAAGAGGTACCAGAGAAAGTACAAGAGCCGAAGAGGCTGGGCTGGTGGCTGCTCCCATCCTCTGGATCACAGAGTGGAAAGTGGGCTAGTGTTCTCCCAGGACAGACCACTGTAACTTTCCTTCCCTGAGCCCTCTGCCGGAAGCCTATACCATCTGGTCACATTCTTCTTCCTCAAACACCAGCCTGCCTCCCATTCATTCAAGATTTTGGCAACTGGTTCACTGTCATCATCCTGAGAGACTACGGTGTCGCTCTAATGAAGTGCTTCTCAAACTTTACAGTGCATACAAAACACCTGGGGATTTTGTTCAAATGCAGCAGGTTTGGGTTGGGCCAAAGATTCTGCATTTCTAACAACTTCCCTGGTGATGCCAATGCTGCTACACTGTGGACCATATTCTGAATACCAAGGCTGTAGATCAGATTGGCAAACTAAATATAACCTGTGGGCCAAATTTAGCCCAACACCTATTTTTGTAAATAAAGTTTTGTTGGAACACAGCCGCGTCCATTCATTTTCATCCTGTGCACGGCCGCTTTCCTACCACAAGATCAGAGCTGAGTAGCTGTGACAACCCTATGGCCTGCAAAGCCTAAAATACTTACTAGTTGGTCCTTTCCAGAAAATATATGCAGATCTGCTCTCGATGATTCAATTTTCTGGCCTCTCAGTTCCTTAACCCTCACCTCCTGGAACTGTCTCTACACCATTCACCCGCCCGCTAGCTACATGCCAGCAGTAGCTCCCCTCATCTGCGGTTTTGCTTTCTGCAGCCTCAGTTACACACTCAACCATATTCCGAAAATATTAAACAAGAAACTTCAGAAACAAGCGATTCTTAAGTTTTAAATTGTGTGCCGCTCTGAGTAGTGCAATGAAGTCTTACTCCATCCCACCCAGGACGTGAATCACGCCTTTGTCTAGCGTATCCATGCTGCATATGCTACCCGCCTGTAAGTCACTTAGGAGCCATCATGGTTATCAGATCAACAGTCAAATCGACCGTCTCAGTATTGAAGTCCTTGTGTTCAAGTAACCTGTATTTTACTTAATAATGGACCCAAAGCTCAAGAGCAGTAATGCCGGCAGTGCAGATATACCAATGAGAAGCTGTAAGGTGCTTTCTTTAACTGAAAAGGTTTGTATGTACAGGAAAACACATACTGTATATAGGGTTCCGTACTATCTATGGTTTCAGGCATCCAGTGGGGGTCTTGGGACCTCTCTTCAGTTGGATAAGGAAGGACTACTGATCTTATATTTGCAATTTTAATTCCCACATCCCACTGATTACACACAACCATATTCCTTTAGGCTCCTTCCATCCTTCTGCTGCTGCTCTCTGCCAGGCCTCTCCGAGTGTATCAGCGGCCTCCTCATCCTCCTTTCTCAACCCAGCCAGGACTCTGTTCAAGCAACCTCATCAGCATCATTTTCAATTCCCTGGCCCTCTTCACTTTTTTCTGCTTCTACCTCAAACACCCGACTAGGATCTGTATTCCCCAAAGGGATTCCAATGGATCCCAAATGGAGAAACGCACACACTTGTATAGGCTGATATAACATCAAAACATGCAACGCCCAACGCTGCCAGTCCTTCAATGCTGTCCTCCATGCAGCGCCCTCCTCCCAGCTCTGGCCTCCTTCCCTGACGACACTCATCTTCACCTTTCACTTCAGAGAGAAATCACAGGCCCTCAGTAGAATTTATCTACATCTTCACTTTCATCCTTCTGGTCTCAAAGAAAGATGTGACTCTTTCCTGCTCCTCAATCTGTTTCTTAAGCCATTTGCCCTCCCCCCACCCCTCGATTTAGGGACTGTACACCATCGGGCTTCCTTTTCTCTCCCTGATTTTCAAGTGCTTCTTCACCATGGATCCTTAGAAACATGCTGAAGTCTCTAGCTTAACAAGCAAAACAAAACAAAACAGAAACACCCCTCTCCTTCCACCCTGTACTGCCCTCTGGCTACCATTCTCTCTCACTCCCCACCTGATGACCAGCCAAATTCCTTGTGTCAACACTGTCTCCACTTCCTTCCCGTCTATCCACTCGTCAACCCACTGCAATCCTGTCCCTCACCACCTCTTCACTGCAATGGCCTGAAAAAGATCCCGTGACCTCCTAACCACCAAGTCCAAAGGGCACTTTTCATTCCTCATTTTACACAATTAACTACTCCTTTCTTCCCTAAACTCTAAATCCTCTGACACCAGAATCTCCTGGTTCTCATCTGAATATTCCTCTTCATTGTATATGGAGACCCCTACCTAGGAAAGGCCTTTAAACACTAGTATTCCCCCAGGTTCTTCAGGGACCCTCTTCTCTACTCAATTATCATCTGTAGGCTGACAAAGCCTAACTCTCTCTCAACTAGCGATGTCTCCTGAGTATCAGATCTGCATATCCAACTTCTAACTGCTATGAATAGCAGCCATTTATTAAGTAATTATGCACTACATTAAGCACTTTAAATGCATCCTCTCACCCAACGAGGAAGGTATTATTATAATCTTCATTACCAATAAATCCAACCAAGAAGTGAACTGACGTGCCCAGTGTCACATAGCTAATAAGTGGAGCCAGGATTTGGGCCAGGCATGCCTAACTCCAAAGGCCATGTTCTTAATTGTTACCCTGTTGAGCCATCAAAAGCAACATGCATAAACCTGGATTTATCATCTTATCCTCACTATACCCCAACTGCTTCTCTTCCCGTTTGCCCTGTCAGCTACCCAGTCATCCCTAAACTCAGAAACTTGAAGACATCCTTAACTCTTCTTTCTCCTCATTCCTCACCCGTTGCTAATCATAAATCGTGCTGATTCTACCTCTTCCTTTTCTCAATCCTATCCCCTTCTCTCCTACCCTAATTTAAGCCCTACTCCTCTCTCACCTGACCATTGCAATTAATAGTCTTCTTGCCTCCATTCCTGCCCTTTACCCAGCATCAAGAATGACCTTTATAATACACAAACTCAACTAGTTACTTTCCTTCTATTTATCTGTGTCACCCACAGAATTATGCTGAAACTCCTCAATACAGCAGAACCAGCTTTTCATGCTCTGGCCTATGCCTACCCTCCAGCCTTGTTTCCCATTGCTCTTTGCCCCTACTCCACAGTCCACCAATCCAAACTGACTGCAGCTTCCTGAATATACCACTTTCCTCCACTGCATAAGCTAGTTTGAACTGGGTTTTCTGACCCTTGCAAACAGAACAGTAATAACTAATCAAATGGGACTGAAGCTGACTGTCAGATTTCAAATTCTTCATTCTTTTTACTATAATATGCTGTCTCCTACATCCTAAGGAAAGAGGACAAAGACAAGAGTCCCCTCCCACCACTGCCACCTATCCCATTCTAGACATGACACCTCTCCCCACCACACACATAATTATGCTATTGGCTTTACCTGGGCAATTGTCACCTGCAAAAAAAAGACTAACCACGTCCTGCTTTGTGAGATGCCACACCTCCCTCTTCTCCATCCTAGGAAGAGCTCACCTGTACAAAGGAGCAAGCCACAGTGCCACTGCGAAGCTGGTTCAGCAACGTCTCACAGACAGCGACATCGGGGATGCTGGTCACCCCATCTGTGATCACAATGATACCTGCAGCAGGAAACATCAGACTCAGACCCAGGACACTGACCCATCAAAGTCAGGCACTCAATTGACAGAGCTGCGAAGACCTCAGTGTCTGCCAACAAACGTGCTTTATAATCCTCAGACACCTTTCTTCTCCCTCATCCTCCTGCCTCCTCCTCTTGAGTGCTGGAGCCCAGTCTCCTCCTGGTAATGTCCTTAGAGGACACATCCTTCCCACTAGGATCCCTGATGGTTGTCAGAGCTGTGGGTTCTTGAGATACCCACTGACACACACTGCACTCTAACAAACAAGGAGACACATCAGATCCTCTCCCCTGGGGCCTACTGATCCCCTAGAAATTACCTTTGCTGATAAAGCTCCCAACACCCTTCCTGAATTCTACTTCCCCAATCCCACCAACATTCCTTCTACTGACCTGCACTAGAGTTTGAGGGAAGCAACTGCAGCGCCAAGATGCCCTGACGAATCATGCTGACCAGCCCAAGATCAGCTGTCACCATGGAGACTCCCATCTTCCGGCCAGGGAGCTCCCCTGAGTCTGGGGACTGGTCCTCTGCCTGGCCCAAGTTACAGAAAAAACAGAATGGGACAGAGCATTGCTGTATCCGTAACAAAGCCTGAATTTACAGCAGCATTTCCCAGGCCAGACAGGCCCAATCCTGTGAGGACCCCAACCCCCCGCCTATGTAGCCGAGCCCTGACTGTGCTTCCTTCCCTAGTGTGTGTTCAGATACTGACCCTCAGAGTGTAGGCAGTCCAGCGCCATATGAAACACTTGATTGCACTGAAGCAGGGTTTCCCCACATTTTGCCAATGAGGTCCCCTTCCCATATTTTCCCACTGCCATTATGAAATATTTTATACACCAGTGCAAATGTGTATCAGACATATAAAACTGCCACCTGCCTGGCTACTTCTAGTATATCAAAAGGAAGGGGAGTGCATTCTAGTGAGCCCAAGGAACTTTATTCCTGATTGTACAAAATACTAACTAGAGATCAAAGCCAACCATGATCACCTTCTCAGATCCATTGGGGGAAAAGATCCAGAACTAGAAAAATCACAGGAAACAGCCTTCACATTTTCTCCCAGCAAGAGTAACCTAGCCCTCCTCCCAATAGGGAACCTGCCATGTGCACTCACTAGCACTTCTATCCCTGGCTTGCTCTGCCTCTGGCTCTTAGTCCTTTTTTCTGCCTTCTTCCCCTCTGAATTAGGCCTGTCTCTTCTCTCTCCCCTCTGTACCTTAACAGGTCCTCTTCTAAATGCCTCCCACATACCTGGCTCTGGGGGTCATACTGTTGCTGCAGCATGGTGGCCACCTTATCCTCAAAGAGACAGAGCTGCTCATACACCTGCTGCAGGAACACTTCCCGCTGGGAAGGGTCCAAAAGGCAGCCCTGGACCAGCACCTGAAAAGCACAAGGGAAAGACCAAGGCATGAAGGTCAGGGGGACACTGGTCAATAACCTTCCCGGTTTCCTTATTTATTATCCCTTTAGGCAATCCTGAATTCCCATCCAAGCAGGCTAACTCCACAGCCAGTTCCTCTCTCATCAGATCATCTACTTCATCAGTCCTCAGCCCAGGCATTCCTGCTCACTGCCCCCACGTCATTAGTCACCTTAATCTGGGTTCACAACCGTCCTCTGCCCCAGGCCTCCCACTGGGTTTCCCCATGTCCGCACATGGGGGCGCCAAAGGAACTCTTCCACTTGGGCTACCAGATTCTCTGGAAACTGCCCCACCTCAGCCCTTTCCACTCTTAACTCACACATTTTTTTTATTCTTGTTGATTTCTAAGCACTGCACTCAGAGACTGTCTGGAACATTTCTCTTTTTTAGGTTCGAAATCTTATTCCCCCAATGAATGTTCCTTCCTTCCCTTTACCCTCATTGATAACTTCCCCTCTCAAATCTGTCAACAGGAATTCGCAATCCCCCTAACCCCGAGGGTATACTACTCTCCAACCCAGGGAAAACATCCTCAGTGTTTGCCAGATGTTTATATCCATCTGTGTTCTTGTGCTTCCTTCTAGGGTCTGAAGAAAAGATTTCTCCACCTCCTCCTCTTTATCCCTAAAGCTAATCTCTCCATCTAATCTTGGATCTGTTGTCTCTGACATTTTCTTTCATTCTTTCTCCATGGGGTTTCTCTCCTACTTCCAACATAAATAAGTGCCCCATCCTTCAAATGTTATGTAGGCCTCTTGGCCCCTGTGGTGGCCCTTGGGTTCGCTCCTTTTGCTCTCCCTCAACCTGTCTCACATGCCCACCTCTCCCAGCCCCTGCCCCCCTGCGCAACAACTACCTCTTCCCTCCCTATTCGGAACTGAGGAAGTGGGCGGGCACAGCCAAAAGAGGGGGGAGGTGCAGTGCCCCTCTGCAATCCAGACTGTGAGAAGCAAAACAGATTCAGAGGAGTATACAAAGCTGTGAAAGATGTTTGTTCGCAGCTGTATTGTTTAGAAGAGTGAAAACTGGGTCAACCCAACGGTCCAACAATACAGGTTTGGTTAAATGCATAATGACAAACTATGATCAAGTCAAACAGTCATTAAAAGTCATGTTTCTAAAGAACATTTAGTGCCATGGGAAAACAACCGTATTTCACTCAAAAAAGCAGGACGTAAAATTGTGTGTCTGGAATGAGTCCGCTGTTTCTTCTTTATTTCGATGAGGAGTGGTGGTGAGGGAGAATAACCACATACTCAAGAGACAAGAAATTCCGTAAAATGTTAGTAGTAGTTATTCTGGCTGAAATATTATAGGTGAGTTTTTTCTTTTAATTCTACGTATTTTTCAAATGTCCCTTAATGGACATGTATAATTAAGCGATTTTAACTTTTCTTTTTCTTTTTTTAAAGCAGCAGGATACATCTTGAGGGAGCTACAGAGATGGTGAGGAAGCTGGCTCGGGCTAGAGGCCCTGTGGGCTTCACTAAGTCTCTCCTCTGCACAGCTGCTGCCCTTGTGCGGGCCTCACGTCCTCTCCCATGCTGTTATAATCTTCTGCTCTTCCTAATTCAGAACTCGTCCCCTAACCTATCTCCCTCATTGGCCACAGACAAGTGTGATTTTCCTAGTGTACAAATCTGATCCTGTTACCACCCATTTAAAACCTTCAAAGGTTCCCTACCACCTATGGCTAATAGTTTTCATTTGCATGTTTTCTATGTGGCAGGCACTGCTTTAACTGCTTGACATGTACTGATTCAATCACCACATAATATTAGTACTGTTACTATCCCCACTTTGGAGAAAAGACACAGAGGCATGAAGAGGTTAAGTAACTTGCCCAAGGGCACACAACCAGTGAGTGGTATAGCCAGGAAGCAAATACTAGCAATGTGTTTCCAGATTCAAGCTCTCCAGCACCAAACTAAACTCCCCTATAGAATAAAGCACAAGGTCTTAGCCATAACCTTCAGGGTCTTTCATAATCCCGCCCCCACTTATCTCTCCAGTCTCCTCTTTACTACCCCGCCTCCACGTTCAAACTTGACTGGATCAAACTTAGTAACATGTAGCTCCCTAGAACAGTTCCACAGCTCTGTGTCTTTGCTTTTGCTGGTCCCTCTGCCTGGAAATCCTGTTTCCCTGTCTTTGAATGGTTAACTTCAACTCCTCCTTTAAGACACAGTTCAAACGCCTCTTTGTCCCAAAGTCTTTCCTTGTCTCTGCCCCAGGCTTGGCTGGATGCTCCCTCAGTGCTCCCATAGCCCCTGAGTCATAACTTGTCAGTGCCCTTATCACATTCAATTGAAATCACCTCCTTCATATCAGTTTCCCCCACTAAACTCTCACACCTCCCATCAGGATAGGGACAGTGCCTGATTCATCTATGTCTCCAGGACCTAGCCAAGGCCTGGCATAGATCAGGTTTCAGTAAGTGTTTGCCAAGCCCAACCAAATGTTGAGTGATTACCTAATACCCATGTTTTCCTTGCCTTGGCTATCAACATGCCTACAAAGCCTGGACTCTATCTGGGGATGGAGGCCACAACCGGCAGTCCTAACATCTGTACTAGTGGGCACTTGAATCCAGGGCAGAGGGCTGGGATCCAGGTGTGCACCAATTGTCTTGTAGGATATTTCAGACCCTCAGATGCTGTTCCTTGCATCCCTGTCTTTCAAAACCACTTTGATAGCTAAGGTTACAATGTAGCCATCAGAGACAGTTCAGGGTAAGGCCCTACCAGTGAGTTGTGGGTGTTAACAGGAGATGAAGGGAAACCGGGCCACGTTTATAAGACAGATATCCCAGTAACAGACTTGGCCATTGTCCAAAAGGAGTGTCTTATGATAGCCTGCTTGGGTGTGTAATTATCTCTATGGTCAGCATTATACCTGACACTTCACAGGACATTCACAGAAAATGACCCACCTCCGTCCCTGGAAGAAATTAGGTTTCTGGGTACTTGTTATACTTTAAAATCATAAAACTATTCCTAAAGACCATCTTCTGGGGTTAGTGCCAGGAGTCAGGACACCAGCAAGCCTGATGGAACTGAAGGTAGGGGGAGGGGGAAGGAGGGAAACACAGTGAGAAAACAGACATACAGTGGCCAGGACCAGAGATATACAGGAGAAGTGAGAGGGGAATTTGTCCAATCAATGCCATCTGACCTAGCTTATGGGAAGGCTATTTAAGACCAGAGGAATTGATTCTTTTCAAGAGGAGAGAGACTCAAAGAGATGACTAAGAAACTGGTTTAAGAAGCCAGCAGAGCTGGGGACTTTGGGCAAAGGCAGTAGAGAGAGGATAAGGACTTGGTCACAGGACTGTCAGAAATGAAGTCTGAGGGTACAAACTTGGAGCAAGGATGCAACCATACCTGGTGGGACTGCAGGCCAATAATTGAGGAGTAGGCCTGGATAGTTACGTAGATCTCAGGCTGGAAGTCGATGCAAGATCCAGGCACTCGGAGGGGCTGAAGTAGCCCGCCTAGGCAGCGGGAGAGGGCATGGAAAACTTCATCAAACAAGATCTCCCCTGTGGAATCATCCTGAGGGCAGTGCACAGAAAGATGTCTCAAGGGTAAGCAAGGGCAGCCCTGAGCACAGGGCAGGAACAAGCAGCTTCAATCGGTCAGTGTTGCTCACACCCCCAAATATAGTGTCACCACTGGAATGGGGTCTGTCTTTACACATCCACCACTCCTTAACAGCCTGTCCCCTTTCCACAATGGTAGGCTGAGACTACTTGTCATTTCTCCCAAGCCTTTCTCTCTCCTCCTCACCCCATCTCATCCTTTCCCCCACTGTGTCCCCATAACCCCTTACCACAATGCCAGTAGATGGGCTAAGGTCCAGCTCAATGACAAATCGATACTGCCAAGCCAAGAAGGTGACCCGTGTGGAAGGTACAAGGAGAAATGGCCTTGGGACCACTGGTTCATCTGGCTGCCACCCAGGGGGCAGGACACTGAGGACTTCCAATTCCTGCTCAGACTGAAGCTGACAATTAGGATGAAGAGAAAAGGAAAGGGTCAGAGAGGAGTGACCCCTTTCTTCCCAGGACCTGAATTTCCATACCCAAAATGACACACCATTAGCTCTACCTCCCGCAACCCAAAATATACTTTTCCTACATGAAAAATGATGAAACAAAATTTCCCCTGTGGAATCATCTTGTGGGCAAAGTCACTTGCCCTTCCCAGAGTTAGTCTCTCCTATTATCTCTTTCCAGTATCCTCTTTAAAAAACAGATTTTCTGCCCTGGCTGGTGTGGCTCAGTGGATTGAGCACTGGCCTGTGGACCAAAGGGTTGCCAGTATGATTCCCAGTTGGGGTACATGCCTGGGTGGCAGGCCAGGTCCCCAACTAGGGGAGTGTGAGAAGCAACCGATCAATGTTTCTTCCCCTCTCTTTCTCCATCTTTTCCCCTCTCTGTGAAAATAAATAAATAAAATCTAAAAATATTTTTTTTCTGAGCCAGCCCCTTGCATCCTGTGTATCTCTGGGTCTTACCAACATCTCCTGGGGTGTGGCCTGCACAGTTTGATGCAGGTGATGGAGAAACCAAGCCAGGCGAACATTTCGGGAGATTCGATAATCCTTTTTCATCAACAGGAACACCTGCCCAGCTTCTTCCACCTGGGGACAAAGAGACATTAATTAATTTATAAAAATTTATAAAAGTTCCTCATATATACAAGGGGGGGGACCCAAAAACCCTGGAATTTACTTATGAAAAATTGCGTATTTATTTTTATATGTTTAAACTTCAGTCACTTTCAAAGTACTCTCTGTGTGATGCAATACACCTATCAAGACTTTTCCACTGCTCAGAATAGTTTTTGAACTCATCTATTTTGATGCCTTTTAGTGTTGCTGCCATTTTTTGTTTCACCTCTTCCACAGTGGCAAAACATTTCCCTTTGAGGGCTTTTTTCATCCAGGGAAACAAACAAAAAAAAAATGTTGTTGGGGCAAGATTGGGTGCATAGGGAAGGCGCGGCATGTGGGTCATGCTGGTTTTGGTCAAAAACTGCTGAACACTCAGTGTGGTTTGGGCAGCTATGTTCGTAAATCACCCATCATGAAATGGACAAATGCGTTGAAAGTCTTAAAAAAAAAAATCACTGAGGCCAAACGCAGCCTCTCACAACACGAGCTGGTCCAGATACAGACAGGTTCCTAGAACACTCACCTAGCGGGGAAGCCTTTACTACAAGGGGCCCACCCTCAGAAGATAACTCCTGTTCTCTTGGTTTCCCCATTGTAAAGATCACTGTGCAAAATAACTTGTCCAAGGAGCTTATACAATTCATAAGAAGCAAGGCAGAAGTGAAAAGTTTACCCCTATCTCCCAGCTCTTTGCTCCTGCTCGCCCTACAGATCTCTATGTAGATGAAATGACCTTCACACATTATCAAGTATTTATGTGAGTTTCTCCTATAAACTATAAGCTCCTTGAGAATAGGGACTGTATCTTGTTCTATTTTTTGTGTCCCTGTGCTTAGCAAACTGCTTAATAGAGAGCAGATACTCAATAATGCCAGATAGTTCCTCCTACGAATCCTTGACAACAGCAGGAACTAAAGGAATCTTCACTGAGCAAATGGTAAGCCTGTCGAATACCTCAAAATCAAGCCTCTGCAGGTCACAATCTCCCACACTTGCCAGTTATCAACATTCTAGTTCCTTCCCTCCATTGCCTCATAGGCAGCCAGCCCAATATCCTGACAAGCACCAGGTCCCGTGCTCATATCCTTGTCCTAACTATACAAGCCCTGCCAAATGTTGACTCAGGATGAAGTTGACATTCTCTTTTATCCATACACATATCATACCAGCTGCTCTTAGAAAGTTGCCACTTCTGGCAGGCCTTTACCAATCCTTCTACTTCTCCCTGGTCAGCAACCGTTCTTATTCCCCTTAGAGAGCTTTCTAATCTCTAAGGCCCCACAGTCCTGGCAGAGAATCATGCCTACCGTTTGACAAAGAAAATAAGAGTCAACTGGTCTGAACTCCTCCAATGTTTCTTCCTGATTCATCCTTATCTGTAACATTCCTTTATTCCTTTACTCCCTTACTCTTGCCTCAGATGGAGATTACACTCTTTCTATTCTAGACAAATTGCAAATTTCTCCTCCTGTGTCCCTGACTAGTGAAGGGGAAAATACCAGGCTGCGAGAATTGAAGAGAGAGCAGTAGAGAAAGGAACAATGTCTGCCTGTTGAGAAATATGGTTGTGCAATGAAGTGGTCTCTTCCCACCCCCCAAAATGGGGAAATATGCATGGAGAATAGATCAAAATAGCTCTGGAGAAGCAATAATAGAGGGTGTCTAATGTCAGAGGAGAGTATGAAGAGCAGAGATGCAATAACTAACGATGAAGAAAGTCTATCTTCTTCTCTAAGACAGAGGGCAAGCATAACAAGATACAGAAACAGATACTGGGAAATGGCAGGGAAGAAAGTAAAAGGCAAAAAGAGGAAAGGCACTCACATTTACAGAGCACCTAAGATATGTTCAACAGTAGAACTATAGAAGTTAAGTGCCAGAATTTCAGATTCAGACAGCCTAGGTTTAAATCCCAATTCAGCCATTAATTAGCTGTGAGACTGTAGAAAAGGTACTTAACATCTTTAAACCTTAGTGTCCTCACTTGTAAAATGGAGATAATCCTAACACCAATCTAATAGTTCTGTTGTGTAGATTACATGAAATCATGCATATTAAGTACTCAACACAGTAAGAATACAATAATATTTAACTATTGTCATGTTATTACCAGATGCACAACACTAGGTCTTACACAGGTAAGCTCATTAAGTCTTCACACAAAGCATTTACCAGAAGTAAACTGAGATCCAAAAAAATTAATTGATTTAAATGATCAATAGTTATAGGGTCAGAAGTCAGACCCAGGCCTGATGAGCTGCAAAGCCCATCTATTGAGAGTGAAAAATGAATAAAACTAGGGACCTAAGAGCAGAAAAGATTCAAAGCGTTCACAAGAAGGAATCTGATGGCAGTTTACAAGCAGAAAGGGTACTATGACATAACTGGAAAAGTTAATTTTCACAATGATTTGATGTGATGCAGCATGATTTTGCTATCTCTACACCACCTAGGATCACATGCTGGGAAATTCTACTCTCTATTATACTGCTTCCTTACTCTGGCTTTTATCCTGATTTAGGTCAAGCTACTTAACTCTTTTCTTTCAGTTGGACGGTAACATATCTGCATTAAAAAAAAATTCCCTCTGGGTCTTGGAGGACTGATGTAACCGCACCACACCACGGTCACGGCAAAGCTGAGAGGATGACTCTCCCTGGGCTGGGGTCTGGGCTTGGTACCAGGAATGGGAGTCTCCTCCACCTGAGTACTTAAGGTCTTCCCTGCACGCAGATCAGTGCCTGAACCAGAGAAGGAGCAGGCCAGAAAGGGAGCACCCGCCAAGCCAGAGCCTCAGCAGAACGTCAGTTCACTCTATTTCCACCACAGGCTTTCTGACTTCCCCCTAAGGCTGGAAACCCAACCAAGACCACCCCCTGGAAATGCCCTTATAAAGGTTTATAAGAACAAAAAGAAAGAGAAGGATGGACTAATACAAAGATATATTAAAACTTCACTACAAACTTGCCCTAAATATATACCCACAAGTGACTTAGCAATTAACTAGGAGAAATGAAAGCTATATGAACAAAACCAGTCTTATGTGAATGAAGTGAAGTCAGGTGGGCGAAGTGATTTGATACTAACCATCAAATTTCAACACTTTTCCCAAGAAACCAGTGCTGCACTGTAGCATACCTGTATGACTGCTTCGGATCAGAACATGCAAGTGGGAATATGGCAGTGTTCAGCCAAATGTTTTATAATTTCACATGGAATGGTTCAGTCATAATACAATTCCCTTGCTATCAATACTTACATGAGATCATTGGGAGAGATGAAGGTTTGGATATAACACAGGATATGAAACCTCCCCAAAGCCAATATATTGAGGTATGATGTCTAAAAGACTGGAGAATTTCAAGTTCACGATGGTACTTCAGTTCTATTTAAATAAGAAAATAGCCAGCACTTTCTATGTTGGCACAAGTGTGAGCAGTTGATTAGACGAGGTGTTCCGGAGCAAGTCCTGTGGTAAAGGCTCTGCCCAGCTTCCCTGTAGTGCAAGGAGGCCGAACCCATCTGCACCACCTTCTGCACTTCCTTCTCCACCCTCCCTTGCCCCAACCTGTGTCTGTGTGTGTGTGTCCCCACACGCCTTGCCCCAACCTGTGTGTGTGTGTCCCCGCACGCCTTGCCCCAACCCGTGTGTGTGTGTGTGTCCCCGCACGCCTTGCCCCAACCCGTGTGTGTGTGTGTCCCCGCACGCCTTGCCCCAACCTGTGTGTGTGTGTGTGTGTGTGTGTGTGTCCCCGCACACCTGCCACTTTCAGAGCAGGGAAGGGAGGGAGAGAGAACAAGGGAAGGAGAGAGAAGAGAGAAACATGGATTGGTTTATGAACAAAGCTCTAATCAAGTGAGCCATACCCACAACGGCCAGGGCCGGCCCCTCTTTGGTTTTAAAAGTTACATTCTTTAGTATAACCAGGAATACTTGACTGAGAATGTTTTGTTTTTCTACTGTACAGGATTCCTCCTCTTTTTTGTACCCTGCATCTATAATTGTAACAATCCTACAGTTACAAAAAAAAAAAAAAAAAAAAAATCCCTCTGGCTACCATGTGGTTCAGAAAGTCTCCCTAACGACCATGGGAAATGATAGTCCTCTAGACCACAGCTACTCCAAGAAGCCATTCTGTGACTTGTTTGAGACTTGGTCCCAGAGGAGACAAGGGGTTGTGCTACAATGTAGAACCACCACCGCCTTTCATTGAGAAAGTCAGCTTGAACTAACCTTTGGGACAAGTGCACTTTAAGGGATCTTTAGAATCAGACAGACAAGAACTGGTGATAAATGGGAAGTGAGGAAGAAAGGGACCAAAAGAAAGGTGTCAAGGATGAGTAAGGCAGCATCAGAAACCAGTATGTGGCAGAACGATTTTCAAGTTAGCTAGAAAAAATTGATAGTTATTCACCATCACTTCTAACTACCACCCCTCCGAAAACTCCCATCAAATTATAGTCTTATTGCCAAGCTCCTAAAAACAGAAAAGTGTCCTACTGGCAACAACAGAAATTGCAGCAATTACTTGCCCTCTCTAATCCAGGGTCTCAGAGTAGGATGGACACTCTCATAAACAAAGCAACCTCTCCCTCAGAATTGACTGATGTGGGTGTGATTATTAGCAACCACTCTTATCTCTTAGCTGACTACGCTGGGTCCCTGCCAAGGTTCTTCCGTAGAAAAGGATAGGCTGGGGCTCCGAGTATTATTATGAGAACAAGGAAAAAAAATGCCACGTTAGCAGTCCTTTCAGTTTATTACTCTATCCCCAGAGCCTAATGCAGTGTCTAGCATACAGGACGCTCAATACAATTTGGCTGAATAAGTGAATTCACTATATGTTCTCAGCAAAGCAAACTTGACATTTAGAACTAATCATAATTGGTACAATTGTTCTCGGGGTGAAAAACTTTTAACACTAGTCTTGATACTATTTTTCTTTTGTTCTTTGGCAGTTAGTAAAGACCTGTTGTTTTTCAAATGCCAGCTTGTTTCAGCTATGCAAAGAAACACTAAGGAAATGAGTTTTGGCCTATTTTGAGCTAGAGTTACAAGGGCGGAGAGCACATGTCCATGGGCCAACACTCTAGAACAGCTGGGGACATTTGATCACTCCATCTCTAGGACTAAAATCTTGGCAATTCTGGGTTTAATAAATCAATCTTCCCATGATTTCCTGCATTGTTAGGTATCTCTCTTGGTCATTCACAAAGCAGCCTCCAGTTCTTCACAGCACCCACCACAGTTTACAATAAAGGATTTATGTATTTGTTAATGTTCATTTTCCCCACAAGTCTAGAAGCCCCAGGGAAGAAGGGGTTGTGTTGATGAGTACATATCGTTCTTTGCTGTATCCCTAGCAACGAGCACGAGTGCCAAGGCACACTGGGTGTTTAAATATTTGTTGAATAAATACATGAAAGAGAAATTGCTCTCACAATCAATGTATCACTTATCCTTAATTTTTCACTTTTCTCAACACCTATTCTTTGTTGTTCAAGAGTTTCCATCCTCCCTCATCCATCACCTTTATGGAAAAATTAGCTTACTCTATTGTTTGGATTTTTCCTTTGCTTCCAAGAAACCAGTTTTTCACTAGTCTCTTCTTTTATAGTATTATCTTTTTTGATGTTCTTGGAGTCTGGGGAGGCGTCTGGTGTGGGTTCTAAAAGATTTTGAAAAAACAAAAAGTGTGATTTGATAGCTAAGGCTTGAGCCTTAGTTTATTGTGTATAACATACCACCAGCTATCCCAATGGTGTGTGAAAGTATCAATGTACACATCAGTAAAATAACAAGTCATGAATCAGTTGCTTCTGAGTCTTTGCTTTTCCATAACGAACATCTCCAGGTTCTTTAAGTATGCCTCAATGGCATGGCTTCAAATTTCCTCATTCTTTTATCTTATACCTATCAGTGAACTCTGGCTGATCTACTTCTCAACTTAAAATATGGGGGCCAAAATGGAACACAATACAGAGGTGAGGTGACAGATTTAGAGTCCTCTAGGATCTATTTATATATTTTGGAAGCTTTACCATACCATCGTCAGGAAACCTCTATAACTTTTTCATTTGTGTTGCTATTAAGACACAACACACACACCCCATACTGTCCTCATGTAGCTGGCTTTTTGGGACACATATAATTATTCAGTTAGTCCTATTATATTGGATAAATTCAGTCTATTATTCTATTGTGAAGCTTAGAGGGCTGCTTTGTCTTCTAGTAAATCTCTTTCTAGCTTAATTTCCCTGATAATTTGATCAGGATACCATCCAGTCCTTATCCAAGTCCAAAGAGGAAAAAGGCAAGGTGAGCATGCACTCATCAGCCAACAAAATAAATACTTACTCTAATTATTGTATTATTGTAAACTGAGTACATTCACCAAAGGATAAGAATGTGGTTCTATGACAGCATGTAACAAGTAACCTGTCCCAGGCTAGGATCTTAGGACAAAGTGACCCTGAAGATGAAGCACGGTTTGCTAAGTGAGGAGGGAAAGGAGGATAAAGCAGATGGAGGGTATACATGAGCACTGTGCTATTAGAAAACTTCAGATTATTAGTTAGTAGGCTGCTTAATTACACTACTATACAGCTTCCATTTCTACACCGTGTCTCAAGAGTTATTTTGAATGATGGACTGGCAGCCCAAGGCCAAGCTGAAGTCTAGTTCATCAGTCAGTTTTTATAGAATCCACTCTTTTGAAACCAGGAACACTTGTCTAACTTAATCTTTCTTACAACATTCCCCCTTATATGGGATTCTTTAAAATTAACAACCATGTTTTCAAAACATCACTAAGTTTTCTTCACATTCAAGATGTAATTTATCAGAACCAGAAGACTTAAAACGATTTAAGCAGCTCAAATGGTATTTTTCAAAGAGTGAGCCAAGGGCCAGCTGCATCAGGAAAACCTGAGGTGCTTATTGAAATGCAGATTACTAGGCACCTCCCCAAACCAACTGAATTAAGAGTTGGTAGTGTTCAGGAGTCGACATTTAACAAGCTCTCCAAGCGATTCTTCCACTTTAATGTTTGAGAATCCCTGAATTAGTTGTGTTCTCAGTGTCTACACACCCATACAGCGCTCCAAGTCCCTAATATTTAACCCCTTTAAGTCTGAAGTACATTACTCTTGGAGTGGTCTGGCAAAAAGCAAGCAGGGTTTTGGAGTCAAGAGATCTGGAATCAAATCTGGTTCTACTACTTACTATCTAGGTGAGCTTGGACAAGTTACTTGATTTTTCCAGGCCTTAGTTTCTTCATTGATAACATGTAGATAAGATTATCTACTTCAAAAGGAAACTGCTGCAATTAAACAAGAGTCAGAACAAGGATAGAGGAAGCCTATCATTCTTTGGAACATTTATTGAGGTCTACATACCATCTATAACAACATGAATAAAACAATTTCGGATACTGCGCTGCATATCATATGTATCAGGTAAAGGAAACATTCCCATCTCATTTTTTTTTTTTTTTTTTTGCAACTATCGCTTTGTGATTAAGGTATAATCAAACCCGTGTGCTGTTTTCTGTTAAGGGTCTCATGAAAAATGTAGACTTTTACACCCCTTGAACCTGAAACTCTAGTGTGACCTCAGCTGGAATCTTCTCCAGCCTCATCTCTCTCACCTGTTTCCCCCTAAGTTAGAGTTCCTAGGATCAACTGCTGGTTCTGCTGCTTATTAGTACAAGGCCTTGGTGAAGTCACTTAAACTCTGTGCCTCAGTTTCCTTGTCTGTGAAATGGGGATTAAAATAGTACCTACTTCATGGGGATTTTAGAAATACTAGATGACATCAGTAAGCACTCTGTTAGCTATACTCATTGTCACACTACACACACTGGCCTTCTCACCTCAGAATTTTCACTATTCCCTCTGCCTAAAATGCACTTGGCCTCTTCTTGTGGCCAAGTTCTACTCATTCTTAAGGCTTAAATGTCATTTCTCTGAAGCAGCTTCCTGATCCACTCCTGCCAACACCACTTCTTAACAAAGTAGGTTAAGAACCCCTGTTAAATACTCATTCACTCTGTATTTTTCCTTTGCAGCACTTACTATAATTCAATGTTTGTTTACTCCATTAAAATAGGGAACATATCTTACACTACTCCATATCCACCCTGATAATTAGCACAATTCTCAGTCCATAACAGCACTCAAAGTATTTTAAGTCTTTGAGCAATGAATGATTTCTTAAATCTGATTATGCCCAATTTTTCTGTCTTGGGATGATAACAACCTCTAAAAGTCAGTCACTTTTCTGCCCAGGGGGCAGAACTCTTCACTCCCTTTCTTTACTTCCTGAGGTAAAATTTTCAGGAACGCAATTCAAAAACTTAACAAATGCTTAGCTTTTGGCTGAATGAGACTCCCTTGAGTGTGCTTCAACCCCAAGTTACTTTAGATCTGCACTGTTCAATATGGCAGCTACAACTACATGGGGCTACTGAGTATCTGTAGTGTTGCTAGTCCAAAATCATACGTGCTAAAGTGTAAAATACACATTGGACTTTTAAATATTTGGTAAAAAAAAAAGAATGTTACATACCTCATAATTTAAAAATACTTATTACATGTTGAAATAATTGGAAATATAGTTAAATATATTACTAAAAATTTCATCTGTTTTTTACCTTTTTTAATATGGCTATCAAAAACCCTTAAAATATATGGCTTGTATAAGATTTCTATTGGACAGTGCTGTTTTAGACTATCTGCCTAGAAGACATGTTATAGCTCCCCATTTTATTTCCTCTCATTTTAATCCATAAAAAAGACTCCAAATTATTTCATGGTTTTTCTAAATTCTGACATTTCTGTGAACACGTCTCATTATTTTAAATAAGGAAGTTTCTTAATCTTGGGTCGCCTCACATTAAATTGAAAGAAGAAAAAAGCAAAAAACCAGACTGATTATCCTGTGGTTACTTCATTTTTATACATAAACACCATGGTTATGAACACAAGATTTGGAGTCCTGGCTCTATTACTTACGAACTGTGTAACTTTGTTGCTCTAAATATCCCTGTACCTCAGTTTCCACAACTAAAAAATGGGGACAATAACAGTGTCTACTTCATAAGGGTCAGAGCATTAACTGGTATTAGTAAAGTGCTTAGAATGGTGCCTAGCATGCAGTAAGTAATGACTACTATTTGTCATCATACACCCTCACCCTTCCCACATACCCATATATTCTCTTGTAATATTGGACACCTCTCCTAGTGACGTTGTTCCTCCAGAATTCTGCTACTTGCTAGCTGAGTAGCACTTGGGTAAAGTATTTAACCTCCCTCATTTTTCAGTTTTCTTATCTGTAAATGAGTGTAGGTTTTGCCACCTTCCTTGCCTAAGTTTGAATAACACAATGTACACAAAGTTCCTTGTGTGGTCCTTATCACCTAATAGATACCCCAAATGGAGTTTCTGGTTTAATGCGATACTCACAACATGCCATAAGATAGGTATTTTATGAAGAAGAAAACAAGATCTGGGAAGTCATGACTTGCCCGAAGTTAGCTATCTGCAATATCAGAACGAGGTTTCACTCCGAGTAAAAGATGTTTTTCACGAAACTAGAGCTGCTTTCCCTAAGTACGAGCGCTAGAAATAGATTATTTCATGATGCTTATGGGATTCCAATGTTTGGAGAAATGCAGAAACCGGCAAAGTAAATCTATCGCCCTCTTGCCCGCTGAAAACTGCAAAAGATCAAAATACAAGTTTTGGAAATACCATTATTGGGTCAAAGAACCCAAGAGCCCTAGAGTCGGCGACGTGGATGAAATTTCAGTAAACAAAACAAAGCAACGAGTTTCTCCTCTAGCCCTCGCAGGAAATTGCAGACCTCGGGAAGGAGGTTCAATTGATGGGCCTTCGGGGCTCGGCCGGTCCCCGCCCAGGCTGCCCGGCCCGGTCGCCTCCAGAGCCCGAAGGAGGCCACGGCCGCGCCAGGCCGCCGGGCCCTCCCTCTCGGATCTCGGGGATCAGCGCTGCGCCCGCCCGCCCCTCACCTCCGGCTCCGGGCGCTCCGAAGCCATGCCACAGCGCTCCCGCGCCAGCCCGGGCCAGATAAGAGTTTCCACTTGTGACCCCTGACCCGGCTATCTCGCACCGGGCACAAGCCGGAAGTGAGTGGGCGGGGAGAGTTATGAGCTCTCTTATTGGTGGAAGGAGCCCACTCGGAGTGACTCGCTGACTTGGAAACAGGAAGAGGAGGTCGTTTCCCCCGACACTGCCTCCGCTATGCAGGTGAGTACCGGGTTGGGGCTGTTGATTGCCAGTTAGCTTCGGGCAACCGGACCGAGAGTGGCTCAATGAGGAGAGAATTAGGAGTTGGGGCTGAAAGGAAGGGGCAGAGCCCGCGGTTGACGCAGAAGGGAACGTGGGGTGAAGGGGCAAAGCCTACTGGATAGGAGAGGCGGAGATTTGATGGGTTGGGAGCCCTGCTGGCAGGAGACAAGCTGCGACTAAGTCGGGAGGGAGGAAGCACCACTGATTTGCTGCTGTGCGGGGAAGGATCAGGTAGTAATTTAGGAAGCCTGAGACGTAGTCTAACCATGACGGCTCAAGAAAGTTGCGGGTTGGCTCAGGCCCGGGCCTCGGCTGTTGCATGGACGACGTTGGATACAGAAATAACAGATTTGTAATTGGAGCGAAGACCGAGGTGAAGAAATTGTGGGACCACACTGGCTAAAACATAAATGAATTATAATCTGAGGCCATGGGTAGAACCCAGGATCAAGGCTTCTACCCTGCACATTGACGAGTTTGCAAAACTGTTTCCCAGCCTGTGCCGGATAGTTGTTGAGGATGAAGGCACGAAGTAAAACTGGAGGTCACAGATAGAAAGAAATTGCTTTGCAGACAGCACCCTTCCGCCCCCCCCCCACCTGCCCAGGATTTACAGTTGTTTGTCTACTGCTTAGAACATGTGCATTGGGGGGGGGGGGTTCATTTGTCATTTAGTTTCATGCACATGTAGTCTGTCAGTAAATGTTTATAGGTTTACTAAGCCTGTGAAAAGGGCACAGGAATATTGGCACAGAGATAAAATGAGTGCAGATTAATGCAGCAAAGAGGAGGCTGAAGCATCAAATGCCGAGGGCAAATGAAGAAGGGGGTGCAGTGGAGGTGCAAGGTTTCAGAGAAACCTTCGCGTATTGGTAGATTTCTCACAGATTGTGTGCCATTGACAAGAACAGCCTGGCTCAGAAGGCAAGTTCTAGGACAGAAGAGTACATATACTGCAGAGGTACACAAAAAGATAATAAACCCAGGCATTTGGGTCTGGAGAAAATTCCTCAGTAAGAGAGAAGAGAGTGTACTTAACACAGAGAAAAAAACAGGCATGGATTAGGAGGTGATGAGAGAAGGAATTAGTTGGTAGGAGGAACTGAAGTCAGGTGAATGGGTTGAAAGGTCCAAGGGTTGATGCTGTTTGTAACCCAAATACCAAAGATAGAAAACAACCTGACTCTCTTATGCCAATGAGGTCCCGTGTTACCTGCCTAGTGTTGCACAGTGTCATCCTGTATGTGTGTGTCATACTCTCACACTCCTCTGAGTGATCAACCTGTTCCTATTGGTGCAGAGGGAGGAGAAGCAGCTTGAGGCATCATTAGATGCACTGCTGAGTCAAGTGGCTGATCTGAAGAACTCACTGGGGAGTTTCATTTACAAGTTGGAGAACGAGTATGACCGGTTGACCTGGTAAGGGTGGCCTGGGTAATCTGGGGAGGGCTCCATGGTTGGGGACCAGGCCCCCTGGTGGATAGGACATCTCCAATGATGTAACCATTTATCAGTTTGCAAACATCTTATGATGTGTTGAGAGCTGGGTTGCCCTAACAAGTGAAGTGTAGCTTAGGGCCTACATGGCAAGGAAATGGAGAAATGCCCAGTTTCCCAAACTAAGTTCTTTCTAGCTTTTGATTCTCACTCTTCGACCTCATTGGGAAGAGGTCCTTTCTCAGTGGGTCCTCCCATTACAGTAGGAATACAGAGGTCATACTGGATCTCTCGCTATAGATATTGGTGAGTCTTTTAAGTCTAACCTACTCTGGAAGTATGGATTCTATTTCCAGGCCAGGGAGTAGGCTTTTACTCAGTTTCTGAATTCTTAGAGATAACAGTGTAGCCATGGTTCCTATTTTGCCACCGTTCCTCACCCCATACAAATAATGAACAGCCTTTTTTTCTTCATCTGTGTCAGAAACTGAAAGCACGTCCCTATTTCCTAAGCTCACAGTCCCTGTAAGGCAGTGGTTCTCAACCTTCCTAATGCCGTGACCCTTTAATACAGTTCCTCATGTTGTGGTGATCCCCAACCATAAAATTATTTTCGTTGCTACTTCATAACTGTAAATTTGCTACTGTTATGAATCATAATGTAAATATCTGATATGCAGGATGTATTTTCATCGTTACAAATTGAACATAATTGAAGCATAGTGATTAATCACAAAAACAATATGTAATTATATATGTGTTTTCCAATGGTTTTAGGTGACCCCTGTGAAAGGGTTGTTCGACCCCCAAAGGGGTCACGACCCACAGGTTGAGAACCACTGCTATAAGGCATTCTGGTTCCCACCCAGTCCAGCCATAGGGCTTTGAGTCTCTTGGGGTGAGTCTGGGTATTCCTAATCTGAAGGACCCCTTTAAGACTACTTTACTGGGAATGTTCTGACACCTTCTTACTACCACCAGGCCCTCTGTCCTGGACAGCTTTGCCCTGCTCTCTGGACAATTGAACACTCTGAACAAAGTCCTGAAGCATGAAAAGACACCATTGTTCCGTAACCAGGTCATCATCCCTCTGGTGTTGTCCCCAGACCGTGATGAAGATCTCATGGTAAGAGGGGGAGAAGGGTACAACTTGGGAAATTAGTTCTTAGATGAGGACCTAGAGCACAGTTGTTGGGTGGTTATTCTAGAAGTTCTGAATGTGGACTAGTGTGTGACAATAAAAAGTGAGGGCTGCATTTGGAGGCCTTCTTTTTTGTCCTTCTGGAGTTGGGCAGCTACTCCCACATAAACCTGAGGCTGTCACCAAGGCAAAGACCTTTTTCCTCCAATGCCTATCTCAAGCAAAAAGTATGTTCTTTCATGACTTGGTGTATTTCAGTGTCTGATACAAACATAGTAGAGAGATTTGCCCCTGTGTTTGGTAGATATAGGGGTGTGAGGAGACAGAAACAAAGAATGGAGTGAGGGGTATAGTTCCCTAGGAACTATAAGTCTTAGGCTGTGTTTTCCCTGAGAATACACTGTTTGCCTGTGGCAGGAACAACAATGTACATCAGACCAGATCGAATCTTTTTGGAATACATAGGAGGATTCATAAAATCTGTGTTTTACAGAGGCAGACTGAAGGACGAGTACCTGTTTTCAGCCATGAGGTAGTCCCTGACCATCTGAGAACCAAACCTGACCCTGAGGTCGAAGAGCAAGAGAAGCAACTGACAACAGATGCTGCCCGCATTGGTGCTGATGCGGCTCAGGTTGGGCTGAGTCACTGCTCTGCTGCCCCCCATTCCCCAAGTCCCATCATGAGAAGCTGGGCATTACCATTGCTGTCTGGTAGGGATGCACAGTTGTTTACATGTAAATTGCCCTTAGAAGAACACAAGAAAACAACTTCCCCACAATCATTTCTTGCTTGACCTAATCTCTGTACCAATTTTTGTGTTACAGAAGCAGATCCAGAGCTTGAATAAAATGTGCTCAAACCTTCTGGAGAAAATCAGCAAAGAGGAACGAGAATCAGAGAGTGGAGGTGTGGAGGGATTGGTGGCAAAATGGAGAAGGAAAGAGAAATAAGATCACTTTTACAGGAATGGTGGTTTTGGTAGTAGTGAAGTGAGAATGTAAGAATGAGCTCCTTAGGAGAGGGTATACCGCCATTCTGTTAGTTGTTTTTATTTAAGGCCAGCCCTGGAGCAAGTGGAGGAAATGAGCAAAATGAAAAGGGAGAATTCTGAGATAGTCATGGGCAGTCCTCTGGCTCCTCCTCTGGGCTGCCAGGGAGTGTAGATGCTGCTGAAGTCAGAACTCCAAGCTCTGGTACTCATACTAGTTTTCCTACTGCTAGGTTCAGTCCAGGGCCAGAGGTATACCTCAGGGTCCTCACTCACCTTCTTCTTCAGGTCTCCGGCCAAACAAGCAGACCTTTAACCCTGCAGACACCAATGCCTTGGTGGCAGCTGTTGCCTTTGGAAAAGGACTGTCTAATTGGAGACCTTCAGGCAGCAGTGGAACTGGCCAGCCAGGCCAGCCAGGAACTGGAACAATCCTTGCAGGAACCTCAGGATTACAGCAGGTGCAGATGACAGGTGCTCCGAGCCAGCAGCAGTCAATGCTCAGTGGGGTGCAAATGGCCCAAGCAGGTCAGCCAGGTAAGGTGGCAGGGATTGACATGGTGACAGACCTTGAACAGAGAAATGGGCATAAGCTGAATTGTCTGTGCCTCCCACATCCCCCGAGCTGGAGATTTTCTCCTGTTCTCCTGACCTATGACCCAGAAAACAATATTTAGGGGCAAAACTCTCATTTGAGACTCTTAACAAACACCAGAGAATGAAGAATAACTTTGAACAGCAGAAACTGCTCTCACCTCCAACCCTCATCTCAAACCTCTATCTCAACTACCCTTTGCTTTCATTTACTCTGGATATTAGGTGTGTTGTCAGGGTTTTTCCTTAGAGAAACTGATAGTCAGACCTTAATTAAGACTATTTGGTAGGTGGGTTGGAATTGACAAGTTTCCCAGTGCTACATGTATTCTTTTCTTTGTATCCTATCTCTCCTGCTCACTTTTAGTAATGATGAGAGCAGTTTACAGGAGTTCAGATGCAAGTAACTAGAAGAGGTATTTTCTTCCAAACTGTCTGAGAAAAGGGACAATTAAAATAAGAGGGAACATATTCTTTTACCTGTGACATTAAATGGCAGTCACACAGGTTTAGCTATTTCTTCTAGGAGTAGGTGAGCAGCAGTCTGATCTCTCCCATTGTCCCTCCCACCCACTCCCTCCATCAATCCTTTCCTCCTAGACACCTTCAGGGAGAGAGCTGAGTGAGGAACCACACCTGTGAGTTTTGCCATCCAGGGTCAGATGCCACAGAGGTTCTGCGCTGATAGAGGGGGTGGCAGAAGGAAACCTGAGAGACCACGTGTCTGATTGATCATAAAAGTTACCATGCTTCAGGTGTCTTTCTTCATGTTCCTTTTAGGGAAAATGCCAAGTGGAATAAAAACCAACATCAAGTCAGCTTCAATGCACCCCTACCAGCGGTGAGTGTGGCCGGCACACCTCCATTCCCAGGTGCTCTTTGCAGAGTTGGGCAGTGAGATTGCCTTCTGCCCAAAGCTGACCTAGATGGGTACGATAAAGGAATGTGGGCTTTCAGCAACAGACAAATCACTGCTCCACCACTGACTAGCTGCATGACCTTGCAAGTGACCTAATTTTTCTGAACCTGTTTCCTTATTTGTAAATGGTGGTAATACCTACCTCATAGGGTTGTTGTAAGGATTAAAATGAGAAAATGAGTGTGGAACACAGCACAATATATGAAATAACTGGTATTCAATAAATGATAGTTTCTATAGCCTCTTCTCCCTGTTGCCTTCCTCAATCCTTGATCCAGAACTGACCCCGATCTGGTACTGCTTCGTGTCATTGGTGAGCTCACGAACACAAGGTCATGGACTGCTCTGTTCTGTTTGAAAGCCTGTGCTTATTTTGTGCTGCTTAGAAACTGTCTGCCTCTTAAGTGCTTAGAGGCTCGCTGTCTGCCCAGGTTCCATCCTGGCCATCTCCAAGTGGTAGGCGATCAGGCTTCTGGGCTTGGATGAACTGTCCCCCTGTAGCTCTGGTGAAGCTCGGGCCAGCTCTGTTCTCCATCCTCTCATAACCCAATTCAGCCTCTCCCTGGGTTATAGTCACAAAGTCTCCTATTGTTTCTCTTGCCCTACACATGAAGGAAGATGTCGAAGGCCCAATAGGTGGGGGCTTCCTCAAGAAGTGGTTCTACCAGGTAGGACTATGTAAGAAAGTTTTTCTTAGCACATGAAAAAAGCCCCTCCTTTCCCAGGCTCATTTTTCTTATTTTGGAGGTGAGGGGAATTTTACTTCACAGTGTGTTTCATTAGGGTTTGGTTACCCTCATCGTATGCCCAGTTTCTAGACTCCAGCCAGGATGGCTTTCCTCCAGTCCCCCGAGCCTGTGCCTCAAGTAAGATAGCCAGCTTGATGTGGGAGGGGGCAGCCACCAGTACCTTTGCCTGCTTTTTTAAAGCTGAAGAACAGAGTGAGCTTGGGTCTCCAGTCTAAGCTGCCTTTCTTAGCACTTCCTTGTGGGCAGGGGCAGGGGGTCTCTCTGAATAAAGTTATTTAACTTTTGATGGTCAATGGGTCAGACTTAACTGACAGCAATTTATGAAAAAGCTATATAGGGATCAGAGACTTTCAAGGCTGACACAAGGCAACTCTTAATTCATTCTCCCTAAAAGGTCTTATCTTTGATTAGCTTTGATCTAAAAGTCCTGAGGTATGAGGACAGCCTGTTCATACCTCCAACTGTCTTTTTCTGTTCTCTCATCACATGCTAGCACTTTGGCATCTGTTCGGTGCCAGGCAGAATTCTGCCAGGCTGTGGCAGCAAAGGACTGCAAAAGTGGTCCCAGATGTCACATCCATTCTTGTTCCATCAGGGCAAGAAATGGTGTCCACAAAGTACACTGACAGTATTACACGGCAGCGCAGGGAGTCCTGTCGTCAGCGCTGAGGTAATGCCAGACCTTTCTCCCACTTCATCAGTACTGCCTGATCACTCAGCGGGCTCACTTGGACAGGCCTTTATCTTATCTCTCCCCTTCCTATTGCTGATGTGAAAGCTAACTGTCATATTGCCTAGGGCTCATGCTGTGCTTCTCTAAAATCCTTGGAGTATCTTTTGGCAACTGCCAGAAGATTCCTTCCAGCTGAAAGGCACCAAACCCAAGTTTCTTCGTTGTCTATGGTTAATACTGACTTCATTCCCACCATACTATTTGAAATGGGTTCCTTGTCCTCCAAGAATGGAAATATCCCCATGCCCCAATAGGAACATGAAGGACCTGATCTATATCTTGTGCCCATAAGCCAATACTCCTTATTCTGGAGGCACTCACAGCTCTATATTTTAAACTTTGGGAGCACTTGCTCACATTTCTAGGCCCACCCCCACCCCCAAATCCTCTGGAGCACACAAACCTATGTAGCATTACCAACTTGGGGGCCCATACAAACCAGTAACCGCCTCAGTGGAGAGGATATATCTTCCACCCCTAACACTCATTTCTTTGGGAGCAAATATATATGGAGTGTCCTTTGAAGATGACATGACCTGCTTACTTGTTCAGATTTAGTTTGTAAAAGATGGCTCTCTTGCCCTACTTTGGTAATATTCCTTAGTTTCTGACTGCTCTGTTTTGCCTTGGGACTGCTTTCTCTAACTCTTGGGGCCCCTAGAGAAAGAGATTGTCTTCCAGGTTTATGCCTAATATGGAGAAGGAAGCAGTGGCTGTGAAATATTGAGATCATACTATAGCACTGGGTTCATTCTGCTGAGGGTGGGAGCTTACGGAATCCATGTCTGTGACATGCATTGCCTAGGACCTCTTCCTCTCCAGCTCTGTCCTAAGGTTGGGATTGGGTCATTGCTGAACCTCCTGTTCATTCATTACCCCATTTTCTTGCTCTTCTGGTGTCTGTTGCTCTCTTACCTAGCTAGTTTACTTTAGTTAACCTTGTACTTTCTTGGGAAACAGCCAAGATAGATAGATAGGTTGTAGCTAAGTGCTCCTTCCCACTCCATATGGGGTCCTGGCATTAGGACTGAGCTGGAGGGGGTGTATTGCCCACCTCCTGTCCTGCTGCTCGTGGAGAGAAGCTGAACTCTGTAGGAATGCCCTAGTGCAGGGGTGGCCCCTTTTCCCACCCCCTTCTCACCTCCCCCAGTCAGCTGGGAACAACCTCTCCCTTTGTCTGAGCTTCTTGTACAGAATAATCCTCCTATGGACAATGTGGTCTCTGTGCCCTGTGGACACAGGAGCTGTATGAGCTGATCCCAGCACCAGGCAGGGCAGAGGCTGAATCCTTTCAAATGCCCACCCTAGGTCAACTCCTGATTACTGTCCAGAGAAACTAAGGGATGTATATTTTCTTCCGTCTGCTCCAGATTTGGTAACATTTTGAAGTTTAGCAACAATCCAGAAGTAGGGCCAGGAGCTTTGGTCTCTTTTCAGTTCAGTCCTGAGCGTTCACTGCCTGACTAAGGAGGCTTCATGTGGCTCTGGCCTGACAGCCTTGAACACACAGGGGCTAACTTTCATAAAGAATTTGCCACCCTGTAGATGGGCTCTCTAATTGGAACAGCAGGCAAACTCCAACCCATCTGACAGGGCCATAGCACCCCGTCACTTCAACGTGTGTTTTGTCGCTCCGGAAAAACTTCTCTATACTTCCCTTTGTTGACTCACTGTGGCAGATCCTGGATCCCTATTGTTGTCTCTTGATGGGTTCACATGCTCTCAGCATGTCACCTACCATTAAGACACGGCATCTTGTGCAACTGCATCACGGACAAGGCACCTGACTTATGACTTTTCTCACCTGAGTGATCCCAATGTTCCTTCTTAGCTCTAAAATCTCTGGGAATGATTCTTTTTATTTTCATCACATGACTGTGTTATATAAAATAGGGCATATTTTTCTTAGATCAGCCCCCAAGTCCCTCATCCCCCTACCAATTCTTTTTTTTTTTCTCTCATTAAACTTTGTTTTAATGGATCTCAAAATTCTGTGACAGATTTTTGGTCAAGTGGTTTCCATTAAAAAGTACTGATTTTAAAAAACTAAACTTAAAAACTGCCACACACACACACAGAAACCAAATGATCCACAAAACATTCTCCTTTCCTCTGAAGGTTTTCATGATGCATTGTAATCATTAACCGGTCTTTTACTATTAAACTTAAATGGCCAATTGAGACAAACCATTCTGAGATCATTCTTCCACCACTGATTATTTATTTAGCCTTCTGAGCTTCCTGGGCAGACTTGGTGACTTTGCCAGCGCCAGCTGCCTTCTTGTCCACTGCTTTGATGACACCCACAGCAACTGTCTCATGTCATGAACAGCAAAACAGCCCAGAGGACAGTCAGAGAAGCACGCAACACACGTGGGCTTGCCAGGAACTGTATCAATGATGCCAGCATCACCAGATTTTAAAAACTTCGGACCATCTTCCAACTTTTCCCTGGAACAATGATCAATCTCCTTCAGCTCCGCAAATTTACGAGCTCTCTGCACTGTGTGACAATCCAAAATAGGTGCATATCCAGCACTCATTTGGCCAGGTGGTTCAGGATAATCCCCTGAGCTGTGAAGCCAGCTGCTTCCATTGGTGGGTCATTTTTGCTATCACCAGCCACATGGCCATGACAAAAATATCTTAGACAGATATGTTCTTGACATTGAAACCCACATTATCCCCAGGAAGAGCTTTACTCAAAGCTTCATGGTGCATTTCAACAGTCTTTACTTCAGTTGCTATATTGACTGGAGCAAAGGTGAGCAACACACTTCGTTTGAGAATACCAGCCTCAACCTGGCCCACAGGGACGGTACCAATACCACCAGAGGAGTAAACATCCTGGAGGGGCAAAGGCAGGGGCTTGAATGAGTTGGTGGCAGGATGCGATCCAGAGCTTTAAGCAGCATGGTTCCACTGGCATCGCCATCTTTACAGGTGACTTTCTATCCCTTGAACCAAGACATGTTAGCACTTGGCTCCAGCATGCTGTCACCATTCCAGTGAGAAATTGGCACAAATTCTACTGTGTCAGGCTACAGTGTAGGTGCTAACTTCTTTAACAAATTCTTCTGGCTACAGGATGGCTCAGTGGAATCTATTTTGTTAACACCAACCATTGGCTGTTTCATACCCAGTGTGTCGGCCAGAGGGGCACACTTGTGGGTTTGCCCATTCTTGGAGATCCCTGTTGCAAATGCACCAAAACCAGCAGCAACAAACTGGACAGCACAGTCAGCCCTCCTGTTGTTATCACGTTTTTGATAAAGTCTCTGTGTCCTGGGGCATCAATGATGTTCACACAATACCTGCTGGTCTCGAATTTCCACAGGGAGATATCAATGGTGATACCATGCTCACACTCAGCTTTCAGTTTATCCAAGACCCAGCCCTTCCTCATCTCAGGAGCCTCCTTCTCAAAATTTTCTGTAGTTTTTTCATTGATTCCACCACATTTGTAGGTAAGTTGGCCAGTAGTGGTAGACTTCCTGGAATCTGCGTCCAGTGACTATGATGTTGATATGAGTCTTTTCCTTTCCCGTCTTGGCTTTGATTTGGTGGTGGTTTTCATGATACCTGTGTCCTGGCAGCAAACCCATTGCAAAAAAAACCCTACAGACTGTTCTTAAAGTTCCTTTTCCCTGTCACCTACAACGTAACTTACTAACATCTTTCTAGACCAGCACCCTAAAGTTTTTTTCTAGCTTTTGTTAATTCTCTAGCGAAAAGTTATCAAAGAGGTGGTAAGTCACCACAGAGATACATGCATTTTGTATCATAAGTCCCCTTTCCACTCTCAGGCATTCCTCTCTCCCCGCAGGGCGAGATATATGTACAGACACTCCTCCAGTACAAGCAGTAAATTATACTTTTTCTATGTGATGAGAACCTTCCATACTGAATCAATCTAAAGAGCCCTGGGCTGTTTTCTTTCCTACTTCCCCTCTGCCATTCCACTGCCTTCCCTTTTCTTACCCAGGTTCCCCTAGTTGGTGATCATTTCCCTTCTTCTCTCGCCCACACTCACATGTGGGCCATCCTTTGATCTTTTTACTAATTTATCTGGGCCGCACCTATTTTCAAGGGTCTCTTCCTTCTTGATGCCACATCCCCACTCACTGACTCACAGCCATGCTCTTGAAATAAAGAACCTGTGATCGCTGTCTCTTCGGCCACACCTCCCATTCACTCTTCAGCCGCTGCATGGGCTTCTCCTTTCACCATTCGTCTGGACCTACTCTGTCCTTGGTCTAATGGTTAAATCCAGGATTTTTTCAATCCTCATCTTATTCAATCCCCACAGCATTTATTGGTGCTGATCATTTTCTTTTCATCTATTTCCTCTTGGCTCCTACTACTGTGATCTTTCCTTCTCTGCAGCATTTGGCTTCTGTCCCTCAGCCTGTTCCTTGAATGTTGTCATCCTCCAGGACTCCATCCTCAACCCTCTTTTTTTCTTATTCTACCCGCTGACTGTGACCACCACTTTTATGTGCCTCTTTGGTGATCTGCAAATGACTATTGGGTCTCTCTATTCATATGACCCACAGGTACCTCGGGTTCTGAACATCCAAATCCAATCATCCTCCCCCCCACCCCTATTTCTCTGTTAGTTTTCCCAGGTGTGACCTAAACCAGGCCTATGGAAGCCACTCTAAACTCTTCCCCTTCCTTGTCCCCAGCCCCCCATATCCTATCAGATACCAAATCCTGACAGTTCTGTCTTCTGAATATCCACCCATCCTGCCCTGCAGTTTAGGCCTGGGCCCCTCACTCTAAACTTACTCAGATTACCTGTCTCCAGCCTTGCCCACTCCAGCTCATCTTCCACATGGATGCCAAACAGATGTTTTAAACTGCAGGCTTAATTACATTACTCCCTTGATTAAAATCCTTTTGATAGTTCCCTCCCCATGTTTCTCAAACTGGGGTCCACACACCTGGATGATTGGTAGGGCCAGTGCCAGACATACTGAGAGTCAGGATAAAGTCATCCTGGAACACACATTTTACTTAAGAATAAGTAATTTGTAACGGAGAATACAAAATTATCATTCATGTATTATTAAGAGAAAATAGACTTCAAAGAATTTCTACTGTAGTCATGTTATTTAAGGACGAGTGGATGTTCTGTGAAATGTATCATTAGGTGATTTCATCATTGTGTAAACACAAAATGAACAAACCTAGATGGCATAGCCTACTACATGCCTAGGCTGTATGCTCCATGACCTATAGCTAGCTCCTAGGCTGCAAGCCTGTAAAACATGTTACTGTACTAAATAATTGTAGGCAATTGTAAGAATGTAAGTACCTGTGCAGTATAAAAAGATAAAAAACGTTTTACCTGTACAGGGCACTTACAGTGAATGGAGCTTGCAGGACTGGGATTTGCTCTGAGTGAGTCAATGAGTGAGGGGCACGTGAACGGGAAGGCCTAGGACATGACTGTGCGCTACTGTAGACTTCTTAAATACTGGACACCAGCATCACCACAAACACATGAGTGATGCATTGCGCTATGACATTACAATGGCTGCAACGTCACTAGGTGAAAGAATTTTTCAGCTCCATTATAATCTTACGCGACCACTGTTGTATATGTACACGTTCCGTTGTTTGCCAAGATGTTGTTGTACGGTGCATGACTATAGCCTGAAGGGCTTCAAACTAAGCCATCGGATTCCTTGGGAATACTTATCTCCTTCTTTTTCCTTTTTTGTCATTACATTTACTTCACTGGAAAACTTTGGAAAACAGCTCAAACTTTCTGGAAAGGCAAATAAGAGTCTGTGTGATCCAGCCCCCTGACTTCTCCTGACTTATTTTCTCTATATATTGTCCTGCCACCCACTCTAGTCCCAAGATATACAAACTGCTTGATGTTTCAGATTTCCAGCCTCCATTTCTTTAACCCCACTGACCCCTCTGGGTGGAACATTTTGCCCCATCATTCTGTCTGATGATACCCCATCATCCTTCAACATTCAGCTCATGAGTCACTCTGTGAGGCTTTCCAACAACCCAATCTGTCCTCAACTCAGAGCCACTCCCACCAGGTAAGGTCAATTACCTCCTCTTTTATGCTCCACATTTGTACCTTGTACAACTTAACTCAAGCTCCTTGTTGCCCTTTATTGTCCCTCAAGTTCAAGCACACTAAACTGTCAGGGTTTGAATCCCAGTTTTTTTCACCTGAGAGTTGTGTAATCTTTGGCGAGATGATGTGTGTTGTATGCTACAGTGTCTGTAACACAGCATTTGGGTTAAAAGCAGGTTCTAGTGCCAGACTGCCTAGGTTTGAATCCTAGCTGTGCCTCTTACTAGCGGTGTGGTTTTGGGAAAGTTAATTTATTTCCATATGCCTCAGTTTTTTTACTCATGGGATGATAGTAATAATGGCTATTGCACAGGTTTGCTGTGAAATTGAAATAGATTAAGACATACAAAGTGCTTAGAATAGTGCCTAACAGTAGTAGAGGCTCAGTAAATATCCTCAAGGTAGTGTCTAGAACTCTTCTCTCAGTAATTGTTGCTGAAATCAATGATTGACCAATATTTCTTAGGAAGTAATGTCTTCCTCCCTCTGCAGCTTGTCTGTGCTCACATCTCAGGAGCTTGGCCTTGGGAAACACCCTTCATGTCCATGTCATTCCCCATAGTGTCTCCTTAGCAGCTAGCATGGAGCAGGCACTAGATCATGTCTATGCTGACTTGCCTGATGTCACAAGTCATTTTTTGAATCTAGTTTTGTGAATGTTCTTTCTCCCACTTAGTTGTCACCTATATACTCTTCCATTAAAACCCAGTATGATCTCTTAAATTGCATCACTTTTATTTGAGACCAAATGACAAGCTCCCTCACCTCAAATGCTCTATTTCATCCCTCCTATACTGTATCTCTTCCTGGTCCAAACCAGGTAAAGACTCGGTTCCACTGCCTGCCTATATTCTCTCCCTAATCAGGGCCTTCACCACTCATAGATCTTCTCTCCTTGACTGTCCTTCCTTACTTGGGCTGGGCTCAGGCCCTCATGGGTGACTCTGTGTAATTCTCTGAGTACCACAACCAGAGCGCCATGCATGCCTCTCTTCTCTTCACACTCACCCCCCATCCTTCAGCCTCGCTTTGTTATGGCACACCCCACTCATCTTGCCACCAAACTAGAAATACTCTCAGCTATAGCCGGAAGGAAATACCTGGGGGTCAGGTGCTGCCTTTCACCTCAAAGCCTCTCTACCCTCTACTTGGAATGTCTGCCCTCTCTTTTTCCTGCTCCAAGCCCCTTTTTCACCTAGTCAACAATTCATCCTTCCAGGTCAAGTACCATTTCCTCCCCTGTATAATTGACCATTCTTATATTATTCCTCTCTTGTACACAATACATACCTGCATTACAGTACCTATAATGCCATTGCAGTTTATTTATTTACAAGTTTAAATCCTGACTAGAACACTTACCTACTGTGTGGCCTTAGGCAAATAACTTCTCTTCCAAGAAACTCAGTTTCCACAAAACTCTTTAAAATGGTATTACAGCACAAACCTGAAAGGCTACCTTCAACTGAGCATATTTAAAATTAAATTTAACCTGTTTTCTACAGGATAAAGTCCAAGCTTCTTAGAAGGGCATACAAGACCCTTCAGACATATAGTCAGCACTCAAATGCTCACTACTATTCCCTTGTTCCTTTATTTTCCTGAGCAATCTCATTTTCATTAAATGGTATATTAGACTGTTTTGATTGCAACACGTTACACTTAAACAACTTAACGAAAACCAAAAAAAGGGGACCCAATTGTGGAATGGAAGGGTGACTGGCTCTAGAGGGCCTTGGGGCTCCAATGTTGCCTAGGGTCTCTGTTTCTGCATCCCTCCACTCTACAGCAGTATAGCTCACCTTGTGGAAGAACTCTAGTTGCTCTTGTCTGGATTCTGTACCATTAGGAGCTTGGGTTGGGGGAAGGGGGAGAACCCCATGATCGATGAGCCATTGAAGTCGGGCGGGAATTTCTTAAAGGAAATGAAAGCAGGGGAATGGGAAAGTGTCTGAATACAGCCCAAATTAGACCCACCATGGTCCACTTTGTAACGTTTCGTCTCTACAGAGTCTCTGGGGTTTTTTCTCAAGCTCCAACCTTTCTCCTAAACTGATAGCACTGTGTTTCAGATCGCCTGCTGGATGTGCTGTCTTACCTTGAACTCAGGACATCCCAGACTACATTCAAATTTCCTCCATCCTATTTCACCTGAGTTATCAGCTTAACATTGCTGTCAATTCTGGGTCCTCTCTCTGTTCTGTCTCCTCTTCTTCTTTCTCACTCTGATCGCTCTAGATCAGGTCTTCACTGTATCATGACTGGTCTCTCAGTTGTTGTTTCTTCCTCTTTTTCCTCTTGATAATACAGCTTACTGTCATTAGGTTTGTCTTTGTAAAGAACAATGAGGATCATACCAACGCCCTTTCTTACATATCTTCAGTGACACCCCCAATACAAATGAAACTCCTCCTTCTTTCATTCAAAACACTTCTTGATATGGGGTCAGCCTACTTTTTAATCTTCTACATATATAGGCCTTTCATTCATCTTATCCTTTAGCCAGTGGAATCACTTGCAGTCCCCTACACCTGTCCTGTGCTTTCGTTCACCCCTCCCTTCATCCACACCTTCCCCTCAGCCTACCACACCTCTCTTGCTTCCACCTTACTTGCTATGTGACCTTGAGAAGATCTTTCGCCCTTTCTGATTCTGTTCTTTTCCTCTGGTAGTCAGTGATAATAATACCTTACAGCACTGAACCATAAAAGCATGTGCAAAACAACTGGCCCCATGCTCGCCAGAGGAAGTACTGAATAGTAAGCTACATTTTCTCTTTTCCCCTTTTGGCCCTTCTCATGCACCTTCTAGATCTTGCAAACTCTTCTCCTTCCATCTTGATACCAGCCCCTGATCTGTTCCCTACCCAAAAGTTTCCCCTTTTCTCTCTCCATAGTTCTTCATGAAGGTTTTATTGAAGCCCTCTTCCCTCCTACCTGAGTTTCTTTAGTTCAGTTCAGCAAACACTGTGATACCCATAGTAGGTTGGCATTGGCTACCCCCTCTTTTCCCTGACTTCTCATGCGACCAGGCAAACCCCCAAATTCCAGATGATATGATAACTGTTCACAGCCTCTCCCTTCTGCCAGCTAGATGTCTCTCCAGCTCTAGTTTCTTCAGCCAAGGTCCCAGCCTTAGGCAGAAGATACATTCTAGCTGGCAAAGGCCCAGGGACATGCAGAATGATTAACTGACAAACCCTTCATCCTCATCGGTGTTCCCCTGTCCTCACGGACTTAGGCCTCCCCTCAACCTCCCAGGGTGAGTACTGTGTAGGAAGTGCCCTTTGTCCTTTACAGGATGCGGATGGGAAGCATGGCACAGCCCCCAGGAAGCTGCCCCTATCTCTACCTGCCATTCCTGTTGTCCCTTGGCCTAGACCCTCAGATCCTACTGTTCTTAGATTTCCCCTGTCCCCCACACTCTGTTCCTCCCACTGCTCCACCTGCTCACTCACTCACTCACTCACTCACTCACATACAGGCATACCTTCTGCCTTTTTTTTTACCCATTGCCATTCCTGTTTCTTTGATCCCACTTTCCTTTACTTTTTCTGCTGAAACATGTAAAACCTAAAATAATTATGGGAATAGAGTTGTCAGAGTTTATACAGATGATGGTTTTCAGACTGAACCCTTGGAGAAAGTAAATTCATGCCTTCTGGGGAAAGAGGACTGGGAAGGGCTCCTCAGAGAGCAGCGACCAGGAGTGAGTCAGACAGGGTGCAACCCAGGGCAAGCTGTCACCTCACTTCCTGTTAGGAAGGAGGGGGGATTTTAGCTGTTGGATCAGGTATTCTTCCTTTGAAACACCAGACCTTCATTCTTTTCAAGATTGTGAGTTCTTGGCCCTGGCCAGGTAGCTCAGTTGGTTAGAGCATCTAGAGCATTCTCCAGATACACCAAGGTTGCAAGTTCAATCGCTGGTCAGGGCACATGTAATGAATGTCTAAATAAGTGGAACCACAGATGGACATTTTTCTTTCTCTCTCCCGCTTCCTCTCTCTCTTTTTCTCTCAATTAATTAAAAAAAAAAAAAAAAGATTGTGAGTTCCTGGACCCCTCCTGTTTCTCCATTTATCTGCCTGCCCCTGGTGTGGGGAGCCTTCACCGAGCCCTCTGATTTCCAAGTCCTTCTGTCTAGCTTCCCTGCAGGTCCTAAATGGCTCCATTTCCTCCCACTCCATGGACAAACTTACTTCTCTTTTCCACACATTTCAGTCTGTGAGATGTATGCTGGAGCCCATTATTTCCTTCCACACAGCACATAAACACACTCAAGTCTCTTTCCATTAAAACAACCATTAGGATCAATTCTGGAGGGGAGAGCCAGGCATTGATATGTTAAAAGCTCCCCAGGTGATTCTAGTATTCAGCCAGGGCTAAAGAAGATAAATAATAAAATTCAAACCGTGGTGTACAGGAGCTTTCATAAACTGACTCCTGCCTGGGTTTCTTGCCCTTACCTATATGCCCTCTGAGCTGGAACCACACCAAAGTATCTGGAGCTCCCCAAACCTGCCACATCTCTAGCTTCTATGCTTTCACACACATGCCTCCCTCTGCCTGGAATGCCTTCCCCTGCCTTCTATAAAGAGTCCTTTAATGTTCAGCTTACATGTCATTTCTTTGAAGCCTTTAAGAATTAACCCCCACCAAGAGGTACAATGTCCCCCACCCTTGTGCTTTCATAACCCTCTGGATTTATCTCTGTGGGAATACTCAACACATGCTACGCTAATTGTTCACTAGTCTGTCTTCTCTACTAGATGGTGTTTTTCAGAAGCCCCAAAACTATGGGGATGCCATTTGGTAGGACTTGGGGCTAAGTGACCTTTATCAGATATTTGAGGATGCTTTCTCCGAGGACTAGGACAAGAATTGAACCAAGTCTGTCTTTGGGCGTGTTCATTCATGGATGGCATCAACCACTACTTATTGAGGGTTTCCCATGGTCTCTTGCCAATGTGGTCCAAGTTACTATATAGATAGCTGAAGTTCCCTATCACTATAATTGGCCTCTGGGACAGTTGTCTACTTTGTTCTCCAGTACATCTCTAGGTGGACACTGAATCCAAAATCTCTCAATAGTGCTCTCGGAATAGTGCTTTGTATACAATGAGCATTTAGGAAATATTTGTTAAGTGAATGTTCATGAATCTACATACAAGTGTATACCTTCTTGATACCTCCCACCTTGTCTATTAAATATTAAAATGGAAATGGTGCTAAGCACTTCTCATGGGTTATCTCCTTTAATCTTCATGACAATCCTATGAGATAGGTACTGCTGTTGTTCCCATTTTATAGAGGGTCAGCAGCTTACAGAAGGTCACACAGTAACTGGAAGATTTAAACTCAGGACTTTGGAGTCAGGTGTGACCCTGTAGCCACTAAAGTATACCTGGAACACATTAGTTTTTTAAATAAATATTTATTGATACAATGAATACTGCTACCCCAAGGGAAGTATAAAGGCTTTTGAATTGTCATTATACTCTCCACTTGACTGTGTCCCTTGACCTCCTTCTCTTTCTCACATTGTCTCATTCACTATGATATTCACTCAACAAGCATTATGGAGGGTCAAATGAGCCAGATGATGGATCAGATGCTAGATACAGAGATGACTAATGCAGAGCCCCTGCTGAGAAGAACTTATAGTGTAGGGGTGAGGGGCAGGAATACAGATAATTACATTGCAGTACGATTATGAGAAAAGGGAGAGCTGCTTGTATCTTGTGTTGAGCCAGGGGACAAGGCTTGGAAGAGTAGCAAGTATAAAAGGTGCTGACATCCTTGGGAAATGGTTAAAGCATAGGATGTGGCCCAGGAGAATGGTACAGGTAGAATGGGAGACTGAGGGCCAGTTCAGGTATGTCTTAATGTATAATGCAAAGTCTGAGCCTTTTTGAAACAGAACCCACAGGCTGTTAAGTTATGAGGGGCTTGATTGCCCGCCGCCAAAAAGCATAACTCCTAATACCAGAGTTTGGTGAAGAAGAAAGGAATTATTTATTTAAAGGTTATACAGATTTAGATTAATGGAGGATTTCTGCCTTCAAGTCTTACTTCCTTTAAAACACCCACAAACACTTAGTTCTGCCTCCCCCTGCCAAACCAGGCTAGTTTCAGAACAGAAAAGTCAGAGGTACCATTTCCCTCTAGGAAAATAGAAGTCCGTGGCTTCATGTTTTCCAACACAGTTCAGCTTTACTGGCAGCTCCCAATCATTCAAGCCTGATTGGGGAGGTTGTGCCTGTGTCATGGTGTTTTTTAGCTCTTAACCCAGAACTGTGTGGCACCTTCTTACCCACCAACCTTAAAGCTGGCTGGTGAAGTTCTGCTCTCTTTCAACCTACATGGCTTTCTTTCTTCTTAATGGCTGCCGCCTTATTTTTAAGTGCCTGACCTCAGCCTATGATGCAGTCAGTGTGTGGTGACGAGTCATGGCCACTTGTAGAATTTTGCGCAGGCCCCATAAACTTTTTGTCACATTCTACGGTCAAAGCCCCTCCTATCTCCTTGGCACACGGAATGCTATAGCTCTTTACATGTTAAGAAACTAGGTATCAGACTTTTGGCCAAGATGGAGGCATAGACAGACATGCTGCATCTCCCTCCACAACTAAGAACGAATACAACTACCTCAAAACTAGAAACAACCAGAAGTTCCAGAAAATCAAAGTGCATGGAGGTCCTGCAAACAAGGATATAAAGAAGAAATACTCATCCAGGCAGAGAGGACACAGCGTGGTGGTGGCAGCAGCAGCAACAGCAGCAGGCCGGCGGAAAGTGCAGTGACATGTTTTAAAAAGTCAGGAGGGACACCTGGGGAGCGTTCCCAGCTCCTCACAAGAACAGCTCACTGTCCCAGCTTCGGGGAAAATCAAGCCTCATTGCTTCTGACTGTGTAAACCAGTGGGGGTTGAGATGGAGGCAGAAACTGTCGGTCTCAGCAGAGTCCGCTTGTTTAAAGGGCCCCCACAGTCCTAGAACATCTGCAGACCCACCCACTCTGGGAACGACGGCCAGAGCAGCAGCTAGAGGGGCGCCAGTCCAGTGCGGAAGTGGGAGAAGTGCCTGGAAAAGGGGCGAGTGCTGGGCAGGCGGCATTGTTCCCTCTCAGACCCCTCCCCCACATACAGCGCCACAGTATGGTGAAACAGGTTGCCTGTTACTGACGAATCCCTAAGGCTCTGCCCCTTACAACGTAGTAGGAGCAACAGCTCTGCCTGGGACACGGAAGCAAACAAACACTGGAGACTTCTGGCCAAGATGGAGGCATAGACTGACATGCTCCGTCTCCCTCCACAACTAAGAAGGAATACAACTACCACAAAACCAGCAATAACCAGAAGTTCCAGAAAATAAATAGAAGTCCAACATATGAAGTTATAAAGAAGTGGTGCTCGTCTGGACAGGTAGGAGGGGCGAAGCCAGGGAGGAGAGGTCAAGCTGTGCTGTCCGTGGCAGCAGCAGCGATGGAGGCAGGACAGTGGTAAGCACAGACACCCATATTTAAGGGGAGACGAGAAGCGCCTTGGGAGCACCCCCGGCTGCAGACCAGACCTGTCAGCTTTCGATTCCAAAGCTGGGGAAGGCAGACCCCCATTGCCTTGGACTGTGAGGCCTGGAGGGGATGGGGATGGAGGAGGAGGCTCCTGGTCTCTCAGCAGAGAGTGAATGGCAGGAATCCATCTTGGACCCCCACCCCCACAGAAAACACCCAGTGGTGATGAGTGCACAGGGCTCTGCCCCCTATAGCATAGGAGGTGTGACAGCCCTGCCCAGGAAGCAAAGGTAAACACAAAACCATTCAGGATGGCACAGATCGTGATAGAGATCCCAGTGACACAGCTGACCAGACAGCAAATTTCTAATCTAACGAAGCAGCAGATAAGAAATCTTTCTGAGGCACAGTTCAGAGCTTTGCTTATAAAAGTGCTTATAGACCTAACAGCAGATCTTAAACAAGACAGGGAAGAAATGAAGGCTAGTCCTGCTGAAATGAACAAAAACACACACGAAACTAGTGGTGAGGGCAAGAAAACCGGGGATCAAATCAACAAATTGGAACATAGGCAAGGAACAAACAGTCAAACAGTGCAGAAAGAGGAAACGAGAAGTGAGCAAAATGAGGAGAGGCTCAGAAACTTATCGGGCAGCTATAAGCGGGCCAACATCCGAATCGTAGGGTTCCCAGAAGGTGAAGAAGACCTAGAAATGGGAAAGTTATGTGAAAAAATAATGAAGCAGAACTTCCCTAACTTGGGGAAGGAAATAGACTTACAGGTCCAGGAAGCACAGAGAGTTCCAAAACAATTGGACCCAGGGAGAACCACAGCAAGACACATTATAATCAAAATGTCAAAAATTAAGGATAAAGAGAGAATCTTAAAAGCAGCAAGAGAGAAGAAGAGAATTACGTACAAAGGGGTCCCAATAAGACTATCAGCTGATTTCTCAAAAGAAACTCTGCAGGCAAGAAGGGACTGGCAATAAATATTCAAAGTAATGAAAAGCAAAAACCTACAACCATGATTACTTTATCTAGCAAAACTGTCATTCAGAATAGAAGGGCAGAGAAAGTGCTTCCAGGACAAAGTAAAACTGAAGGAGTTCATCAGATCCAAACCACTGTTATATGAAATGTTAAAGGGACTTGTTTAGGAGGGAGAGGATCAAAACTATGAACATTAAAATGAAAACTGTATCATAACGACCAACAACAGAAGCTAGGGAATTGAAACAAAGGCAAGCTAAGTAGGCAACGAGAGTGGAAAAAGAATTATAGATATGGGGAACATATTGGGGGGAGGTCAACAGGGAGGTGGTAGGGGGGAAAGGAAGGGAGATGGTACAGGAATTAAGAAGCATAGTAGGAGGGAGTGGAGTAGATAGGAAGATGTTGAGAAGAACTATATGTACAACCGGTTAATGGGCATCGACTAAGGGGGGGCGACATCTGGAGGGAGGGATGTCCTGGGTGGAGGGGAACAAAGGGAAAAGAAATTGGGACACCTGTAACAGCATAATCAATAAAGCATATTAAAAAAAAAAAAAAAGCTAGGTATCTCTCAGGAAAATGGCTGTGCTCCACTGAGTCCCATTTCTCATCCCCAAACCGTGTGCTATGGCGAATTTTGGGGGATCCCGCTGTGTGACATTTTGAATAGTTCAATTTTTCTGCCATTTCCTTTAAGGGTAGGTACTAATGGGCTGGGTCAGAGGTGTGCTTTGGCTCTGACCTCTTACCTCTAAGACTGAACTTTCACATAGCTACATCCAGCCATTTATGAACATATTATTTCTTCCAAACCACCACCTCCTCTGAATTTCCTAATTCTATCCACATTTATACCATCCAATCCCATAAGCAGTTACTGGATCATTTATATGCAAAGCATTATTTCAGGAGCTACTGGAAATAGAGATTTCATTGCACATAAACCTAGTCCTCACCCCCAAGAATTCAGTCCAGTTGATGAGTGTGTGGAAAAGGGAAAGCTGGATAGACAACTAAGTGTATTTGTGTGTGTGTGTGTGTGTGTGTGTGTGTGTTGTTTTCCAACTGACTCAGGGAAATCTCCACAGTGTTTGCCTCTTCTTTCCCACCAATTTCCAAACCTTCTTAAGTCAGGCTGTATCTCTCACTGGTCTGCCTCCGATGCCCTCTTCATACTGGCTGCCAGAGTGAAGGGATTCAGCTAGATGGTAAACCCCATGCAGGGACAGCTCCGTTTCATTCACTGATATGTCACCAGCACTTCATACACTCTTGCATGTGGTAGGTGGTCAGTAAATATTGGATGCATATTTGATAATATAAGCCTGATTATAGCCTCTTCAAAAATCTTCATTGTTTCTCCTTAGCTTCCAGAATAAAATCAAACGGCCCCATTTGGCCTTCAAGACCTACTGCATTCAGCCGCAGCCTCACTTCCGTTTTCTCTTTCACTACCTGGAAGGCCCAAGTAGCCAGTGATTCACTCACTTTCCGTGCCCCAGGCCACTTGTGTGTGCCTGTGTGTTTTTAATAAAAGGCAAATTAATTACTTTATTACAGTTTAGTGTTTTCCTAAAATAAATATAAAAGAATGTCAAACAGTGAAAAAGAAAGCACACATGTGCAGAGAATGTAACAAAGGGTTCACCAGGACGGCTAATACTCAGCAGTTCGGACCACACCACCTCCCACTCAGTACATACAGGACACGGCGGTTGTGCCCCAGGCACTTGTATTTTTCCACCTCCCCCGCCACCGAATCCACTCAGCTCCTCCTAATGCCAGGGCTCATCCAGATACATAGGCTCCGAGGGGAAGCTTCCACGCCCAGCTGCTCCCTCCAACAGAGACCTCCCTGGTACTCGGGCCCACCTCTCAGGTCTCACCCTCTCTTTGAGGGAAGGGCTGAGCCCTGGAACTTTTCCCAGGGTCCTAAGCTGGGTGGGCCTGCCACACACAGAAGCTGTGCTGGTCGTGTTGGCGGATTAATCACCGCAGGGCCCAGGATGATGCCATTCAGGGGCTGAATGTCAGGAAGAAGCAGGGTACAACTCTGGCGGCCCAGGCCAGGCCCCTGCGACCTGACAGCGCCGGCTGAGTGATGCCGAGGGAAGGGGTGGGGAGTCGGGGCTGGGCGTGCTTCCTGCCCCGGGATCAGGCGGCCCGCCCCTGCACCCGCCCTGCGGGCCGAGCCCAGTTGAGGCTGGACGGCCCCTCCTGCCTCAGCCGGAGGCCCAATCAGCAGGCGCCCCCAACCCGGCCCGCCCTTTCCCCCTCTGGTGACAGAAAGTCGGCCCAGCAGATGAGGAAGTGGCAGGCAGGCTGGCCCTGGGGACGCCTCTGGCCCTGCTCCCTTCGAGCCCTCCACTGATGCCTGCCTGGCCCCCCACTGGTGAGTCTGGACCTTCCCTGGGCGGCCGCTCCACGTGCCCGGGCTCCCTGCCTGGCTGGCCCGGCCCAGCCCTGCCCTGCCCTGCCCAGGCTGTGGGCGAGGCTGTTCCTGGGGAGAGTGGGTGGGAGGTCCCAGCTCTAGGGGCTGAGCCTCTCCAGCAACCTCTCTCCCGTTGGTGGACCCCATTTACTCAAACCTAGGCCTTCCTCCAGCACCTATTGGTCTTACCCTTGTCTCTTGTCCCCTTCCTTCCTCCTTCTCCCCTTCTCTTCCTTCCTCCCTTCCCCTCCCCCTTCCTCTGCCTGTCTACTTTTCCCTTCCATCTTAAAGGAAGGAAGGACTGGACTGAGTGCCCCTACCCGGGACACACCCAGATTCTTCTCAAGCTGGTAGAGAGGTCCTTTCCAGAAACCTTGAGCCACTCCTGACCTCCAGGGTGCATGCGTGTGTGCCTCTGTGGTGGCTGAGATAACAAGCTGGCGAACTCACATGGGTCAGGAAGGAACTGTGTGTTAAGAGCACATGCAACGCCTTTTTGGGTAGGCCCTACCTCAGAGTAGGCAGCCAACAAAAATATGAGTGTGAATGAATGAATGAATGAATGATGATTGTCATCTGTGAAAAGATATCCGTATGCCTGACCTAGGGCAGGTGGGTGTCTGCATGGAGTGTGAGTGATTTTAGATTCATTCCCTGCTAAGGAGGCTGTATGTGACCACACTTATCTGTGAGCATAAGCATTTGCTTGTGGTAAACGGGACCTATGAGGGAGGATATGTGAGTGTTTCTGGTGTGTTCACTAGTGTGAATGTGGTTTGGAGCAGGTATGAGTAGGTCTGAGTGTTAGAAGCTGCGTGTCTGAGCCCACGGATGCTTCTCTGGGTGGTGTGTGCCAGATGTGGGCAGTTGCTGCCAGCAGGAGGTATGTGGGCTCTGTGTGTGTGTATGTGTGCCAACCCATGGTGCGTTTGTCATTGGGTGGGTGGGGGTGAGCTCGTCAGAGGCAGGTGTACATGAGAGGGTGTGTGTATGGGAGGACTTGGGCCTGATCGTGGTGAGGCAATTGGGGGTTGACATGGAGGCTGAGGGGGAATCGGTGAGATGTGTGCCCCATGAGTATGTGCGGGGGGCGCGTATCCAGCCTCGGTGAATGTGTCAGAAGGTGTGTTCTTCACTCAGTATCTGCACAGGTGTTCTCTGGACAGAAGGAACCTGGCCAGCAGGAGTGCTAGCTCTCAGAGCATCAGCTGCCCGGCTGTCCAGGGACTGCCTTGTCCCTCTGGGACTGCCTCAGAGCTCCAGGCTCCCCTGGGTCTGGCTTTTGTGTCCCAGTGAGCCCTCCCCCGACATTCCTTCAGGCTGTGGGGAAGAGGGCCTAACTCATTAGACCCCTCCCAGAGGGAGGGGAAGATTCCTGAGACCTCCCCCACTCCCCCACCTCCTCACATGCCACTGGCTTCCCTGCCCCTCCCTGGGAGAGAAGAGTGGTTGTACCCATTCTGAAGTAGGACAAACTGAGCATTTGTGGCTAGTTTAGAAGATACTGGGTGTGAGTTTTTGGCAGTTCTCTTTGGGCCAAGGTTTGGGCTGGGGCTGGAGCCCCGGCAGGGTTGTGGTTCAAAACGTAGAACCTTAGCCTATCTGGCTGGTCTAGGGTGGGTGGGTGGGTGGTGAGTCCCAGCTTTACTTGGCTTTCTCAATCCTCGTGGGTCCTGCTCCTCCAGGCACTGACCTGTGGCCTGGACCCACCCTCCACCCCATGTGCAGTGCAGCAGGGGTGGGCGGAGGGCGGGGCTGCTGCCAGATCTAGTCAGACAGGTGGAGCTGCCAGGGCAGGAGTCTCAAAGAGCCAGGCTCCCAGAGAGGAAGGGCAAGAGGAGAGCACCGGAGAGAAGCCAAGAGGCTGGAGGTGAGAGCCCAGGAGGGCAGAGGAGAGCCCTAGGGAATAGTGTCCCAGCAGGGGTGAGGAGGACGGGGCAGGAGGGCCTGGGAGGTGAGCATCCCGGAGTGGACAGTAAGGACCGGGAAGGGACAGGGTGGGCAGGAAGGGCTGGGAAATGAGAGTCCACCAGGGGAGAGGAGGGACCCTGGGGAGATGAGAGTCCTGGAAAGGACAGGAGGGACGGGGAGTGAGAGTCCTGGAAGGGACAGTCCCAGAGGAGCATCATGAATTGGGCCAGGAGAGGTTGAAGAGGAGGATCCCTGGAGAGAAGAGAGACTCCAAGCTGGAGAGGTAGGAAGCTTTAGTGAGAAAGGGAGAGGCAGTTCATTCTGGAGATGAATTCCCTGTTGGTGAGGGGTAAGACTTTATAGAAAGAGATCAAAATTAAGTTTCCTTGTGGAGGAAGAGGGGAGGGGAGATCATGAAGTAAAAATCTCCACAGGGCAGAGAGTGAAGAGCGGAGAGGAAGGCGTGGAGAGGAAGGGTGGGACAGCCCTTCCCAGGCAGGCAGGATGTGTGGGAAGCAGATGCCCCTGACAAACTACCTCCTCTTACCCCTAGTCCCCAGCAATTCCTTCCTCTCACCGTAATATCCTTTCTGCATTGAGGCATTGGAGTTGTATTGTCTGGTCTGTGTCCTTTCTGTGGGGCAGGGGTGGGATGGGGGGACACAGTTAGCTTTGGCTGACACCCCACTTCCATACCTCCCCAGAATCATTAGCCAGGATGGAGGCTGTTGTGAACTTGTACCAAGAGATGATAAAGCTTATAGGTAAGATGCTGTCCACCTGCCCTTCCTCCCTCCCACCTTGATGTCCCTGGATCTAGGGCTTTGTCCTAATGGGAAGTCCCTATAAACGCCTTTGACCCTTTGTGACCTGACCTCATACCTGTACGTCTGGTGACACTTCCTGACTCCATTGTCCTTTCCTGACCCCTTTGATTCTTATCTTATTCACAGATCCCCGGATTAAGGACTACCCTTTGATGGGGTCCCCCTTGCTAATGACCTCCATTCTCCTGACTTATGTGTACTTCGTTCTCTCACTTGGGCCTCGAATCATGGCCAACCGGAAGCCCTTCCAGCTGCGTGGCTTCATGGTTGTCTACAACTTCTCACTGGTGGCACTCTCCCTCTACATTGTATATGAGGTGGGCCTCTGGGATGCCCAGGCTTTAATTCCTGCTGGCAGGAGAAGGAGCAGGCCTTAGAGCCAGAGCACAGCATCTCCTGTCCAGAGAGGCTCAGATCCATTTCTTCAACTAGAGAATGGGAGGGCCTGGGGAGGGAATTCTGGTCTAATCCACACCCCATCCTAGTTCCTGATGTCTGGCTGGCTGGGCAGCTACACCTGGCGCTGTGACCCCGTGGACTATTCCAATAAGCCGGAGGCACTGAGGGTAAGTAAGAGTGGGGGTAGGTCATAACCTGGGGATAGGAGAAATTTGCGTGTGACCTGTGCTCATGGGCCAGTTTAGGGAGTCTCTAGGGGTAGTGTCAGGGTCCTAAGGCTGTCCTGACTTCTTGCAGATGGTTCGAGTGGCCTGGCTCTTCCTCTTCTCCAAGTTCATTGAGCTGATGGACACGGTGAGAGTATATGAAATGTGAGAACCTGGGGTAGGGTAAAAGGAGAGGCCCTGACTTCTTTCCCTACTCTTAGGTGATCTTCATTCTCCGGAAAAAAGATGGACAGGTGACCTTCTTACATGTCTTCCACCACTCAGTGCTTCCGTGGAGCTGGTGGTGGGGAGTAAATATTGCCCCAGGTGAGTGAAGGCCACTGAGGGGAGAGGTAGGCACCGGGGACCAGAGGCTTAACTCTCCTGACCCTGTTCATTGTCCTCTCACAGGAGGAATGGGCTCTTTCCATGCCATGGTGAACTCCACTGTGCATATCATCATGTACCTGTACTATGGATTGTCTGCCCTTGGCCCTGCGGCTCAGCCCTACCTTTGGTGGAAAAAGTACATGACAGCCATCCAGCTGGTGAGGGGCTTGGACCTGGCCTATAACCATCCACCCAACATTCCTAGTCTGGATCCTTCCTTTATCCATCCTCTTACCTTTGACCCGATCTTCCAACTCTTGTTCTTTCTCTACCCCCTTTTCTCTCCAGTCCTCAGTATCCCCTCTGATCCTTATCTTTCTCTGTCCTAGATCCAGTTTGTCTTGGTCTCACTGCACATCTCCCAGTACTACTTCATGCCCAGCTGTAACTATCAGTACCCAGTCATTATCCACCTCATCTGGATGTACGGCACCATCTTCTTTGTGCTCTTCTCCAACTTCTGGTACCAGTCTTACACCAAAGGCAAACGGCTGCCCCGTGCAGTTCAACAAAATGGAGTTCCAGGTACTGCCAAAGTCAAGGCCAACTGAGAAACATGTTCTAGTTAGGTGCCCACCTAAGTGCCTCAGGACTGCACCTTGGGCAGCATCCGTCATTGTCGTCCCCCACCTACACCTGTGACCAGGGCTTATGTGGTCAGGACTGAGCAGGGGACAAGCCTACCCCTCCCCAAAGCTGGTACACAGGGACCACAGCTTCTGTTCCTCACCCACTTCTCCCAGCCAGCCCCAAGGACATGGCCTCATTGCCCCCTGCCACTCCAGAGCTGGGGGGCTGAAAGGGCTGGACGCTTACTGCCCCCTCCCTGCCTTAAACTTGGGAGAGGAGCACTCAGGGCTGGCCCCCACCAGGGTCTTGTGGCCTTTTTCCTCACACTGAAGAGGTCAGCAATAATCTGTCACTGTGGACCCAGGCTCCCTCCTTTTCTACCCCACAGGTCAGTGGGTGGGAGGCCTGGGAATACAGCCTGTGGAGGCTGTTCACTCACTTACGTCTTCATTAAAGTGACAGAGGAAACCACTGAGGCTGTGTGTGTACGTGTGTGTAAACGGAGGAGGTGGGGTAAAAGGCCTACTAGCCTTCTCTATGAACAGGAAGGACAGTCGAGGCCCCCACAGGACAGACATTTGTAGTTCTCAGACACAGGAGAGGAGCCCCTTGGGAAAGCCACTGAGACAGTGGTCATGCAAGGTGAAGAGAGGGAGACGTAACTTTATTAGAAAAATTTTAAAAAATACACATACAAAAACCTAAAGTGATGAGTTGGTCCTCAACGGATGCCTTGATGGATGAGGCTGCTTTTGGCTGCACTAGCTTTCTCCCGCTCCCGCCGCCGTGCGGGGTCCAACTCAAAGCAGCGCCATAGCCGTAAGGTCTCATCTGCTGCTGCTGATGCCACCGTGGCCCCGTCTGGACTCATGGTTAGACTTAGGACCCGGGCTGTGTGACCTGGGGCATGAAGAGGGAAAAAACAGTGAGAGCAGCACATGAATGTAGACATACTACAGCTCTCCAATTTTGAGGGCAACCTACCTTTTTTGGTTTTTGTTTTCTATAACAGTTTTATTGACATAATAATTTATGTACCACAAAATGTATTCTTTTAAAGTGTACAATTCATTGGTTTTTAGTATAGTCACCAAGTTGTGCAATCACCACAACTATAATTCCAGAACATTTTCATCACTCCATAAAGAAAGTCATTCATTACCCTTTCCTTCCAGATCCTGGGAACTATTAATCTGTTGTATCTCTCTGCATTGCCTCTTCTGAACATTTCATATAAATAATCATACAATATGTGGTCTTTTGTGTCTGGCTTCTGTCATTTAGCACCTACCTTTGAGCTCAGCCACCTTGGCCATGGTTGGGTACTTCCAAATAACCAGCTGGTTCTGAGCAAAGCCATGGCCTGAGATGAGTTCTTTGTAGTGGGAAGACCAGAGGATGGAGCACACCTGTGGAGAGGGGAATGGCATAGGCATGACATAGCCACTCAAACCAGAACCTAGTCCATTCTAAGTGTTAGGCACCCTGCCAGGTGCTGCGAACTCCTAGCAAACCCTTTTGGGAATTACAATCATTATTCATTTTGCAGATGAGGAATCAAGCAGAAGAAAATTGAGTAAGTTGCTTAAGATCTCATGCAAGTTAAGTTAGTTGATGACAGAGCCAGAATTTGAATTCTGGCTTGAAAACCCATACTGGAATAAAGGTGGGAGAGGGAAAAGGAAAAAGAAGCTGGAATAGTTGCAGGGAGACTCACCAGCAATGGCCTCAAATTCTAATGGATTTGGGTTATATGCTATAGGTGACGGGGAGCCATTGCAGGGTTTAAGGAGGACAGTAACATGCCACCCAGACCACAGCCTAGAGGAAGACTGGAGGAGCTAAGAATGCAAAGACCAATGCACTGGGCCTCTGCTGGGAAGATGATGAGACTGAGGGATGGGAACACATGAATGATATTCTGAGGTAAAACTAGTACGTTAGTGATTAGATGAAGAGGACAGAAAATTCTACAAGACTTCTCAAATTTCTGAGTAGGCTCTGTCCTCTCAAGGAATATTAGAGAGGAGAAGGAACACATTTTAGGAGGCAAGGGGAAGTAACAAGTTTAATTTGGGACATTAGGGTGGTGCCATCTATAGGACATGGGGTAGGAGATAAGCCACAAAACGTTGGAAATATGGGTCTGGAACTCCTGAGTGAGAGCTGACTCAACAGTTTGGAAATCTGATCAGAGTATAGACTTGGTAAAGCCACTGAAGGGGACATGGTTGCCCAGGAAGACTATAAAGAGTAAAAACATATCTGGGAGAGAGAGACTAGAGTAGGTCAAAGACTACCTGGGAGTGGGCATCCACAGCATTCAGACAGGCCCCAGAGCAGACGTTCCAGATGCGAATGTGTCGATCACTGGTGCCCCCTCCAGTTGCCAGGATACTGGACTGCCAGGGACACCAAGCTACAGCCTAGATGGGATAAAGGTGGGGTCAGCAGGTACTAGACAAGGAGCTATAAAGGTGTCAGATTAACCCAGTCCAATCCCAGGTTCTGGGTGAGGGTCTGCAGAGGCCCCAGCCCAGCCCCATTCTCACCTTGACAGCCCCTTGATGCTGTGTGAATGTCTGCAGGGGAACCCAGCCCCCCTCTCCAGGAGCACTAGGCCACACATTGACCAAGTTATCGTTGCCACCACTGGCCAAATGTCGTCCATCTGGGGCCCAGCGCAGCCCACACACTTCCTGGCTGTGGCCACTCAGTGTGGCCACATGGTGTTCTGCTACCCGAACGTCATGGTGGTGGATATGGCCAGAGCGTGAGCCACTGCAGGAAGGAAGAAGGGAATCAAGTTCTGTGGCAACACCAAACACCACCAATAGGCCAGAGCTGCTTTATTTCAGAGGTATATAGTCTGGGGAGAGAGGGCAAAAATCATAGCCTGATTTTGCAGACTAGCAAAAACCACTGACCTGGACAGGATATAGCTATTCCAACTTAGGGAGCTCACTCGGGCAGAATGACTGGTCATGTTCCGAAGCCGCTTCTGCTGTTGCACATCCCATAGCTAGAGAGAGAACCACTATGATCAGAGATTGGGCCTTAGCATTAACATCCTCTTGCTGGGCAAGATCCTGGGTCCTAAGGGAGCAACAGAGCTGCTACACAGGGACAAGTCTCACCTGCACCTCAGCACTGCTGGTGCCCACAGCCAGGTAGTTGCCCTCTTTGATCCAGGACACAGAAGATACATAGTCCCCAGGCTGCTCCATCTGCAGCAGCTGCAGGATGTCACCTGAGCTAGCACTCCACAAGTATACACTATTGTCCAACGCCACAGCCAGCATATTCCCAGAGCTCCAATCCACCAGGTTCAGATCTGCCAGAGGGGCAAAGGGAAGAACACAAACTTTGTTTGCCTGATCCCCAGGCCGTCTTTTTCCGCCTACCCAACAAGGAACAGGCTACACTTACAATAGTCATTACGGATTTCAGGGGCATCCAGGATCCGGTCTGGCAGGGAAGGAATGTATCGGCAGGTCTTCCGGCTGGAGCCAGGTGTGGCCTTCTGGCTATAGAGTACTTTCAGTCTATTCTGGTAACCTATGGCAACGGAGTAAGTCTAGACACTGGGAGAATTGACACCTCCCTCTGCCCCCTAGCCTGGAAGGGCAGATAAGCACTTCCCTCCCCTCAGTCTTAAGTGTCAGGAGCAGACAGGCATCTCCCCTCAGCCCTTCTGACTTCGGGTCTCACCTTCTGGAACTTTTTGTGGTTTTCCACTGAGCCGAAGGATCTTGGCTTCTTCCACATCAAAACCGTTCAGGTTCAAAGCCCAGGCTTTCTGATGTTCCTGATACATAGGGTGGTGGTGAGGCAGGATGGCATTATGCAAAGTACACCGACAGGTCCCTTGCCTTAAGTCTGTCTAGGGCACATACCTTCTTGGTGGGCGTCTGGCTGTTTTCGGGGTGATTCTCCTTGCTCAGAAGGAAGCTGGCAACCTCCATCTGGGAAGCACTGCGATGGGGGATATAGCGGTCACCGCCAGGTTTACTGGGAGTGGTCTGAACCTTGGAGCCGGATTTGCCTGGGGCGTGAAGAGGGAAGCCAAACAGTCTCACCAGGCTACCGAGAGAAGGGGAAGGTAGGCTGCTGTCGGCCGTTCGTTCCCTCTCGCTCCCGGTGTCTCGCCGCACCCCACTCACCGGGAGTTCGGCCCGGGGTCCTGCCGGCGCTATGGGATCTATTGGCGGCCCGCATGGGTGAGGGGGCCGGACCCCCGGCTTCCTTAGCTTTGCGCTGCCAGCGTGCAGGGGGTGCATTGGGGATGGGTGTGTCCAGCTGCAGCAGCGAGTGCAGGTCACTATCGAACACGAACTGCGCCATGGCAGCGAAGCGTCTGGAAGGGGAGGGGTCCTTGGAGTGGGTGCCCGCCGAGCCCTGGAGGAAGAAAGGCGACTGTGCTCTGGGAAGGCAAGCCAGACAGCTAGGGTCACCCCGACCGTGGCCCTACTTCGACTAAGCCCAGCCGCCTCTCACCGTCAGATCGGAGAAGCTTACGATCACGCACCGACCTTAGAATGGCTGGATTACGCATCTTAAAGTCTCCGCTCCGAGTACTCATTGGCTCCTTCAAACCTCAACCGTTGCAACCGTCGCTTCCTCCCATTGGCCTCTACGGCACTTGGGGGCGGGCCTTCCGGGGCAAGTCACAGATCTCACGAGAGTTCAGCTGTGTAGTGTGACTTGAAGGGTGAGAGATAGGTCCCTGAGAACACTTGTCTGAAAGCGAGAGGGGAGGGGCAGGGAGCCCCTGGGGGCGGGGCTTGCGCTGCCTCCGCCTACCTGGTTCGCTTCCATTCATTCCTTAGATTCCCCTCGTCTGCCCTTCACGTTTAAATGCTGCTTGTAGATTGTATTGTATTTATGATACGGGCAGAACTCCGTAAAGCAACCTAAAGCACGTGAGCCGCTTAGAGAAGGGAAAGGCTGCTGGCAGCCGGCGCGGGCAAGGGTGGGACGCGGGCAAGGGTTGAGAAGTTAGGGAGCAGAAAGAAGGCCAGAACCAGTTAGGGTGCATCCGCTGTTTGCTTGGTGCCTGTAGGAAGCCTGCTAGGAAAAAAGTAGTACATGTGTTTGTTTTTAAAAATTGTTTTGTTCGTTGTTGTTTTACAAGCAGGGAAAATGAAGCTGAAATAGGGGTGAATTCCTTATAGACAAGAAAAAGGATCAGGATTCAGACCTACCTATGTGGAAGATACGGCTGGACTGCCCTGAAGGAGAAAGACTGGCTTACCCTCATGGGGCTTTAGAGATATAAGGAATTTTAGAGATCCACTAGTGTAATCTGCAGTGGTGCAGCCTCCCCATCCTGGCAACATACACATATTTTACAGGTAAAGAATTGGATGCCCAGGTAAGGGATTTGCCCGAGGTCACATAAATCGGTGGGAATCGAGGTCTGAAACCCATTCAATCCAGTGCTCTAATAATGACTTGAATGAATATTGTGAATATGCTTAGAGGGGAACCAGCACTTTAAAACAAAAGTGGGTACCATTTATTGGCTATTTGCTAACTACTGTGTTTAAACAGTTTACATACATTATTGTGTTTAATCCTTATCACCATACAGCAGATACTCCATCATCACCTTTTATAGAAAAAGAAACTAGGTCAGAAAAAGATTAGAAACTTGCCCAAAGGGACACAGCCAAGAATAGTAAGTAGTGGAGTGAACTCTGATGATGACAGAGAAAAATCTGGGGCTCTTAGCCCAAATTCATAGTTATTATCTTTGAAGTGTTTATGTTCTCAATTTTCAATTACCTTGGAAAACATGGAGTTGGGTGTCCTGGGGTTGTAATTGGGGAGTCCCATTTACAGAGAAAATAGATTCTAGAGTCAGGTTGATCATGGCCTTAAAAATTAAGCTAAGGAGTTTGGACTTTATCTGCTAGGCACTGTGGAATTAGTGAGAGTTCTTGTGTAGGGAAGGGATGAACAAAACACATCTGAGGATGGGACATGGCTAGCAGTTTTCAGCTTCTGCAGTAGGGTTAAGTGCAGAGAAAAAGAAGGATAGCGTAAATAAGGGTACGACGGCAGGGAATTTCATATATGGTAGTCCCTCTATATCGCGGTTCACTTATCGCGGCCTCGCTGTATCACAGGATTTTAAAAAATATTATATTTAATTATTTATTGTGGGTTTTCCGCTATATCGCGGGATTTTGCAGTACTGTATATGTATGTTGTTAAAGTTACATAGGTTTAAGAGTGTAGAATATGTTTAAGAACATAAGTAGTGTTTATAAAAGTGTGGAAAAGGTTAATAAGGGAGTGGGAAAGGTTAATAAGGGACTGGGAATAGTTTATAAGTGTGTGGGAAGGGTTTATAAAGCCTTAAAATATATATAAATACTAAAATAAATGTAAGGTTCCTACTTCGTGGATTTTCACCTATTGCGGGGGGGGGGGGTGTCTAGAATGTAATACCCACGATAAATGAGGGAATACTGCAGTTTAAAATAAACAAATAAAAGAAGATTATACTGACAGACCTTGAAGTAGGAGGAATTCTGATATGATGCCAAATAGTTAAGTAGAATGATGTCAGAAGAGGTCAGATTTGGCCATTGAGAAATAAAGCATTGGTGACCTTGGAGACAGTGGAATCAGGAGAGTGGGTGCTCGGGTTCCATTTGGAAGGTTTGTAGAAAGAAGGATGGGGAGAATGTGGAAGCAGCAAGCACAGGCTACTTGTGTGAGAAATCTGAAAGTGACAAAGGGGCAGTGCATGGGTACTTGAGGGAATACTAGCAGCAAGAGGCCAATGTCTATTTGAAGGTGAAGGCAAAAGAGTCAGGGCAGGTAAAAGAGGCCAGGCAAGGGCCAGCTGACAGAACAAGGGAACTGCATACCTTCCCCAGGAAGAAATGGGATAGAAAACACAGGGAGCTTTACCGGTCTAGGAAAGAAAGATCATTTCCTCTTAGGCTGGAGGGAAAGAGAATAAGGCTTTTGAGACAGATAATTAGAAGCTCAGAAGCTGGTTAGATGGGAGAATTCTTACCTGAAGGACTTGAAGCTAGGGAACCATAGGGCATGGAAGGATAAAATACAGGCGATATTCAGGGGGTGGAAAAACTCAGTTGGGATAATAAAAAAAATAGCTCAATAAACATTGAGTATCACTATATGCTTGGCATTGTGTTAATACTTTTAATTCTCACATCGGCAAATAGTGGAAGAGAAAGAAATCAGGTTCTGAAGAGTCAAACTAAAGATTTAGAGGCAAGGAGTGACATTAATAGGAAGATCAATCTGGAGGCAACATACAGGTTGAGACTGGATAGATACAAAGAAAGGCTAGAGGCAGAGATATTAGTTAAGAAGGCCGTAGTTCAATGGAGATAGAGGAGATGGAACTTATGAAGTAAAATGATCAGGTTATGATGTCTGAGTGGGTATAAAGGTGAGAGGTTCAGTAGTGTGGATCTCAATCCTTGTTTTGAGTCCCTCGAATAAAGTTGGAGCCTTGAACATGGCTGGGGGAAGGAATGATGGAAAGTGAGTATACTGAATGTCATCCATTTGTCCCATCCAGACCCACTCTTCATTCTTCTCCACCCTGCCCTGTGTCCTGTGAGGTTGATTCATATGGTCTATATCAATGGATTCCCTTGGGCTTTGGTTTCTGTTTGAGTTCCACTAATGGGAGGATACTAAGGACTGAATTGTGCCCCCTCCCCCAAATTCATATGTTGAATTCCTAAGCCCCAGTACTTCAGAGGGTGACCTTATTTGGAAATAGGGTCATTGCAGATGTAATTAGTTAAGATGATGTCATTTGGGTGGACCCTAATCCAGTTTGTCTGGTTTCCTTATAAAATGGGAAAATTTAGGCACAGACTCACACAGGGAGAATGCCATGGGAAGAGGAAGGCGGAGATAACGGTGATGTTTCTACCAAGCCATGGTCCACCAAAGATTGCCAGGAAACCACCAGGAGCTAGGGGAGAGGCATGGAACAGATTCTCACAGCTGTCAGAAGGAATCAACTCTGCTGACACCTTGAACTCCTAGCCTCCAGAACTGTGAGACAATACATTTCTCTTGTTTAAGCCACCTAGTTTGTCGTACTTTGTTACAGTAGCCCTAGCAATACAGAGATCAGAGGATGAGAGAGGAGTGAACTTGAGCTATTTATTCCCCTGGCTAGTCCCCTGCCATGTCCCCACAGGTTGGCTGTATCGCTCTGCCTGAGGCCACTGCTCCTGCCAGGTAGCTCTCTCTCACAGCTATGCTCCCCAGATCTAGTAAGCACTCTATGCTCTTACCTTTTGATGCCTAGGGGTGGTACCAGCTTCCAGCTGTTGTTAGCCCTGGGAGGTACTGGCCTAGGACCCAGTGCAGGCCTGGAAGGGGTCTGGATTAGCAGGTCCTGTGGGAGGGAGACCCAGGTTGCAGTATCCCTTGATGGTTTTCCTAACTCTTGCCTCATCTTTATAAATATTCCTTTTATTAAACTCTCATCAAGATACCCATTTTGGATATGCCATCTATTTCTGCCAAGACCCTGACTGATACAGTAGGTATGTTTGGAGTCAGAAAAAAAAAATTGTTTGAGAATTTCAAAGGGTCAGAGGAATCCATAGCCAGAATGGCCTAAGTACATTTACTGCTCTATATGAATGGCTTAGAGGATTAGGGAAGCTGGCATGGGGTTAAGGTGATGGTGTTCAGAAAGATTTCATTCATTTAGAAAACATTTATTGAAGATGTTACTACCATACATAAAGCACTATTTTAGGTGCCAGGGGGAAAATCAAAACCCTTGCCCTCAATGAGCTCACAATCTAGTAGTGGGAGACAGACATGTAAACAGTTACTTACATAAGGCATCACAGGTGCTGTAGTAGAAGCCTGGGCTGGAGATGAGAACTTGGGAATGGTCAGCATAGAGTAAAGGCAATGAGAATGGATGAGACTGGAGACTGTTAAGAATGGACTCTTGAGGGACTGCAATAATTAAGGAGTAGAAGAGACACCAGGAAAGAATAACTGTGACCATTCAGATATATTAAACATTATGTCCTGGGCACTGTGTTTTACTTAGATTATCTCACTTAATCCTCTTTACAACTCTGTAGGGTTCCATTACCCCTGTTTTATAGATGCAAAACTAAGGCTCAAAGACTTTATTTGCCCACAGCTAGTAAGTGGGATGACAGAAATTAAACTTAGTGCTGATTACAGAGTTTATGCTCTTAACTACTAGAGGACCAAAGCCAGGAGAGACCGTGATATTATGGAAGCCAAGGTAGGAGAGAATTTAAAGAAGAAACAAGTAGTCACCATGACAAATGTCACAGAGAGATACAATAAATGAAGGGTTAACAAGAACCTACTGGATCTTGCAGCTAGAAAATTTGAGGTGAACTTTGCCTGAGCAGTTTCATTAGCAAAGTGGTAGTAGGAGAACTAATTAAAGTAGTGCAAAGAGCAAATAAGAAGTAGGGAAGTGAAGACTTCTTTTCAATGAGTGTGCCATTAAAGACAGGAGAGAAAGAAGGTAGAAGTTAGAACTTAGTCAAATAAATGAGCCTTGCCTGAGGGAAGAGAGACCCAGATTTATGTCAGCAGCAGTACCACAAGATCAGTGTTGTGAAGCCCAGCTGAGGATCAACAAGGAGGATGAGATGTGTATGGTGTGGGGATGGGTGAGGTGGGTTGAGAGGGTGGGAAGAAAGGTCTAGAGGGTCTGGATCTGTCCAGGGTACTGGGAGTGAGGGGCCTGCCAACAGGTCAGTGGTAAGTAGGAATGGTTGGCAATGTGAGTGGTGCAGTAGGACCCTGACTCAGTCATGGGTGTGCACACAGACAGAGGCATGGTCCCCAGGCAAGAGGGCTGCAATCCTCGGTAGTCCACCTGGGCCTGGGAGGAACATAGGGGCAAGGGAGTCTTCTCTGAAGACTTAGGTAGAATTTCAAGGAGGCTGGGTTCCACTTCCTCATAGACATCTGAGACTGCAGCCTTGGGCTGGGAGAGATGGGAGGGAAAGGGGTCTGGATTAGCAGGTCCTGTGGGAGGGAGACCCAGGTTGTATAGGAAGGTTTGCCTGAGAGTAGGACCCAGGGGGATGAAATGCTGGTGGATAATGGCTTTGGAAAAGTTGTGTTGTGTGATCAAGGATCCAGCACCAGGTAAGACTAGTGATGGGTAATGGGAGAGGAGTGCACTCACCGGACTCAGGGCTGCAGTGTCCCTAAGGTACTGGCCTAGGACCCGGTGCAGGTCTGGAAGTGAAGGCCACAGGGCATGCCTCAGGCTCCTTGGGGAGAAGGAAGAGAAGACTGAGTCATGGGAGTGAGTTGGGAGGGAGGAGAACAGTGAGGTGGGGCAGCGGGGAAGACAGTGAGGGGGGTGAGCAAAGCTTGGAGGGGTAAGAGTGCAGCCGAAGTAATCAAGTATAAGCATAGGTGCAAACTGAACCTCAGGTGGGGGAAAGAAGTTAGTGGTGGGGAGGTTCCAAAAAGGAGTAGTACAGAGTGTCCTCAAGCATTCTGCTTCAGGGCCTTTGCACTTTCTTTTCTCTTTGTCTGGGAAGATCAGTTTATTCCCTCACTTCACTTAAGTCTCTGCTCAAATGCCATACAGACAGAGAGGTCTTCCCTGACTACCCTGTCTAAAATAGTACCACTTCCCTTTCCTATCACTCTATCTCTGCTTTGCTTACTGTATATTTATTATTATTAAATATATTTGTTTTTGTCTGTCTCACCCCACTAGAATGTAGCTCCATGAGAGCAACGGGTTTGTCTATTTGCTCACTCCTGTCTCTACAGGGTGTAGAACAGTGTGTAGCCCATAATAGGTGCTCAAGAAATTAGCTCAATGAATGAATGAAGAGAGCCAGTGAGGCTTATTATTAAGTTACTGGGGAAGGTGATCTATCTGGGAAGAGTATGGATTAAGGTATGTTGGGGGAGCCTCCAATTCTTTAGGTTCATATTTCCACATAGAGGGACTTTAGCTGAACAACATTTTGGGCCTCTTCTGTGACCTCACTCATATCTCTCCAGGGGAGGAAGAATGAGTTATCTGGTACACTGGGGGGAAAAGGAAGTGAGTCTGGTTCAGCAGCACCACCTCCTTCTTCTCCCCTAACTTTTTGTTGAATCTGGCTACCTGCATAGAGGCTACATTCCAGTCTGCTCATATACACAAGCAGCTTAAAAGGTCAAAGATAGACATGTTCAAAGAGAGATGATAGCGCAGGGCCATCAAAGAGGCTGCCTGGAGGAGTTGCCTTCTGAGCTGAGTCTTCAAGAATCAAGAGATGTTACCAATGAAAAGGCTGAGGTAGTCATGGAGTCTATCTTTTCTGTTTATAATTTCCCATGACATTTCTCCTCAACCTTAGTTCCCCCACATAAATGAATCATTCATTAATAACATTTATTTAAGGGCCTTCTATTTGGCAGACACTGTGCTGAGGATTTAAAGATGACCAAGTAAGGTATAGGGAAGATATATAAAGAAATTAATGCAGTAAAATTCTACTGGTACTATGATAGAAGTCTGTACAGCAAACCAAAGAGAGTAGTCAATAGAGGAGAGCTAGGAAAGGTCTCCCAAGAGTTGGTGAAGAAAGTTGCTTAAAGATAAATGGGTATTAATCGCCCAGGGAGGATATTTCTGACAGAGGGGACATCATACGCAAAGGCGCTGAGAAGTAAAACCACTTGACTTGTGGAGGAAATCACCAACAGTTTGGAAAGGCTGGTGCACAGGGCGGACGAGGGTGAAAACGCTGGCGGGGGCCAGATTTTGCGGCGCTTTGCTTGTCATTCTAGAATCTGAACTCTCCTCGAGAGCTAATGAGATTTAAGGGGGCGCGTGATAAATTCATGTGTGCATTTTCGTTCTGGTGGTTGCTTGAGGCAAACTGGAGAGAGAAGAGGCTCTGTTTCAGTGAGTCAGGTAGTGTCCGTAGGGCTAGAGAAAAGGGGCCATTGTTTGAGCGAAGTTTAGGAGGTGGAATGACCAGACCAGATTAGACTGGATAAGGAGGGAGGCGCCTATGTGTTTTGGCTTGGTGACAGATGGACAGTAGCTTTGTTACTAAGATGAGGAGCCAGGAGGTGGGGCAGTTTGAGGTGTTTCGTACAGTGGGTATGTTAGGTCGTTAGGAAGTGGTGCCACCCCCGGGAAAGACGTGCAGGGAGCGGCTGAAGCGACAGGTATAGACTTGAAGTCGCCCTGAAAGGGGGTCAGAGAACCTGGAATACCTATTTAGAGGCCTCTGGCCCCTCCCTGGACGTGGCCCCGCCCCCTGCCTGACCGGGGCGGTACCTGTAGTGCGCAGGAAACTGCCACCTCAGCAGCAGCAGGCCCAGGAGAGCGCTGAGTCCTAGTACCAGGAGCAGAGCGGTCACCAAGGAGATCCAGGCTATGGGATGAAAACAGACCTCGGCTACCGGGGGATGGAGCTCCGCCCCCAGGCCCGGCCAACCCCGCCCTGGGCCCGCCCCTCGTTGATCCCGGCTTGAGTACATCTGCGCAGCCGCAGACCAGTGCTGTCAGAGTTCCGGGCCCGCTGCGTCGGGACACCTCCCTTTGCGCAGCCGCAGACCACCTATGCGCCCCCGGGGCCCTCACCGGTCTCGGAGGCGGTCTCCACTCTCACTGGGTCGGACCAGGCGCTCCAGGGACCTTGGTAGGTGGGGCCATGGAGCCTGGCGCGCAGCTGTAAACGGTAGCGGGAGCGTGGGCGCAGCTCCAGAATTTCTCCCTGGGCCCCGAGAGGTGGCTCCAGCACCTGCGCAGAGGAGAATTAAGCAGGTGGTTAGGCTCTGGGTGCGAAGGAGAAGGGCATCGGGTCCTCGAGAGGTCAGAATCTGTTGGACCAAAATCCTACCACTTTGAATCCCAGGGCATCTCCTCAAAGAACCTCCCTGACAGGAATCATACATCCCGGCGGAAACTTGGAAGATAGAATACCTGACAGAAACTGAACACCTCCTGCCCGCAGCCTCACCCTGCCTGAGGCATACCCGGCCTGAGAAATGCGCCCTGACACACAGACCTCATTTGCACGGAGAATTACTCATCCCGACACAAATACATACGATACACCCTGACAGAATCCTGGTGCACACACATTGACCGGGACACATGGACATCCTGCCAGCAGCAAGGGAAATCCCAGACACACTCAGATATTCAGCTCTTCGCAAATCATATGCAGTCAGCAGAGGATGCCAGAGGTGTACTAGGTGCTGGGAGTACAAGGACAGATTCTAAGCAGAAGGTGCAAGCATCATGTGTAGAAGCAGGAAAACTTTATTAACTTAATCATTTAGCAAGTATTTATAAGCTGCTTGTAATATGCCAAGCATTGGGCTAAACACTGGGAAAAAAGGTAAATGAAACATGGTCTCTCACATGTGTAATAAGGAAGGCATACAAACAAGTAAATAATTATGCAATACAAATAACAATGATATAAGTAAGGCACTAGGAGCACAAAGGAGCCTTTAGTGCTGCCTGAGTTGCTTGGTTGGGGACTACAGAGTAGTTCAGTGTGCTAAGAGCGTGGATAGGCAGGCTGGATGGTCAAAGAAGAAGCCAAGGCAGTGGTAGGAGGGATCTGAGGACTGTGTACAATAAACTCATGTGTTGATAAATAGGAGGAGGAGACAAAGCAAAAGAAAGAAGAGTCAAGGAGGATTCCAGGCTTGGGTAAGTGGTGGTACCATTGTCAGAGACAGGGTACAGAAAAGAAGTAACTTTGAGGAAGAAATACTATATGGGTCTGTTTTACTAAGTTCAACAACAGTCAAACTCATCAATGGTAATGTCGGAATAGTGGTTACCTTGGAAGGGATGTGTGTGACCATAGGGGCATGAGGAACTTCTGGGGTGTTAGAAGTAACATTGTGATCTGGATAATGGTTACATGGTTGTGTACACATGTACAAATTAATCAACTGCACACTAACGATTTGTGTACTTTACTGTAGATGAGTTAAGGTTCGGATATGTAGTAGTCCCTCCTTATCCAGTCTCTCTTTCCATGGTTTCAGTTTCCCACATGTCAACTGTGTTCCAAAAGTATTAAATGGAAAATTATGGAAAGAAACAATTTGTAAGTTTTAAGTTGCCTGCTGTTTTGAGTAACATGATGAGAGCTCACGCTGTCTTACTCCATCCCACCCAGGACATGAATTACCCGTTTGTCCTTCTTGATAGTCCCTTTGTAGTTGTCTCAGTTAACAGATCGACTGCTAAGGTATCGCAATGGTGTTCAAGTAACCCTTATTTTACTTAGTAATAGCCCCAAAGTGCAAGAGTAGTGATGCCAGTAATTTGGATATGCCAAAGAGAAACCGTAAAGTGTATGTATGTATAGGAGAAAACATAGTATATATAGGCTTTGGTATTATCCATGGTTTCAGGCATTCACCAGGGGTCTTAGAATGTATCCCCCACAGATAAGGGGGGACTGCTGTATGAGTCTGAAATGCTTCTGAAGCTTTTAGGTAGATCTAACTTAAGTTGTATATACTGTGTATGTGGTAAATGAGAATAAAAGTAGAGAAAGAAGCTAAGATTTAACTAATGTATATGAATACCTTCTGTCTGTCAGGCAGTATGCTAGATATTTATATAATTAATCTTTACTGTAACTATGGAAGGTAGATAGCTTCGCTCTCATTTCACCAATGAGGAAACTGGGACTTCAAAAGTTTAGGTAATTTGTCTATGGTATAGAAGTTCCTTTCCATATGGTAAGTCTGGGATGGTTAACGTATGGTTGTTAAAACCATGGAGTTGGAGCACTCACCTAGGGAAAGTGTATGTGTTTATCTAGAGGAGAAAAGAGTCTAGGTTGGGTCTGTAGGAAGCACAACATATTAAGGAAGGATGGAAGAGGAAGAGCCAGAAAAGGAGAGTGAGAATTTGGTCAGAGAGGTACGAGAATCAGGACAGACTCATATCCCAGTGGTAATGGGAAGAGAAAATATTAATGAGAGTAGTCAGCAGTATCAGATGCCAAAGAGAGATTAGATACCAGTTGAATCAGATAAACACAGATATACAAGTCTAGACTTGGGTACATGGACAACCTCAGCCCTGACAACAGGCATGGTGAAACTCAGGAATACCCAGTGTGGTGAGGTCTGTGGGCATTTGTTCCTTGACCTTACCTTCCAGTCCTGATGGCCTTCTCCTGTGTATCGGAGCTGATAGCAGGTCTCTTGGGCTGCCCAAGATGATGGGTGCTGCCATTCCAATTCCAGCTGCCCACTGGAGACCTCCTTCCAGTGCAGGTTTGGAGTGGGGACGAGCACTACAGGGATGTCATCAGGGACTGGCCTAAGCCCTCTGTGCATGAGACATCATGCCCCAGACCCATGGGTCAGCAGTGTCAGAGCTGGTGATTCTGGAGATAGAGTCAGATGCAGTGGGGGGTGGGAGGGGACTGTGAGAGGATAAGGGAAGAAAGTTCTTACCAGCCTGGTGGATCCAGAAAGGAGAGCCTAGGTAGCTGTGAAAAGCCCCCTGGGCTGTGGTCACCTCCACAAGGATGTGAATAACACTGTCATTTCGTGGCTTGAAGTGGCAGCGGGAGACCTGGGAAGGTTGTAATCCTGGATTTTTCTCTTCCTCTTCACACTTCTCCCAGATGGGGTCCCTAAGAATCAGCCCCATAGAATCACTGAATCAAGCCTACCTCAGAGACTAATCCTGATATTCCCCATCCTACAGGGGCTTTGCCCTGCATAGATTATCATCTAAATCCTCTCTTGGATGGGCCTCCAGGGCTTTCTGTCTTCATGCTATAATGTTTGTTTCTAAAGTTTGCTTTGGTGTCCAGCCTCTTCCTCTTAAAGAAGGAGCTAGATGAGATATGAAAATAGCATGGTCTATAGAGTTCGGGTCTTAGCTTGATAGTGTATAACTCTGGGCAAATTACTTGTTTTATCTCTGTCCCAGTTTCCTCAATTGTAAAATGGGTTGATAATACTTATTTCACAGGGTTGTTTCAAAGGTTAAAGAACCTTTATCTTTTTTCAGGAAAACATCCTTATGTTTTAAATCTGTTCTTATACAGCCCTCTTAGTCATCTCTGTGTTATTCTCCTAACTAGCTTTTCTGCCTCCATTTTTGCCACTCCCTTCAGCTTGTTCTCCACACAGCTACCAGAATTTGCTTCCAAAATGATGATCTGATAATGTTCAGAATATATATCACAAATCTGATCTTGACCACTGCCACATTAGATGCAACTACTATAATCTCTTGCTTGGATTAATGCAAATTTCTAACTGGTGATCCTGCTTCTACTATTCCCTCTTTATAACTTTACAAAGAAACATGTCATTTTAGAATGTGAACTATATCATGTCACTCTTCTGATTAAAATCCATTCATGGCTACCCATCCCACTTGGAATAAAATTCAAACTCCACACCAGGGCCTTTGGGACTCTATGATTTAGCTCCTTCCTACCTCATTATTCTCCTGTCCTACACTTCTCATACCAGTTTGCCACCATTCATCCACATGAGCCTTCTTTCTGTGCTACAGTTATGCCAAATGCTCTGCCTTTGCACTTCGCTTTGCCCTGCCTTGCTGACTTTAGATTTTCACATGACTTATTCCTTCTTGCTACTGAGGTTTTAGCTCATCTCTTACCTCCTTGGTGAGTCCTCTTCTGACCATTCAGTCTAAATTAGCAACCCCCAACCCTTCCATTTAGGCTCTACCCTAAAATCTTGTTTCTTTATTTTTTGTTTGTCACCCTCTCCTTTCCCCACTAAAATGTAAGCCCCAACAATGCTGGAACCTTTTCTGTTTTATTTGTCACTCTATCCCCAGTGCTTGACACAGTCACCTTTGGTAGTTGTTTATTAAACAAATGAATCGAGGCTCCTTCCTGATTATAACCTATAAGTGGCTAGTTATTATTAAAGTTATTTATCATTTTATGTATTTAATATACTTACTCATTTATTCACCAAATAATTGACACTATGCACCTGATACTGTGCTAGGCCCTATGAATACATAGAGAAATAACCTATAAGGAGCTCTCATGTCAGTGGGAGAGGCAGAAAAACAAACAAATGATCTTTTTCTGTGGTGCACAGGCTGGTTTGAGAGTATCATGGAGGATGATCTTACCCAGAATGGGAGGGTCAGAGAATACTTCCTGGACAAGGCAGGGCTTAAATTGAGTCTTAGACTATAAATAGGATGCAAAGGGGATAAACGGGCATCCGTGGCACATGCTTGGATACAGATAAGAGATACAGTGCTTTGGGGGAAATTCTAAGTGGTGCAGAACGCTTTTAGCACAGAGGGCCTGGTGGTGAGTGGTAAATGTGAGAGGGCAGACTAAGGTCATGAATGGTCCTGTGGCCTTTCTAAGGAGCTTGAACTCAATCTTGTAGTAATTATGGAGACATTTAGGATTTTAAACAGGGTATTGTCATAATCAGCTTTGTACTTTAGGAAGTTCACTCTAACTGCAGTTTTTAGGAAAGGATTTGTGGGGGGGGGGGGGCTAGAAGGAGAGAAGTCCATTAGGACACTGTTATGGTTTTCCCTGTGCAAAGTGATGAGGATCTGAAAACAGGGTTACGGCAATGGGGGTAGAGGGGAAGAGATGGATTCAAGGGATCCTAAAGAGGTAGAAATGACTTTCTGATTGGACCTTGAGAGTGTAGAAATGGCAGAAGTACAAGGTGATTTCCATGTTTCAGGCCTGAAAAATTGAGTTGATGGTAAGATGGAGGACAATAAGAGGAGGAGCAGGTTTTGATAGAAGAAATGATAACTCTAGTTTTGCCACACTTTAATCATTCAAGGCACCTCTATACTGTGGAAAGCTATGCAGTTATTAAAAAGAATGAGTGATATATTTTTGGTAATGATCTTTAAGACATTTTTAAGTAGAAAAGTAGATTAGCAAACCATATACACACATATATATACACATATATAGTTTATACTGAAAAGTAACTTATGAATAGACACATATAAGTGCATAGAAAAACAGGAAGAATAGATTGAAACTGTGAATAATGTTTTGTTTCATTATTCATTCATTCAGTAATTTTTTACTGAGCACCTGCTATATTCCAGGCTCTGTGAAAGGTGAAAATATGTTGGCGAGTAATAAACAGACACTGACTTTGCCCTCATGGATCACATATAGTCAAGATCAGTCTTTTCCACGCTGGCTGGTGTGGCTCAGTGGATTGATTGCTGGCCTGTGAACTGAAAGGTCACCGGTTCCGCTCCTAGTCAGGGCACACGTTTGGGTTGCAGGCCAGGTGGTCCAGGTGCCCAGTTGGGGGCATGCGAGAGGCAACCGACTGATGTATCTCTCATACATCAATGTTTCTCTCCCTCTCTTCTTCCCTCCCTTCCTCTCTCTCAAAATGAATAACTAAAATCTTTAAAAAGAAAGATCAGCCTTTTCCAACTGGAATTCTGAGAGAAAATTTTATTATCAAATAACCAAATAAATTATAAATATAAAAATTGTAACTACGATTAAGTACTTGTTGTACGTGGTAGGATAAAGATGTATAGTAGTGCTATCAGAAGGTCAGGGGAGGGCTTCCTGAGGAGGTGACATTTGACTGTAGACCTGAAGGATAAGTAGCAGTTAAGCAGAGATAGGAGAATTGGGTAAACAGCATGTGCAAAGACCCAGAGGCAGGGGGGAATATGGGAGATAAGTGGGAACCGAAGAAGATCAGTACTGGAGCATAGAGTGAAAGGCAGCGCAGTATAACATGAGGCTGAAGGCTGAGGTAAGGGCTGAGTCTTCTAGAACTTTATAAAGCCATGGTAGGGTTCTTTATCCTGAGATCAATGAGAAGCAATTAAAGATTTTTAAGCAGAGACTGTTATATTCATTTTTTCACTTTTAAAAGATCACTCCAGCTCCTGTGTGGAGAATAATTTAGAGGATTCAAGAGGTGATCACTTAATAAGTATTCTCAGTCACCAAGTGAGAGATGATGATGTACTAGGATAATGGCAGTGGTGAACAAAAAGTCGACAGGTTCTAGAAATACTTAACAAATAAAATCAACGAGGCTTGGTTATAGATTAGATATGGTGAGGGTGACAAATCAGTGAGGTGTTTTGTGGAAAGTCTTGAAGACCAGGCAAAGTTTTGATTGGATTTGACAGACAGTGGAAAGCTGGCAAAGACTGAGTTTAACAAAGATCACTCTGTTGGCAGCGTAGGGAATAAATTGGAGGTGAATGAGAACATAGGCTGTTGCAGTGGTCCAGGTGACATGATTAAAGCTGAACCAAACCAAGGCATTCCTAGTGGAAACGGAGAGAGGTTGAAAAGATAAAACACCCATTGGAGGATAAGAGCCACTTGGTTTTGGGACAAGGAGGGGAGTGAAGAGGACCAAGGACAATCTCTCACTTCTTTCTGCAAGATTGGGCCTCTCTCCCATGACATCAAACTCAGTCAGCAGTTGAACTCTCACCTGTCTCTGGGACAGCACCATGGCCTGCTGTGATAGAAGAAGCCTTGGGAGCTAGCATGGTCCTGTTGCTGCCACTGACAGGTAACATTCTTCAAGTCCAGGGTAGAGCATTGCAATCCAATTTCCACTGAATCAGAGAAGAAAGTTCCATCAGGACCCACATGCTCCTACTCTATAGGGTATCTTCATGCACATAAAGAACATGGAACTTGGAACATTTACTCTTTTTCTTTGTTTTCTCCGAGACCATTGTTCACTCTGTCCAGTGGCAAGTTTGAGGTCATCAGAAAGAACCCCGGTTCTCATAGCTTTCATGCCCAGCCCAGTCCTCCCTAAAGATTTTTTACTTCCTCTTCATCTCCCCATTTCTTTATTGACTGACCTGCATCCCTAGGCAGGTCCACAGTTGCAGGGGGGGACCAGGGTCCCCAGGAGCCATGGAAGGAGAACCCGTCAGGTTGGCTGCGCAGTTGGAGCCAATAGGACTTCCCAGGCTGGAGACCTGAGATGAGGCAGCTTCCACTCCTCACTGTCAGAGACGGAGCCTTGAGAGAAGAATCCCAGCCTCAGAATCTAGGTCTGCCTCTCAGCCAAGACAGCCTCCATCTCTTATATTTGAAGCCCCACAGCATGCCTGTAGAGAGATGCTCAGGTCCTCACTGAACAGGTATGCACACAGACTGGGGACCAGGTCAGTGGGTTGCAGGTGGTGTTCAGGGGTTTTAGGGAAATCCCCATTCATGTGGAGGCCCACAGCTCTCAATTTTGTTGGTGTGAATGACCCAAAGTGGGAGATCCCTAAATAGACACAGTTCTTGAGGACTAATCAGAGTTTGCACTAATTCGCCAAGGACTAAACCAGTCTGGAATCCCCAAAATATGGCCTGTCTTTTCTTGGGAAAAATTAGGGGTAGGAGATAGAAAGTGGAGTGGAAGAAGGCCAGGATACTTCTCTAGTTGGGGCGGCCTGCTCTGGTCCACCCTGTTGGGGCATCATGGGCTGCACACATGCAGGCTGGTCCAGAGCTGGAGCTGGGTTTGGCCTCCGTAGAGCTGGGCAGCAAGTTTCTGTGGACAGCAACTGCATGACTGTGGGACCACTCGAGTTCCTGGGATTCCTGGGGCCATAGCGGAGTTCATGCCTCAGGAAATCACTGATTTCGGGAGCTGCAGCCTTCCAGCTGATCTGAAGTTCTCCTGGTTGGCTCCCGCCCATGGCCTTGATGATATTGGGGGGCGCTGGTAGGCCTAAGGGTAAGACAGGGCACATCATGGATTGTAGAGAGGGGAGCTAGAGGCTAGATTGTCCCTCTTGGAGGGAAGGGCAGGGAGGCTCCTTATCCTGTTTTCCTTTCCTCGTGAGAACAGTGACCTCATTCCTGGTTAGTCTGAATCAAGAGCAAGGATCTCTTTTCATCAAGAGCAGGGATCTCTGCATCCTTGTCACCTAGTACAGAGCCTGGGCACATAGTAGGTATTCTATAACTGTTGAACGAGTGTGTAGTTGAATGGGTTAATGATGGGAGGACCGCGGTGTCTCTGGTGTGAAATGAAGTCTAGCCCTGGATGCCATGGCTAGAGAGAATGATAAGGGCATCTTGAAGTGTCTCTGGGGGGTCTAGTAATGGAGGGCATACATGTCCTGAAAGAGCACTGACCAGTCTGACTCTATGATCTGGCCTGGGGGCAGCAAATGGAGGGGCCAGGATGACAGGAGGTTGGCCCTTACCCACGCTATCCACAAAGAGCACCCGCTGAGTCAGATTCTGGTTTAGGAACACGTTCTTCACCCAGAGGTGCAGTGGAAAGAAGAGACGAACTTCATCCTGGGCTGGAAACTGGCACACATATCGAGTTCCAAAGGGGAGCACACTCTGAGAACTCAGAGGGCAGGCACGGGGCTCCTCCCTGTGGGCATAGGAAAAGTCCATCTTACCTACCTGGCCACCCTCAGAACCCAGGCAGGGCCCAAACGCTACTTCTATTTCCCTTACTGCTTTTTTCTTCCCAGTGCCTGGGATAGGTGAGGTGGGGGTTATGTAGGGGCTTGAGCTAATCTAGCCAAAGCACATTCATTTAGTAAGTGGCTACTTAGGACGTGTACTTGAAGTAATTCTCTGACAGAGTCAAAGGCAGGGAAGGTACTGGAGCAAGGCTCAGCTGAGGTAAGGACGGGACAGACACAGGGGAGTGGGGCACAGCCCAGCACGTACCCTGGGTAGGCATACAGCAGCTGGTATGTTCCATTGGGCGCTGCCTCTTCCTCATCCCAGAAGCAAGTGAGGTCCTCAAATGTTCGAGAAAAACAGTTCAGGGGCTTTGAGTCCGAGGCCAGCAAGGAGGCATCTGAAGAACAGCTGGTGAGTTGGGTTCTGGGTCCTTCCAAGCATGTTTATAGGAAAGAGTAGGGGACCAGTGGGAGCCTCCTAACTTGCACCCTTCCCAGGGCTCCCTCTTCCTGGCTATAGGTGATCTCCACCCTCCACACACCTCACCTTGGCTGGTGACTTGTGCCAGGTTTTGGGGGGCCAGGAGGAGGCAGGAGGTGACCACCAAGAGGGCCCAGGAGGGCATCTTCTCCGGCACTGTGTGCCTGCCTTAGCCCATCCTCCCTTCAGGAAGCCAGGCCCCAATCCCCTCCCGGGCCAGCCCCTCAGGTTCCTGTCAGATACAGCCCCACGTCCTGTCCCTGTCCCTGCCCCTGTGGGGCCCATCCAGACCACACTGGGGCCAGGGGCCAAGGGAGGGGGAGTGGGACAGGATGGTCGGAGGAATTAGAAAGAGAGGATACAGGCCTTTTGGTGAGAGGGAGATGGGGGTTATATTTTTGTACCAATGGGAGATTAAGCCTCCATGTGTGTCTACATTTGCTATTGCAGAAGCATGTATTATCAACAAAGAACAGTAACATTTATTGAGCACTTACTATGCTGCCATGTTTTAAGTGCTTTGTATCTATTGACTCAGCTAATCTTCACAATAGTCTATTACTCCCATTAGAGAGATGAGGAAACTGAGATGCAGAGAAGTTAAAGATTTGCCCCAAATCACATACCTACTTAGAGGTTAAGCTCAGGAACCTAAGTGCTTAACAACCATGTGATCTTCCTGGAAAGTATAATCTGCCAAGAAATGACCATCTGCCTCACAACCATGACAGAATGGTAGCTATTTCCACTTTAGCAGTTTCTCCCTGGAACTGGACATGCCCCTTCCGTGGTGGGTAGCTCCACAGCTGCCTCTCATCTTTTGCTACTCAAAATGTGGTCTGCAGACCAGCAGCAAAAGCATTACCTGGGAGCTTGTTAGAAATGCAGAATCTTAGCCCCTACCCCAGATGTACCAAAATAGAATCTGCATTTTACCAAAGTCCCCAGATGATGCAAACACATGTTAAAGTCAGAGCAGTGCTGGTCTTCAGTACTTTTATCTGGTTGGCTCAAAATCATGGGATGATTGGTCTCAGCTCTTTAGCTCATGCTCATCTTCACATTAGCAGCAGAATCATGAGTGTGATCCCTTGCCTGAAGCCCAGGCCTCTTCCTGGGAGTGCTGGAACTGTGGGTGGCTTTATGCCAACTCTCAGGAGCTTTGATTCGGCAGAGCATAGGGGGGTGCACGTCACATAAACTCCCACATTGAGCCCTTCCGGCCTCCGCTGGAGCTCCCATTGTTGGCTCTACAGACTTAAATGTCCTCCATATCACCTTTCTCTCTCCTGAATTAATGTTACTAACATAGAGAATTATGGGGGGGAAGAGAGAAGAGGGAAAGGAAAATCCTTCAGTCTTTTTGTGAGGTCTTAGTTTCTCTTGTTCCATTTCTCTGTCAGAAGTCCCTCAGCCAGGTTTGTCCTGATTCCTGTCCAGCTTTCAGGTTCAAGGGCCAGCTTCCTTTGCTCAATGGGGATGACTCTGAGTGCCTCTCCTGGCCGCCAACCAAAGCCACCCAATCAATGTCAGGTCAAGTGAGAGGGGAAACAGAACTTTAATGTCCATATAGGCCCATGGCTCTGAGGCTATGTATATGCTGATGACTTCAAAATTAATATTTCCAACTTCCTTCTGGGCTCCAGATTTGGATTGCCAACTAACTTCTTGGCATCTCCACTTGTGTGTCCAATGGGCATCTAATTCTTAAGATAGCCAGAATAAAACTCTTGATTCTGGTTTCACCCCTAAACCTGTTTTATTTCCTCTAGTCTTATCCACCTCTGTAAATGGCACCACTGTCTACTCAGCTGATCACACCAAAAACTCAATAGTCTTTGATATCTATCTTTCTCTTATCTTGTGTTCAATCAGCTATCTTTTTTTTTCTTTAATACCCAGATATCTTTTTTTTTAAAGGTATTATTTATTTATTTATTTTTAGAGAGAGGGGAAGGCAGGGAGAGAGGGATGTGCCAGAAAAACATCCATTTCTTGCCTTTCGCACATTCCCCACTGGGGACCTGGCCTGAAACCCAGGCATGTGCCCCAACTGGGAATTGAACCAGCAACTTCTGTTTTGCAGACCAGTACTCAATCTATTGAGCCTCACCTGCCAGGGCTAGATATCTTTTTAAAATGTACTCTGACTCTGAACAGTTTTACCACCTCCACTCCTACCATCCTAGTCCAAGCCCGGGTTACTGCAATAGCTCCCTAACTGCCCCCACTCTTACCCCCTTCAGTCCATCCCCTTCAGTCCATCCTCCACATAATGCAGTGATATGTTTAAACTGCAAATCATGTTTCTTTGCTTGCTCCCATGCTAAATTCCTCTAATAATTTCCTACTGTACTTAGAATAAAATCCAAACAGCTCCTAATGGCACACAAGGTCCTGCCTGACCTGGCACCTGCCTACATGAATCTCATCTCCTACCACTGTCTTCTTCACTCTGGATCAGACACAATAACCTCATTGTGTCTCTCATCTTAATTTTTATCATACTCAACCTTTCTACAACATTTGATATTCTTCTCCTTCTTCGGGTTCTACGATGTATCACATCCTCCTGGTTCCACCTACGCCTGTAACAGCACCCCCCACCCCCCGCTCCAGTTTCTTTCTTTCCTCTTTCTCTCTTACTTAAAACACTTCAGTCTGTTTATTTTTATTTTATTTATTTATTTTAGAGAGAAGGGAAGAGAGGGAGAGAAACATTGACCAGTTGCCTCTCACGCACCCCCAATTGGGGGTGTGGCCCGCAACCCAGGCATGTGCCCTGATGGGAATTGAACTTTCAGTTCACAGCCTGGCACTCAGTCCACTGAGCCACACCAGCCAGGGCTCTTTACTCTTTCTCTTAAATGTTGCTGTTCTCCAGGTGTTCTTGCTTTGCCCTTTATAGTGCCTGAGTGACTTCATAGTTTCAATTTCATCTAGATAGCAGTAACTTCAAAGTCTTCATCACTCTCTTGAACTTAAAATTCTAAAGTTACTTCTCAGCCATCTCTGATTGTTGTTACATAGGCACTTCAACTCACCAAGTCCCAAAAAGAACTATTACTAACTCCAGTAAGCCCTTTCGGATCTTCTCTCCCTATGTTTGCATCTCACCATAGTCTGCCTGGGCATTTAAACCTGAAACCTGACAGTTATTCTCAATTCTTCATTCTTCCTCCACTCCTGCAGCCAAGTGTTACCAAGTCCTGTGAGTTTCACAGGGAGATGGTATAATAGTGAGTGCTTCAGGGTGCAGAGCACACAAGACAAGAGGCTTGTCTGTGGCTGTCAGAGAGTAGAGATGAAAGCTTTCTGCTCTTGCACGGAAGAAGGTCCAAGCTACCCACCCTTGTCATTTTCCCATTTTTCTCTGCTCCCACACAGGTGGGAAGGGGTGCCTTCCCCCAGTTCTTTACTTCTTTAGACTATATCAAGCAGGACCTGGAATAGGCCGGAGACCACTTAGGTCTGTCTACTCTTTGGCCAAAGAGTCCAGTAGGCTTCTAAGGTCCAGCCCAGATTAGTAGGCCTAGGCTTTTCTGTTGGCATATAAGATCTAAGTCTTGGCTTATAAAAGCCCCTATCTGATACCTGTGCAGCCACCGCTGAAAAGAACTCAAGGGTTTGGTGGATAAGGATTGGCTCAGACAGTAGAGTGCTGTTAAACTAGTCTCTCTAAGGGAAGGGGGAGGGGATGTCATGTAGCTTTTCTTTTTGTGATGTAAATACCCAAACATGGCCAATTTCATGATAACACTGAACAGTGATTGGGAAGAGAATTGGCTCTCCTAAGCCGGCACTTTTGCCTTTTTCCTCTGTCTTACCATTTTCACAGATTTCTAACGCCAGTGTTTTTCTCCAGTCAGTCCCAGATGGGTAGTTCCAGGCACTTGGAGTCTCTGTCGGTCTCCCTATCTTTTTCCCACATTGCCAAACTTTTATCCAAAATGATTGTTTCATTTATACCTCCAGCAGTGTGTTAGAGCATCATACTTTCCCCACACCTTATCAATGTTGTTTTAAGTTTGGCATTCCAAAAGTTAACAAAAGGTATCTCCTTACTCAGTGCATTTTCTGAAGCTTGAGTTGGCTTTTATTATTTCCCTGCTTAAAATCCTTTCATGGGTCCACATGATTCTTTGGACCAAGACTCATCTCTTGATGCTAGAACACACAGCCCTTTGACCTTTCATCTCCCAGTTCTTGGAGTTTCTCCCTCATAATGATCTCAAACCCAACCTCCATCCTGCCACAGAGCCTTGTTTCCTCACTTCCCCAGGCAGAGAATGCTCCAACCTCTTAGCCTGCTGGAACTTTCTTTGTGATTCAAGATCTGTCCCCAAGTCACTACTTCTTGGGGAGTCTTTTCTTATTTCCCAACTATATGTAATGGAGGAAAAGGCTAACTTAGAAAGAGGAATGCAATTTCACATTCCTTTCAGAGCACCAGTAGCTCTTTTGTGGTCAGAAACAACTTGGTGAGCCTTTGGGCATGACCTTGATAGGAAGGCATTAGAGAGCTGAATAGGAAATGGACTGGAATTTTGACATGTTCTGTGCTAACTCACCAGAAAAAGGAGGCGGGCCAGTCAATAACAGACAGCAACCTGAGGAGAGGAAAGCTTCACCAGAGAGAATTTCCAATAGAAGGACTGTTGGAGGAACATTTTAGAACAGTGATGCCTAATACTCAGTTTTAAATTCGCGCCCTGTTCTGTGAATGCTTAGTTTCCTTATAGCACCTCAGACATTCAGTGAAAGTGTCCTATACACAAAACCTGACATTCATGGTGGTTTGGGAACGAAGTGAGAAATACCTTTTCTGATACCTGTGGAGTTGAGAGAGGATGGCAGCTATGTAAAGCGAGCACGCCAGTGATCAAGAATTGAGCACGAGCCCTTACTGGTGTCTCTCAGTGGATGGGGTGTCGTACTACAAAGCTAAGGTCTCTGGTTCAATTCTCAGTTAGGGCACATGCCTGGGTTGCAGGCCAGGTCCCCAGCTGGGGTCTTGAAAGAGGCAACCAATCAATGTTTCTCTCGCATATCGATGTTTCTCTCCCTCTCTTTCTCCCTCTCTTCCCTGTCTCTAAAAATAAATAAAATATTATAAAAAAAGAATTGAGCAAGAGCAGGGATTTCCATTGAGAGGTGATCATGAGGGTGTAAAGCCTGCAGAGTCCTAGTAAAAACAGGAGGGTGTGGACTTCCCTGAGAATGTGGAATAGGGACTGAGCTGTTCTAATGGAACATAAATGGAAAAGGTTACTCCAAAGGGCTGTCTTGAGGACATTCGGGCTGCATACATACAATCTGCCCTTCCTCTGGGTCCCTGCAAATTTTGTGCCTCTGTTGGGATGCCTTCATACATAAACAGCCATGCTGTGCCTCCAGCTTAGTTAGGCAAAATGTGAACCCTGCCAAGCGGGGACTCACTCCTCATGGGGTGAAATTGGGTGGGAGCGGGCCTGCCTGTACCTCCCTGATTCCATATTCCTACCATTATCCTACCAGCTACCATTAATGAACACTTGCCCTTTTCTTTTTACTTTATAGAAGAGAAAAGAGAGGCTGAGATGGATTAAAGGAGCTGTCTAAAGTCATTATCAAAGAGCAGAGTGGAGCAGGTCTGTTTGACTCCAAAGTCTGTTCTTTAACCACAACATAGACACACACCCCTGACTAAGACCTCTGATTCCTCCATTTTATTCATTGATTTAACATTATGTGCTTGGCACAGGGCCTGGTGTGAGTCTCTCCCACAATATGAGGCTGAGTTCAAAACAGGCATCAAGAGAGAATTTAAGTAAATGGGAAAAGGACCAGTAGGTGCCCAGCAGTAACCACAAGTGAGAGAGCTGCCCTCCTGGTTCCTGAGCTGCTTTTACTGAGCTGCCAGGCTCTCTCTAACCTCTGAATCCATGTTTCCTGCTGAGGAACCATGAAGATCAGCCTAGTACAGCCAGGCTCTGGTTGGTCTGCTCCTCCCCAGGAGAGGGCCATGGGGCAGATAAGAGGATGCACAGCCCATAGGAGGGGCCAGTGCTGCACAGAGGGCCATGCAGGAAATCACTCCTTCCTTGGGGGCTGAGAGGGAATGACTCAGGGCTGGCTGGTGGGAGTTCTGTTTTTTGTGGCCAGGACCAGCTGCAGTGAGGCCCCATGGACTGCGTGCTCAGGTTCACCTTCCCCAGCTGCCTGCCTAATGAGGCTTTGGGAGATGTATCCTGGCCTTCTCTCTTCTCTTTTCCACCATTTCTCTGGATACAAGTTTGTGCTGCTGGACTGGTCTCCTGCTCCAACCCCTGTCCAGCCTAGGCCATCCCCTGTGAGAAGATAGCTATAGAGAGAAGCAGTGAGAACTGAAACTAGACGGGTGTGGGGCAGGTGAGACTGAGTTTTTAGGTGCTTTGTTTGTAGTGAGGCCCTGGGTACAGTGGGGCCACAGTGGAAATGTGGGGATCTTCTGTTGGGAGAGGGTGCCCCTTGGGTCCTGCCCTTAACGCAGGACCTGGCATGAGATCTGTGTATTTGTGTTGAATTCAGAAGTTGTATTATACCCCAATCTGGCTCCTTTTAGCTGAATTAGAGAAGCAGCATAGCATTTTGCCTAAGAGACTCTGAAGTCAGAGTCTAGGCTTGAATTCCAGCCCTGCCATTTACTAGTTACCAGACTTTGGCTAAGTTGCTTAACCTCTCTGAGCTTGTTTTATCTTCCATAAAATGAGGATTATAATAGTACTTATCTAATATGTTGTTAAAGATTGAAGGAATTAATATATGCTAAGTGCTTGAAACCGTGTCTGGCAATTAAGTGCCATGTAAGTATTAGCTATTTTTGTTCCTTTAGTGACTGGGATATTCATCAACTGAGTTATCTACACAGAAGCTTGACAATAATCCTAGACTCGATCCTTTCCTTCTACTCCCATATTTAACCTGTGTCCATTTTTTTACCCGTGTATTTCTTCCAGTTTGCCACCATGCCATCGATTCCCACCTGCACTACTGGAATAGTCTCTCACTGATCTCCTTCCCCTTCACTCAGTCTTTCTTTAAATAGCTTTACTGAGATATAATTCATATATCATATAGTTCATTCATTTAAAGTGTACAATTCAGTGGTTTTCAATACATTCACAGATATGTGCAACCACAGCCAATTTTAGACTTTTTTATCACCTCAAAAAGAAATCCATATTGTTTAACTCTGTCCTCCTAACCCCCCATCTTCCTCCCAGCCTTAAAGCAGCAGATTCGCTTATTCTGGACATTTCATATAAATTATATACAATATGTGGTCATTTGTTACTAGCTTCTTTCACTTAATATGGTATTTTCAAGGTTCATGCATGTTATAGCATGTATCAGAACTTCATTCCCTTTATTTTTTTAATTTTTAAAAAGATTTTATTTATTGACTTTTAGAGAGAGGGGAAGGGAGGGAGAAAGAGAGACAGAAACATCAGTGTGCAAGAGATACACTGATCGATTGCCTCTAGCATGCCCCACCCCCACACCAGGGGGACCTGACTGCAACCCAGGCATGTGCCCTGACTGAGAACCAATCAAGTGACCTTTCAGTTTGCAGGCTGGCACTCAATCCACTGAGCCACACCAGCCAGGGCTCATTCCCTTTTAATGGCTGAGTAATACCCCATTGTGTGGATGTATCACATTTGGTTCATCCATTCATCACTTGATAGGCATTTGGGTTATTTCCACTTTTATTTATGAATAATTAATTTATTCCATTATGAACAATGCTTCTATAAACATTTATGTACAAGTTCGTTTTTGTGTGTGTGTATGTGTGTGGACATACGTGCAATTGCTGGGTCTTATGGGAACTCTGTGTTTGAGGAACTGCCAGACTGTTTTCCAGACATGTTGCACAATTTTACATTCCCACAAGCAGTGTATGAAGGTTCTGATTGTTCATTGCCAGCACTTGTTATTATATGACTTTTTCATAATAGCCATCTTAGTGGGCGAGAATTCGTATCTCCTTATGGTTTTGATTTGCATTTCCCTGATGACTAATCATGACGAACATCTTTTCATGTACTTATTGGACATTTGTATATCTTCTTCAGAGAAAGATTTATTCAGATCCTTTGCTCATTTAAAAATTACATTATTATAAAATAAATAAATAAATAAATAAATAAAAATTGCATTATTTATCTCTTTATTATTGAGTAACATTATGTATTTAGATTCTAGTTCCTTATCAGACATGTGATTTGCACAGAAGTTTTCAATTTTGATGAAGTCTAATTTATCTATTTTTTAAATTTTGTTACTTGTACTTTAGTGTCATATATAAGAATCCATTACCAAATCTGAAGCAATGAAAATTTACCCTTATATTTTCTTTTGAGGGTTTTATAGTTACATTTACGTTTTCATTCCATTTTGAGTTGATTTTCTATATAGTGTTTGGGTAGAGATCTAACTTCATTCTTTTGCATGTAATTATTCAGTTATTCAGCATCATTTGTTGATGACTGGTCTTTTCCCATTAAATGGTCTTGGCACCTTTATTGAAAACCAGTTGACAGTAGACACAGGGGTTTACTTCTGGACTTTCAATTCTACCCTATTGATTTATATATCTCTCCTTATGCCAGTCCCACTATCTTGATTTTTGTTGCTTTGTAGTTAGTTTTGAAATTGGGAAGTGTGAGTCCAAAAACTTTGTTATTCTTTTGCAAGATTGTTTTGGTTATTCTGGGTCCCTTGCAATTCCGTATGGATTTTAGAATCAGCTTGTCAGTATCTACAAAGAATCTAGCTAGGATACTGATAAGAATTTTATTGAATCTGTAGATCAATTTGGGAACTATCAATATTACCATTTAATAATAAGTCTTTCCTTCATGATCATGAGATGCTTTTCCATTTATTTAGATCTTCTTTAATTTCTTTCAGTGTTTTATAGTTTTCAGAGTATACGTTTTTCATTTTGTTAAATTTATTCCTAAGTATTTTATTCTTTCTAATGCTCTTTTAAGTTGTTTTCTTATTTTCATTTTCAAATTGTTCATTGCAAGTATATAGAAGAAAACTGCTCTTTGTATGTTGATCTTATGTCCCACAAGCTTGCTAAACTCTTTTATTATAGTTGTACTAGTTTTTATGGATTCCTTAGGATTTTGTATATATACAGTCAGGTTATCTGCAAACAGGAATAATTTTATTTCTTCCTTTCCATTCCAAATGCTGTTCATTTCTTTTTCTTGCCCAAGTACCCTGGCTAGAACCTCCAGTACAATGTTGAATAGAAGTGGGGAGAGAAGATATCCTTGACTTATTGCTAATCTTAGGGAGAAAGGATTCAGTCTTTTACTATTAAGTATGACATTAGCTGTGGATTTTGTAAATGCCCTGTATCAGGTCAATGAAGTTTTTTTTCTATTCCTAGGCTTTTTTAATTTTTAAAAAATTATGAAAGGGTATTGGATTTTGTTAAATTTGTGTGTGTGTGTGTCTATTAAGATTATCATGTTTTTTGTTTTTTGTTTTTTTAAATTCTATTTCTGGGATAAACCCCACTTTGTTAGGATATATAATTCTTTTTATATGTTGCTGGATTCTGTTTGCTAGGATTTTCATGAGAACTTTTGCATCCATATTTATAAGATATATTGATCTGTAGTTTTCTTGTGATGTCCTTGTCTGCTCTAAGTATCAGGGCAATATTGGCCTCATAGAGTGAATTGAGAATTATTCTTTCCTATTCTATATTTTTGGAAGTGTTTGTGAAGAATTTATATTTGTTCTTATTTAAATGTTTGGCTTCACCAGTGGGTAGTTTTTTAAAATTAAAGTTTAATCTCTACTTGTTTTAAGTCTATTCAGATTGTCTATTTTTTAAAAGATTTTATTTATTTATTTTTAGAGAGAGGGAAAGAGAGAGAGAAAGAGAGAAAGAGAAACATCAATGTGTGAGAGATACACTGATGGTTGCCTCTCACAGGATCCCAACTGGAGACCAGGCCTGCAACCCAGGCATGTGCCCTGAATGGGAATCAAACCAACAACCTTTCAGTTCCCAGGCTGGCATTCAACTAACTGAGCCACACCAGCCAGAGCTAGATTGCCTCTTTTTTCTTTTGTCAATTTTGGTAGTTCCTTTCTTTCTAGGAATTTGTCCATTTCATCACAGGTGTCTAATGTATGGGCACACCCCTAACCTTCACTCTTGCTTCTCTATAATTCATTCTCCACACAGTAATCAGAGTGATATTTTAAAAAATGCAAATCTGACCATATTATACACCTGCTTCCAGTGCCTTCATAGCCACTCTCTGCCCTTAGGATAAAGATCAATGTCCGTAATGCTGCCTATAAAGTAGGCCCCTATAACCTCTCTGGGTTTGTCACCCTCACAGAGCTATGTCCTCCCTTTGTTGCAACCACATGGAACTCTTCACAGCTCCTGAACATACCACATGTTACAGGTGCTGTTTCCTCTGCCAGGATCCTTTCCTTAGGTGAACCCCCACTTCTTCTTCATGGTTCAGATTAAAATGTCACTTTCTCTTGCAAAGCTGTCATGCTCCATCTCTTTTCTAGGTGTTACCCATGTCCCCTCCCTCTAACAGCATACTCTCCTATATTTCTTTCTTTCTTTCTTTCTTTTGTTTTTTGTTTACATATCTGTTTATACTGGTCCCCATCAGGGACAACTTTTTAATCCCCACATTCTGGATCTGGCAATATCCTTACAGTGGATCTGAAATGAAACTTCATTTTAGCAAATCCCATCTCCCTCACCCTGCATAGCCTCCCATTTACTCCCGTTAATTTCCTCTTAAATTCAGCTCCACACACAAGCCATTTAGGTCTTTTTGGAATACAGATTCAGACAACCCCCAAACCCACCCCCATTCAACTTCCTGCATTTGTATGTATTACCTGACACTGAACACTACCTACCAGGCCCAGTGCTGTGTCATCTCATTTAGTGCTAAAAGCAGTGAGGTAGCTATTATTAACCCCATTTTTCAGAGAGGTTAAGTGACTGACCAAGGTTATACAGATAGTAAATGATATAGCAAGGACTTAGACATGAGTCCATGAGAATCTGGAATCTGTGTTCTTAACTACAATGCCATACCATGTTATGTATTCTTTGATTTCATCTGATACACTGAAAAAAATGTGTGAAACAAGACAAGTGTAATTTCCTAAAGACCAGTGGGAGAGGCCAGCCTCTGCCAAAGGCTAGGCAAACCTGACTCCCACATAGACAGCGTAGAGTGGGACATGGTACTAGCTTTCAGGACAGGGACCACCTCCCAGCACACTAGGAGACCCTGAGGAAGGCAAAGAAATCCTCTTGTGGCTGGCTGATGATGGCAGTAACCTCTGCCTTCCTCTTTTGGGGCCCAGAAGCTGGGATCCCAAGCCAGGAAAAGGTGCCTAGAGACGGGAAGAAAAGTGGGAGCATCAGATAGGTCAGAATCTGTCTGGTGCTGAGGTGTCAGTTTGAGCCGAGGCTGGGCTACAGCTGACCCTGGCATGGGCTGTTTGGACAGAGCAAAGAATGCTCAACTGGCAGCTACCTAGAGATACAGGGAGACATGTTGGTGATGAAGCTGGAGAGTAAGTAGCAAAGAGACTGGGGTAAAACTGGGCTTTTCAGATGACAAAGATATAGGGGCGGTGGAGGTGCAGAATGGTCTTCCAGAACACCTCCCATTGTGGAGAGGCAACCCCAACAGAGGGACTGGGTCTACAACGCTAACTAGGAACAGAATTCCTTTTCCTGGAAAGTCCAGTTTCTCTGTTTTTGGTTCACCTTTTCCCTGGGATTGGCCAGCATTAAAAGGTAGACATCGTATGGAGCTTCTCAGAGCATTTATTTTTTCTGATTATGAGGCCAGGAGTGGGTAGTAGTGGAACAGGGCATGTTAGTGGTGTGGGTGCTGGCTTGGGTGGAGGAGCAGAAGTAGGGGCTGCATGTGGGGAGTAGAAGAGGAGCACATATGTGGAGCAGCTGAACTAGAAGGAAGGATGTGAAGGTAGCTGTAAGAGTAACTACACGAGGCAGGGGAACAACTTCAAAGGATGAGGACCCAATTCCCGTAAGCCCACCCCTTCCCTGGATCCCCTTTTTTCTTCCTTAAGTTAAAAAAAGTCCTTGAGGCAGCCCAAGCCAGAGGCTACAAGGATCAGAAGTCACAGGTTGGAGAGTGGTTTGCTCTGGCCAGCAGAGCCAGGTTCTGCCTGGATGGCAGCTCAGGCCTCCTCAGCTGTAGCGTCGATGCCCGCGTATGTGAAGTTCTCAAACAGCGACATGTTCACGTAGGCCTGGGGAGCAAAGCAAGCTTTAGTGGAGGCGAGGGATGGGGGCAGCTCTGGCCTAGAGGGCCTTGAATACCATGTGGTTGGGGTCTTTGAAGAGATACTGGTTTGTTCTGGAGAGCCAAGATGCCCTCATGGTCAAGGGTGGCCCTCACTAGCTCTGAACAGCAAGGGCATTGGACCACAGGTGAGAGACCCTTGACACAATTGTTAGATAGGAGTTTTTCATGCACTCATCCAATGAATTGTTTGCTCATTCATTCATTCATCACTTATTCCTTTATTTATAAAGCTATTTTTGGTGATTTACCCTTTCCTATGGCTATTTGATCATTCCTTAATTCTTAAGATACTTTACTAATTCCCATAGCTAGTCATTAATTAATTCACTTAAAGAACTCTTTGCATTTACAAATGTATTACATTTATTTTGATATATTTCTTCATTTATATTTATTTGATAATTCACTTATTCATATGGTTATTAGATTCAATTATTTTATTATGTGTTTATTCATATGATTATATCATGTGAATATATCGTCTATCCACTAATTCTATCCACTCATTTACTGTAGCATCCAACCATCCGTCCATCCATTTGTTTAGCTGATCATTCATGCATTGCACTCTGGCTCTGTGACAGGTGAGGAAAGGTGTCCTAAATGAGAATGGGCTGACAGGTCCAGCAGAAGATAGGCAAGCAGTCTCGGACCTGGCACCTGGGGAGGGATTTGCTGCTAGGACTAGCAGTAGCCTTGAAAAAGTTTAGAAGGGCCTAATGTTCAACTTATTGAGAGCTGGAAAGGGGGGCTGCATCCTGAGACCTGGCCTAACTGTGTTGGCAACTAGTGGTGGGGACAGGGACCTGGAGCCTGATGCTGGATCCTACGTGAGGGCAGTCCTGTGAGCCTGGTGAGCACTAGTCCTCATCAACCCCATCTCCTCACCTTCCTGGCTTCCAGCATTCGGCCCAGCTGCAGCGCAATCTGTGCAAAGGGGGGTCGCTCATAGGGACGGTCCCGCCAGCACTGACGCATCAGCTCATACCTGCAGATGGGGCATTGCTGAGATGAGGGGTCAGGGCCAGCTGGGGTAATGGGGTCACAAGACTCAGGGCTGAGGTCACTCACACTTCATCATCACAGTTCCGAGGCTGCTCCATGCGGTAGCCCTGAGGCAGCTTCTCATAGAGCTCAGCACAGGTCATGCCACAGTAGGGTGTGCCCCCTGTGGGAGGGGACAAAGCTCCCTCAGCCCAGGGCCCCTGAGGGGTTAAGGTGGGGGCACTCTGGGAAGTGGGGGTTGGGGACTCACCAAGGCTTACGATCTCCCAGAGGAGGACCCCAAAAGACCAGCTGAAATGAGGAGGATGCACTTAGTCACCGTTAGGACCTGGGGCCAGCATTTTGGTGTCTGTCTACCCCAGGTTTGCAGCCCAGTCAGCTGTTGCCTCTGCTCCATTGAAAGTCCTTCATGGCCTCTCCCAGACTCAATGGGATCATAGCTAATATTTTTATCATGCATTTAAACCTCACACCAACCTTATGATAGAAGTACTGTCATTATCCCCATTTTACAGATCTTGCCCAAGGTCACACAACTAGTAAGGAGCGGAACTGAGATTCAGACCCTGGCAAGTTGACTCAAAAGCCCTTGCTTTTAACTGGCTCTTATAGTTTAACAACCTCCATGCATGTGAGAGTCAGGCGAGGCCAGGATGGGAGTTCTGGTTGGGAGAGAGAATATAGGGGATTTGGGAGAAGAAGCAGGAAGTAGGCAAGTGATGATAAGAGTGGACAGTGAACAAGGCAGGTCAGGGCCTGGGGCAAATAGGCAGAGCCAGGGCTGGAGGACTAGGCAGGCTAGGTTTCCCAGAGAGGGGTGGGGAGGGGTGTGCCAAGATGGTTGTCTGGGGGGCGGAGAGCACAGAGAAGGAGTCTTGAGGGTCATGTTCTGGTTAGGTCCTCATGTGGGGATGACTCTGCCCTTTAGAGAGGAAGGTAAGAACGTTCCCGAGTGGTCTCTACCCACCCACTGGGCATTATCCACCAGCATCCCCCAACCTCTCTAAGGCATCCCCAGTCTCTTAGACAAATACTGCCCTAAACTACCCTTACCCCAGTCCTTTCCCTGAAACACCTTCTAAGACAAAACTTCCTTCTAGCTAGCTCCTCTACTTTCCCACTAAGATGCTGGGCATCACCAAGGTATACTCAAGACACACCAGCATCACACCTGTACCACACCTGAAACATACCCTCGGACATTCAAGTCATGCCTGAGATGTGTCCAGGTTATGCCTGGGTGCATCCTTGGGAGACCAAGCCCTCCTACCCCTCCACCCCCACACTTACACATCACTCTTGGTGGTATAGACACTGTAGTTCAGGGACTCAATAGCCATCCAGCGCACGGGGAGACGCCCCTGGGAGAGAGTGGGTTTGAGGGGTTGGGTGAAGAGGAAGGGCCCATTTAGAGGGCTCTGGGGAGCAGGGCCAGGCACAGAACCTGAAGGGAGGACTGAGACTTACCATCGTCTTCTTCACATAAACCTCCTCCCCACGGGAAAGGCCAAAGTCGGCAATCTTGGAGGCCAGGTTCTCTCCAACCAGCACATTTCGGGCAGCCAGGTCCCTGTGGATGAACTGCAGGCATGGTCAGAAGTCAGGGAAGACTGGGGATGAGTGGGTCCAGGACTCCTGGGTCAGCGATGGGTCTGACCCCATGGCCAGTTTTCATGGCCACCCTCAAGTAGCTCCTTCTTCCTACCCACTCGGGCCTCCTTCCGAACCAGCAACTCCTGACTCAGAAAAACCACAGTGCTGGCTGCTGTCATCCCTACCTTTCTGTGATATGGCCATGGCCAAACTCAGGTGTATCCCTTTTCTGGGGCAATGGCGGGCTTTTCCCCAGTGACCTCACTGTCCCTCCCCCTCTTTGCATGCTCCCCACCTTCCTCTCTCCCAACTTCTCTCCCTTAACTGATGAGAGTGGAGAAGGCCCTTATCTTGCCCAAAGTGACCCTTTCCCTTGAGTTTCAAGTCTTCTTCATTCGACCCTCTACCTCCTCAGAGACCTTCTACCTGTCAACCCCTGCCTCTGCCCTACACCCCCTCCGCTTTCAAAGATACTCAGAACTTTGCTACCTTTAAATGCCTTCCCTCAGTCTCATGTTCCCCTGCTTCTGCTGTCCCTCTCTCCTTTCATTCAAGCAGGGTATCCTTGGGCTTGGGTGCCAGCCTCCACTCTCTGAACCACCTTTGCCTTCTCCTGGTGGGCCTCACCCCACCCCTCACATTAGTATCACCACCTGTGGGGTGACAGTTTCCGGATTGTTGTCTCCAGCCTCTCTCCTGAGCTCTAGGTTGGTATATCCAACTGCTAACTCAACACCTCCACCAAGATGTTCCTCAGATGCTTCAAACACAATAGCTCATCCAGATCTGCTTCTCATCCTGTGCTCTATCCCTCTCGCCCAGGCCAGCACCTCAGCATCATGTCCTTCTCTCAATTCCTCAACCCTACATCCAGTTAGAGCCTGCTGGTTTTATCTCCTGAGGTCAGTCCAGTGGCCTCCCCCGTCCCTCTGGCACACCCTACCTCCCCGCACTCACACTCACACACACCTGCTTCTCACTCAGATACTGCATGCCATTGGCAGCATCACTGGCAAAACGCAGCAGCTGCCGGGAGCTGAGGGTGGAGGCCGTTCCATGTTCTCGGGCAAAAGCTGGATCGGTTTCTAGGACCCGGCTTTTCCGCAGAAAATCTAGCAGGTTCCCATAGGGGGCATATTCAATAGCGATATACAAGTAACCTGGGAGGTGGGGAGATACATGGTGATAATTTATATTCAGGTAACCTGGTGGCAACAGGTACTCAACAGTAATAGACAGGGAGCCTGAAGCATGAAGGAGAATGAATAATGATATTTAGGTAACCTGAAGCTCCCAGAGAGCTACTGATGTGGAGGTGATGGGTAATGATGGGGGTTTTGAAGAAGGGGTAGGTGATGAGTTAGGGGCTTACCACGATTCTCACAGGCTCCCAAGAGGTTAATGATATTGGGGTGATGCCCCAATTTGCACAGAACTTCTAGTTCTCCCGCGAAGTCACGATGGTCATTTTCAGAGGCATATTCTGTGTAAAGAATCCAGTCTCACTTTTGCCAGAAATAATTCTGGAGAAAGGGCATGGGCTGGTAAGGGCTGAGGTCATTTGCTGGAGGGGGCCAGGTGGGGCCTTGGATCTGTGGGACAAAGGAGAGGGTCAGGGCTGGGGTCAAGGGTCGTTCCCAGCAGACCTTTCAGCATCTTGATGGCTGCGTTCATCTTGAGCCCGTCCTTCTTGATCATGGCGCGGATGACCTGGCCAAAGTTCCCCTCTCCAATGAGGTCCTCAAAGGTGATGTCCTCCCACTCCAGCACCGGGTAATTCAGAGGCTCAGGCTGTGGTTTTGGTCTCCGGGTCAGCGTCAACGTGCCTGAGCTAAACTGCAGGATGGTCTCCTCACCCTTCACAGGATGCGACAAGTGGACAGAGAATCCATGCAAAAGAAATGGGGTCAGCAAGAGGCACAGATAGGTAAAGAGTGGTTAGACAAATGGAGACCCAGACAGGGGGCATCCCAGAGGTCAGCCAGTATACACACAGATGGAGGACACAGACTGAGGCAGGATCATAGGTGGTGAAGCCATGGGCGGGCCTTTAGATGGACAGATGTCCATGGAGAGAGGTTGTGGCCTGGGGGTCAGGTATGCGGGGTACTGAAAACAAGGAACAGGTAAAGCTGTGAGAAACCACAATTGGAATATTCAATGGGAGGGTGATATTTCTAACATTTATAACAGAAAGGAATTGGAATGAACTGTGATGGGAAGCAGTGAGCTAATCACACAACCGAGCTTTTATGTCACCAGGGATGCTCTGGAGAAGATTCTAGCCTTGAGCAGTGGGCTAGGGTTCATTTATTCATTTACTGAGCACTTACTACATGCTAAGCTTGAGCTGCTGAGAGCCAGTGGAAGGGCTTTCTTCTCTACAGTAGCAAAAGCAGACATTACCCCCATCCAGCCACTTGGCATCCACCCATAGCTCTAAAACCACCTGGAGGCCTACAGATAGAAAGACCATAACAACGAGGAATGTCCCCTCCCCACCAACTGAGAAGGAGCTGGGCCACCGGTGCAGGGCTGACCGCAGGAAAAGGAAACAGTACCACAGGAGGACAAGGATAGCTGCCAATATGAGAACTGGAAGAAGCGTTAAGACAGCCATGATGGTGGGGCTCCCTAAGTGAGCTGAAGCCCAGCTTGATGGGGAAGAGGTGGGGACATGGGTCACATGATTTATATGACTTACAGCTGAGGGCACACACCAACATGCACATACATGTTCTAGTGGTGGGACCGTATGCAGGTACATCCATGCAGAGGTCCACACAGACATGTGCAGAGGGACACTGGTGTATAAACATGGGTATGCTTACAGGGATATACACACGTGTGCACACAGGGCACATGTACCCACATGTAGGCATATGTAGCAGGGGTGTATCTTGACATACGTTAGCATAATATATACATTAAAGCCTGCTCTCCTACCTCCTTTTTCCAACATTTGTGCCTATTACCCTCCCCCACCACGGCAGCAGTGGCTTTTTGTGCACGCTGTCTGCAGCGGGAGAGCCCACACAGCCTGAACAAAGAAGCTAATTGAATCTCTGAAGGGAGTTTTTAAAGGCATGGCAAGGACAATAGCTTGGGACACTAGGCTTTCTATCACAAGGATCAGCTCTTGAGAGAGAAGAGGGTCTTTTTTGAATGCCAGCGCTTGGCTGTAAATATCAAGAGCCCTGGCATAGAGGACCAAGGGCAGAGTTCAGAAGTTGCAACAGTGGCAAGGATCTCAAAGGAGACAGGACCAGGGGGTGGGAGAGATGGGAGGAGGTGAGAAATGGGAGGTTTGGTGAGATGACATTGGGTCCTGAAAGATAAGCCAGCACCCTACCTTCACTCCTAAGGACTACAGGACAGAAAATTCAGACATGTTTGCAGGGAAGCCGGGAAGAGTGGAGGCTCATTTCCTTTCTCAAGGAGCAATGGGTGAGGCTGCAGGCCTAGCATAACTCTAGTGTGGTAGAATCAGCTGTAGAAAGGGTTGTAGCAATGGGTCTGAGGGTCATAGGATATGCTGTCCTTCACAGGGTACAGGGAAGCCCCCCAGAGTCCTTAACGTCTGCCCAAGGAAGCGCTGGGATTTGCAAGGATGGAGGACAGGATGAGTAGCTCACAGAATGAGTAGCCTGTTGGCAGGAAGCCACAGAAGGGCTGAGGCCATCAGCCACAGCTATATGCAGATGGAAGCTGGCCCCAAGTTGGGGAGGGCCTGCCAGGACAGAGGCCAGACATGTGCCTACACACACACACAAACACACACACACACATACAAGTACTTGTCTATACATAGGTAGAAACATATGCATGGGGTCTGCATGCATGTGCCCCAGGGCTGGTACAGGCAGGGGACTGACCGAGCCCGACTGGTAGGTGAAGGTGCGTCTGCGGTGCAGGCAAGTTCTGCGGATGCACACCAGGGTTAAGAGGGCAGCTAGGATGGTGAGGCAGGTGGCCGACATGGAGCCCACCACAGCCAGGATCAACTGTTGGTCTAGACCCTCTCTGGCTGCCCGGATCTCTTGAACTGGGCCTTCACTCTGCAGTCCTGGACACAATAAGGTGGGCAGATCATGGGGACACCTGGGTCAGGAAACCCAGGGGCCACCATGGGGTCACACAAAGGGAGAGGTCAGAGGTCCCAGTACCAGGGAGGGATCAGGGATGCCTGGCCTAGGGCCAATGGATGACTGGATTGGCATGATTTTCCCAGCACTAGGATAGCAGGTCATAAGAAGGGAAGGTCAGGGTCCCCAGTACCAGGACTTGTGTCACTTGTTGGGAGGGGCTTTGGGATGCCCTAGCTCTAGGGCTGGAGATCACATGGAGGGTGAGCCTACTGAGACTGACCCCAGGGCCCAGGAGTCCCCATGGGCCTTGCCCTCTCACCGTTGCCCAGGGTGGACTCTTCTACCATATTGCTCCAGTCACCGGGACCCTGAACACTGGCCCGAACACGGAAGAGGTAGCGTGTGCTGGCATTGAGGCTGCGGACAATGGTGCTTGTCTCGTCGGGCCTGTCCACGTCTATCCACAGTGGGTCTCCTGAGCCCCCAGCCACCTGCACCTCCACGATGTACTTGGATATAGGTCCAGCTGGAGCCTCTGGGCGTTGCCACACCAGCTGGATCTCAGAATCTGAGAGGGCCTGAGCATGGAGGTGTCGGGGGGCTGGGGGCCCTGGGGAGATGGGGATGGAGAGGCAGGGCTCAGACAGGACCAAGTTATGGAGCTCTGGGGTCAGACAGATCATCCACCCTAGTAGTGGTGTCTCCTCTAAGGACCCCGGAATGGGAGCTATCCTGCCAACCTCCTTCTTTCCTCTTGGGCTGAATTCCTTCCTGTCCCTATGGTCTCCTTCACCCTTGGGCTTCTGCTTCCCCTTATTCTCCTTATATCTTAAGTCTTCCTGGGGTTCCAGATCTTCCCAGTGCCCTGGGTCTTCCCCATGTTCCCCCATACCCTATGTTCCTTGCGTCCATGCCTTCCTGACATTCTAGGTCTTCCTATGCCCATGTTCCGTGTGTCCTGGGTTTTCTTCACATCCATCCAGTCTTCTATAACCTCCCATGTCCTTCTGGGTCTCATGTGTCCCTATGTCCCCTGCCCTCCCCTCATTCCGAGCTCATCCTGCCTTCTCGAGCATACCGCTGAGGGGCAGAAGCACCCGTGCGGGGGGTGAGGCCGGGCCAAGGAGGGCGCAGTGGTACAGCCGCACATCCAGCTGGTAGTGGGTGCCAGGTGTGAGTCCAGTCAGGAGGGTGGTGCGGGCCTGGGGGGACGAGACGTTCTCCCGCCGCTCCTGTCCCCGTGCCCCATCCCAAAGGCGCAGGAGGAAACCATCGCCCACCGGCGGCCCAGGTGTCGGAGGTAAGGACCAGCTCACTCGCAAGCGGTCAGGGCCCTCCACATGCCAGCCCTCCAGCCATGGCTGCAAGAAGGGCTCTGGGGCCAGAGGTCAGGGGTCAGAAGTGTCCAGTGGGTCCTTGGGGCTGGACAGGAAAGTGATCCGCAGGGGACAGCATGGGACAACCTCCAGTGGGAAAGATGGGCCCGTGGGGTAGACAGGGCTTGACAACCCTTGAGTGCACAGGACAGTAACCTCTGAGGGACAGGAAGGGACGACTCTTGGCCTCTCACCAGGACAATCTGTGGTCATGAGGGTGGGAGGCCCCCAGGCCCCCTCCCCTCCTTCCCCTGGTCGGCTTAGCTGCACGCAGACATTGTATCCTGTCTTCGACCTCAGGTTCATTAATGTCACATTCTCACTGGGGTCCACTGGGGGTGGGGTACAATAGCATACATCATTCAGTCTTTTCCAGAAGCCACCCTTCTCTCTTCAGCCCTCTCTTCCCCTTATACCACTCTCCCTCCGCTTTATTCTCCCCTTCTCCCTTCATTATTATCCAATACCCCTGTCCCACCCCAGCTCTCTCCCCACTCACCCACAATGGCAGACCAGGCCATGGTGCTGTCCTGGGGCCGGTAGTGCAGGCGGACAGAGGTAATGGGTCCGTCCCCAGAATAGGAGACCAGTGGAGACACCACAAGCTGGCGGCTCTGCCTGGCCAGGAGCCTAGGAGCAGTCAGGGGCACCGGGGGCACTGCCGGGAGACTTGGAGTAAGGTATGGCCCAGAAAGCTCACCCAGTCCCCAGAAACACGAGGGGACTCGGTGTTCTGATAAAAAAAAGACATCTTGGGTCTCAGTTTGGATCTTGACTGGGAAGACCAACTTCAACAGATGACCAGAGTGGCCAGGGCCCAAGGAGGACAGAGTTCTGGCACCTGGGCAGTGTGGGGCACAAGGATCTAGCTATGATACATGTTGAAATGTATCATCTAATTTATTCTTCATAGCAATCCTGATCAAGTGAGTGCTGCTATCTTCATTTTACAGAGAGAAAAAAGCTATGAGGGGCTAAGAAATTGGATTAAGGGGATGAAGCCAGGAATTTGTAGAGTGAGGATTAGAACCCAAGTTGTCAGGATCCAAAGCCTGGGGAGAATGAGAGGAGAAAGGGTGGAGGTGGAGCCCTGGCGCCACGCTAATATTTCCTGGCGGTGGAGGGGGCTAAAGAGTGGTGGGAGGGGCTGGGAGCAAGTGGGAAGAACAAGAAAGAGGAAGTGAGACAGAAGTGTGGGCTTACATGGGGAGGAGGAAGTATGGGGAGCAGAGGGAAAGAAGACACAAGAGGTTGCATGGGGTGTGAGTGGCCCAGGCTTATGGTGCTGGAGAAGAGGAAGGGACACCTGGACCAGCTGGGCATGCTCCGTTCTGAGCAGTGCTGGGCACTGACAGCTCCCTCCTCAATTCACCCCTGGGAAGTTGAGCGGGTCACCCTCTCCTGGCACCAAGTGCCCTGTGGTATGGGTCAGAGGGGGAAGCCACTTCCCAGGGGCAGAGTTAAAGGCCAGTGTGTGCTTGTGGGACGTGAAGAGGACGAGCATGGCCAGGCAGGAGGCAGGGTGAGGCCAGAGGGTGTCCCATTCCTGGGACATGGGATGTCTTTTCCAGATGGGGCTGAGCAGTGCTCCCATCTCGACACTGCCCAGCCCAAACCTCTGGTTGACCATATGCTCTCTTCTTTGCCTGGTGCTGGTCCGTGACCTAAGATGATCTTGCCCTTCTTACTACCATGCCCAGTCAGCAGCACTGGCTAGTGCCCACTCTGCCTATTGTCCATCCTCCATGGATATCACTGACCTTTGACATTGACCTTGAAGCGCCGGCTGTCTTGACCACCAGACGTGGACACACAGCATTCCCAGAGCCCGCTGTCCCCGAGAGTCAAATGAGGCACCTTGAACTCAGCTGTAGTCCTATATGGCTCCACAATGGCCTTGGTAGACTAAGAGAGACAAAGAAAGGGGACAAACCAAAGGCAATGTACATCCAGGTGGTGAGTACACAGCTGTCTAGACTGACAAAGGGACAGAAGCCAGGAGGCAGCCCCTCAGCAATCGGCTTGACCCCATTTGAGCTGTGCTCAGGCCAGTGGGTAGAGCTTGCAGAAAGTCCTCAGGGGTCAGAGGTCTGAGGAACCGACAGTGAAGCTGGCAGTGGGATCACTGGGTTGGGCTCACGGGGCTGACCAGGAGGACAGTGCCGTCTGGCTTGCGGAGCTTCATGCTGTCCCGTACTGGGAAGGGGTTCCCTGCAGCTGCACAGTTGATTCGGGGCATCGTCCCCAAGTTGAACTCCAGTTCTGAGGCCACATCTAGGATCTGGGGAGTCTGGTCTGGGTAGAGAAAAAGCATTCATCCTGGAGCCATCACAAGGGCAGACACATGATCACCAAAGTGCCCTTCATCTGTGTCATGCATCTCAGTGGAAGCACTGCCATCTGCCCAGCCACTCAAGCCTAAAAGCCAGCGAAGTCCTGTGTGAGTCCTCTAAGGCCCTCATGCCCCACACCTGATCAGCTGCAGAGTCTACCCCCTGCACCCTTCCTGTCCTAAGACTCTTTCATACCAAAACCAGGGCCCTCACAGGCCTCAGCCTTGTGGCCAGAATACTGGTTCAAGTCTCATTCATTTCTGGGTCCTGCCACAGATCATCTGGGGTCTCCCATTTCACTTCCCACCCAGCAGCCAGGGTCCTTTCTCAAACACAGATCTGACCACTTCATGCCTCTTCAACAATTCCTTCCTGCCCCTATCCTGTTAAGTGCAAACCATTTGGCCTGCCATTCAAAGTCCCCAAGATGTGACCTCTTCTGACCACTCCCCAGCTCCCCTTACTGCACTGTCCTGGTACCTGAGCCTTTTGCTCATGTTCCTTCCCCAGCCATCTTCCCTCTTGTCCTTCATATCCCATCTCAGACCTCGCCTCTTCCCACAAGCCCTCTCTGATCCCCTCAGCTCAGCCCAGGCGTCCTCTGGGCTGCTGCTCATCTGGTACAGATGGTGTAGACGGGGTGGTGAGAACTCCTTCTGGACCATGAGCTCCCTGAGGGCCGGACTTAAGAGTGTCAACGGAGATGTGTCTGTCTAGTGAGGGTTGGCTTGTCTGGAAGGACCTGAGACCTCTGAGTTCATACCTGACTTCTCACAGTGTACTCCATGCCACCCGGAGGAGCAGACACAGCCACTGAAGCGGTCACAAGTGCCACCATTCTGACACTGGCACTGGAGGCTGCAATCAGCCCCAAACTGACCAGGGGCACAGGCTGGAAACAAAAGGGGTGTGGTTAGAGGGGCACAGGTCAGTGGGCAACAAAGGCACAGCTGGGGCCAAGGAGATGACAGGCTGGGTGGAGAGGGCACACTGGTTAGGTGAGCAGGGGATTGTGGAGGGCTTGGTGTGCGAGTCAGGGCCAGAGTCCAGGGTCCGGGGCAAGCTTGTGGCCTGCTGTCTGGGTCAGAGGCCATGGAAGGTGGGTGAGTACATACCTTCCTGGCACTGGCTTCCTCTCCAGCCAGATCCACAAGAACAGCCATAGGGGTCTGGGAGGCAGAAGGTGAGGCCCCTGCAACCTGATGTACTCGGGCACTGCTCCTGGCATCTCTGCCCAAAACGGCCCTCTCTGCAAGCTGGAAAGAGGGCACGTGGTGTAGGAGGCACTGTTAGGTCCCAGGGTCTGGGACTTACTTGGCACTTTCATCCTTCGAGTTCCACCCCATGGTTCAAGGGTCTCCCCACAGCCAGGCATCCTCTCCTGCCTAGGTCCTAGCTCCTCCTGCTCCTTACCCTGCTCACAGCGGGTACCAGTGAATCCAGGGGGGCACACGCACTCGCCGTCCTGGTCGTGGCAGACACCTCCATGCAGGCAGCCTGGGCATTGTTTGGTACAGCCTGGTCCCCAGTGCCCTGCCCCACAGCCTGAAGGAGTATGCTTTCAGCAGATGGCCTTTGCCCACCTGACCGCTGCTGCTGAGGAATGGGGCAGCTGCGGGGACCCACAGCAAGCACCCGAAGGCCCCCAACTTCCCACACCACCCACCACCTCTGCTTTCTGCCCCTAACCCCGCACGATGAGCCGAAAGAAGGCACTGTCCAGGGGGCTGGCTTCCAGGTAGGTGGCACTGTAGATGCCGCTCATCGGTGGCTGCGCATTTGGAAGCTGCAGCAGGAACCGCTCATCCTGGGCATCATGCCAGTCCAGGGTATAGAAGTAGGATCCTGGGGGCATAAGTGGGTCAGGGGCCTCAGCATTATGTGAGAACTGATGTCCCCTCTCTGCTCATCTGCCCAGGTCATCACGGGCATCACGCACTGTGATCCCACCTGGGGAAGGCACCAGTGAGCATTTGTACTCAAGCCAGAAAGCTGGGAAGCTTTCCATAATCCACCAGCACTCAGTACATCACAGGTCCTGCTTAAACTATCACTTCTCATCTCCTAAAGCATCCTCTTCTCTCTAATCCCACTGCCACATGCTACCCTAGGCCCCACTTCCCATAGCCTCCTAAGTGGCTGGTCTCTCTGCTTCCAGTCTGCCTCTTTCCTATCCACCCTCTACTCAGCAGCCAGGGTGTTTTTTCTGCAACAGGCTCTTCTGCACCTCCCTGCGTAAGCTCTTCAGTAGCTGTCCACTGTCCTCAGGACCGTAACCAACTGCCTGGCATAGCCAACGAGCCCCATACCCTTCCACAACCATTCTTGATCCCTAACATTCTTGAATTCCTAAACTGCTGGGTTCTCTTCCTGCCTTTGTTCTCCTTCCTTTGTCTGGCTAATCCCATTCCTCCTCTGCGCAAAGTTCAGGAGTCATCTACTCAGGGCTTTCTCCCCAGAGCGTCTCCATCCAGGACCTGCAGACCCTAATATTGGATGAGTGTCTCTGTCTCTGGCTGCCACCCCTCACCCTGCCTCTTTGCTCAGGACTGAATGGAGGCTCTAGGGACCGCAGGTCTACCTGACTATCCACATCAGTTCAGAGGGCTTTGAGTTCAGGAGGCAAACCTGTTGACCCAAGGGAAGAGTCTTACTCCCTCAAGAGCCCAAGGGCCCAAAAGGCACCCAAAGGGTTGTGGGTCTGAGAGTGGAGGGCGGAGTCTTTGTGGCCAGAGGGAAACAGCTTCCTCCCTTGGGGGGCTGAGCTCCCCATGTCTGGCCAGACTGCAGCACACATCTGGACAGATCTCCAGAAGAGGCTAGACTTTCCTGTCTACGCTGGGACTTGGTTACCAGTTCTGATCGTCCCCAAGGGGACGGCTGCTCCCCGACATGAGGGCTCTCTGCCTGATAGCTCCCAGGGGAGAGTTAAAGGTGAGCGTTTAACATAGAGCTAATCTAGGGGTTACAGGGAAAGAGCTAGGTGACCACAATGCCACTGGTCCTCTGGGTGCAGTAGGAGGTTAGCTCGGAGTTGGAGATGGATGCAGGTGCTTTCATGGACCTGGTCCAGGACAGAGGGGGCCCTGGAGGTTGGCCAGGGGCTAATAGGTATATGGGAGTGAGAGGTATGTATGGGGCCAAAGCTGGGGATGCTGAGGGCCATGGAGGTGTTGGGGTATCAGATCTATGGGTTTACCTGCCCAACCAGCTCAAATGCTCCCCTCACCGTTGCTCTTCCAGATCACATCTGTCTGCTTCTCCTTGAGCACATGCGCAGAAAGCACAGCCGTGTCGCCTTTGTTCACCGTGTGTGTGACTTTGTCTGGGAGCAGCTGGGCTGTGGGGTGGATAGAGGGTGGGGTCACAGGTCAAGGGCAGCCTCTCTTCTCCCTCCTGACAGCCAGACTCACCTCCGGGGTTGTTGTGCACGTAGAGGACGCTGGTGCGTCGGGCCCCCGCGCCGCCCACGCAGGAGAAGACGCCCACCAGGTCGGAGGCCTTGGAGAAGCCGTGCAGCGTGATCCGCTGCGAGCCGTTGCGGACCAGCTGAGGTGGCGACCGGGGCCGGGGTGTGCGCACAATGCGGTCGTCCTTCTCCAGCAGCAAGGCCGGGCCCCAGGCGTCTGAGCCCCTGCCAGCGCCAAACTCCCCAGACACGCAGGTCAAGTAGAACCTGTGCGGCTCCGTGCGGCGCAGGTCGGCCAGCAGCGTCAGGTCGACCACCGCGCCTGGTTAGGGGCAGCAGTCCTCAGACCTGCTGGGGTCCCCAACCTTACTTCTTCCCCATCCCCCTCTTTCCCACCTTCAGGCTCTGCACTGGAGCAGGCATTTCCGTCCCCATCCCTTCCTGCCCCTTCCCCCGGGCGCACTGACCCCTTTCCCTCCAGCCTCTTCATCCTAAAAGAGCAAAAACAAAAACAAAGCCCCTTCTCTGGCCTCGTCCCCTCCCTTCTCCTGCCAGACGGCTTCCCTTTGCAGCCCAGGTCTGGAAAGAATGATCTATGCTCCGTCACCGTTTCCTTTTTATTCCCTGTCAGCCCCCCTGCCCTGACCTGCCTCTCAAAAGGCTCTGCCAAGGGGAGCCACTCTCCCTGCCCCCCACCAGGAGGTGCAGGCTGGAGAATAGAATGCCTTGAAGGGACATAACACCCCCCCAACCCCCAACCCCCCACCTCAAATCTAGACCTGCTTGCTGTGCTGGGATTTAAGGCCAGAAAGATTGCCTTCTGCAGTCAGGTGGTTGTGTGGCAGAAAGGAAGAGGGCTGTGGGCCCAGGGAAAAGCCAGAACAGACAGGGCAGGCCAGGGCAGGTGCTGGGCCAGCATGCAGAGACACAAGGTGGGCCTCGGTCTTTGCCTTCCACAGAATTCCCAGCCTTGCTGGAAGACAGACATGGACACACCTGCCCAATGCAGGGTGGGTGCCTTGTGGGGAAGCACAGAGGATGGGTGCCTGCCCCATTAGGGGTGCCATGGGGGATTAAAAGATGCCTTCTGAGAGATGTAGACTCCCCTGGAGGGCCTTAAAGCTGAGCAGGAGGATATATTGGGTTGGCCAAAAAGTTCGTTTAGTTTTTCTGTAAAATAGAAGATACATTTTTCATTTTCACCAATAACTTTATTGATTTGGATATTATGAGTATGTCAGCTATCTCTGGCTTTAGCTTCTTGTGGGCAGAGGCCAGGGGTGCTGCTAAACATCTATGCATAAGACAGCCTCACAGCAGAGAATTATTTGGTCAAAACATCAATAGCACCAAGAAACCTTGCAAACCACCTTTGATGTGTTCAATCAGTCACGGCATCTTCTCCATACACTGCACAAATCTTTTTTTGCGTTTCAGTTGCATTTGTACCTTTTTTGAAATAATAAAACGTAATATACTAAAATGTTGAGCATTTTCTTCCATCTTCAATATTAAAATGACTACACAAAATTTCACCAATTTTGATGTTTTTTTTTAATGCACACTGATATGACAGCTGTCACAATACAATCTAACAAAATTGTTTCAAATGAAGGTAAACAAAACTAAGCACTTCTAGAGCCATCATATGGGGGAAAAAAACAAACGAACTTTTTGAGGAGAATAGGGAGGGGTTAGGTCGGTGGTAGGAAAAGGTATTCTAGGCAGAGGGCACAGCCTGAGTCAGGACATGGAATGAAAAATATTATGGTGTGGACACAGTGATGTTTAAATTCAGTGTGGCTGAGGCATAGAAGGTAAGGCAGAGTGAGGAGAGAGACCAGGTAGAGCTTGAGTCCAGGCCTGACCATGTGGAGCCCTGCGAGACTCCTCAGCCCCATAACCCCACACCCTTCTGAGCCCCTCTTTCCCTGTCCCTGCCTGTTAACTGCCAAGTAATTAGTTTAAATGCCTCGTAGCTTATCAACTACTATTCTTCAAAAGTCTACCATGGGTAAATGACGGCCTGCCACCTGCCATGTGCTGAGTGCCTGATTTCCAAGGGATCCTCACACCCCTCAATGAAGTTGATATCTTTGCATTTACAGAGGAGGGTCAGTTATTCTACAGGCTTCCTTGAGCAAATTCACTTGCTCCTTTGGCTTTAGTATCACCTCTGAGTCAGTAACCACGGGACAGCCTCTCAGCGGGCCTGCTCGTCTGTTGGCTTTCCTCAAACCTGCATCTCTTCAGGGCTCCCTGACTCACATGGCACCAGCCACCTGAGACACAAACTCCGAGTTGTCTCGCACTCCTACTGCCGTAGTAATTAGTGCTTCTTGGTGGTAGAGTAAATTGTGCGCCAGCCTCTGTCTTTTAATCCCCTTTGGCCAGCACACCAAAGGAATCGGCTGGCCCTTACTCATAAGCCCGTACTGAGTGCCACGTATTGTGCCAGTCGCTCTGTGTAAATTAATCTTCATTTAAACCCCATAACAGCCATAGGAGGTCAGCAGTGTTTATTCTCACTGTGCAGATTTGGAGGCTGCCTGCCTGCTTCTCATCTAATGGCCCACCATTTAGCACAACTCCTGTAACATTGTTGGTCTTGGATGAATGTTTGTCAAATGAATAATTGAATGAACTCAGCACAATGACCATATGAGAACTCACTGGAAACTTTGTAGGCCCTGCTATTCCTCACGGATCCTAAGATCCAGCACAGTCAATGGCTGCTCCCCTCTCCTATCCTACCCTCCTCTCCTCTCCTTCAATCCCAGGCTGCAGTGATTTCGAGCACCTGATCCCACTTTCTAGGTTTTCCTGGCCCTGATCCTGCATTCTAGCTGATCACAGTATGGACAAAAGTGATGGCAGTGATGATAGGGTTTACTGGGGGAGAATCGGGGCCTTAGGGGCTGGGTTGCAGCATGGCTTGGGGAAGACTTACCAACATGAGAAGCCAGGAAGATGATGGGGAGCAGCAAAGGGGGCCCCAGCCAGACCATACTCCGGAGGCTGACCAGGCCAACCAGGACAAGCTGGGCCCAAGGTCAGTGACTCTGGGTCTGGCTGCTCAGCCTGTGCTAGTCACTGAGTGTTGGTGCTGGGCAGGAAAAGGAAATGAGGTGGCTTGGGAGGGAGGAGTGGCAGGGGAGAGGGGTGGGAAGGACTTATCCTGCTTCTGGACCCCCAGGCACCCCAGTCTGATCCCTACAGGCTAGGGATGGGTGTGGCCTAGAAGGCCCTGGAATGGGGTCACTAAAACTGGGGGTGAGGGTGGTGGTAAAAACAGACCTGGAGACTGCTGGGCTGGTTTTCTGGGCTGATTCTCCCATCCCCTCTTCTCCTCTTCGTCCTCAGTCTTGCCAGCGTACAGGAGGCAGGAAAGGGAGGAAGCCAGTGGCTTCCGCCTATTGAGGAGGGATGGGGGGAGGATGTTGTTCTGGGGTCTCCCCTCCCACTCAGCACATACACACAGTACAACCCATGTGATTCCTCATGTGCTCCAGGACACAGTTACATGGATATCCTACAGAGCAGTTCACATATGTAACACGAGGATCTTTGTGGGCCCATGAATGTACACACTTAGAAGAACAAAATAACTTACACTCAGGGCAGAAAAGGACCTTCGATTCTGTGTTGTGCACCTCTCAGTTTACAGACGGGAAACTGAGGCCTGCAGTGCTTGAGGGCACTCTACTGTCATGGCAAAGCTAGGACTTGAACTTCTGACTTAGATGCTCCTCGGGGCATGTGCTAAGCAGACCCAGAGAGTCTTGTGCTTATAGTCCTCTGCTGAAGCCACTAACAGAGGCTTCAGCTCTGCCTGCCTGATGTCATTTGTTTTACAGCAAACCCTGCCTGTCCCTGAGCACTGGGAGTTTGCCCAGGGAGTGCACTCACTCTTGAGGGCTGACAACAGCCTGGGGCAGTCCCAGCCCCTTGGCAAAGCCCACGGAGCTTGCCTTTGCTGCGTCCACTCATCTCTCACTGCCCTGGCACCACTGCTCCACCTGGAGCCACCGCTGGCAGTTTCTAGAACAGACCATGACCTGCAGGTGTGGACACCCACAGGGTGAGTGTATGTGGGTGGTGGTGGGGGGGGGGAGGTTACAGGTGTGTGTATTTTGGGGGTGTGTCCCTGCAGGGAGCAGAGTGTGAGAGGTCTTGGAGCCATCAGATGCCTGGGGTTTGCTGGTGACATCTGTGGCCCCTCTGGTCTGGAGTGAATGATTGGGGTGGGGGTGAGACCTGGTGCCAGTTTTGGTGACTTGGGAACTCTCCCCAGAGGCTGTTCCTGGGTGAAGACTGGACTCTTCTTTAGACCTGCCAGGTTCCGATTCACTGTACTGGGGAAGTTCGGTCTCTACAGGGTGGGGTGAGCTGGCTTAGTTCTAGGGCTCTTCTGAAAATCCCAAGTCCCAGAAGTTTCGACTCCTGGTATAGCATGAAAAAGGATCAGGGAAGACCCCCATTGTACAGGTCTACAGATACAACAATGACCTATCAGTGCAAAAAAATATTTTTATATATGTTGGATTATGTTGCAAATGATTAAAATAAAACCTATTTACAAACAGCATTCCACAAATGAAATATCACAAGTTTTGAGTGGGTTGTGTATATATCCACTTTTGCAATAGGAATACTTAAAGTTGTGAGAGAATACTTAAACCATAATGCACCCAACATAGAAGCACCTAAACGTATAAAGGAAATCTTGATGGACATAAAGGAAGAGATGGACAGCATTATAGCCATAGTTGAGAATTTTAACATCCCATTGACATCAATAGATAGATCTTCCGACAGAAAATCAACAAGGAAACAAAGACCTTAAATGATACACTAGCTCAGAAGAGTTTAATTGATCTCTTCAGAGCATTTCACCCCAAAGCAGCAGAATATACTTTCTTTTCAAGTGCACATGGGACATTTTCTAGGATAAACCACTTGTTAGGACACAAAACGAGTTTCAATAAATTTAAGAAGATTGAAATCATATTACGCATCTTCTCTGACTATAATGATGTGAAACTAGAAATCAGCACAAGAAAAAAACACAAATACATGAAAGCTAAATAACATTTTACTAAACAATGAATGGGTTAACACTGAGATAAAGGAAGAAATCAAAAGATACCTTGAAACATGAAAATGAGGACACAACAAGCCCAAATCTATACGACACAGTGACAGTGGTCTCAAGAGGGAAATTAATAGCATTACAGCCCTACCTCAAGAAACAAGAAAAACATCAAATAAACAATCTAACTTTATATGTAAAGGAACTAAAAAAAGAACAAACAAAGCCCAAAGTAAGTAGAAGGAAGGAAATAATAAAGATCAGAGCAGAAATATAATATAAAAGATTAATGAAACCAATAGCTGGTTCTTTGAAAAGATAAACAAGATTGACAAACTTTTAACCAGACTCATCAAGAAAAAAAAAGAGGATCCAAATAAATAAAATCAGAAATGAAAGAGATGTGACAACTGACTCCACAGAAATACAAGAGATTGTATTTATGAAACAACTACATGCCAACAAATTGGACAACCTGGACCAATTCCTAGAAACATATGATCTTCCAAAACTGAATCAGAAAGAATCAGAAAATCTGAAAAAAGAAATTACAACTAATGAAATTGAAGCACTAATAAAAAATAAATAAAAACTCCCAACGGGCCAAAGTCCTGGACCTGATGGCTTCACAAGAGAATTTTACCAAACATTCAAAGAACTAACACTTCTCTTTCTTAAACTATTCCAAAAATTTCAAGAGGAGGGAAGACTCCCAAGCTCACTTTATCATGCCAGCATTATCCTAATTCCAAAACTAGATAAGGACACTACAAAGAAGGAAAATTATAGACCAGTACCCCTGATGAACATAGATGCCAAGACCTTCAACAAAATATTAGCAAGTAAGATCCATTAATACATTAAAAAGATCATACACCACGGTCAAATGGGATTTATTCCTGAGATGCAAGGTTGGTACAATATCTGCAAATCAATAAACATGACATACCACGTAAATGAACAGACAAATAAATGAAAACAAACAATATAAACAAACCATAATGCATATCTTAAAGTCTCAGTCACTGGAAAACTATATGTCAAAAATAATGTTAATAATAATTAACAGTAATAAAAAATAATTATGCAGTTCTGCACATTGTAAGGTCAATCCTCAAACTCAAAACAAACTTAATTGATAGAACTAAACTAAAGATAATTTTTGTTTAAAAAAAGCAAAAATAACAGCATGACCAACATAATTCACTGCTGAGAAAGCTGCCTTCCTGCAAATAGTGGGAATTCCAGCTGTTGGCACGTGGGCACATAGAGGAGTCTTGTCAGGTTGCCAGAGGTTTCAAGGCAGCCAGGCTTCCTAGTGGAACACGCAAGAATAGATTTTAGTAAACTACATACCAACTTTAGTTTCCAAATCTCCAATTTTAGTGACCTTCAATTAGAATGTTACTAGTAAGAAGCCTGTAGTTGGACCTAAAAAAGAAAAGTAAGGAAATTAGTTATCATTTGCTCATAACAACTGAAAAGAGGACATGTGTTTTTGGAATTGTCTGAGTCCCGCTGGGACGGCCTCTTGCTCCACTGTAGGCCGTGTAGCTAAATAGGTCTGCGTTTGCTCAGTGGTGTCAACTGTTTTGTGTGATACTGACAATTACTGTGTGTTTTCCATAGCTAATCTATAGACTTGTGGCTGCTTCTTTTGAAGCAGTAGTCTGTCTTGGTCCTTCTGGGCTGCCGTAACAAACCACCAGACAGAGTGTCTTATGAACAACAAACATTTATTTGTCACAGTTCTGGAGGCCAGAAGTCCATGATCAGGGTGCCAGCATGGTCAGGTGAAGGCCCTTTTCCAGGCTGAAGGTGCTTAAAGGGTGGAAGGGGCAAGGGAGCTCTTTCAGGCCTCTTTTATACCAGTATTAATCTCATTCATATGACCTACTCACTTCCCCAAGGCCCCACCTCCTAATACTGTCATATTGGGCATTATGGGTTCAACAAATGAATTTGGGGGAGACACAAATATTCAGACCATAACATTGCCCTTCTCTAGGAGCAGGTTAATGAAACCAAGGTGGGGACAGGCCTACAGCTTCACAGGAACCCATGCCTGCCTGCATGTATTTTCTGAGCTCCTATGTACCAGACTTGGTGCCACATGCTGTAGGTACAGGCATGAGAAGGGCAGACACCATGCTTTGAGATATTTAGCCTAAAAGTAGAAATCCTTTCATGACAGAAACCTTTAGACTTCAAGCTTCAGAGTATTTGTCCAAAGAGTGGGAACCAACGGATTTTGGGAGGCAAGACCCACATTTTACTAGTGTTCCTCTTAGAGACTTGGCACATGATGAAGTGACATGCCTGGTGATGTCTGACCCATATGAGGTTCCTTTGAAATAATGTTTCTTTTGGGAGGTCTAGGTTCCAGAATAACAGCTGCAGAAGCATAGGGAAGTATGAGGAAGGTCTGATTGGGCCATAACATTGCACAACCCTGATTGTGTTACTTTCTTCCCTGCATGTGCTAATAACAAGTGTAAGGAAATGATAAAATAGAAGCTCTTTTCCCTCTCCATTTTGAGGAGGGATACATAATTAACTCCCCTCAACTACCTCACTACATACACACACACACATGCACACAATGCCCACTTACTGCCAAAGTACGACATGCGTGTACCTCTTCAGTGACCATTACTCTTCCATGGCCTCCTGTACCTCTCTGTTATGTAACTTTCAACTTCCTTGTAATACCTGGGCAGTATCTCCTATTGGACATGGAGCTTCTGGAGGACAGGGGCCACAGCTGATGATAATTAACAACACTGCAAATAACTGGCTCTCAAAAAATAGTTGGCAAAAAATAAATGCGTGTTTGTTATGTTGTAGCATGACAGGTAAAGGCATGGGCAGGGGCTGGGTCTTCCTTGAAGGGAATTTTCGGCTATCATCATCCCAGGAAAGATAGTTCCCTCAGAGGGATCCAGCACCAACTGACAGGCTAAATCAGAAGTGGATTCATTCCTGGTGGAGACAGTTCAGGCAGATGCATTGATGGTGTGAATGTAAATGGAGGTTCTTTCTGGGGACCCAGGTTGGGTTGGGCAAGAAGTGAAACCAGAGGAAAGGAGTGAATGCCCGGACTTGGAAGTGTTTCTGTTGGAAAAGAGTTTCTTTTCCAGGAATGGATTACAGGAGGAACAAGAAATACCTGCATCAGGTTGAAGATAGGAGAGGTGGAGGAGCAGTCCAATGCAGCTTCTCAGGTCACGCTGGCCAATATGTTGCCTTGCTGTGCATACCTAAAAGACAGCTCTTGCCACTTGCCACTGCTTGTTTGAATTCTTTAACTCCTGATCTGGTCTCTACAAGCTCACTGGTCATGCACTTGGATGTTGCAGCAACATCAAATTGCTATAAAAGTTTCTGAATGTTTACTCAGTTTTTGCTTGTCTCTTTGTAGCAGTTCTCAGACTAGTCCTGGACCACTGACCACATTTTGAGTAGCGCTAGTCCAATGGGGTAACAGGCAACGGAGGTTGGAGGGATGATGGCTAAAGTAAGACAGAGGTCTGGAGAGTTATAGCATATCTGGGTTATGACAGAGTCCTCGGCTGTGGGAGTGGCAAAGAGTGAAGACCACAGGAGATGGGAAGGTGCTGCTATGAAGGATCACCTATAAGGATATGCTCCCCGCCCCCCACCATTCAGACACACTGGATCTCTACATAGATGCAGGCATGTAGAGACTGCACCAGGCCTTTCCAACACAGGCCTTCCTTCCTGACTTGTGTATGATTTGCATGTTAGCTGTAACACATCAAGACCCTTAAATTATCTCAGAATGAAATTCTGTCTTTCCTTCAGTGATTCTAAGCTCTCTTGGTGTGGTGATGGAAAGGACAGACCTCCTCTAAAATGATGAGGATTAGTGTGGCGGTGCTGCCTCCTTTGCCAGGTATGATCAATGTGCATCCTACTTGACTATGGGGTGCTCAGAGGAGTGAAGATCATGGGAGACCTGCTGTATTGCTTATTGGGGGCTGAGGACTGCTTTTCTGCGTGTTGGACCATCCCTAATCTTTCATCTGGCCTCTACTAGTCTTTTCTGTGAATGGAGTCTGGGGAGCGGAAAGGGAGGGCATGGAGAGTACAGGGAGCAGCAGACCATTCTAGGTAGTAGGCAGGAGGCTGGGTGGGAGCTCGCTCTTAGGGATGAGGCAGGCTGGCCAAGGCTGCACCTAGATTGTGCTTTAGATGGTGGTGGTCTTGGGGGAAATACCCCTTTTCCTCATCCTAGGTCAAGGACTGCCTGACCTTTTACCTTAACCCCATGGAGAAGTCAGGGAAAGGGCTGGTGGTGACTAGCTGGCCGTCCTCAGTCCCAGGGCAGGAACTGGGGCAATGGCTGGCACTGCGCATGGCCACAGCTGACAGGCTCCTGTGAATCTTGTTCTCCCGAGTTGGTGGGGGCAGGCCTCTTTAATTTTTTAAATAGATTTTATTTTTTACAAGAGTTTTGCATTTACAGAAAAATTGAGAAGATCTTACAGAGAGTTCCTATATACCCCACACACCGTCTCCCCTGTTATTAACACCTGCCATTAGTACAATATGATATATTTATCATAAGCAATGAACCACCATTGGCACATTATTATTAACTGAAGTCCATAGTTTATTTAGATTTCCTCAGCCTTCCTGTTTCTTTTTGTTGTTGTTGTTGTTTTGCTGTTCTAGCATATCTACAATACCATATTACATTTAGTTGTCATATCTCCTCAGGCTCTTCGCAGCATGACAATTTCTCAGACTTTGTTTTGTTGCTCATAGTATTCCAGCTGTGGCCACTGGGAACTCTTTCTGCTGGCTCCTGTGTTCCTTTGAAATGCCCCTACCAACGTAGGTTTGTTATTTGTTTGTTCTTTAACACTTCCTTACTTTCAGGCTCATCTTGTATATGTCCTACTCCAATCCTAGAATCAGCCATCTCTTCAAGGAGCTCTAGTTTCTTTTGAGAATGATATTAGAAACAAAAAACAAGGTGCCAGGTGTGCTCATTGCTACCAGGGTGTCATTCTATTTAGGCCTTCTTGTAACTGAGCAAACTGAGGCTTGGCCGCATTGTGCCTTGACACATGACCCAACAATTACTGTTGAGGGAAACAGGTTTTTATTAACAGGGTTCCAACTTCGGAGAGGCCGAGAGCACTCCTGCTCAGAGCCCTCCTTTCCCACGAGTACTTCTCTTGCTCCCCAAAAGACTATAAGCCGAAACCATGCCCAGATGTTCCCCATATCCTCTGTTCTTAAGCCAGCTGTGCAAACATATCTCCATCCTCTTTGGAATGTGCCCTTGTGGGTTTCAGAGTCACCGTCCTCTTGCAGCAGCTCTCCTTCAGGATCTGGGGCACGCTGTCCTCAGTCTCCATGTAGTGGTTCAGGAAAACATGTGCCATGTTACACTGGATCATGGTGGAGTTCAGGGGGCACACGTCCCAAGAGAGTGCCTTCTCCGTACGTCCTTTAGAGAAGCAGAAGTCTGTAGTTCAGTACCCAGTCAGGTTTAGCTCCAAGCATCTCTCACGAACCTGCACTTGGCTAGGCAGGTCCCCTGCATTGCTCCATCGGCTCTGCTGCAGACCTCCTCTTACTCCAAACTGCGTGGCTTCCTTCTCGTGGCGGACCCCGTCCTACACCCTTCAGACTGCATGGCTGCTACCTCCTTCTCTCTCAGCCTGCCCTTATTTTAAATGCTCAGCCTGGAACTTCCTCTGTGACCTCATATCCAGCCCCTCCTATGATGTGCGACCTTTGCTAGTGCCCCCATACCTTTTACCTTCTTTCAGCTGCCATCTTCAGTCTGGGCAAGAGTTCCTTATGACACAGTGACATCCTCCTCAACCTGGCTCTGTCACAGTCACTATACACCGTGAGCGTGAGCGGCAGTCCTCTCCATTCAAAAAGGCACAGCTATTACCTTGCCATTGTTAGGCAAAGTAACTTTAACAGCCATATCATCCACTTCCTCCTTCCCCCCACCAAGGAATGTGGGGAATATTTCAAGGGACCTCCCCCCAAGACACCTCTCAGCTGACAGAGCAAGGAAATATATGTTTATATCAATGCATGCATATACACCTATCTATAAATATTTATTTATTTAACAATTTCTATTAAGCTAAACATGAGTTCATAAGGAAGTCTCCAACTCTACTTCATTACCACATGGGTCAGGCAGTGCTTTTTATCTGGAACCATCCTGTCTCCCACCAAACACAACATTCATCCCTTATGTTTGGGTTTTTTAAAGCATATTTTCAGAAACGAATCACATTTGATCATGAGAGCTTATCCATAATTAGGCCTAACTGTACATTTTGGAAATGAAAAAAGATTAACACATAATTATCAGTGAATTCACCTCAAGTATCAGATTTATAAAAAGGCTATTGGAATGAGAGGTTTTCTCCCAGTAAGAATAGCCAGGAAAACTCTGAAATAGATCAACAAAGGATGTGCCAGCCCTATCAGAAAGTAAAATGTGGCAGATTGTATTTTGCCATATTGGCCACAACAGTCTTTTCTGTTCCACGTGCTTTTCTTATGATGTGACCTTGCCATTTGTCCCACTGAGAGGAGGGGTCATGTCTCCTCTCCTTGGATTTGGACGGCATTGACCCACTCATCAGCACATCAGCGCAGAGGATGTGATACTGCGTGGGTCACAAATGTGAGGCGGCTCCTACTTTGTTCTTAGAAGCACTTGCACTTTAGCTCTGAGCTGCCGTGTGAACAGTCCCCTGTGCTGGAGGAAACCCGAACTAGCTCATACAGAGAGGCCACATAAAGACAAACTGAAGCCATGGGTGGACGAGAGGTTCTCCCTCCCCACCAGGACTTCCTGAATTCCTGACTTATAGAGACTGCGATATATAATAAAGCAATTGTTTTTTAGATGACTAAGCTTTGGGGTGATTTATTTCACAGCAATATTTTCCAAAACTTAAAACATGTATACAGACACACACACACACACACACACACACACACACACACACAAAATCTCAATAATTAAAACAATGTGGTACTGTTACAGAAACAGGGGTGTTCCAAAGAGACCCCGGAGTTTGCGGCTGGGGGATGGGGAGAAGGAAGCGGCTTTTCAGAATGCCTCCACATGCCTGAGGCCGGTGGCTAGTGTCTTTTTTATGCAAAATGGCTTTAATGCATCCAAAGCCTCAGGTAGATGGGAGGAGTCTTGAACCAGGGGATGGTATGGAGAAAGCACACAGAACCTGCGTAAGGTTCTGTGAATGGTCAGAACTGGTTACCGCACCCACTACATCAGAGGACGTAGTCAGGGATTTAAAAATAAGCGGCAGACATTTTAGGCGGACTGACTGTGCGGATTTAACTAAGGTTAAGACTGACTGTGTGGATTTAACTAAGGTTAAGGCGGACTGTGCGAATTGGACTAAGGCTGAGGCTGACTGTGCAGATTACAAAAGGACTAACTATACAGTTTACAAGGAGGCTGAGAATCCATGAGGTTCTGGATTAAAAGCTGGTGGACCCCATAACACAGACGAGGTCTCCCCAATCAGGATTGAATGATTGGCAGCTACTGGTAAAGCTGAACTGTGTTTGGAAAGTAGGGAAAGGGTTTCTCTGACTTTTCTAAAACTAGCCTGGTTTGGTAGGGGGGAGGCAAGGATATGTGTTTATGGGTGTTTTAAAGAACATAAGACTTAACAACAGAAATCCGCAAATAACTAAATCTATATAACTGTTAAATAAACTATTCTTTTTCTTTTCACTAAACTCTGGTATTGAGAGTTATAATTTTGGCGGCGGGCAATCGGGCCCCTAACTAAAGAGCCCGCGGGTTTGTTTTCAACTGGAGCAGCCCAGGGGTTCTGTAACAGTACTGGCATCAAAATAGACCAATAGAAGAGAAAAATCAGAAATGAACCCAATTACACACAAGAATTTAGCATACATAAAAAATGGCATTTCAAATCAGCAGGAAAAGTTGGTCTTTTTAATACATGATGTTGCAACAACTGGTACCTGTCTGTAAAAAATAAATTTGGATCTATATTTTACATCATATATATTAAAATAAACTCCAAAGGGGTCTAAGATTTAACCACTTAAAAAATCAAACCCACAAAAGAAGTACAAGAAAACATGGGTGGATTACCTTATAACTTCGGAGTTGGAATCCTCTATAACTAAGCCTCAAAAATCCATAGACCTTAAAAGAAAAGATTAATCACAATTTACTGAAACAGAACCTGCTGGCTGTTCAGTTATGAGGGGCTCTATTGCCCCCCACCGAAAAGCATAACTCCCAGTACCAGAGTTTGGTGAAAAGGAAAGAAATTGTTTATTTAAAGGTTGCACAGATTTCGATTAATGGCAGATTTCTGCTGTTTAGTCTCACTTCCTTTAAAACACCCACAAACACATAGTTCTGCCTCCTCCTGCCAAACCAGGCTAGTTTCTGAACAGAAAAGTCAGAGGTATGGTTTCCCTCTAGGACAGCGGTTCTCAACCTGTGGATCGCAATCCCTTTGGGGGTCGAATGACCCTTTCACAGGGGTCGCCTAAGATCCTCAGAAAACACATATATAATTACATATTGTTTTTGTGATTAATCACTATGCTTTGATTATGTTCAATTTGTAACAATGAAAATACATCCTGCATATCAGATATTTACATTACGATTCATAACAGTAGCAAAATTACAGTTATGAAGTAGCAACAAAAATAATTTTATGGTTGGGGGTCACCACAGCATGAGGAACTGTATTAAAGGGTCCCGGCATTAGGAAGCTTGAGAACCACTGCTCTATGAAAAACAGAAGTCTGTGGCTTTGTATTTCCCAGACACAGTTGAACTTTACTGGCAGCTCCCAATCATTTGAGCCTGTTTGGTGAGGTTTTGCCAGTGTCAAGGTATTTTTCAGCTCTTACTACAGAACTGTGTGGCACCTTCTTATCCACCAGAACTTATGGCCAGCTGGTGACGAGCTTTTGCCTTCTTTCTTTCTTTCAGATTATATTTATTTATTTTTAGAGAGGGGGGAAGGGAGGGAGAGTGTGGTTGCCTCTTGTGTGCCCCTAACTGGGAACCTGGCCTGCAACCCAGGCATGTGCCCTGACTGGGAATCAAACCGGTGACCTTTTGGTTTGTAGGACAGCACTCAATCCACTGAGCCACACCAGCCAGAGCGCTTTGGCTCTCTCTCAAACCATATGGCTCTCTCCTGCTTAATGGCTGCTGCCTTATTTTAAAATCTCTGACTGCGACCTATGTTGTAGTGGGTATGGTGACCAGTCATGGCCACCTGCAGAATTTTGCGCAGGACCCGCAAGCTTTTCGTCATGTTTCTACAGTCAAAGCCCCTCCCATCTCCTTGGCACTTGGAATGGCCATAGCTATTTACATGTTAAGAAACTAGGTATCTCTCAGGAAAATGGCTGTGCTCTACTGAGTCCCATTCCCCAAATTTTGGGACTTCTGCTACTTTCTTACAGTATTACATATTTTTTAAAAAACTCTGAAAGGCAAAAATAAGAGACAAGTGGCAAAAATATTTATAACATATTACAGATTAAGAATCATAAAAACATAAAATCCAATAGATAAATGGCAAAGATTATGAAAAAGATAACGTGTTAACACACAATTTTGTGATTATGAAAAGTTTATAGAAAAGTAAATACAAATGACCTTTTAATAGTCTTGCAGAAATGGTGAAATTGAGATCCATTTGGGTGAAATTATTAGGCAAATTATGCATACACACACACAAAAAACAGAATACTGTCAAAATTTAAGGCTGAGTTGACAAAGAGGAAGACAATTAAGCTCTCCAAGTTGCCCCTCAAAATTAACATCAAGGCCATATGAATAGATGTGTCAAATGGGTCCTCTTCTAAGTAACAGATTCCTCCTGCTAGACGAGCGTGGACTACCAGGGTGTCCATGCATTTATTTCTCAAAATAAACAGTGAGAGTTCCATATTTGCTTTTTGGATTTAAGTCAACCTATTATATATAAATTGTGTAAAGTCAGTATGTGAAGTTGAATGCTGCTTTATTTTCCTCAGTGATTTTAAAGGATATGAGTAGTTCCAGTATGCCTCCCCCCTCCCCCATTACATTCCTAGGTTCTCCTAAAGCATGCCCTTGTGTCTTGGCTCCTAGAATATTTTGAAAAGTATTTAAGATATTTCTTTGCTATGTACAACCCCAAATGCGGGTGTCTTTATATATTTCGTAAGTGCTTTAACTCTCTCTACTCTTTGTCACAATTGCTTTTTGAAGAACCAAGTAAAATGTTGCCCAAACAGCACTACAGAGTTTTCTTTTGGTTGAAATAAACAACATATTAATCCAATTCTGAAGTCATGTCTTTCCCTGAAATTGACATTACCAATATATCACTGTTTATGTTGATCAGCAAAAGAAAATAAAATAAAAAGTAATACTTTCCCTTTTCCTTCTTTTTTTTTTTAGGTTAATAGTTGGTAACAATGGTACTTTCACTTAACTTCAGTTAGCAACTAAAGCCATATGTCAATTCAAAGACAGTTTTTGCTGTTCTTCCAGGAAATAGTCCTATAGTGAGAGGAAGTTGTCAGCAAATGCCTTTGGAACATCAGGCTGAAGCTGTCCCTGAAGCTAACAAGCGAGTGAGCAAGCGTGTGTGTGTTTTCACTCTGGGCTGAAAAGAGGTGCCAGGTGTTCATGACAAGCTGTGATGATGAGGACTGTAGATTATTTTGAATCCATTGTGTTCTTTTTCCTTGTTGGAAAAAGAAAGCTTCTGAAAACAAATCCTTATTTAAAGGAAGCCCCAGTTAATTCAACAAAGCTTTGAATGAATTCCCTTTTATACAAAGTGCTTGACAAAGACCATTTGGCCCCAAGGAACCCGTGGAGGCCACAGGCTGGAATCAACACCCCACAGACGGTTCACAGTTCAAGGCTCAGGACCTACTTAAAACATAAGACTTTTACTGACCTTGATCAGAATGAAATTTACCGGATAATGGAAGCAGAGGTCTTATGAAGAACACCAAAACACCTAAAGTGTCAGGAATAACAGTTACCGAGCATTTACAGGTACCCGGAAAAGGTGATGATGCCACTTCCAGGACTCCACCTTTTGAGGTAGGTGTCATTATTATTATCTTCATTTCACAGATGAGAAAATCAATGCTCTCTAAGGTTAGTTAAGTGGTGGAGCTCAGCTCTGACCCCAGACAATTTGATCCATAGCCAGGCTTGCTAGATGGTCCTACGTAGAGGGTAAGCAGGTTAAAATTCTCTGCCAGCATTTACAGGAGGGCTGGTATGAATATAATCCCCCGAACTCTAAAAAATGATTTAAAAAAGCCAATCCTTAATAGTTAGAAAGTATTAGAGATTTTATTCAGGAAAAACAATAAGCTCAACTCTGTGCTGCGTTGTGATGGAGCGGGGTCCCTTTAAAAGGTGGACCGACAGAGATGGGTAGGCACTAATTTTCAGGGTGTCTTGCCTTTGAGGTACACTAGGTCCTTGCTTCACCCCAGGTCACTAGGAAATCCTAGAACCAATAACATATGACACAAATGACTCGTTGTTCTGCTTCAAACAACAGCAAGCCTACTTAGAATACAAAGCACATTTTATGAGAGAAAGCTGCCACCCCCGGACACAGCCACACAGTCCTGCAGGATCCACACCCTGGGTAAACCTTGGGGATTGCTTCCTGCTGGATCAAGCTCACTTTAAATGTTATTTGAACCCTGGCTGGTGTGGCTCTGTGGATTGAGCACCAGTCTGTGAACCAAAGGGTCACTGGTTCGATTCCCAGTCAGGGCACATATCTGGGTTGCGGGCCAGGTCCCCAGTTGGGAGCACACGAGAGGTTACCACACACTGATGTTTCTCTCCCTCTCTTTCTTCTTCCCTTCCCTTCTGTCTAAAAGTAAATAAAATCTTTAAAAAATTAAAAAGTAAACGTTATTTGAAGGTAGCAACAGTACAATGAACTAGCGATACATTCACGTGACACAAGACTGATAGGGAAACTTTAAAGGTAGGGCCCGCAAACCCCCGCTTTTGTTAACCCTTTTTACCTGAAGGCGTATTTGGGGCTTTGCCATCTCCATCCTTGCCTCCACCCTGAGGAAGGGATGCTGGTGCAACAAGATGTGAGACTGGGCTTTCTGTCCCCATGGAGAGAGACGCCTCCTTCAAGGCTTAAGTGGTGCCTGCCACCAGAGGAACTGTCCCAAAACTCTAGGGGTCTCAGGTGGGCAATGACTTTTCTGATAACCATGAGAAAGCAAGACTGTGGGAGAGATGACTATTCCTACTGTACTGGGCCCAGGGAGGCAGGACTGGGAGGGGGACCGCAATGGGGCCACTCTATCCAGCTGGTCTGCCACCTCTTGCCACTTGCCTGGCATGACGTCCCTCAGGAGAGGGTATAGTAATTCCCCTCCAGGTCTGCCAAACTATGTTCTTCTGGATTCATTAACCCCCGAGATAACTGAACATGGGAGTGGGGGGGAGGGACAGACGCTACCTCTTACACCGGGTGTCTAATTATATCCAACATGGCAAGATGGAGCTGGTGGCTTGGGATCGAGTTGTCCCATGAACCTCAATGCTGGATCTGATGTGGTATCCATATGAGGTAATTATACTGGAGTTTCAGGGTGGTGTGTTTGAGGATGTAGGAGTTTGACCAGCTTTCCCTCAGGCTTCATGGAATACTGAAATGGGGTACAGAGGAAGAGGTCCCTGAAACAAATATTCCCCACAGTCCATGGTTTGGGGATGGGGAAAAAGAGATGACGTGGCTTAAGATACTTTGCATAACAAAAGGGCAAGCTGGTAGCTAGATAATAGCTGTGCTACCGCCCCAGGGCAGAAGGTGCGTACAGGACTTTCGGAATGTATCCTGATGTAGCCAGGGAAGGCGGAGGCCCAAGGATCACTGAGTCACTCTTGCCCTGACTAAAAATGGCAGCCAAAAGAATGTAAACAATACAGGAAAACTGGCAAATGTAGCTCACTGTGGGAGGAGTCAGAGGTGAGGTCACATGGGAAGTTCCGGGTCAGGATTTAAAAGAAGGGCGGGCAGCCATGAGGGAGAAGAGAGTCATGAGGTAGCAGCCATGTGGGAAACAGAAAGCAGCTATGCAGTTTGTAGGAGTGATCCGGCCATGTGGCCTGGGCTAGTAAGAAAGCAGGCACGCTGCTGCTTTGATCATGCCTGCTCTAGCTGACTTAGAAGTCACCAAGGACTCTGCCTTGCAGACCCAGACTCTGTTAGGACTCTGGGAACTTGGGACATACAGAGAGGACACTGTCTTAGGACTTGTGCCTTTCCTGGACTTCACCATGATCCAATGTAACACAGCACTTGTTTTTCTGGACTGTTATACAGAGGCTGAGGACATCATACCCAGATCCTGAAGGGGAGAGCTGCTGTGTGAGGATGGTGACTTTCAAACCTATAAGTGTACCTTCTAGAGCAGTGGTTCTCAAGCTTTCTAATGCCACAACCCTTTAATACAGTTCCTCATGTTGTGGTGACCCCCAACCATAAAATTATTTTTGTTGCTACTTCATAACTGTAATTTTGCTACTGTTATGAATCATAATGGAAATATCTGATATGCAGGATGTATTTTCATTGTTACAAATTGAACATAATCAAAGCATAGTGATTAATCACAAAAACAATATGCAATTATATATGTGTTTTCCGAGGGTCTTAGGCGACCCCTGTGAAAGGGTCGTTCGACCCCCAAAGGGGTCGCGACCCACAGGTTGAGAACTGCTGTTCTAGAGGGACTGGAGGACTGCTTGCGCAGCCGGCTTAAGCACAAATAAGGAGATGGGGAACTATTGGGCTTGGTTTTGGCTTATAGCCTTTGGTGGGGCAAGGCATGTGCTGGGTCTCGTGGGAGAACAGGGCTCCAAGCTGAAGTGCTCCCAGCCCCCACAAGATTGGAATCTTGTATATAAGACCTATTTCTCTCAACACTAATTGTTGGGTCATACACCAAGGAGCCACGTGAACAGGCCCCAGTTCACTTGGTTACATATCTGTCAGGCTTGTCTACCTGGAGGAAGTGAGGAAACCCTAGGAGCTGCACTCTCGAAGCATTTCCTTAGTCTCAGGCCTACATCTGGGAAGCTCCTCTGTGAGTTTACCATAGTGAATGGTGACTTCTCTGTGGTAATGATGTCAGTGTTACAGGAGAATGAGTAGCAGAGGAAGACATGTCTCACCTGCTAACTCAGCAGTTCTGGGTGTGGCCCCATAATATTGCCAGGTGTTTCAATATCACAGGAAACACTAGGTTAGCATGGGAAGAGAAAAGTCCTTGGAATTCTGTGTTTCCACTGTCTGGGAAGGAAAGCCTTTGAAACTGTTTACATTCCAAGGCCCCCCCAAACCCAGAAAAGGCCCATAGAGCCTAAGGGAAGAAGCCCATTAACATCTTTAGGTACTCACATCCCAGTCCTGGAAAACTGGCACCACCTTTACCTGTCCATCAAAATGTAACTCCCTCACCCCATCCAACCAACTAAATAAGTCCTCAGAACAAAGGACTCGCTCTCTTGGTCCTCATGGCGCTTCTGGCCTTCCGGCCGCAGGGCCCCTGGCCACCCTGGCCTTTGACCACCCTTGCTTTTGCTCTCCCATTCACTAATAAGTTTTGCGTGCATGCTAATAGGCTTGCTGATCTGTAAATTCTTTACTGCGTCAGTGAGAGGAACCAGGGTTTCTCCAGTAACAAGAGGGCTTGTTTTCACCAAGCTTTAAGCCCAGTCCCCTCTGGATGCTCTGACTGCTGGGACATCGTTGATGTCATCCATGGCAGATCAGGTGTGGGGAAAGGCCAGCTTCTGGGGAAGGTGGGGGCTGAATAAAGGAGGAGGTGTGTGGGGTGGTCCTAAGGAGGTGCTGACTCTATAGGACCTGGGCGGCTGGAAGTAACTGGAAACAGGAAATGGGCAGCCTCCCTCCGGGTGCTTTCAGAAAAGAAGGGGTCGTCCACTTATTCCAAGGGGCATCCCAGTTCTCAGCCTGGAGAGAGCAAGTGAGCCTCCTGGAAATCTAACCACTCAGCTGACAAGTTCTTACTGGCCACCTACTGCCTGCCATGAGCATATTTGTGACTGGGTGTAATATGCATTTCCTTGTTCTCATCGGCTTCTCAAAAGGGGACTACAACGCCCCCACGGTTATGACACCAGTTCTGCCGCAGGGAAGGGTTGGCTCCGATGGAGAAGGAAGTGGGTGCGAGGTGGGGACCCAGACACCTCCTCCTTTGCTTGCTCAGCATTCATTTCCTTTGGGAAATATAATAAAATCTGTGAAAGGCAGTGATTGTTATCGGTCCCTCTAAATGACTGTAAGGAATCAAACAATTTTATGGCAAATTTTACTCATAGGAACTGAAATGAAAAAAATTCTGAGATGCTCTAAATTAATTCTCAGCAGCCAGAATGTGAGAAAAAGAGACGGAACTGTTAGTTTCTTAATGGCCGCTGACCAGCTAACAAAAAAAGATTTCTCACATTCCCGTTTGGCCTGTTTGAATTTCAGATTCCAGGTGGCTATTTCCGCAGATTATTTTAGTCAGGCACCGTCTAACTCCAGGAGGTCCGTTCCACTTCCCCCTCCCCCACTTGTTTACAAGAGGGCTTTCCTCACTGCTGCCCCTAGCCAATCTACAGGACATTGCTTTATGCGGCCTCAGCTCTCCCAGAGCTGGCCCTTTGAACCTTCCCCGACCCCTTGGCCTATAGCTCCCTTCCCTTTACTTGCTGTACAAAAGGCTTGCAAAACTGGGACATGGGCGCGCTGTCCTTTCTATGCAGACATGCTGCCGGTGGTTTAGGCTCCATGCCCCCAGATCAGCCTTCGGGCTAGCAATTCTGGCTCAGGAAAACCTTACTTACAAAAACACTTTCAGCTGTGGAAGTTAAAATTTTTAGCTTAACAGAGTAGAGGGATGTAGTTGGGATATATAACTGGAAAGGTGCTGGTCCTAGAATCAGAAGACCTGGGTTTGAATCCTGGCTCTGCCACTAGTAGAACTATTAGCATGTTATCATTAGACCTCTGATGCAGAAGGTTGAGTTCATTACATGCTTCAGATAATAGTAAAACCCCCATTGGCCTGTAGGCCCCACCTCAGAACGACTCCATGGTTCATATCCCTGGGCTTGTCTTTATCTAGAATTGCATCCCCTGGTAACCTCCATTTCCATATGTCACCATCTGCCCAACACTTACTATTTTTTTAAACTTACTCTTTCTAGTCTGCCAGCAATTGCTCTTAAAGTCCTCCATCAGTCCTACCACTTTTTCAGGGCTCCTCACACCTCCCTACTCCATCCTCACTTCCCTATTTACTGGGCCCAGATTTCTCGGGCTATCATGGCAACCACTTCCTTGCCTACAAATCTGGCTCCCTTGACCCTCCCTGGCTTTATCAGTTTGCCCAGCAGATCCCCATCCTGGTGAAATCCCTCTCTCCATCTTCTCCCCACCTACACTTGGGTGGTTATGAAACAAAGACACTTAACTACCGCACCCCAAATGACCTCAGATTGGTGCTACTTCGTGAGCCTCACACATGCTGGCAGCCAATGATGACTAATTCACACCTTCTCTCCTCCAACCCCAGAACCCCCTCTCCACTCCGCTCGCTCGCAGCTGATGACATTGCTTCCTATTTCTCTGGAAAAACAGAAGCCATGGGAAGAAAACTCCCTAAGGCTCCCATCATTTCACCTTTATCCTCCACTTTCCTTAGATGGACTCTCCCTGCTCCCTCCCAAGGTCAGCCCTCCACCTGTGCACTTGACCCCACACCCCTTGATGCTATTGTCCCTTCTCTCTTCCTTCTGCATCATCAGTTTCCTCTCTCCTGGATTATTTTGTCCAGCATTCCAGCATACACACCTGATGTAACAGCTCTTAGCCTTAACAAAAAATCCTCCATGACTGCACCCTTACTTCCAGTGTCTGCACCATTTCTCTGCCCCTTTTATAGCAACATTCCTTGAAGAATTGGTCACCACTTCCTCTGCTCCTCTACTCTGCAGTATTGCTTCAGTCAGGCATTCATCCCCAACACCAGCAAAACTGCTCTTGCCAAAGTCACCAGTGACCTCTACATGGACAATTTCAAAATCAGTTATCAATCTGTATCTCAGTTGACCTATCATCAGCATTTGGCAAAGCTGACCAAGCCCTTGCCCTTAAAATACTTTCTTCCCTGGCCTTCAGGACTCCTCTCTTACATGTCTGCCTCCCATCATGCTGCCTCCCATCATGCCTCAGTCTCCTTTCTGTCTTCTCCTCCCCCCACCCCCACACCGTACTCCAGGGCTCAGCCCCCAGCCCTCTTCTCTTGCTACACCTACATGACTGGCTTTAAAAATCATCTACAGCCCTGTGCAGTGTGGCTCAGTTGGTTGGAGTGTCGTCTTGTAACTGGAAGGTTGTGGGTTCGGTTCCCTGTCAGGGCACATTCCTAGGTTGCAGGTTCAATCCCCATTCTGGATGCGAATGATCCCCAGTTCAGGTTCAGACACACAGATGCTTCTCTCTCATACCCATGTTTCTCTCTCTCCCTTCCTCTCTCTCTCTAAATAAAATAAAATAAAATAAAAACAATGAAAAAATGTCCTCAGGTGAGGATAAAAAAATCATCTATATTTTGCTGCTTCCCAAATTTATATTTGTAGCCTTTATCTCCCCCTGCACTCCAGCCTACTTAGGATGCTACCTGGATCTCTCGCAGGCATCTCGCATCTAATATGTCCAACACTGAGGTCCTGATTGCCCTCCCAAATCTGTCCCTTATGGAGCCTTCCCATTCAAGGAAATGAAAACTCTGTCCTACTAGCTTCTCAAGTCAAAAGTTTGGAGTTATTCTTGATTCCTTTCTTTTTCTCAAACTCCATATCCAGTCAGAAAATCATGTAGGCTTCATCTTTAAAATAAATTTAGAATCTAAGCACTTCTTCCCATTTCTACCTGGGCACCCTGATGCCACATTCCCTCTCTCCTGGATGGTAGCAACAGCTTTCTAACTGGCCTTCCTGCTTCTTCCCAGGCCTCCTCTAATCCATTCTTCATGCAGAATCCAAAGGATAGTCCCTCTGTCCTCTGCTTAGGTCATCAGTGGCTTCCCATCTCATGGAGGGAAGGACCTGATGAGGCCCCACGGGAGCTGACAGGCCGCTGATGCAGCTCCTCCCATGTCCCCCATTTACTGTGCTCTGTCCAGCTGGCCTCCTGATGTTGCTTGAACAAGCCAACCATGCTCCTGTCTCTCAGTCTTTGTCCTGGCTGTTTCCTCTTTCTGGAATGCTCTTCCCCTAGAAGACCATCATGACCATTATTGCTCTCTCACTCCTACTCAGATCTCAGCTCAGACAGCCCCTCTTCAGTGAGGCCCCTCTTTCTCTGACTCATGTAAAGTAGCAGCCCCCTCCACAACTCCCTATCAGTGAAGCCATTTTATTTTCTCCGCAGCACTCACCATTATCGCAAATAATCTTATTTATTTCTTTACTTGTCTGTTGCCTATCTTCCCCCACCAGAATGAAAGCTGTATGGTGGTGGAAACTCTGTCCCCAGCAGCTAGCACAGTGCCTGCCACATGGTTGCCAGGGCTGCCATGGAAGGTCGTAGAGGTTGTTCTGCACCAGAGCTCCAGGCACAGGGGCCAGTCAGTGCTGATACCCAGCCCACTCTCTGCTTTCCATGCTGTGGGGACACCCAATGCTCCCAACAGGTTGTCCTCCACTATCGTGCAATGCATACCCATGGGACAGCCGTGGCTCTGTGATAGGTGTTCAATAAGTAGTCATTGAATAAAGGACTGACTGATGGATGTGCAGACCTTTATCTTTTTTCTTCTGTGGGACTTCATGCCAGTTCCCTTCTTATGGCCTTTTCTTCTTCACCTGTTAAGGGGCTAATTAATATCTAATAGTGCAGTTATAAGGATTAAATGAAATACTTCATTAAAAAGCTGGCACAGATATGATTTCATTTGTATAAAATATCCAGCAATAGGTAAGTCCATAGAGACAGAACTCAAGTCTGTAGTTGCTGGAGCCCAGGGGCAGGAGAAAATCAGGAGTAACTGCTTAATGGGTAGGGGGATCCTTTTGGTGTGATGGAAATATTTTAGTGATGGTTGTACAACCTTTTGAATGTACTAAATGACACTAAATTGTGCACTAAAAGTGTCTAAAATGGTGAATTTCTTGTGATGTGAATTAGGTTATGTTATATGAATACCGCAATTAAAAAAAAAAAAAAAAAAAAAGCACAGTGCCCAGGACATGGTAGGTGTTCAGTGAATATTTTTTTAATCCTATGGTTTCCTTGCTTCAAAATCAAAGCAAAACCCCCAAACTTCCTGACTCCTCACTGTCCCATCACAGGTAGTATTCACTTTCCTCTCATTCGTTTATTCTAGAAGTATTTATCATTGCCATTTTAAATATTGGGGAATTGAAGGGGAACAACACAGATGCAGACCTTCCCCCCAGTTTCCAGGCTCTTAAGAAGCCCTGCCAAATAAAGAGAAAATTATAGTACCATGTGGCCAGGGCAATGGGGGAGAAGCGCCAAGGTCTTCAGGGGTGCAGAGGACCAGAGGAGGGACCCAGACTAGGAAGGGTTAGTCAGGGAAGCCACCTACGTAAAGAGGCACTTAAGCCAGAGTCTGAGTGATGAGTAGGAAAGTTAGCCAGGTGATAGACAAGTTGGGGGAGGAGCCAGGGGAAATTAGGGGTTCCAGGAACAGGGCATGTAGAGCCTGGGGGATGAGAACATGGTGGTTTCTAGGAGCAGAGAACAGTTTGGTGTGGCCGGAGAAGAGAGTGTGAAAGGTAGGCACCAGAAGAGGTGGGAGAAGTAGAGAGGAGCCACTGGTAATAAGATATCCGAGGTCCTCCACTGTCCTCCACTTTGCAGCTGTGGTTCTGGCTTGCCCCACTTGCACCCCGTGGGCACAGTCCTTGCTCAGGTTGTGACCTGAGGGTCCCTGTGAATTTCTGTGCCTGTACGACTTAGCTCATGCAATCCTTCCTCTAGATACTCATGGAGAGCCTGCCCTATGCCAAGTGCCAGCAGACCAGAGACAGTCAGAACTTGGCTCCACACTGGGAGAGCTCCTGGGCTCATGGGGGAGGCAGCCCAGGAAGAAATCATTACAAGATAAATAGAGAAACGCTGTGCTAAAGCCCGGGCAGGGCACGGAGGAGGCGGGGCTGGCCAGGGTAGACCGAGGGCTTAGGGAAAGTGACTCCTGAGCTGGGTCTTCAAGGACAAGGAGAAGTGTAAAAGGGAGTCAGAGCCTAGCTTTGTGGGGCCACAGGACCCTTGAGATCCAGATGAAGGCTTGAACTCCCTATTCAGGTAAACACACATACACATCATCACCCCCCGAAGGCACATACGTGCTCCCCAAAGGGTCTCTGAATTCACACTCTTCATTCACTTCCACATCCCCTCTACACACACAAACACACACACGCACCCACATTTCCAGGCAATTGTGAGTGTCCTTGGTCCTTCTGGCTTTGCCTGGGAAGAATGCCCAAGCCCCCTGCCTCCGGGTTCCGCCCCACCGCCCCACAGGCCTGCAAATCTCCCTCTTCAACTCTGGACTTTGCACCTGTCACGGGAAATTCACTGCTAAGCCAGGCCCGCAGCCTGAGCGACAGCCTGCTGAGGTGCCCGCCCCTTCCAGGGCCTGCTGGGCCAGCCCCTCCCTCTCAGGGTCCCAACTGCACTGGTGCGCCCCTCTCCCCCCACCACAGGGGGGAGGGTGGTGAGGCCTGCACCGATAGGTTCTCCGCAAAAGCTTGGGAAGATGTAGTTAGTCCACCCTGTTGGGGGAGTTGCCTGCTGCCCAGCCCCCCGCCCTTCACCTGCGGCTTCAGCCCCACCTGCAGCGTCCCCAGGTGAGTCAAGCGGCAGTTCTGGCCCGCCCACTGTCTGCCCGCCCCAGCCGGAAGCTTCCTCCGCTGGACTGTACACAGTTCGTACAGGTGGGGAGCGGAGGGGGAGACTTGGGGGGCTGCGAGGGAGAACCCACAAATCCCTGAGGGTTCCCGGGAGCAGGAAAGGAGCTACAAATCAGTGTGGTGACCTGAGGGGGAGGGATGACAGTCTGCGTGTGTGGGTATGTGTCCTTGGGAAGAATTCACAGGGACAGGGCAGGAAGGAAAGGAATAGGAGAAAAACGAAGGTCGAAATGAATTCAGTTCATTTCAGTTTAACAGAATCTTAATTTTTGAGGACTCGGTGCACATTGTGGATCCCACAGTCCACAGTAGGCACCTATTGAATGTTTGCTAATTAATGACTGAAAGATTTACTTCTCCTTTCTAATGTCCTCTGCCCCTCCCCCTCCCCCATATTCGCCCTCCCTCACTCAGCTCACAGACTTGCACTGAGCAGCCAAGTGCCAAGCTCTCTAGCAGTCCCAGGGCATGGTTTAGTCAGCCTAGTCTTTGCCCCAGGGAGCTGCCCATCTAGTAAACAGGCCAATTCTTTTTCTTTTTTAAAGATTTTATTTATTTATTTTTAGAGAGAGAGAACGGGAGGGAGAAAGAGAGGGAGAGAAACATCAATGTGTGTTTGCCTCTCATGCACCCCCCCCCCCCCGGGGGACCTGGCCTGCAACCCTGGCATGTGCCCTGACTAGGAATTGAACCAAGTGACCCTTTGGTTTGCAGGCTGGCATTCAATCCATTGAGCCACACTAGCCAGGGCTAAACTGGCCAATTCTGATTGGTAGTTTACAGGGTAGGCCAATGAAGGGGTCATCCAGAGGGTGCTGGGACAACCTCACAGGCTGGCATGGTCTGATTTGGCCTCGAAGGACAGTGGACTCAAAAAACTGAGGAGGGAAGGGGTGACTGGGAAACAGGGTGGGTGAGGTGGGAGGTGTCTGTGGGGGTGGGGGAGAGCAAGGGGAGGGAACTGTGGAGAAGAGGAAGAAGAGTTTGGCCTGAGGGCCATGTACTGGATTGTAAAGCTCAGGAATTTGCATGCAGCACTGGGTCTGGGGAGCTTGTGAAGGATTTTTAAACAGGGGAGTGACAGAGTCGGATTCGGGCTTTAGGCCCATCACTCTGGGGAGTGGACTGGAGATGGGGAGAGACCAGTTGGGAGGTTATTGTAAGAGCTGAGGTACAAGATGAAGGTAGCTTGGATTGGGAAAGTGGTAGTTCGGTGAGGAGGAGGGTAATAGTCATTCCTGTGATATTTAGAGGACAAGTTGGTTGTTAGGAGGGGAGGTCTTGTTAAGGTATCGGTATAAAAGACTATGGTGGAGTACTCCCCTAAACTGGGTGCTTCTCTCCTAGGTTCTTTCTTACCCTGGATACCCCTCCCCAGGTACTCCTCTGATTCAGGTACTCCACCTGCAGATAATCTCCAGCCCTAGCTGGTCCTCCAACAGGTACTTCCCTAACCTAGGTGCTCTTCCTCTAGATATTCCCCAAATTCAGGTGTTGCTCCTCACCCCTACTGCTCTGATTCAGGTGCTCCTCATCCAGGTATTCCTGAGCCTAGATAATCTTCCTCTAGATACTCCCTTAATTCAGGTGCTCCTTCTCTAGATCCTCTCCAGCCTTAGTGATTCTCATCCAGATGATTTCCCAATTCAAGTGATCTATATTTGGCTGCTCCCTGAATATAGCCTCCCTCTGGGAGCACAGGTGAATGGACAGCAATGTGCCTGAAGGGCTGAGGGTAGAGGTAGGTTAACAAGGGCTCCTGACTCAGGAGCACAGGGGCCAGGTCTGCCCTGGGTGGGGACTGGCATTGTCTTCCATGTGTGGTTTCTACTTTGGCTTGTTAGTTCCAAGCAATTGCTATTGCCCAACCTCTGGGAGCCAGGACTGCCTCTGCCCCCACCTCCCATCCTCAGCTTACCAAGCAGTGAAGCAAACTGGGCTCTGGGCCCTGGTATCAGAGACCTGGGTTCAAGTCCTGGAACTCTGGCTGAGTTAGTTTACCCTTCTGGGCCTCAAAGTCCTCATCTATCGAGAGGGGATAATGTTTATGCCCCACATTGCAGATTTCTGTGAGTGTGATGCCTGGTGCCTGAATCACAAGGTGTGCTCAGTGTAAGTTCCAGCATGGATTTACCTTTTCCAGCCACTTCCAGAGCTGGACCCTGCAATATTTCCTTACAAGCAGTACATTTCTCAGCTTGTTTCTCTCCTGTGAACAACTGGTTATGGTTAGTTGTCCAGTCTCTGGAGTCTGTGCAGCACCCTAACGTGGCTGTATGGCCTGGAACGTATGTCCTGCAGCCACCCCTGACAGCCACACATGTGCTTCTGTTCCAGGATCTGTGCCCCAGGGTTGCCTGGCACTTGGGACCTCCTTGGAGCCAGGGCCCTTCTGGTCGAGGCCGAGGCTCACGGGTGTCTTCCAGCCTCTCCATGAGTGAGACAAACCAAAGTAAGTGGCAGTGGGAGGGAACTGAAGAGGGGGTGGTTAGATGCTGGGGTTGGGGGAGGACCCCACCTTCACTCCTCTCGGTTTCACCAAGGAGCCCTCCGAGGCCCCATTCATAATGCTGTCCCTTTCTCTCCAGCCATTGTGGGACCCTCAGAGCTCCCCACAGCATCGGCCATATCCCCTGGACCAGGCACCGGGGCCCGGGCGTGGCCTGTGCTGGTGGGGATTGTGCTTGGGGCCGTGGTCCTTTCTCTCCTCATTGCACTTGCGGCCAAATGCCACGTCTGCCACAAATACCTCACCAGCTATCAGCACCGTCCGCTGTCAGAGACAAGGAAGGGGATCTGTCCAGAGATGGGTGAAGATGAGGATGATGATGGCTTCATTGAGGACAATTACATTCAACCTGGGGCCAGTGGGCTGGGGGCGGATGGTAGCAGGAACCACTTCTCCCTCTGAGCCCCTGTCTTTGGGTACCCCCTGTCCCCCTCAGCCTGACAGCTTAGGGGCAGCGAATACTACATGGGGGCCATGGAACCTCAGGGACAGAGGTGGCTGGGGTTTAAGGGCTAACCAGGTGTTGAGCAATTTTTCTTCTTTGACACTAGCCACCAAAGTGACAATGACCCTCTCTTTTTCAGTAACCCTCAGTGGCTCCCTGCTATTCTCAGGATAAAGCCTGCCAAGGGCCTAACTCTGGAAATAAGGCCCCTGTCAGCGCTTGGTTTCCTTTCTTGCCTTCCCTATTATTCTCCCTACGTACCTTTTATTACACACCATTACACACAGGATGATAACGCTCAGCAGCTGAAAATCAGTGTGTCAAGTTTCTTACGGAATTTTTTTCCCATCAATAAAGTGACTAATCTAAGTGGTTATAATGTATTATGTATTTCACAGGTATTACTAAATCTATTTTCATTTCACGTAGAGAGTAAAAGTTGCTCATTTTTATTTTCCCAAACTGGGACTTGTGCATGAAAATGTTCCTTGTCCCATAGCTGGAAGATGCTGCTCTAGGGAGCCATTCCCTCTCATCAACCCCTATGAGCTTCTCTACCATCACCACCCTCATCACATTTTACCTTAATTTTCATTGCAATGTGCACTTACTCCTTACTGTCCCTTCCTTACAGCTAGACTATGAGCTCCCTGAGGCCACAGGCTACATCTTATTTATGTCCTCAGACTCTTGCACAAGGTAGATGCTAAATAAATATTTGTAAAATATGTTCAGTTAATGTGGGCTCAAGAATAAGGTGAACGGTAAGGGAGTGGAGTGGATTGTGGAAGACTTGATCAAGAACTTGACAGGAGAAGAATAGGGTTGTAGCTGCTGGTGGGGATATTGGGGCAAAGGAGCCAGTCACGCTGCTTTTGCAAGCAATGGAAAGGAATCCCGCCTTCTGCACAGAATTAAAGGGATAGCTGACTGGGGGGGGCAGGAAGCAGGTGGTCCCAGTACCCCTGAGCAGTCTGTCATTTATGGGCATTAATGAGACTCCATGTCTGGGAGTCCTAAACTCTCTGAGTTTCAGGTACTCGGATGAGAGAATCTAAATGGCCCGATTTGAGTCCAGTATCCACCGCTGGTCCAACCAGCTGTGACCCATGGGAGCAGGCTCCTCTAGCACACATGTGATTTGGGGAGCTCACCTCTTTGTTCCTGGTCATTCCAAGACAAGGGGAAGTCACGAACTGGGCAGCCACCCCACCTGTGTCCACCCGACGTCATGTTAGCTTTTGAAGAAAGCCAGCAGAGAAAGAAAGTAAGGAATAACTAATGTAGGGAGATGCTTGAGAAAAAGGCAGGAGGTCAAGGGGGGGCTGGAGCCGGGGCATATGGCCTGAGGGGTGCCCATGCAGTGAAGAAGCTGAAGAGTAGACCAGATTAGCCAGTGCCTTGGTGCCAAGATAGCTTGCACTTCAACCCAAGAGCAATCTAGACTTATCTGTAGACTTTCTGGGCAAGGAAGTGATGTAATCATGACAGAAAAGTTCTGCATGTTGCGTAGTGATGGGTTGGAGGGCAGAGACTAAGAGAGAGAGGTGACTAAGATGTGACTAATGTGTGGCACATGGAACAGGTTCCAGAGATTTGAAGGAGGCAGGGCTGACAGCATTTCTTGGCTGCTGGATGTGGGGGGCAGGAAGGAGTCAAGGAAGCTGCCTTGGTTCTTGGCTTGATGGCTGGGTACGTTGAGGAGGAACAGAGTTCTGGGGAATGAGGATTCAGTGCCTGATGTGATATTTCCAGGGAAAGATGCCCAGGGGCAGCCGGGATGCACAGGGGGAAGTCTCGTCTGCCAATATGGGTTTGGGAGCAGTCAGTTTTGATAGGGTCACCGAGACCCTGGGAGTGATTCAGGTCTTGGGAGTGGAGTTGAGGAGGCCCTGAGAACTGAGCAGGGAAACACCGACATCTAAGGGCTTGTCAGCAGGGGAGAGGCAGCCAGGGAGATGCGGATCCCAGCACACAGCCGCAACTTCAGCATTTTTCCTGAGTCCAGAGTTGGTGGGACCCTCGCCGACCTGGGAAGTCCCTGTGTCTGGGACAGCAGCAGAGGCTGCCCCAGCCTGAGACCTGGCCTCGAGGGAAGAGTGGATGCAAACGCATTGGGTTTCTCACCTGCCCTCATGCTCCCCAAGGCCCACCTGGAGGGCTGACCTGGGCCAGAAAGCAGCTCAGCTGGCCCCATTGTCACATCGTCTTTGGGTCCTGAGTTGGAATGTCTGAGGGATCCAGGAGAAGGTATGGGCCTGATTCCAGATGAGTACTTGTTTTTCCTGAGCCCTGCACCCACTAGGGTCAGCGGGGAGGGCTTCTTCTCAGAACCTGCTGTGGGTAGCAAGCCTGGCTGAGCAGGACTCTGGGGTCATGAGTACCTTGGACCTTGTCCTCAGAGGCCATGCTGGATTCCTCTGAGGAATCATCACCATCGTGGTCCACATGCCTGGCCCTGTGCACAAGGAGGGCACGTGACCTGGGTCCACAGGTTCAAGGGCCCAGGGATGCTGAACCTGCTGGGAGGCCGGGGACTCAGCCAGACCTGGTTCTGGTCTGTCCTCTCTGGCTTAGGCCCTGGGCCCAGCCTGCCTCTGCCCCAGCCTTGTACTCTGTCCTGCCTCCCCCAGCAGCTGCCACTACCTACTCTGTCCTGGGAACCCCAACTTAGACTTGACTGCTGAGGACAACTCAGCTCCTGGCTGATTTGTCTTGCTGTCCCCAAAGCAGAGCCAGATCCCTTGTCCATATTTGGAGGGTAAAGACAGGGGTCACACAAGCCACAGACAGGAAGTTTAAGAAGCCCCAGCACAGCAGCAAGGTGAGCTGAGAGCTGAGAATCCCTGGATTCAGATCCCAGCTCCGCCATTATGGGCTGTGTGATCTTGGGCAGGTTACTTACGCCCTCAGTGTTCTAATTTCCCAGTAAAATGGGGATCATAATAGTACTTGCCTCACATAGTTGTTAGAAGGATTAAATGAGTTATATAAGTAGAGTGGAACAGAGCCAGCATCTGGAAGTGTTAGCCATTTGCCTGTGGGCACCCCCAGGACAATCGCTCCCCACAACGGGGCCTCCCCATAGCAGGTGGCCTGTCTGAATCCTAAGGAAGAAGCTTGTCAAGCTTCCTCCCTCCTCATTCACTCTGGACTGGGGATTTGAGCTTTTCTGTTTCCCAGAACTCAGCTCAGAAAGGACTTGAACTAGAATCTCTGATGCTGTGGAATGTAACAATAACAGCACTGATGTTCTAGCACTTCTTACAACAACAGTCCTGCTGGGCAGACACCCCCATGTCATAGTCTGAGGAGCTGAGGTAAGAGAAGAGGAGCAGCTTTAGAGCTATCAGAGGGCCCTGTGGGCAGCTGATTGCAATGTGAATCCAGATGGGGTTTTGTGAGATGTTTGAGCAAACAAGCTGGAGGTGGGAGGTTGTGGGATGGGCTTTCGTGACTGAGGAGGCAGTAGCATTTCTGCCCTGCCTGGGCCTCAGCCCATCTCTTACCCTCCCAACTCATGGTCCAGGTGGGGGTGCAGATACCTCCCTCCACTGCCCTTTGAAGTAGGCCCTCTGAGGGCATGAACCATGTTCTTCATCCGCATCCTTTCCAAGAGAGCCCGACACAGGCCTTGCCTGGAGTAGCTGCTCATCTGGATATTTGTGTCAAGTAACCCTTCCCCCTCCCCATTTTCTAGGCCTTGGTTTTCCTTTACTTCCTTAAAAGAGATATGGAAGAGTCTACCCCTGTCTCAGCCGAAAAGAAACATGATTTCTCCCCATATTACAGGATGGAGAGGTGTTCTGTGGTCCTGTAATGGCCTAGGAGTTGGTGATAATGACAGCTCCCTCTTGGCGACCCAGGAAGAGTTAGAATTTCTGGGGGCAGGTGGTGTGGGGCCTCAGGAGAGTCGGGGCCCACAGTGGACCGTGACCTACCTGCCCTACCCTTCCCAGTTATAGGTGCGTCGCTCCCTGACATTTGCACACACACTGCCATCCAACTAACCCGGAATCCTTCATCCCTCCAACAAAACACCTACTATGTGTTGGGTTCATGTAGGGAATAGGGATGCATGGGTGAGAAGACCCAGACCCAGCCACAAGGAGCTCACCACCTGATTAAGGAGACAGGCACACAGAAGAAATTGCAGACTGAGTCTACAATTGAGAGTTTGCGGCTAGAAAAGGGGCAACTCGCTAGTTCAGGGGGAGCAGGTCAGGGAAGACTCCCAGAGAATGTGGCTCCCTAGAGAACTGAGCCTTGAAGAACACTATGAAGGCAAGGGAAGATAAGGAGCTGGGAGAAGTGAGAGAGCCCGGCGAGGTCCAGCAGTAGTTTAGCGTGTCTGGCTCATGGGGCGATTTGAGGGGAGTGGGAGGCCAAATCATGTTCGCATCTGCACGTCTGCCTGCCAGAGCTGGGGGCCATGGAAGGATCTTAAGGGAAATTTGCCCTTTCGTTTTAGCACAGTCAGCAGGGCTCCACGTGTATGAGTTGGGGACGGGGGAGGTGGATTTAAGAGGAAAGAAGAGCAAAACCCGGGAGAACAGCAGAGAGGCTGTGGCACCAACGGGCAACGAGGAAGAAAGAGGATTCTGTCTGGGTCGTGAGTGTGGAGTACGATGGCCACACGAACGTCTGTGTACAAGGGAAGCCCGCAGGAGCTGATGTGCGTGCTGGGCACAGAGTGAGGAGGGAGTGAGGGTGCCGTCTGGGACCACGCGGAGGTCTCTGGCCTGGGTGCTGGGGGAATGGTGAGATGGAGGAGCTAGGTCAAGAGAGAGAGGAGAGGGTTCCAGTCTGAATATGTGGAGGAGTCTTAGATGCCTCTGGAAGTCCTGGGGCTCCTGGACAGGCCCTATCTCTTCTGCTCATGTGGCTTCCTCCCTTCTCCTCACCCATCAGCTCAGTGTTCGCTCCAGAACTGCCTTGACCTTGGCAGCTGAAAGCAGTGCTCTCTTGCTGGAGCCTTTGTAGCTCTACATCGAAGCCCTTAGGAGACACGTCTGGTCCCTACCTCTCTATCCTCTGACCTGCACCTTGGCAAGCAGGAGGTGATGATAAAACACTCTGAGCTCTCTTTGGGTGGAAGTTTTTTCTGGCGGCCCAAGAAGTGTTCCTGCACCACGGAAGGGGAGATCCCTTCCAGGATGAACCTGAAGCAGGAAGTGACTCTTACCACCCAAGGGCGTTTCAAACACCCCTCCCATGCCTAGGAACCCAGAGGCAGGCCAGCCAGTGCAGCAACTACAGGGACCAGGACCAAGATGCTCTGGTGTCAGAGGTGGGGTCAGGGGTCAGCCTCCTGAGAACCCAGCTGCTAAAAACCCAATCCTTAAGGCTTCATCTTGAACCAGTACATGAGCGAATACCCAGGACTCAGCACCCCCTTCCCTTCATGGGATCAGAAACCCATCACCTTCCTGAAGCTGAGCACCCTCAGCCCCCATCTCTCCTCCAGCTTCATAGTACCTAAGAGGAGAAGCCACAGGTCTTACTGGGGACACCTGTCAGCCTGAGATAGGCATGGAGTGTTCACTTGGGAAGGGGAAGGAAGCGTCTAGCTAAGATGTGATGTGAAGACGGTAAGGATAAAAGCAGCCACCACTTTTATTGCACATCTGTAATGTACCCAGTCCTTCCATATGTGTCATTTAATCCTCAGAACTGATTATCATGACCACAACCCTGCCTCTCAAGAAACTGAGGCCCAGAGAGGTTAAGTCCCTTGCCCAAGTTCCCCAGCTGGGAAGTGGTGGAGGGGGTAGTCCAATCCAGGCCTGTCCCATTCTGGAGCCCATGTTCTCTCCACTTTGTCACCAGTGATTCTCCTCAATGAAGACTTGCCAGTGTACTCTCTGCGTTGGTAACAGTCACTCCCGGGGAAATCCCTGACGAGTGTTAGAGGGCAGGGTTGGCTGGGAGGAATGTTGAGAATACGAGCCAAGAATCTCCAGGGATCCCAGACACTTCTCTGCCTGGAGACCCCAGATACAAACAGATAGCCTCTGACAGTCCCATGGACAAAATGCCCAGCTCCAAGAAGACACACACTCACCTTCCCATGGCGTGGATGTGTGGGTACACTCAGGGTCTCATGATACTTCACACAATCCCATAGAAGGGCTGGAGAGTCCCGGGGACACATGCGCACACACTCACACCCACTCACTCACGCCCTGGCACAGGTCTGTGGAGGTTGAGGCAGGCCATGGGGAGGGCTCTGGCTTGGTCAGATGAGGCTGGCGATGCTGGATGTGGTCTCATGGCGCTGGCCAGCAGACAGCCGTCCTGAGATGCTGAAGATGCTGCCATTGCTGCTGTGGTCACTGTGGGCGGGGAGGGCAGCTGTGCAGACGGGAGGGCAGTGTCCACTCACGCCCACCTGATACAACAGCAAGCCCAGGAGCAAGAGTGAGCCAGAGGCAGCCAGGGCGATGCCCACGGACAGCATGAAGGCCAGTGGCCGGGCAGGGGCAGGGGCAAGGGCAGCGGCCAACCCAGCCAGTGTCAGGCCGGTGACCAGAAGCACCAGACCACTGAACAGCACCACGAGGGCATCGGCACCGCCACCACTGCGCATCAGGGCCACGTGCTGGGGCTGGCGTACGCAGTTCATGTCCTGCACGGCTGAACTCATCAGCTGCTTAACTAGAACCAGCAGGGCCAGCAGGCAGAGCACGGTGCCCACTGCCAGCCGCCACTCTCCTGAACGGCTGCTGGTGGAGGCAAGCAGTGCCACACCACCTGCCCCACAGCCAGCCACGAGGCCCACGGCCATGCCAAAGCAGAGCGCTGAGCGCCGCGGCTGCTGGGACCACCATAACTCCACCTGCTCCGCCATCACATCCGGGGGCAGCCCCCTGCCCGGCAGGGCTCGAGCCTCTCCCTCCGGCATGGCTGGGTCTGGTACAAGTCAGGGCAGAGAGCAGCACCAGGGAGGGATTAAAGGGTGTGGATCATGGCTTGGAGCCCCCACCACCTGTTTGGCAGCTGGAAGCCCAGAGTCCTATTCCTTTCACAGTCCAGGGTAAAGTCAACATCATCTGCAGGGGAGAATCACAGTTGTTACCTCTCCAGCTACGCCACTTCCCCCACCCACCCCGTTCCCCCCACCCATGGTCTCTCCTGGGGCTGTGGAGATGTTCCCTGGGAGTCCTCCCATGTCCCCTGAAATGTCTCCCCATCCCCAGCACTGCCCCTTGGGAGTGCCTCTCCAAGGACCCCAGGACAGTTTCCCCATAAAAAGCATCCCACCCATTCAAGGAACCCCCCTTGCCCAGCCCCTGACCTCTCTGGCTCTCTCAGTTGTCTGTCCCATCCCGGCTGGCCGAGGGAGCTGGTGCCACAGTGGACAGTGGACGATGGTGATGACGAAGAGCAGAGATAAAGCCTCATTCAGGACCCACTCACATGGCTTCAGCTGTCACCACTGGCCCCTGAGGGGAGGGTGGTAGGGAGGGAGGGGGCTGTGACTTAACCCTTCTGGAACCAGCAGCTTGGCCCTGACTCTTCTCTCTTAGGGCTGTGGCTGCTTCTCTGCAGGTTAGGATCTCACGCTAACACCCTCCTTCCCCTAATATCCCATCCAATCTCACAGCCATGGCTGCTGGTTCCCAAGCCCACCCGATACCCCTCAAACCCGGATCTCCCTCCCGAGCTCCAGACCCATTTGTCAACTGCCACCTTGATGTTCTGTAGACCCATAGTTGCCTCTGATGTAACAGGTCCAACCCAAGCTCGTTATCTCACCCAAACCTGCTCCTCCTCTTGTGTTCCTCACTCATGCACGTCCCAGGGAGCCACCTCCAGACATGTCTCATCCCATTCCCTACCCTCATCCCTACTGCATCCCAGCTCCTCACCCTTCCGACACCCTTCCTCATGGGTCTTCCTGTTTCCCAGCTCCTCCTTCTCACCGCCCCCACGCTATTCTCCTCCAGGATTTTTATAAAGTTGTGAAAGGGAAAGGAGGGCTCTGGATTGGAACCCCAGCTGCAGTCCTTACCACCCATGGGACTTGGGTGAAGAACCTCAAAGTGGTTACTCATTTAACATGTGCTTGAGAAGCCAGTCAACAGGACTGGGCAAAATAAAGCAGCCAGGGTCCCTGCCCTCAAGAAGCCCCCCAGTTATAGCGGATAGGTTTGTGGTTCATGTGATAAATGCTGGGTGTGGATTAGTCAGAAGAGGGGTTTGGAGGAGAGTTAGGGAAACCCCCATGAGCTCACCTCTTAGAGCCCCAGGCTCCTTATCTTAAAATTGAGGCCAATAATGTTTATCTCGAGGGGTGGGGGCTGGGCATCTGATATCTCCACTTCAGAATTTCAGTGGGAATTCTGGGGCCTGCATAGGTGCCCAAAGCATGCTTTTTGAATTAACACAAGGTTCGTTCTTCCCTCCAATTCAGGGTAAGACTCCTGCTGATACGTAGGATGCAGGTCCTGGAGCATTCCAGGAATGTTACTATGTGGTTGGGCAGGGGTTATACCCCTGATGAGGTGTCTGTCCTCCACAACCCCTCAGCGGTGGCAGCCCAGCAGCGGGGTAGGAAAGGCAGGTGCAAATGCTCCTAAGGGGGATGGAGAAGGGGCCGTGGGAGGGGCCGTGGAGTCAGTCCCACATTCCCCAGGGCCGTGGCTTCACTGGTCTGAAAGTGCTTGCACAGGCTAGGGGTGAGGGGAGGTTCTCAGGTGAGAGAAGGTAGGGGCGGTTGGGGTAGGGGGGCTAAGGGGCACTCACGAGAAGCCTGGACGTGCTGGATCCTATCCGAGCGGGCAGGTGGGGTGCTCCAGCACCGCTTCCGGGGAGGTGCTACACCTGCCTAACCTGCACCCTGGTGAGACTAGGGCGGGTGGGGAGGGAGATCAACAGGTGTTTCCTAGGTTGCGCTGGAGCCGATTGGCTGACGTGGCACTGCTCCCTCCGCGGGCGGAGGCATTCCTGGGGAGGGAGGGGCTTCTGTCAGCTGCTGTTAGGGCTCCGACAGAATTCCCAGACCTGGGCTGCAGGAGAAATGTCGCCTACCTGCCCCAGCGCCCGGGCCCTACCCCCCCACTCCAGCTCCAACCCTACCTTAGCTTTAGCCCCAGTTTCAAACCTGAGCCCCGCCCCAGCTGCAGTTTCCAACCCTGAGAAGGTCCTAGCTGCAACCCCAGCCCTTACCCCACATTTTAGCCTCAACCCTGAATCTCGAATCTCAATCTCAACAGCCCGCCTCATTTCCAAATCCAATTCCTATCCCAGCTCCAAATCCTATCCCCAAATCTGCCTCGAAACTTCAGCTCAAATTCCTCACCTAACCCCAGCTTCAAATTCTGGAGTTAGATTTTAGACCCCGCTCTCATCTTCAGTACTGGCCTTACCCCCTGTCCCAGCCCCCAAATCCTAAATCCAAACTCAGACCGTGCCTCAGCCTCAAATTCCACAGCTGGTCCCCAAACCCAGCCCCAGTCCCTCCATTCCCTGGCACTTTCTCCTGGCTGAAACCCCCAAAGTCCCTGACTCCTTTTCCTTCAAAATCTCCAGGGTCTGACCGGCACACCTGTCCCACCCAGCTGGCTCCTGCTGGGGGAGGCAGGATTTGTGCCCAGAGGGAGGACGGGTAAAGGCACTTCCTGTGGGGAACAGGAGCTCCCTTGCTTAAAACACTTGTAGATAAACTTCCAGATAAATACCACACTCTTTCACAGGGCTCACAAGTCCCTGCCATACACACCAGGTCAGCCAATTGCCACTGGTCCCTGCACTCCAGCCAGAATGCCTGTTGTTCAGTTCAGCATGCTCTGCCTTCTGCTCTTCATGTCCGGTTGGTTTCTAAACTCAGAGTTCCCTCTGCCTGGGATACTGACCGCCCCCAGCTTAGTCTGGCCAACACAAATTCTTTAACTGAGATGTTGCTTCCTCCAGGAAGCCCTCCCTGACCTCACATCTGGTTTACGTGCCTCTTTGGTGCATCCATGGTCTCTGTGCTTCCCCCACAATTGCTCATACTGCATGTGTTGTGGTTTTTCTTATTTACTTATCTGTCACCCCCACTAGATGTGTGGTCCCCAAAAGGTATAGGTTTATGCTTATTTTGCTAACCATCGTGCCCTCAGCAGCCAGCACTGTGCCTGGCACATGGGAGGTAATCAGGAAATATTTATTGCATGAACAGAAGTGTAAACAGACAAGTGTGTGGATTTTGAGCAGGGAACATGTAAGATGAAGCTGGAAAGGCAATTTGGCTCAGGCTGCACTGGGCCTTGAATGCCATGGTGAGGCATTGGGTCTCATTGGTGGTGCCCATGGAGGGTCTGAAGTATAACTGGGACACAATCAGGGCTCTGCTTCTGCTTCATTTTATTTTATTTTAGTTTAGTTTAGTTTATTTCTTTACTTTTAGAGAGAGGAGTAGGGAGGGAGAAACAGAGGGAGAGAAACATTGATCAATTGCCTCTGGCACACCCCCAACTGGGGACCTGGCCCACAACCCAGGCATGTGCCCTGACTGGGAATTGAACTGGTGACCTTTCAGTTCACAGGCAGATGCTCAATCAACTGAGACACACCAGCGAGGGCTTATTCTTATTCTTTTTTAAAAATTATATTTTATTGCTTATGCTATTGCAGTTGTTCTGAATTTTCCCCCTTTGGCTACTCCATTTCCTATACTGTACTTTACATCCCTATGGCTACTCTGTAACTACCTATTTGTACTTTTTAAACCCCTTACTTCTTCACACATTCCCCCACACGCCCCTCCCATCTGGCAACCATCAAAATGCTCTCTGTATCTGCATTTCTGTCTCTGTTCTTCTTGTTTGCTTAGTTTGTTTTTTAGATTCAGTTGTTGATAGATATGTATTTTTTGCCATTTTATTCTTCACAGTTTTGATTTCCCTCTTTTTCTTAAATAAGTACCTTTTACATTTCATATAATAATGGTTTAGTGATGATGAACTTCTTCAGCTTTTTCTCATCTGGGAAGCTCTTTATCTGCCCTTCAATTCTAAGTGATATCTTTGCTGGGTAAAGCAATCTTGGCTGTAGGTCCTGACTCTTCATGACTTTGAACATTTCTTGCCAGTCCCTTCTAGACTGCAAAGTTTCTTTTGAGAAACCAGCTGATAGTCTTATGGGAACTCCCCTGTAGGTAACTAACTGCTTTTCTCTTGCTGCTTTTAAGATTTTCTCTTTATCTTTAACATTTGGCATTTTAATTATGATATGTCTCAGAGTGGACCTCTTTGTATCCATCTTGTTTGAGACTCACTGTGCTTCCTGGGATTGAATGTCTAGTTCCTTCACCAAATTAGCGAAGTTTTCTTTTGTTTATAGATTTCCACTTTCTTGCACTTTCTCTTCTCCTTCTGGCACCCTTATGATGTGAATGTTGAACCTCTTAAAATTATCCCAGAGACTGCTTATACTATCCTCATTTTTTTGTATTCTTTTTTCTTCTTCTTGTTCTGATTAGTTGTTTTTTGCTTCCTTATGTTCCAATTCATTGATCTGATTCTCAGCTTTGTCCATTCTACTGTTTTTTTCCCCTGTAAATTGATATTTATTTCAATTATTGTATCCTTCATTTCTGACTGGATCTTTTTTATGCTGTTGAGGTCTTCACTAAGTTCCTTGAGCATCTTTATAACCAGTGTTTTGAGCTCTTCATCTAATAGATTGCTCAACTCCATTTTGTTTAGCTCTTTTTCTGGAGTTTTGATCTGTTCTTTCATTTGGGCCATGTTTCTTTGTCTCCTTATTTTGGCAGCCTCCCTGTGTTTGTTTCTATGTTTTAGGTAGAGCTGCTTTGACTCCGTGCCTTGGTAGTGTGGCCTAATGTAGTAGGTGTCTTACAGGGTCCAATGGCACAGCCCCTCCCCCCCCATCACCCAAGCTGGATACTCAAGGTACATCCTTCACGTGGGCTTAGTACACCCTCCTCTTGTAGTTGAGCCTTTGTTGCTGCTGGCAGATCAATGGGAGGGATTTACCCAGGCCAGTCAGCTGCAAGAATTGGCTGTGACCACTGACCACCAACCTCAGCCTTCTGAGGAGGATCAGCTGTGCAGGGGCAGGGTGGTGGTGCTCCCATGTGGTCTTTAGCTGTCCACTGGGGTGTGCTGGAGCTGCGGTCTCCCACATGGTGCAGGCTGAGGTCATCCCCCACTTATGTTTTGCCCATGGCCACCCTGCCTGAGCTATAAAGCAATCTGAGATGGCTGCTGCTTTTACTGGGCTTGGAGATTCCCAGGCAAAGCCAAGTTGTGAACCTAGGCTGGCTGCTGCTAGTGCAGGGCCTGGGACTCACTGAAGCCAGCTGTTGCTTATTTGAGAGGATTTAGAAAGTGGTGCAGCATAAGCCAAGACAAGCTTGGATGGGCCTGTAAGTTGGGTTGGGTGGAATCTCTAGGGATCTCCCAGGTGGGTCAAACAGTGTTAGCCAGTTGATGGGAGTCTCAGATATGGCATCAACTTGGCTCTATGGGGCGAGGGCTTAGAAAAGGGAAAATAACCTCTGCTTACCTTGATGCAAAACACTTCAGTTTCTCCCTGTATATCACTGGTGCCTTTCAAGCTGCTCCCCAGTGCTGGAGCTCAGAGGAAGTCAGTCTGAGTTTATGTGTGGGTTCTTTAAGAGAAACTGCTTGGGGCTCCAGCAGTTTCTTTCTTTTTTTTCTTTAACTATTTTATTTATTTATTTTTAGAGAGAAGGGAAGGGATAGAGAAGAGAGGGAGAGAAACATCAAAGTGTGGTTGCCTCTCACACACCCCCAACTGGTGAACTGGCCCACAACCCAAGCATGTCCCCTGACTGGGATTCAAACCGACAACCCTTTGGTTCACAGGCTGGTGCTCAGTCCACTGAGCCACACCAGCCAGGGCTTCAGCAGCTTTTTTTTTTACCGACTCAATCCCTGCTGGCTTTTGTAGCCAGAAGTTGTGGGGACTTATCTTCCTGGCACTGGAATCCTGGGCTAGGGGGCCTGGTGCAGGGCTGGGACTCTTCACTCCCAAGATAACCCTCTTGAATTTTTATCTACCACACGTGGGTGTGGGACCAGCCCATTCGGTGTCTGCCCTTCCTACCAGTCTGTATGATGTGGTTTCTTTAATTCGTAGCTGTCAGACTTCCATTCAATTCAATTTCTGACAGCTGTGAGTGACGGTTCTATATTTCAGTTGTAATTTTGATGTGCTTGTGCAAAGAGGCGAGACATGTTTACCTATGCTGCCGTCTTGACTGGAAGTCTCAGGGCTCTGCTTCTAACAAGCGGCCTGGCACCACACACCATGTGTGCCCTGGGTGGGCTAAGGGGGTTGCTGGTTGGACGGGGTTTTAGGCTATCACCCGCCTCCTGGATTGAGCTCTTTGCAATGAATGCCTCCTGCTCTCTTTTCTCCTGATGTGTCTGAAAGAGGCAAGAAAAACAAAATCAAAGTTATCTTTTAATCAGCAGCTCACAAAATAATTATGCTTGACCTGTCTATGCTCCTCTTTGTACTGTGGAGATGATTGCAGGGCCAGGTATAACTCTAGAGCAGTGCTGTCCAGTAGAAAGAGAACATCAGCCACATATGTAATCTAAAATTCCCAGGAGCCACGTTAAAAAAGTGAAAAGAAAGGGACATTCATATTAAAATTGTATTTAACCCCTAAATATTTTCCTTGTAATATACAAATGATTAAATAAGCTATTTCAGTCTTTCATTTTGTATGAATTCTTGAAAATAAGTAGTATATCTTCTACTTAGAGTGCATTTAGCTCAGACTCATTACGTTTCAAATGCTCAGTCACCACATGTGGCTCCTGGCTCCCTTACTGGACAGTGCAGTGCTAGGTTGTTCCTTCCCTCGGGGAAAAGTTAGGGTAGGCTGACATTGTGGGGCAGGCTGGATCTCAGGGGGGAAACAGGTGAGCCTGCCACTTGCAAAGCACTATAAAGGTGTCCGCTCCCTGGGAGGAGCAGGGAAGTGGGAGGCCTGGCAGACTTTCGGGCTGTGTATTCTTCTTGTACATTTCTGACATTTATTTGTCCTCCTGGTCCCAAGGAGGCAGACCCATGGTCCAGCTGTCCCAGATAGAGCTGGGGCAGGGAACTCATGATATTTTCCTTCCTTTTCTTCACTCCTGACCATGACATGCCTTCTCTCTCACTTCTCACTCCAAATCTGGAACAATGAGCACAAAGGGTGGGGCCTACCTGGACACACAGGTATTGTCAGGCCCACTAGGGTCCCTTAGGTACTCCTTGGGAGCAGCTGGCTGGTAATGACTTGTCATGCTTTATATGGGGAAAGGTAGATGCCGATGCCAGAACCTCCCAGGGGCAGGGTCTTCAGTGCTGGGAGAACAGGATGACAGAGGAGGCTCAGCTCGGAGCTCACACTGTCTGGCCACAGCTGATCCTGACCCTAGAAGAAGGGCAGCGGAGCCAATGGATGTCTGAGGCCCAGGGAGAGGGCAGCCTCCACAGCCATCAGCTGTCAGGCATCACCGCAACTGAACGAGTTCCTGGAGCTCAATGATGGACTGCAACCAGAAGAATAAGAGTGGAGCCCATGTGCCAATGCCTGGCCGCTTGTGTGACCAGCAAGATTCCTCAGGCTGCTGCAGGAGGAGGTGACTGCCAGGCCCACTCCTGAGTGAGGAGTCAATTGGCTGAAGGGATCCTGTGAAGGAGGAGGTGGCGCCAGTGAGGTGAGAACTGCCCCATGGGGTCAGGATTGGCAGTGGAAGGAGGTCTCAGGTGCAGCAGCTACCCAGTCAATGCCACCCAACAGGCTGACATAGAACACGTGAGACAGAACAAGGCGAGGTAAACAAGGTTGGACCTCTGACCCTAGATTTGCTAACAAGAAGCTGTGCTCACCCTTGTGCAGCTGAGAAAACACCGTGCTGACCCGCAGGCCACAAGGCCAAGCTCTGCTGGGTGGGGCTGTCCTTGGCCTGGGCTTTCTCCTCCACCTCCTCCTTTCCAGCTGGACCCCAGCCAGCGTCTGTCATTTGAGTTGCTTCATCCTACCCACAGCAAATTAATTTCCTAGGGCCCTGAGAAGAGCCCCTGTTTTCTCGGCACGTTCCTTCTCACTGGGTCTTCCTCCCTCCCTCTTTGCTTGGATAACTCCCCACAGTCCTAAGGAACTCACTTCTTTGCATCTCCACTGCTGCCACGTTGGTTCCAGCAGCTGTCCTGTCACATGTGGTCCCACAGTGTCCCCTAACTGGTCCCTCTGACTCCACTATTGGGCCCCCCAATCAATGATCCACCCAAATACCTGAGTGGACTTTTAAATCAGGCCCTGCCTGGCCTCCATGGTACTGCAAGCCGAGAAGGAGAGGCAGCCTCAGGCAGCTGAGCAGACATGTTCCAGTGAGGGTTATGAAAGGAAACTACGGCCAGTGTAACTTAGATGGGGGCGGGAGGGGTCAGGGACGGTCTTTCTGAGGAAGTGACATTTCACTTAACCTCTGAAGGATGAGTAGAAGTTCACTGACTGAGGTGTGAGGACAAGAGCATGTCAGACAGACAGAACAGCGCATGGAAAGGCCTGGAGACAGAGAAGAACTTGGCCTTTTGGAGGAATTGAAAGGAGGCCAGTGTGTCAAGAGCTGGGGAAGTGGTGGGGGTTAACTCAGTGGCTCAGCACTGGCCTCTGTGATATGTCTTCAAGACCCTGCACCATCTGGCCCTGCTAACCTCTTCAAACTCATTTTGAGTTCATTTCTTCTGTAAAGTTAAAGCCAAGGTACTAGTTTGGAATGGAGACGTCTGAGCCCCAGAAGAGCCCATTTGCTCAGCATGGCTGTTGGCTCAGCGGATGAGTCTCTCGGGGGTGCCTGGATGCTTTCCTGGACCCTGGGCCTGGCCTCCCAGTGGGCAGAGAACACGCTGGGGTGCACACTGGTCTGGAGGGGATAAGCTGGCCACTGTGACAGGGTATAGGCTGGGGGAGGGAGTGGCACTGCTAGGGAGAGAGTCCCGTGTACATTTTGCTCTGTGGCTTCTGCCCTGAGCCTTCCTTCTGCTATTCCCAGCCCTCAGGAGAGGTTTGCCAAGTGTGATATCTATTTCTCAGCTCTCACTGGGGAAACTCACCCAAAGCGGTGCCCAGAGCAGATAGGGGAGATGCCTTGGGGACACCAGGTTTAAACTGGACAGCAGGGACCAGCAGGGGCCGCAGGGACTTGCAGGGACTGGGGGTTTAAATATTTGCTATTTGGATGTTAGGAGTGTGCCTGGCCTCTGCAGGCAGGAGTACACAGGGCCATCTGGGTATATTGCTTTGCTATTTAGTGCAGGAAAACTACCTTTTCTGATATGTGTGGCTGGGTCACACATACAGTATGGGGCCCAGAGGAAGAGGTGTCCCAAGAAATGCAGGAGTTGGGCAGGGCCCTGCAGAACAAGGAAGCCAAATCTAGAGTGAGCTGGAGGTGAGAGAAATAAGGGCAGAGCTCTGCTTATAGTTTTAGCAACAGGGTCAGTAGATAAGGAAGACCCAGGGGAATTTGCCATGTTCATTATTTTGCTCTCATGTTTACATAAATGTAAAAAATCCTCAGAACACCTCCTTAGGCTTCATGAAGGGGGAGAAAATGCAGGAGGCTTTGTCTGGTCCCGTTCTGGCCAGCAGAGAAGGAAGCCTGGTCAGAAGTGTAGGCAGTGATACTTCAAGTGGGAGCAGGCAGCCCCTCTGTGAGGCCCAGAGAGGAAAGGGGGCGGCAGGAAGCCAGCGCCAAGTTTGGTGTGACTTCCACAGGGGCAGGCAGCAGTGACATTGGAGAAGCTGGAATTCCCCGCCCCCTAGTCCTCTGGGTCCCCTCTTTCCCTTCCTCCTTCCCCCACGCCCTGGCTAAGCAGAGAGTTGGACACAGCCATGGGCAAACACCTTTATTCTGACCAAGCCTCAGATTCCCCAGGGCCAGGAGAAAGCGGCTGGCACCTCAGTGCAGTCAGTACCGCAGGGACTGCAGCCCAGAGTTGGCCTGGGGACAGGTGCACAGTGCTTCTTCTAGTGTGGCTGGAGATGGCCCACTGGAGGGGGTCACTTGGTCTGCACCTCAAACTCCACTTCTGACCGGACGAGGGAAGGAAGCCGAATTCCGGTGATGGGGTGGAACCCCGGGACCTGCTCTTGTTCTTGGACCTGGTCTCTAAGACGCTGGATTTCTAGGCGTTGCATTTCAATAATTCTCCCCATTTCTTCTTGCTCATTGAGTCTCAAGGTAGGAGCGATGCTGAGCGTGCTCGTACTGGGCACTGTAAGGGACAGAGCAGGACTCATGAGGACCTGTCACTGAATGGCAACAAAGCTTTTCTGAAACCAGCATATCCTCCCTTCCGCCATCCCTGCCTCCCCAAACTTTTATTGAACACCTATTGTGGGATAGACACTCAATTCCGGATGCTAGGAATACAGAGATAAGCTACTTCACTGTCCAGCAGAGATTGATTTAGGGTGATAGACAAATGCTGACCATGACTTCAGCTCTGCCCCTCTCCTGAGCGCCCCAGTCTGCCTGCCCTGAGGCCCCCTCCAGTGCAGGCTGCTCATTCTCACAGTCCCCACACCCCAAGCAGGTGGCACTCTTCTGTTGACTTTGGTTGGCTACCAAAATGCCAGGCCTCCTCATTAGGTAAAACCCCTGCTCCTGGAGACAGACTCCTCTCTTCCCCTCCTGGTGTGGCCACTCATTCATGTTCCTCGAGGACTTCCCCATGACTCAGTCATTCTCAGGTGCTGCCATCATCCCGGGCAACACTGGTGTCTACAAGGGTCCAGGGCTCATCCGTGACCTCACCTTATAAGGCTGGACCCTCAGCATTAGTGTGTTTGGTGTCCATGCCACATCAGCACCCACCCCTGCGGCTTCCCCTCCCTCATCACGCACGAGTACTACCTTCTCCCACCATGGCCTTACTGCCTTAGGCTCAAGACACCTGTTCTTGGATCGAGTCTGGGCCTCTTCTTCCTGGACAACTCTATTTTTTACCTACCAAATGGGACCCTTTAAGAGGCACTCCCTTTTCTGCCCAGTCAGACCCACAGGGAGAGTCTTGCACCATTTTCTTGCAGCGCCCTCGGTATTCTACGCTTTATCCTTCTGCCCCATGTGCCCTACACAGCCCAGACCTGAGGTAATCCAACCAACCAGTGTCCCCACTTTCACCCCTGGCCTGATGCATGCCACCCAGAAAGTAACATATGAGATTCAAATTCTTTATGTTCATAGTCGGCAAACTCCCTCATCTTCCACAGCAGCACTTCTGAACATCAATCTCGAACTCCCCTCCCCCACTCTTTAAAAAAAATGGCAGTAAAATATACATAACATAAAATTTACCAGCGTAACCACTTTTAAGTGTTCAGTTTAGCAGTGTTAAGTATATTCACATTGTTCTGTATCCAATCTCCAGAACTCTTCTTATCTTGCAAAACTGAAACCCTGTACTCATTAAACAACAAATCCCCATTCTCTTCTACCCACCGCCCCTGGCAGCCATAACTCTACTTTCTGTCTGTGTGAATTTGACTGCTCTAAAGGTACCTCAGATAAGTGGAACTGTACGGTGTTTGTCTTTTTGTTACCGGCTTATTTCACTTAGTATGGTGCCCTCGAGGTTCATCTATGGTGTACCATATGTCAAAATTCCCTTCCTTTAAAAGACTGAATAATATTCTATTGTATGTGTATACCACATTGTGTTTATCCACGCATCCCTGGTGGCCACTTTGGCTGCTTCCACCTTTGGCTACTGTGAATAATGCTACTATGAACATGGATGTACAAATATCTCTTTGATACCCTGCTTTTAATTCTTTTGGGTATATACTCAGAAGTGAAATTTCTGGTTCAAATGGTAATTCTATTTTTAATGTTTTGAGGAACTGCCGTCCTGTTTTCCACAGTGGCTGTGCCACTTTAACACAGTGCACTAGGTTTCCAGTTCCTCCAGATCCTTTTCTTTTTCTTTTTACTTTTGTTTATTTTGATAGTAGCCATCCTAATGGGTGTGAGGTGATATCTCATATTTTTGGTTTGCATTTCCCTAATCATTAGTAGTGGTGAGCATCTTTTCATGTGCCTGTTGGCCATTTGTATATATCTTCTTTGGAGAAATGTCTGTTCAAGTCCTTTGCCCATATTTTAATCTCTCTCTCTCTCTTTTCTTTTCTTTTCCTCCTGTTTGGTTGTTGTTGAGGTATAAAAGTTCTTTATATATTCTAGGTATCAATCCTTTATCATATATATAGTTTGTAAATGTTTTTCTCCTGTTTTGTAGGTTGCTTCTTTACTCTTTTTTCTTTTCTTTAAAAAAAAATTTTTTTCTTTATTTATTTAGAGAGAGGGGAATGGATCTGGCCAGCAACCCAGGCATGTGCCCTGACTGGGAATTGATCCAGAGACCTTTTGGTTCGCAGACCAGTACTCAGTCCACTGAGTCACACCAGTCAGGGCTACTCTTGTTCTTTAGTGAACAAAAGTTTAAAATTTTAATGTAGTCTAATTTATCTATTTTCCCTTTTGTTGCCTTTCTTTATTTTTTAAAAATATTTTATTTATTTATTTTTAGATAGAGGGGAAGGGAGGGAGAGAAACATCGACGTGCCAGAAAAATAGGCTGCCTCTCGCACTGGGTGCCTCTCCTGGCCGGCAACTCAGACATGTGCCCTGACTTGGAATCAAATCAGTGACCTTCCACTTTGCAGCCTGGCACTCAGTCCACTGAACCACACCAGCCAGGGCTTGTTGTCTGTGTTTTTAATGTCATACCTAAGAAATCATTGCCAAATCCAATATCATTAAGCTTTTCCCTATATTTTCTTCTACAAGTTTTATAGTTTCAGCTCTTATGTTTAGGTGTTTGGTTCATTTTGAGTTAATTTTTGTATATGATATAAAGTAAGGGTCTAGCTTTATTATTTTGCATGTGGATATCCTGTTTTCCTAGCACCATTTGTTGAAGACACTGTCTTTTCCCCATTGAATAGTCTTAGCATCCATGTTGAAAATCATTTGATCATATGTGTGAGGATGTATTTCTGGGATCTCTATTGTATTGCATTGACCTCTATGTCTGTTTTCATGCCACTATCACGGTATTTTGATTACTATAGCTTTGCAGTAAGTTTTGAAAATCGGCGTGAATGCAAGACCTCCAGCTTTGTTCTTCTTTTTCAGATTGTTTCAGCTATTTGGAGTAACTTATGATTCCATATGAATTTCAGGATAAATTATTTTTTTTAATTCTCACCTGAGGACATGCTTACTCATTTTAGAGAGAGAGGAAAGGAAGGAGAAAGAGAAACATCGGTGTGAGAGAAAAACATCAATCAGTTGCCTCTCATATGTGCCCCAGTTGGGGACTGAACCTGCAACCCAGGCATGTGCCCTGACCAGGAATCAAACCCTGACCATCTGGTTTATAGGATGCTGCTCCAACAAACTGAGCCACACTGGCCAGGGCTGGATTTTTCTATTTCTACCAAAAACACTACTGAGCTTTTGCTACATATAACATTGAATCAGTAGATTGCTTTGGGTGGTATTGACATCTTAATATTAAGTCTTCCAATTCATGATCATGAGATGTTTTCTATTTACTGGTGTCTTCTTTAAATGTCTCTTACCAATATTTTGTACTTGTCAATGTACCTGTCTTTTACCTCCTTGGTTAAGTTGATTCCTATTTTATTTTTTCATGCTATTGTAAATGGAATTGTTTTCTTAATTTCTTTTTCAGAATGTTCTTGATAGTGTATAGAAATGCAACTGATTTTTGTGGGTTGATTTTATATTTTGCAATAAGAATTTTTGATCCTTCACATGAAATCTCCCCATATCCTCCTTTGAAGTTTGGAGGATTTTTTCTTTGTACTCTGGTGTTCTAAAGTTTCATGACGATGGCCCTGGTGATGGTTTATTTTTAAGCATTGTATTAGATACTAGGTGGATCAAATAGCTTCTTAAAATTTTCCCTTTTGCTTTTAGCCCTTTATTCCCACTTCCAGAGATGTCTGCTTCTGCCAATTCCTGAGCCTTTTGAGGATTCTGTTATGTACATTAGTTCCCTCTAGTTTTCCCAATTCTGATGTAGGAGTAAGGTTTCTTGTGCCTATGAAGTGGGTTACCACTCATGTGTCAATTTTCCAGCTTTCAAAACTTTTATCTTTTGTTTCCTTTTGGCTTTTCTTTGATGTTATGGTTTATTTATGGCATTTTAGTAGGTTTTCAATAAGCTATTTTTCATTAGAAGTTCTAATGATATGCTTTTAATATTTGAAAACAAGCAGATGTGTCTATCAGACCTGTTAGATAATTGTGTGAATGAAAAATTAATAATAAATACTGCTAAAACTAAAATGGTGGCTTGGGGATGGCAACCTCTTCTGTTTAGATAAAGAATTCTTAAAAACCAACTAAACAGGTAATTCCTTAAACAATTTAAGGATATATATTTTGAGCTAATCTGTCTAGGTGGGCTCATGTTCAAAATCAGAGGGTAGACTTAGGTTTTTCATGATCAAGGCAGACAATTGGTAACATATGCCTGCAACTGTTATGAACACTATCTCCCAAGAGAAAACTATATCACATGAGTGATATGATGTTTGGTTTGTTTAAAAATAATCCCTGGTGGGTATAGGGGGAAGTAACTGGGGGGTAGAGATATTGATGAAGCAAGAAATTGATACTTACTGAAGTTGGGGAGATGGATTCATTAGATTTTTCTCTCAAGTTTTGAAAATGTCTGAAAATTTCCATGATTATACTAAGAAAAACCTGGATATATCATCCATTATCCTGAGGAGGTTGAGGTCTCAATTTGATGATTTGCTAGGATGCTTGGGCATATTCAAAATATTTTTTAAAGAGAAGTTTTGGAATTGTTCATAGGGACATCTACGCTTCACTTCCAACTGAAGGTGGCTTCATTTCCAACTGAAGGTGGCTTCACCTCCAAGAAGCCAAGTATCTCGGTCTTTGTAACACATGTTGTGCCCTTAGGTCATTCTTTAGAACTAATATTGTCACTTCGGGTACTACTCAGGGGGTTCACTATTGTGTCAAATTCTCTTCAACTCTAGTAAAAAGAGCACAGGAGACAACAACAACAAAATATATATATATATATATAAAGTTTAAGACTGAAAAGAAGTTATGAAAAAAGTACAGAGTGCCTTAGTACCCTTCTGCCACCTCCCCCCAGCGACAGTGTCTTGTATAACCACAGTACATGAGGCAGCTGATACTTGAAAGAGCCAGTCCACAGCCATGAAATGTTTCAGTTCACCAAGGTTTCTAAGCTTTATTCCTGCATGTAAACCACCAGAAAACAATATACTTGAACCACACTGGCTTAATTTCCCATAGAAATGCCTTATACTCTTGGTTTATATTGGCTGTCCAGATAAGAAACGGACACCTGAAGAATGTCTTATACTGTCTAAAAACCTACAGTTATAGACTATCAGTTTTGTTATTCAACATCCCTTTCATAAACATCCATGTGATAAATTTTTCATGGAATTTAGTGGCAGGAAAAGAAACTCCCCTTTCACATAAATGAAAACTATGTAAATAATCATATTTATTTATTTCCTTTGTTGCCTTGGCTGTCAGAATCAGAGGAACTTCAGGATATAATTGCAGTAATACCTCATAATGTCACTTCCCTCTCCTCCCTTTAAATAGCTTCTGATTTTTTGGTCTCTAATTGTACAGGTCTACAAGCCCTTATCCACAGCTCTAAAAGTCAAGGAGCTCTAAAAATGAAAAACATTTTAAAATTATGATTTAAATATTCATCTGTTTCATGACAGAAATACTAATGTATTTGATTTCAGGGTACTGCCCCAGACTCCTGTAGAGCTACCCTGTAATATACAGTATACAGTATGCTCTAAAGACAGTGATTTTCAACTAGTGTGCAGCGAGAATTGTTAAAACACACAATACCTGACTATTTAGCCAGGGGCACTGACCCCTTTTCCCTTACGACTGTCAAATAAAAAAATGACTACAGCCAACACCACAACAGCTGCCTGGTGTGAATGAATCAAAATTATACCTAATTTTTTTATCAGATCGGCAAAAAACGTTACATATTTTTTGGTGTGCCTCAGAATTTTAGTAAATAGGTCATGTGTGCCATGAGATGAAAAAGGTTGAAAATTGCTGTTCTAAGAGAAAGATTCTAGATTCTGACACTGTGGCTGACACCAAGGATTTTGGACCTGCATATATTTGAATGTGGTAGGATCTTTGCAAACCTATTAGAGAGCAGGCATGTGGCTTGCAGGGGCTCCCAGAAGGCCGTGGGGTGGATGTGACCTGGTACAGGTGACATTTAGGAGACACAGTCTTAGAAACCAAAGGGACACCTGCTCATGGCTGCTATCGGTCCCTTTGTCCAAATGCCCATCTTCTTTAGCCACTGCTGACATTACCTGTCTCTGAAACCTCTTGTGGTTGGATTTTCTTGGTCAGTTTCAGAGCTGCTTCAAGGTCATAGACTTGGGAGCGGGTTAACTTCAGCTCCCTGCGCAGTTCATTAATCTCCTTGATGAGGGAGACATTTTCCTGCAGAAAAGAAGGAAAAGAGAGTGAATATGGGCAGATGAGTGATCAGTGGGTGCAGAGACTGCCCTGGCCAGAGCTGAGGGTATGGGGAACAGGTTGGGTTGGTCCTGGACCCAGATTAATTCTCTGGTTCCTCTACTGGGGCATGAGTCTTGATCCTAGCTTATGGCTCAGCCTCTCCAGGTACCAGCTAACTTACCTTCGGGCAGATTCTGGCAACAAACGATACAGACAGTGCACACTATCCCCATCCATCCAGCCTCTTTCTAACATCAACACTTTTTCTGAGAACTTCATATGAATTTAATGCATTGAAGTAGCATAATAACCCTATAAGTAGATTCTATCATAATCACAATTTACAAAAGAGAAAACTGAGGCACAGAGAGGTTATGTAACTTGCCCAAATTACGTAGATACCAGGTGACAGAGCCAGGATTTCTGACCCTGACGGTGTGGCCCCCGAGCTCCGAGTTCTTAAATACTGTCCTATTCTTTATTCATTTTCCCCCATTAATTGTTGAACCTACATTCATAAGGTATCTGCCATGTCCCTGTGATGCATACAGAAAAAAGACATGGTTTCTGCCCCCCAGAGCACACTGTTTAGTGATGAACACAGCAAAGTAAATGGATAGTTAACATCTGTGACATTCACTGGAAGTTCACTGCTCTTGTGTTTGACAATATCCATCCATTCATCTGTCCGTCCATCCATCCATCCATGCATCGCCTATCTAATATACTGAGTACACTAATTATGTGCCAGACACTGTGCTGGCCCTGTGAGACCTGGCCTCTGCTCTTGAGGAGTTCAGGGTTCAGTGGGGGATCTGGGCTCAGGGGAGCATGGTGGCCGCCTTGCTGTGATGCAGGAGTGGGGCACAGAAGAAAATTGCTTATCTCTGCCTGAATCACCAGGGTGGATTCCTAGGAACTGAATCTTGAGCTGAGGCTTGAAAAAGTTACCAAGGGGAAGGGAAGGGGTTTCCCAGACAGCTGGCACAGCAGGAGGACAGCACAGAAGTATGATGCGGCTGGTGTGGGGGCGACTTGCCACAGTTGGTCATTGGGACGCCAAGTGAGAGATGGGAGGAGAGAGGAGTGAGGACGAAGAGCCTGCAGGACGCCAGGTGGTGGGGGCTCTGCACCCGGGAACACTCTTCCCTTCTCACACCTTCCTTTCCACACTCCGCAAGAGGGCACCAAGGATGGCTCTGTGGGGGTACCCCCTTCACCAGAGGCCCAGAAAGACACTGGCCACTTTGCTCTCAGAGACCATAGCACTCGGTGCCTCTTATAGGATCATGTGAAAGAATCCCCCGAGGATCCTGTTAAATGTGGCTTCTGACTCAGCAGGCCTGGAGCTGGTCCTGAGAGCCTGCATTTCTAACCAGCTCCCAGGAGATGCTCCAGCTGCTCTGTGAGCCAAACCACCCGTGGGTGGCAAGGCCTGCAGGGCGTGAGTACCAAAAAAGGCAAACGCGGGCCGAACCTACATGAAGTGGACTTGTGCCAGGAACAAGCTGTGCTTCCACATGGGACATGGTCTCTGGAGTGGCGAGAGTGGAGCAGAGCCCAGAGAACAGCAGGACGCCACCAAGTCCTGACAAACACTTCTCAGCTATGGGGACAAGCCTGTGGGGCCCAAGAGGGAGCAGGGGCTGAACTGGAGACACCTTATCCTATTCTTTCCCTCCAGAACCTCTTTATCTAAGCCCATCAAATATACTTTCAGATTTTCAGTGTATCACTTCATTTTAGCATTCCTCCTCCCTCCCTCTCAGCAATTCCCAATCATTGCCAATCCCTTGTTCTCAGGTGAGGCTCTGTGTGTTTTTGTATAAAGTCAGCTGCTTTTCTCCATCTGATCTTTTATCCTCTTAACCCACCCAGGCCTGGGTGATGAATCTCCCACTTATCCTTTCCAGATGCTCTCCAGTAAAACTCTCTGCCAGTTTCCTCCCCTTGGGACTTCTCCATGCCGACTTCAAATCTTGACACGATCAGTTAAGAGTGTATTTATTGGGTTCTAAGACCTTGGACTCTGCCTTGCCTGTAAGAGGTGCTCCATAAATATTTGTGGAATGGTTAAGCAAATGAATAACTAATGCAGTGCGTACAAGTTGAATAAAGTGAGATTCTTACTGATGAGGAAATTACAAACCAGGGAGTGAAGGTCAGCAGGAGCAAAGAGACAGAAAAGAGCCTCAGGGTGCAGGAATTAGGAAGCATAGTAGGAGTGTGCAGAATAGACAGGGGGGTATAGAGAAGAACTTACATGCACAACCCAAGGACATGGACTAAGGGGGATGGGACTGCTGGAGGGAGGGGGGTTGCTGGGTGGAGGGGAGCAAAGGGAAAAGAAATTGGAACAACTGTAACAGCATAATCAATAAAACATACAAAAAAAAAGAAAACAAAATGAAAGAAAGAAAGAAAGGAGTCTCAGGGGAGCTGCAGGAAGCTCACGGGCAACGCACACGCTCGGGAGCTCTCCTCACTCCTCCTCCTAGTTGGCATCACTCAGGTTCACTCTCCCTCCTCATGCAACATAGTAATAAATACTAATCACAATGAAAATGAGAGGCCGAGAGTACCATCTCCCCAGTCCTCTCCATAACATCTTTAGTTGCTTCTTCTTGGTCGTCTCCATCCATTTTGTCACTGAATCCTGTGGATTTCGTCTCTGAACTGAACCTCATGGCCACCCTTCCTGCTGTGATTCATAACCAGCTCTCAGCATCTCTTCCCTCTGCTACCATAATGGCTCCAAGTGAACCCTGCCCTAGTTTTCTCCACCCTCTGCCCCACTCCACAGCCCTGTCACATGACTGTAACTTCTGGTTCCTGGTACCTTTCGGTGTGAATGCCCATTTCTGACTCCAATATCAACCTTGGACACCTCCATGATGTTGGTCACCTAATGGACCCCCAGGACGTGGCTCAGTCCTTATTAGAGTGTGATTGAGACCCATGACCCAAAGCAGCTTAACACCCCTGTTCTGTCCCATCTTTCCTCGGTTCATTCATTCAGTCATAAAAATGACTTAAGAACCAGTTCCTAAAAGCCTACTATGCACTGGTCCTTGTGCCAGACATAGGAGGTCCAGCTTAGATTCAATGCCAAGAGACACCATGAGAGTATGAAGAGGGGCGCTCACCCCATGTGAGGAAGGCTCCATGGAGCTGGCAGGGGACAGGGAAGAATGTTTCAGGCCCAGAGTCAACCGGGAGCAAGCAGGAATTGGGGCACTAAATACTTGATGATAATGATAAGAGCAATCGTGATTTCAAGGGTTGATCGGGCTTCCCTCCCTAAAGAGTACTTTTTGGGGTGGTTCGTGTTTCCAGGATCCAGAGATCACACTGAAGGTAACTGTACAGGCAGGCGTACCTCGGAGCAATATTATGGGTTTGGTTCCAGACTACCACAATAAAGCAAATAACACAACACAAGTCACATGAATTTTTTGATTTCCTAGTGCACATAAATGTTATTTTTACACTATACTGTACTGGTGTGGCTCAGTGGGTTCAGCCCTGGCCTGTGAACTGAACACTACACTGTAGTCTATTAAATGTGCAATAGTATTATATCTAAGCACAATGTACATATCTTAGTTAAAAATACTTTACTGCTAAAAAGAAATGCTAACCATGATCTAACCTATTGGAAAAATGGCTCTGATAGACTTGCTTGGTGCAGAGTTGCCACAAACCTTCAGTTTGTGAAAACATTGGCTCAGTGGATTGAGCGTCGGCCTGCGAGCTAAGTGTCGCTGGTTCGATTTTCCAGTCAGGGCACATCAGAGAAGGAAAACTCTGACTCCAAAAAAAAAAAAAAAACCTCCGCTGCCTTGCGGCATACCTCTTCAGGGGAAAGGCTAAGGGAGTAAACCCCGACAGAAAATGCGGAGCCGGAGTCCCTAAGGTGGTTTGACGTTGTAGTCAACACCGGCAACTCCTGCGGCGCACCTGAAGCCAAGCTGTATTGACTCCGTCTTTCCCTTGGACCCTTCAGCTGCGAAGAGAGGGGGGGTCTGCTGCATGGGCAACAGCAGACCCTCCATATCACCCTGCCCAGGCTCTGTAGCTTCAGCTTCACTGGAGAGGACACTCCAGCGTCATCGCAAGATGTCGATTCAACACGGGAGGAGACAGATACCGTGTCACTCCCGAGTCGGACTGCACAACCATTCTCGGCGGTGCAGATAGACTCTTAAGAAGCAACACCATCGTCTCTCGAGACGGACGGCTGCCGACGACGACGACGAGTATCCGTGAGGCTCAATAAAACAAGGACCATGTGTTCGGATGTGCTGCGGTAGTTTGTGAATTTAAACTGTGAATGAAACAGGCTTGCTGAACCTTCTGTCCCTGATCCCTCCTTGATCAGAAGGCCCACAAAAACCCCTCCAATTTTTTAGACCCCCCCTGTTCAGCTCCTCTGTGGCCCGGGGTTCAGCAAGAGCCAAGGTGCTGGCTATATATGAGAGACTGGCTGGGGATGCTAAGAGCTGTTTATATAAAAAGCCCTCTACATAAAGGGGCTATACCCAGCTGTCCAAGATTGCCTTTGGTGGAACGCGTCGCCAGAGAGCCGCAGAGGGGAGCTGGCAGGCACATCTAACACCCGCAGTTGGCAGCGAAGGGGAAGAATGCCTATAGCGCCCCTTACTGGTGGCTCCTGAGTTAACATCTTTAAGAGCGTAGCCATGTGAAAAGAGCAACTGATTTATTCTGTGAACTTGGAAGCCCTGCATTGGTGGCATTTTTCTGGAACCCCCAGCTGGTGGGCTCATCGTCTGCTTAAATCGCACAAATGAGCCATTTCTCTGCTCTTCTTTTAACCTTCTTCTCATGTCTAACCGGACATTTCTATTAATCATTTCTAGTCTGAAATGTCTTTTGACATTTCCGCCTTCCAAGCCCTCATCTTCCTTTAACATGGATTTTCCTGATACTTGCCTTTCCCCACCAGCCTTCCCATCTGCCAACCAACTTAATCTTTTCAGAACAGATAACACTCCTACCTCCTTAAGAAGCCTTAGGTGGAACCTGCTTCTAAGGTAAGCTTTGTGCTTCTTGGTGGGCCGTGGAAGCCCCTTTCCATGTGACCCTAAACTACCTGCTATTCCAGTGGGCCCTTCTCTGGTACCCATGCTGTGCAATAAAGCGAGGTCTCTGGACTCTTGGGTCCCCAAATAGCCCACAGGCCTTGCTCTTCTCTGCCTGTTCTCTGGCTGTGCCAGCTGCCTGAAAGGTCTTTCCCCATTGGCTCCCAGTCCACACTCTCTACTCATCCTTCCCAGCCCGGCTTGAATGCCGCTTCCCCTCACTGAAGCCCGCCTCGATGATGGGCCCACAGCAGTGGATACACTGTGTGGAGCAGTGCTTACGTGTATCTCACTCAGGTTCCCTACGGTGAGCTCCCTGAGGGTAGGCATGCTATCCCACTCATCTTGGAACCCTCCAGTGGAAGACACAGAACTTGCCAGGTAAGAAGCCCTGAACGCATGTCTACTGAATGAATAAAGTATGTGTCCTAGATATTTGTATTCCACAGCAACTCGTCTTCATATCTATAAGCGTGCTGCAGGCTCTGTGTGCCTGTCTGAACATTCAAATGAGATTGTGACCTCATTTTCTGTTTTCTAATGAGTTTCTCTCAGGTGCCATGTCCACCCTGGCCTTTCTTGGACTGGGGTGTCAGGGCCTTGGAATCTGTAGGCACAGCTCCTTATCGATGTATACCAAGGGTCTGGGATCAGTTGGGTGGTCCCCTCTCCTGTCCTCCCAGCCCACAGGTACCCCTGAACTGTGTTGGGGGGGGAGGGGGCTTCCCAGGCTCTTCCATTGGATTTCCACTTTGGTTCTTCAATAGGTCTTTTGCTTGGAAGACGGGAAGGGAAATAACATTTTTTGAGCACCTGTTCTGTACCTGGCCAGTGCTGAATGCTTTAGATCAGTTATCTCATTCAAACTTTGTATTAACTCGCTGAAGTTTGTGTTTTCTTCCCCATTTTATAGACAGGGAAGGTACCTCCTGAAGAAGTTGAGGAATTTACTCCAGGTGTCCCCACAAGACTGCCTGAGGCAGGACAAACGAGGTCTGCACAGCGTCAGTGTCTGCCCAGCACCTTGCCTGGCCCTGGGCTGGCGCCTCTCCTTCAACTTAAGATTAAAGAAAGGAACAATTTAAAAAACACAGACCAGTGGTCTTTCTGGTTTTTTGTTTTTATCCTCATCTGAGGACATACTTAGTGATTTTTAGATAGCGAGGAGGGTGAGAGAGAGGGAGAGAAACATCCATGCAAGACAGAAACATTGATCGGTTGCCTCTTGCATGTACCCAGACTGGGGAACCAAACCCAGAACTCAGGCATGGACCCTGACCAGGGATCAAACCCACAACTTTTTGGTTTATGGGACGATATTCCAACCAACTGAGCCACACCAGCCAGGGCCAGACCAGTGGTTTTGAAAGTTTTCCTTTAAAAAAAAATCTTGGCCCTGGCTGCTGTGGCTCAGTGGATTGAGCGTCGGCCTGCGACCAAGTGTTGCTGGTTCGATTCCCAGTCAGGGCACATGATTAGGTTGCACATCAGGTCCCCAGTTGGGGGCGCGAGTGAGAGGCAACCACACAGTGATGTTTCTCTCCCTCTCTTTCTCCTTTCCCCTCTCTCTAAAAATAAATAAATAAACAAACAAACAAATAAATTATTAAAAAAAAATCTTCCAAACAAAATCTTACACAGAGCCTGCTGTAAAAAGCAAGTTGTCTCCCTGGTCAAGGGGTGGGGACCCTGCCTCCCGCCCCTTGTCTTGCTACCTGCAGTTGTCTGGGGCACTTCTAGGGGCTTCACAGCATATGGGGTTACAATGCTGCTCAAGAAAACACTCCTTCAGGGATTTCCCTCTGCCTGCCATCCATCGGGGAGTGGCAGGGTTGGCCAGGAGTTCTGCTGGGTCGCTTCTGCTCCTTCTACTCGACTTGCACCCTGACCCAGCAAGAGTTGGCACACAGCCTCTGGGGTACTGAGGAACAAAAGAGAGCCCCTGAGCGGCCTCATGCTGATGCTGCACCTTCTGGCTAGCCTGCGGCCTTAACTTTTTTCCTTCTCCTCCTTCTCCTAGGACTGACGTTTGCTTTGGGGGTCTGCTTGACACCAGGCCCCTGGCAGACCCTTCAGCAGGGGGCCTGTTCTCTGGTAGCAGGGCCCAGACAGGAGCTCAGCAGTGTCACCTGCTAACAACTGCTCCTGTGGTTACACCAGTCCCACTGCCCAGCACGTTGCTCTCCATGGCAGGGTCCTCATGCTTGGAGGCCCGTGAGACTCTCAGCAATGGCTCTGCATATCAGCTGCTCGTAACTACAGGTCTCACCAATTGCATCCACCCCTGTCCCTGGCCTCTGACTGCTTTCATGCCCTGGAGTGGGACAGTGGTGATTGATGGTGTGGGCTGACTTGAAGCAGGGCTAGCTGTAAGATGGCATGAGACCTGCCATGCCTGGGCCTGGCCTGAATTGCAGTGTGCTCTGCCCAGCGCTGAATGGACTGGCCAAGCTGGACACTGGTTTGTCTTGACCCGACCACAGCCCATCCCCATTCCAGTATTTTAATTATGGCATTAATAAAATATTAGCGTAAAAAGGAATGTGCCTTATAAAAGCGATTCTGATTAATTCACATTAATTACCTCAGACGATACTGATACCCAAACAGAAATCTGGCAGAAGAGGCCCGACTGGCAGCCCTGATAATGTGCATAAGTGGAGGTGGCAGTAATGGGGTCAGGTTCTCTGCAAGCCGTGTGGAAGATGCTGGGAGGCGGGTGTGGAGGACTCATTAAATCAGACCGAGGCTGATTCTTGGGGGTGTGTGGTTGGCTCTGCACCCGAGAGATAAGGATAGGAACCTGAGGCACCAGAAAAGTCAGATGAGGTGGGTGGAGACAGGCGTGTCCAGAGGAGAGAACTTGGCCAGCAGGGGCCATGTAGCAGAATAAAAAGCAGCAGAACAAAGTAAGGTTAAGTAAGAGTTGGAAATGGAGGGAAGGAGAAGGACAGTGTGACTTAGGACAGCTAACATCACGTGGATGAAGGTCCAGAAGGGGCAGGGGTCAGCAAGAGGAGCGAGGCAGGACAGAGGAGTGCTTTGGATAAAGATTGGACAGAGAAAAGAAATGGGCAAAGTGAGGGGGAGAAATGCATGAACAGTGTGGGGACGGGCCCGGCACAGAAAGGCCTGGAAACCTCCAGCATGGGGCTCTGGGCGTCAGTCACTCCAGGACAAGCTCTGGGAGGTCAGAGAAGAGGAGTCAGAGAGAGGTTTTAGGGAAAGCCAGTGGGACCGCTGGGCACTTGGGGAGCCCTGAGTGTTGGGTGGTGTTGGAGGGGCCCTTACAGGCTCCATTGTCTGGATGGCTCCACCTCCGAGAGAGCTGATGGGGGGCGCACAGGTACCTGCATGATGCGGACGTAATCACTGCGGTGCAGCTCACTCTCCTTGACCACCTTCTTCTTGAGGGTGGCCAGGTTCCTCTCCAGGTGCTCCCGCTGGCGAGTGTACTCCTGCTGCAGGTCTGTGTTCAGCCCTGCGATCTCCACCTGAGCAGGCGGAAGGTTCTCCGTGAGTGAGGAGTGGAGACCAGGGGAGAAGCGAAGGGCGGGCAGGGAGGCAGAGCTCACCATGTCTGTCCGCTGCACATACTTCTCAAAGAGACCTCGGACCTTCTCCTTCAGCTGCCGGGGCTCCTGGATGTACGCTACGCAGTTGTGCACGTCTGTCTTAAACCGTTTGACCAGCGCCTCCAGGTCCCGCTCCTGCAATCAGAGAGGCTTACTTCTGGCACTGAAGGGGCTCTCCAGGGGCAGGGGCTGCAGGTTAATGGTTGCAGAAATGGACAAGAGACAGCTCATCTGGGACCAGGGCACAGAGACCGAGATGGACCCACAGCCTGGAGATGGAGGCACTGAAACTCTTGTGCACCTGGCCTGAAGAGCGTCATCTTTAAGAGGACAAAGACTGACCACAGGCCTGAGAAGGTGAAGGGATGTTCAGTGGTCACCCTTATTCCTTTATGGAGCTGAGATGGAGTATCAGTTCTCTCCTGCAGGTCCCTGGGCCAGGGCTTCCAGTCCCCCTCACATTTTACCCAGGGTTTATCCTTCCTGAGGGCTGCTGTGAATGCGTAAGGGAAAACAAAGCCAAAATTGGGCTAGATTCCCCCTTTTCCATCATGCTTCCTCTGGCACCCATGTTCCCATAGCCCTCATACACTGTCTTTCCTTTCTCCTGGCTCCCATATAGCCTGTTATTCATATTCCATAATTTTCCCCTGTGCGTTACGATTGTTATGCACATGCCACAAATCACCTGTCAAGCTTTTCAGTTTGTTGAGGGCAGACTCTGCGTCCGTTCATGTTTGTAGATCTGTAGCAGCTTCTAGTATTACCTAGCACGGAGCCAATGCTTAATGTGGGGGATGGAAAAATTCAATCCGCGCCAACCAACATTACAGGGTGCACTGTGCCAGCTGGAGAGAGCGCAGCCAAGGCCTGGCCCAGGGCCAGGAGACCTGCTTTCTGGGACTGGCTCTGTACATAGTAACTATGGATGCCAGCGGAAGTTTCTTAACCTCCCAGTCCTCCTGGCTCTGCTTTCCTGACACACAAAGAGACTGGAATAGGTGATCTCTGAGGTCACCCTGGACTCAGCATTGATTTGGTAGTCAAGGTCTTTAACTGCTGACTACAGATGACTTCTCTGAGCATGCTCCTCCCCAGAACAAACAAGCCCATGCCAGGAGCATTCCCATGGCAGTGGTCTCCCACTCCTTGGTCACTTTACCCAAAGTCACTTTATAGTCTCAGGTGGATTCAGTCATGTAAATTTGCACGGGCCCGAAACCTGGCAGCGCTGTGAGCAAGGATGCATGTTAAAAGGGGAATGTATCTTAGCAGTGGGCTGACTCTGTCTCTTAGAAGCCAGCTGCCCGTGGCAGACAGGTGCCAGATCCCAAATCTGAGAGCGGCCAGATGCTGAGAATCTTCACACCTTCTGTCTCTCTCTGCGCATCTCCTGATCAGTGGCTTTTAATTTCTGCCACAGTTCTGTGATGTTCAGCTCCAGCTGTGAGTTCTGCTTATGGAAACGCTCCAGTTCAGCTTCCATCTGCAGAGAACGAGGGGCAGAGTCAAGAAGAAGAGAGTAAGAGAATGGAAATTAGGTTTGAACTGAAGTCTTTCAGTCCCTTGATGTCTGGGGAATGTCTTTTCGAGTTGCCACATGTCCCCTGGAACAAAAGCCTTTCTTCTTACTTCTCACCATCCCTCAAGCCCCCACCACCTTGGCTGACATGTTAACCTGATCACATGTTTCTATCGCCAGGCTATGAATTTTCCACTCTTAGTTGCCTTGTTCCTTCAACCAAGCTGACTGCCTTCTTCTCTTACATTCCTTATAAACTGATAACTCTCAAGTACTGGAACCTTAACTCTAACCTCAGGCAGGACCCTGCGGAGAAGCACTGACCTCGGCTTCTTCGTGATGTTGTGTGAGTGAATCTTTACCCTCTGGGGCCACAACGCATTAGTGTTGATTCTAAAGCAGAAAGTGTTGAGGGACTGGCAGGTAGGTGTCTCCAGCCAAAGGCATAAGACAAGAAAGAGGAAGGTGAGAAGGAAGCTCTGCCTCATTGTTCTGTTGAAAAGGTCTTAAGGAGTACAAGTGAGGAGAGTCCCATCTTCAAAAGGAAAGGCAGAAACCACAAGGGGATTTTGAAAGATTTTCTTTTGTTGTTGCATTTGTATTAACCAAAGACATAACTGACGTCTGGAAGTTCTGATGAGGGTGAGACCAGCTGTAGGTGAGCTCTCAGTTGATCTGATTTCCCCCACAGGGGAGAAGTGATGCTGATTTACACACCGAGTTTGGTGGACCCTGGAGTTCCCATTAACAGAGAAATTTGCCGTTTTGGGGAGATGGGACAGTTCACTGGCTTTGTTCATGGCTGGATGGAGTAGCCCCTTTAGTCTATTTCAGGCTCTCTGCTCAGATTTCAAGGCTCCTGGCCAACTTCTGGGGTCACTGGGAGGTCCTAATGAGCCACACTTATGTTTGAAACACAAGGGGGCAGATTTTAGAAGAATGTGTTCCTTTTTATTGAATACACTTTGGATAGACAGAGAAGCCCAAATGTGCCTCTGACCCTCAGAGGGAAGCACCGAGATCAGAGGCTGCTGAGGAAGGAGCCTGGCCCAGCTATCAGCCCTGGAAGCAACTGGTACCAGGGTGGGGTAGGAGGGGCCTGTTTGCTCACTCCCACGGCTGGGGCATATCTCCTGCTGAGAATCGATGCCATGGTTGGCCCAGTTCCTGAAGGGAAATGAATAAGCACTCAGGTATGTTGGGGTGGAAAGTAACTGACCCAATCTTAAACACAGTTGACAAATACATCAAATGAGGAGGGAGAAATGGGCAGTGATTTCCAGGGCCTGTGGCATGTTGATTTCCAGGAAGGTGGGACCTCTGCTTGCTCTTTCATATTCTCTGGCTACCATTTTTTGGGCCCTGAAGTCACTCAAGAATGGCAGGAGGCCCAGAGGAGGCAGCTCTGTGGGTCAGCTGGGGACATCCTTCCTTATCCCAGAGGCCAGGGAGAAAGTCACTGCCACAAGGACACACCTCCCCTGGACCACCCTAGCCCTGGACTGATCCTATACCTGCCTTCTTCCCTGAGCCTCTTAGAGAAGAGACTTTGCTTTTCTCCACTGTAGTTCTTGTAGGTCCAATTCTAGTTGGGTCACCAATGCTCTCTGACACCTTTTTACTTTCTACCCCTACTCAGCACAGTTAGGGAAAATGGAGGGGGAGCTGGAGCTTACTTTGGATAGGGAGGCTGGGGAAGGCCTCCTTGAAGAGGTGACCTATGAGCTGAGACTTTGAAAGATGGAAAACCAACTGTGTGAAGCTCTGGAGCCTTCTGGGCAGAGGAAACAGCAATGCAAAGGTCCTGAGACGGGAAAAGCTACTTGTCCCTAGAACTGTCAGAAAGCCCGTGGGCTGGAGATGGGGAGGGAGCCTGGAGATGGGGCTGGAGAAGAGATAGAGGCTGGGTTATGCAAGGCCTCCTGGGCCTCTGTAGGGAGTTTGGCTTTTATTCTAAGTTGGATGAGAGAGCATGGGGGGTTTGCTGTAGCCTCTACGTGGAGAGTAGATTGGAGGCTGGAGTCAAGTCCAGACCAGAGGTGATGGAGGTGGGGATGAGGGCAATGGCAGTAGAAAGGAAGGAGGGCTGGATGTGAGATCTTTTGGAGATGGATCAGAGAGGCACGGGTGATGACTTGAATTTAGGAGTTAAGGGAAAGGTGGAATCAAGGAGATGTCTACATGTCTACCTTAAGCATGTGGGTGGATTGTGGTACCATTTACTAAGAAATGGGAAACGAGGGGAATTTGGGATTCCGTTTTTGATCTACCACGGACCCCACCATCAGTCCGGGGAGGAGAGGCTGACAGGTAAACATGTGTCATAAAGCAATGCAATATGCAAGGGGCAGAGGGGCCAAATGGGGACGCTTGCACCTTACTGGACTCAGAAGCCCTCCTCCAGTTGCTCTTGCTTCTAATCTTGCTACCTTCATCCTGTTTGCTTCCTAAAACACACACTTGATTTTGCCACTCTTCTGCTCAAGGGCCTTTGATAACTTCCCACTCCTTATCAGATGAAGTCCAAACACGGCCTTGCATAGGGCCCCAACCAACATTTCCAGTCTGAGAAAAAAAATGTTGGATTGGAGGCCTGTACTTTCAGCTGCCCAAGGCTGGTGGCTGAGAGCACATCGCCCCCTGGTGGCTGAAGGTCCAACAGCCGCCGCTTCCCTTTGAAGGCCCAGGGCATGCACCTTGAGGTGCTGGTAGGGCCAGAGCCCACTCCGAGGACCCGAGGCAAGCCGAATCCCAAAGCATTTTGCTTTTGCACAACTGAACACCGGGTTGGGCCTTCTCTGTGGCATCCTCTGCAGAGTGGAGGCTGCACATGCCTCGGGAGCAGGGAGGGACTGTAGGGGAGGTGGCAGTGGGTTGGAGAGGGCAGGCGGTGGCAGATGGCGTCTCACCTCCTGAATCTGTTCCTTCATCACCTTGATCTCATTCTCTCGAGGCTCTATTTGCTTCTTTAGCTCCTTGATTTTGTAGTCGAGGACAAACTTGAATTTCTCTAGTTCTTGGTTTTTCTTCTTCAGATCATAAATTCGCTTCTCCTGCAGGTGAGAGAGAGGTGAGGCATCTGGAGACCCGGGTACATGGGATCCCTTTAGACAAAGGACATACATCCTGTGCCCTCCTGATGGAAGAGGCCACAGGCAGCTCTCCCTGCTTGGGATACAAAGGCTGGTTCCCCCCACCCCCACCCCCACCCCTGCCACTACTCTTGGGCTGCCGGGCCAGGACTTCATGCATTCACTCATTCACTCACATACAGGCTGTGGCAGAGTGTTTTCCAAAGCTGGCCTCGGTAGTATTTCTTATTCCACATGTTCTTGTTCTATATGACCTTACGCTTCTCCACGAGGCGGTAGGATCTGATTCCCTCCCCTTGCATCTGGCTGAGCTTGTGACTCACTTGTAACACACAGAATGTAGCTCACATGATGCTGTGTGGCTTCCCAGGCTAATTCAGAAAAGGCCACCTGAGTCTTAGGGGGGGCCATCTGCTCTGTAAACAGTCTCACTACACTGAGACTCCCAGGCTGGAGAACACATTAGGGGCTCTAGTGGACGGTCCTCGCTGGTCCCAGCTTCCCAGCTGCCCCTGCCAAGGGTCTGGGCATATGAATGAAGAAGCCACCTTAGATGCTGATCTTCCAGCCCCCAGCTGCTGAGTCCCCCTGACCGAGGCCCTGCTTGGCCCCAGACGCTGGGGACAAAGACAGCCCCTCCTGTTGTACCCTGTCTAAATTCCAGTCCCATGGAGTCTGTGAGCATAATGAAAGAGTTGCTGTCTTTCACCACTAAGTTTTGGGGCAATTTGCTGCAAGGCAGTAGTAATTAAAATGTAGGTCTATTTATCCATCAAACGTTTACTAAATAAAGACCTTTCATCAAGGCCTGAGATACCAAGAAAATGTGACACAGATCCTGCCCTTCATAAGAAAAATAATTATCTGGGGAAGCAAGAGTGCCAACAGATGTGCCCTACCTACCCTGTGATAGGTGCGGAGGAAGAGGAAGGCCGGGAGGGTCAATGTGTATTGAGGGTGCTGAAAATAAAGCAGTGGGTGGTTCACAGGGAAAGGGAAGAATGAGGCTGGAGTGGAGAAGGGAAGGAGGCAAGGGCCTTGGGTGGTGGCTAAAAGATTCAGAATTTATCCAGGAGGCCCAGGGTTGGTAAACCACAGCCCTCAGATCAAATCTGACCTGTTGCCTATTTTCGTAAAGTTTGATGTATTGTCTATGGCTGATTTTACACTACAGCAGCAGAGTCGGATAATTGTGACAGAGGCCATACTGCCTGCAAAGAGTGAAATATTAACTACCTAGCCCTTTATAGAAAAAAATTTGCTGACCCCCGCCATAGGCAACGGGGAGCCAGGAAAGAATTTTAAGTGGGAGAGCGACATAGTTACAGTGTGGTGGCAGGGAGCAGGGCTGGGAGGTGAGAAGAAAGGCCTGCAGACTGGTCAGGAGGCTGTTGCAATTTTCTAGGTCAGAAGGTCTTAGCCTCTTTCTTGTCACTCCCCTTCCCTGCTTTGAGAATCTGAAGAGAGCTGTGGACCCTCTCTTTAAAGATTCCCAGATACACACATAAACACTGACATGTAGAAATTACACGCAGGTACTACCTCATTTCATCCTTATTAGGTGCCCCAAGGTGTCCATTTCACAGGTGAGAAAACAAAAGTGTAGGGAAGTTGCCTAAGATCCATTGGTGGTTTAAATGAAAGAGCTCATGTGGAACCTAGTCAACTAGGCTAAAGCCCACGAGTTCTCAACAGCTGGGGAATTCGGCCTAAGGCAGTGACAGTAGAGCCTGCGTTTCCTCAGGAGGATGATACAAGATTTTGGATACTGAGGTGGGATGTCTCACAAAATGTGATGTGTCTGTCTTCTACGCATTTTGTAAGAAAAGGCATCCTGAAAAGTGAAATCAGCCTTCTGGGGAGCCGAGCAGCTATGGGCTAACACAGAGGAGTTCCTCTTTGACCAGGGGTCCAACACGTGGGCAACGGAGTGGGCGAGCTGCGCCCAGTCCCCGGGAAGGTCACCCTAGGATACTTGGAGCAGTGGAGAGCAGGACTCTGGCAGTCAGCTGACTCAGGTTCTTCTCCCAAGTCTATCATCTATAAACTGTATGATCTTGGGCAAGATACTGAACCGCCAGGTTCCTGAGCTTTATAACTGGGTTGCTCATGGGCCCTGGGGTTGCTGGGAGAACTGAATGTGATGTGTTTGCAGCGATTAGCCCAGTGCAAAGCATGCGGTCAGCACTTCACTGACTGCTTGTCCCCCATCAGGTTAAACACATATGTTCCGAGAGGCCAGGGACCCTCCCTCTTGAGCTTTGTCCTCATTGCCTGGGTCCGTCTAGGCTGCAGGTGAGGAAGGACAGGAGATGCGCCCTCACCTTATCTTGAATCGTCTCATCCCTTTCCTGGATCTCCCGCTTGAGGCCCAGGATGTCCTTCTCCAGGGACTTAATGACTCCTTGCAGCTTCACCTGCTCTCCCTTCAGGATCTCAATGTCATTGGTTCGCTCTTCAATCTCCTTTTGCAGGCTGCTGAACTAGAGGTACCAATGGCAACAACAAAGTCTTTGAACTCATCTCCACTCCTCCCAATTCTCTGTAAATTTAAAGAGCTCCCTGTCAGAATTTGGGACAGACAGGAATTTCCCAGGCCAGATGGATGATGTATTCAATATTCTGTCTGATAAGATCCAGTTCCATCCCCTTAGGTGAGGATGGACTGTCTGCCTCCAGAGTCTCCAGAGACCAGCTCCCTGATTGGACCCAGAGTTTTCCATGACCACGTCAGCCTTGAAAGGTTGGGACCCATGCCCCATCGAGGTCACAAAGGTTGAGCCCCAACTGATGAGTCTCCTTAGCCATGTCCAAGAAGGGAAGACATACTCTCCACTGGATTGATTGGTAGCGTGATTTCTAACAGGAAGGAACGTGAGCTTGCTTTGAAACCTGGCTTCTCTATCGCTAAACACTTTGGGAAAACTGCAGCAATTCTGCAAGGATCTGTAAATTGAATCCCTCCTCGCCCCAACCTTCAGCAACTAGACACATCTGTCCTGTCCTGTAAATTAAGCACCCTATGGTCCCAAGCCTCCTCCCACCCATGGAGCCCGAATAGGATCCACCCAGGACTCGCTGCACCAAGAGCCTGAGGACACCTCTGAAAGACCTCATTTCCATTTCTATCCAAGGTTTAGCTCTGAAAACTTTGACTAAATCCTACTTGCCAATAAATGAAAGCCCAGAGAACGTCCATCAGTGTCACAGAGAACCTCACTCTCCCCAGAAAGAGAAGGGGAAGCCCCAACAGTGGCCCCTTTAGAGGAAGTGGTAAGGATCTGTCTGCCTGATGGGGCAGAGAGAACCCTCACACCAGGCAGCGCCCCCTTCTTAACCCGCTTGCTGGAGGTGAGGACCTTCAGGGGTCTCTGTTGCTGTCCACCTGCCTCCCCCCACCCTGCCCCGGAGCTTTCTCTGCAGCACTACCCCCGCCCACGCCAGGCCTTGAGGGGACAGCCCACACCTTCTTCCTCATTATGCCTGTTTCTCCTTTGAGCCGAAGGTTTGACTCCTTTTCATCCCGAAGCTTTTTCTCATACTTGATTTTGATGTCTTGGATTTCTCTGTCTTCATCTTCTTCAATCTGTTTCTTGGTCTCTTCAAACTCTCGAAGCTGCTGCCTGACATCCTCCTGGGCCTGCTCAGAGAGAGGGAGATGAAGAGGGAGTGCTCGGGGGAGAAGGGGGACGTGCCGCCATTGTGCTAAGAGGCCTCGGGTCCAGATGAACATATGGGGCTTATCATGGGGAATGGGAGACTGAGTGTTATTATAGATATGAAAACCAAAGCCATGGGCCCCTTGACGCTTCCACATTCTTCCTGTCTGTCCTTTTACCTTCCCTTCTTTTCCTGCCAGATTAGGCCTCAGGCTCCATCACTTCAACCATTGTCTTACCAACACCCCCTCACCCTGTTCTACCGCTAGTCTTTGCACTGACACCCAGGCTTCCTCTATTGTTCCTCCACTGAACTTGTTTGTGACACTTGTAATTTTATATTTATCTGTGAAATTACTTGGTTGTCTCTCCCATTAGATATAAGTTCCATGAGGCTAGAAACCCTGTCTGTCGTGATCACCATTGCGCTCCCAGGGTACAACACACATTAGCACACAGCTGGCACACAGTAAATAACCGAATGAATGAGCAGATCTTTAATTCTTCCCTCCGGATCCCTGATCTAGTCCATCCTGATCTTTCACCTCCCACTTTGGTGGAAGTTCTTGAGTCCATGCACTTCTCGTTAGGCCTCCACCTCTGCCCACCTGTTGCCTGGGCTGCTGTCTCAGCCTCCCCACCAGCATCCCAGCTCCAGCCACGCCTCCCTCCAGTCTGTCCCCACTCTCGTTGCAGGGAGCTTTCTAAATCATGCACCGGATCATGGCACCCCCGACTTGAAAGCCTTCTGTGGCTCACCCTTGTTCCCGGGATAGAGTCCAGGCTGCTGAGCTGGGTCTGCAAGGCTGTGCGTGAGTCAGCACCGGCTCGCCTCCCAGCCTCAGCCATCACTCCCACCCCAAGCTCTTGTCAGAAAAAATTAACTTTGGCTCCCTAAACATGCATGTTCCTCAGCTGCTGGGTTTGGCACACGTGGTCCCTCTGCTTTCAGCCCTCTTCCTGGGGCTGACCCCTATTCTTCCTTCAGCTCTTGGCTCAGCCGTCATTTCTTGCCATGCCCCATCCCTTTGTTATATCGCTGTTGCCTGTCAGACAGATTCCCCACGGGAATGAAATCTCCTTGATGGCGGCCCACCATCTCTCTGCTCATCACTGTGAGCAGCACCGGGTCCCGAATTGGTGCTGAGTGAGTAAAAGCCTCGAGAGCCCAGATGCTGGGTAAACTCGCTCCACCTGGTAGAGTCCTGCAAGTGACTAGGGCATGGCTCCTATTCGCTTACTGCCACCAAGTGGTAGACGTTTTAGGTTCTATCAGAATCAATTCTGTCCTCTCACACCCATCCCAGCACTCCGCCAGGCTGCGTGTGCCATGCCTGGACTGTGTGTTTCGAGGGTTAAGAGAGGCGGGATGGTTTTAATACTGGGCTCATCAGCCTCCTGAGAAAGGCTTCTCTCTTTGCCCATCACACGTCCCCACACCCCTGCTAGGGAGAAGCCTGGCAAGGTCAGCTCTGTAGCTCTGTCTGAAGCCTGAAGTGGCCTACAAACGCCTGCTCTTTTTCTGGCAGATGTTGCTAAAAAGTGAAAGCAGCCCAGCCAGGTTAGCTAAGATGGCACGCTTGGTAGAGGCTCCCTGGGAAGGTTCTGAGTTGAAATCATTATTGACTCAAAAGGAGAAATGCATTGTGATCACCGTGGGAGGTTCTAGGGGGGAGGCCAGCATCTCTCCCCCTTGGATGGGTTCAATATTCCTAAAGGCAGAGCTCTGAATGCAGGGTGTCTCTGTAAGCCATGGGGAGTAAGAGAACATAAAGGAAGGCTGCTCAGCCCTGCGGGAGGGGAGAAAGATTAGGGAAGAATTCCCCAAGGAGCTGGCTCTCGTCCTGAGTCTGTGAGTACAGGTGGCCAGGAGAAAAAGAGGAGGGAGTCCTGGGAAGAGAGATCACCCTGAGCAGAGGCTCAGTGGATGTGTGTGAACCCCTGGCTGCTCCATATTGTTAGATAGGAGGGAACTAGACAGGGTGGGCTGGCCGGAAATGGGGAAGGGAGGGTGGGCAGACCCGAGTCAGAGAGGCTCTTGCAAGCAGTGTTAAGGAGCACTGCTCACATTAAAGAACCGAAATAAACCACATGGGCTGGGGTGGGGGTGGAATCCCGCTGCCAGCTGTGTCAGGGCTCAGCCTGCTCTGAGGGTCCTGCCATGAGGAGGCCTTCACCCCTCCTTCTCCCCACATTTATCCCCCGCTGTCTGGTCACCTTCCCAGTGCACTCGGACTTCCAGATGCCAATTCAGTCTCCCTTTCCATCTTGGGCTGATTAAAGAGGATCCTATAATGTCTCCTTTACTGACCCCTCTTTGGCCTGGGCCAAAAGGCTGGTGGCTGGCTGACCTTCATTTCCTGTGGCACCACTCCAATAAAACCCCAGCCATGGATCCGGGCTGCTGTATCTTCCTCACTCCCATACCTACTTGCTGCGCCATGCTGTGGAAAAGCGCGCAGGCTGGTGGATTAATGTTGCCGGAATTCACGTCTCAAACCTGAGCAGGGCTCTCAACCACGGACCTGCCAATCCTCTTCCTGGTCACTTCCTTCCTCGTTCCCTTCAAAAAAAATCACTCCACACCTTCGTGGCTCCCCTGCCCTCAGCACACCATCTGCCACAATTTCATGCTGAAGAGGAGGCCATTTGGCCTCTCTCAAGTTTCTCCTCAGCATGGGAAACCCAGTATTTTGGCAGGCCAAACTACTTGAACATTCTATCCCATTGCTCTGCCTGCATGCCCTTCCCTCCCGCATTTCCCCGTCTCCTGTTCATTCTAACTTACGTTCCTCCTGGACCGCACTGGCTCCTGCAACCCTGCCCTGGCCTTCCAGGTGAGGGTGGTTGGTGCCTTTTCCCTCATTCCCTCACTGTCCTATGCTCATCTTTTCGAGTGCTGACATATGCAACTGCCTCCCTCACCCAGTGGAGACCCAGGCCCATGTTTTTTTTTTCTCTTGGCCACCCCGCGCTCAGGCTGGTAAACCAACAAGATGCCATTTGTATTCACTAAATCAGTAAAGCAATGACATCATCTTGTAAGACAAAAGAAGTTATGAAGGGGTTTCAGGCAACCACCTTCCCCACAGTTTAGCAGGGCCCTTGCTGTTCTCCAGGTTCTATAAGGTTCTTCTAGAAAAGCCTCCCCAGGTCTTAAGGCTTGAGGGTACGGTTAAGTGAGGACGAGAGGTATGATCTTAGTCTGCCCAAGGAATTTCAGACTCAAAAACTGAGCACCTCCCAGCCCAGTGAGGACCCTGGTGTGCAGAGAAACACATGTGTGAAATAAAGGTCAAAGGGCACATGCACTGAAAGAAAGTTGGGGAAGGAGGTCAAGTGAGGCTTCCCACAGCCCTTTGGGCCGCTCACAGGCCGGGCCTGCAGGGCGCGCTGTGGGTGGGAGGCACAGTGTGGCTTTCAGTGGGTACCTCATCCAGAAGGGTGGTCTTCTCCTGCAGTTTGGCCTCGTAAAACTCCGTTAGCTCCTCCAGGGCCTGGCTCTTGGTCTCATTGTTATCCCGCAGCTGTTTTTCATACTCCTCCTGCATCCTTTGGGACTTGAGCTGCAATTCCTGGTACTTCTCATATTCCAGAAGCAACTTTTGGTTGTTGCAACATTCTTCAGAGAAGCAAGAAAAGTATCTAAGGTGAGATATTAGCACCAACCTCAGGGACACCGAGCAGCCTTGGGTGGTTTTCCACCCCCTTCCAGCACCCACTAGAACACCTGCCTCCAAAGCCAAGACTCAAATGCCTGCCTGTCTTCCTCACCTGCCCATCTCCTCAGGCATCCAAACTCCCTCCCCTTCGCTGACTAGGCAGAAAGGTTGCCGGGAGTGTTTGGGGGTTCAGGGACAAGAAGAATGTGCTGAATGAACAAAATAGGTAGTAGTATCCTCATTTTACTGAAGAGTAAACTGAGACCTGGTGAAGTCGGATGATTCCCTAGAGCTCCTAGCAAGCACATGGTGAGTCTGGGACGGTCAAGAGGCTCCAAACCTAAGCTTTCCCATATCCCCCGCTGGCTTGTGTTTAATCTGTGTTTACTCCTGTGCATTTTGCTCATTCATTAAAAACCACAGTGAGTTCCAGGAGATAAATGCAGCCTGTTTATAGACAAAGCCATATCACCTGGGCCTTCTGCCCTAAACAACCACCCTCTGTTCACGTATTCTCTACTGTGGACTCACCCAGGTCCTGCAGTTCCCGGCTTTGCTTTTCTAGGAGTTCATTCATGCGTTCACGATGGAATATATCTTGCTTTTCTTTTTCTGTTCTTAAAACCTAAAACACAGGATCAAATGTTCTCGCTTCTACACATCTGCTGAAAGCTGGGGCAAGAACATATTTTACAGTGACATCCACATTCACTCACAAGCATTTCTCAAGCTCATATTTCGTACCGAGCACTGTTCTGTGAGCAACAATCAAGTGATCACTTTTTATTTACATTATATTCTGCTCTGGAAGTTCTATGACGGGGACTAAAAAAAAACCCTCTGGAATTATAAAAAATTGTGGATTCATTCTTACATGTTTAAACTTCAGTCACCTTCAAAATACTCCCCATTTGATGCAATACACTCATCGAGACTTCTTTTTTTTTTTTTTTTTTGCTGCTCAAAACAGTTTTTGAACTCGTTGATTTTTATGCCTTTTAGTGCTTCTGCTGCTTTTTGTCTCATCTCTTCCACATTGGCAAAGCGTTTCCCTTCAAGGACTTTTTCTCATTGGGGAAACAACAAAAAGTCACTCAGGGTGAGATGAGGTGAACAGAGAGGGTGGGGCACAGGGATCATGCCGTTTTTGGTCAAAAAACTATTGAACATTCAGTGTGGTGTGGGCAGGTGCATTCATAAATCACCCATCCTGAAATGGGCAAATGTGTTGAAAGAGTCTTCAAAAAAATTCACTGAAGCCAAATGCAGCCTCTCACAACACCACCAGCTGGTACAGTGATACAGATGTGTTCCTTGAACACTCACCTAGTGGGGGAAGCCTATACTACAAGGAGCCCACTCTCCAGAAGATAATTCTGTCTTTTTTGCATCCCCCCTCATATATTTACTATATATATATGCTTCTTTTAAGTGGGTCTTAATAATGAGTTCAGTTTTGGACATGTGGCAAATGCATTTGGGGGTGAAAAAAAGTAAGGATTCAGTGGAATCCTCTGTTGTCAGCACATTTTTGTTAACTGAATCCTTGGAGATGTCGATGCATCAGTTTCTAAGGAAGTGTTTTCTGTGATGGAGCAGGGACTCTCCCTGCAGGTAGGGGAGGGGCCGTCTCCAGGGCTAAGCTTGTGCTTAGCTGGTGGAGGGCACCAAATCAACCATCGCTGGCTAAATGAATGAAATAATAAAATTAATAGCCAGGGTTTGTTTTATTCCAAACTCTCTGACCCATGAAGATAATATAAAATAACAAATATCCCTTGACAAAAAATAGGGAGTTTTGGATGGAGGGCCATTATTTTGAGGGAGTCCTAGACCAAATCTAACTATAGGAAGACCATTTAGACTAATTTCATTTAACCCATTGACAACCCAGAGATCAATATTCTGCTAGTTTTTTTCTTTCTATAGTTATTTTTCTTGTGACCTTTTCATTTTCTTTTCTAATACATTTCTCTTGATCATAAATCTAATATATTCTCATTATAGAGAACTTGGAAATTATAAAAAAAGTATAAAGAACAAAATTTTAATTACCCACAATTCCAATTGCAGAGACAATCATACTGTTAGCTATTTTCTTAAAAAATTGTTTCATGCATATTTATTTTATTTAACACTATCTACTATAGTGTTTTATAGTCTGCTTTCTTTCACTTAGTACTTCCTTGCAATCATTTCTCTCTCTTTTTTTTTTTTTTTGTTTTGTTTAAATCCTCACCTGAGGACTTTTTTTCTCATTGCTTTTTAGAGAGAGAGGAAGGGAAAGAGAGAAACATTGATGTGAGAGAGAGAAACATCGATTGGTTGCCTCCCATACACACTAGGGTCAGGGGATCAGACCTGCAACCTAGGTATGTGCCCTGACCGGGAATAGAACCTGCAACCCTTTGGTTATGGAACAATGCTCCTACCAACTGAGCCACAACAGCCAGGGCAGTTGTAATCATTTCTAATGTTATCAACTATGCTTTTAAATCACACTTTGTCATGTATGAGCATACGCTAATTCCATCTTGAGTACATTGGAGTGAATAGCAAATTTCTTGTTATTTGTGGTTGATGGTTTCATCTCTCAAACAGACCTGGTTTTCTGTTTTCAAGGACTCCATTTCCTGGATGAACTTGTCGGTTAGCTCCTTAATCTTTTCTGAATAGTTCATATCCTTTAGTCTCAATTGATACTCATTCTCCATTTTTAATTCTTCCACACGCGTCTTCAGCTCCAACATGACCTGAGCCTTTGGGAGAAGGACACAGAGTGAAGAATATGCACAGTGTGGGTGACATGGACTATTTATGCCTCTGGCCTTGAGCCCTCTGAGACGTGCAGCTTGGCTTAGCCTCCAACTCATGTGTCTCAACTAGAACTTGTCATCTTTCCCCCCCAAGACATGCAGACTAAAAACCAGGAGACATATGAGCTCCTTCCTCTACCCTCGCAACATATATTCAGTGAGCCCTACTGTGTGCTAGACGTTATACTAATAACTCTCATCTCCTTCAAATATATGCAAATGTCACCTGCTTAGGGAGGTCTATGTGGACCACACTATTTAGTCCTGCTACTCTCCCTTTCTCATTCCCAGCACTCATGACCACCCCTGCCCCACTCTGTCCTACTTGTAATTATTTCCTTAGATCTTGGCACTTTCTAATATATACATTATTATTTCATTGATTGTCTTTGTCTTCTTCGCCTACTAGAATTTAAGTTCCAAGAAGACAGAGACCTATGTTGAGTTTGTAAGCTGATATATCCCAAGAACCTAGAAGAGTGCCCAACAGTTAGTAGGCACTTGAAAAAAATTTGTTGAACCATGATTCCTGCTCCCATGGAACTTACAGTCAGAGAACTTAAAGACCGAGACAGCCAAATAAACATTACAATTTGCGTTAAGTGCCCAAAGCAGGACTTACTATTCATTTGTCCCTCTCAGTGTCTACTATGCCTTGTCTGGCCTCGCCGACATTAATTTAGGTCCTAAGTCTTGTCTCCTTCCTGGTTCCTATGTCTAGTGTCTTCTTCCTCCAATCCATTGTACTCACCATTGCTATAGTTTTATAAAAATACCATAATATGCATCCCCCTCATTTAGCAAAAAGTTAAAGTGGATGACAGAGGCGGTGAGAACACAGGTGTTTTCTCCTTGCTCACCTGTGGATACACTCTGTACGTCCCCATTCACCTTTTCTGGTCTGTCTGCCCTAGTGCTGTAGATGACTAGAGAACAAGGAACGTGTTATGCAAGTCCGCCATTCCTGGCCAGGGGACCAGGCGAATCTGGCACACAGGAGGTCCTGAGGCAAGAGACGAACACAAGTTGCATGTGCAATGTGAGGGCACCGCGTGAGGTTTGGTGTAGGTGGGAGGCCGAGGGCAAGAGAGGAGGCCAGCTGGGTCAGACCATCAAGGTCCCTGCAGGTCATGCTAAGAAATTTGGAGTTTACCCTAGAGGGCCTCTGAGGGGCCTCTGAGGGGCCTCTGAAGGCCCTGGTCTAACCTGATTAAGCAGCCTTAGGCCTTAAAGGGACCTCTGTGATGGCAGTGTGCAGCACGGACCAGATTAGAGGACTGGAGGCAGGGGCGCTGCACAGGCCAGGTGGGTGACGGTAGGGGCTTGATTGGAGGCAGCGGAGGGGGAGGAGAGAGTAATGGGGAGATTCGAGGGAGAGATTTTAGGGAACGCGGGGTCTGACTGGGTGCGAGGTGAGGGTGAGAGGACTGGGGATGAAGACTGTTTTTCTGGCTAGATTGTTGTCTGTGGGTGCACTTGGCCTGTCTTGCTTCAGGGCCTTACCCCGGAGCCTGGCATAGGACCAGCCACATCATCAGCATGAAATAAATATTTATCAAATGAATAAATGATGCCTTGGACTAGTGAAACACATTTATTGTGGGGATGAGCCAGTGTTTGACATGTTATGTTTGAAATAGTTGCTCATTGTCCTTCCTCAGTCCCTACTCTAAGCTGTTGCAAAGTAGTGTCTCCAAGATGCAAATCTACCATCATTTCCTGACCTGGGTCAATTTCCAGTGGGTCCTTAGGAACAATGTCCAAAATCTAAAACATGGTGTAAAAGGCCCTTCAAGATCTCTCTACAGCATTTCCAACCCCTCCCTCATACCCTCTCTTCTTCAGCCCCACCTGGCCAGAAGCATCTTCCCCAGAGTAACCCTTTCTCATCCCTCTGTGCACACTTATATCTCAGTGTTAAGATCCTTTCTCATTGCTCTGGAAGGCTTCATCTAAGGGTCCCTTCCTCTGGCACCACCTGGCCTGGGTCAGGGTTCCTTCCCCTGGGCCCCCACAGCATCATTCTTTCATAACACCCCTTATACCTTAAATCCCTTTTTAAATTTCACCTTTACTTCCTCCCAGGCTACATGCTGAAGGACCCTCTATGTCCTTTGTTCCTATGATCCCAGACCTTAGTCAGTGTCTGGTACCCAGTAGACTCCTCTATAAATACTAGCTGGATCAACGTATAAATGAATGGCTGAATGAGTGGGTAAATCATGGCCTGAGAGATAGAGACACAGAATGTCACAGAATATAAGGAAAGAAAGGAGCTAGGAAATCTGGGGAAAGTGACTTTTATGGGACAGGTGGAGGAAGAGTTATGGGGAACGATCAGAAAGGCTCACGGGGAATACTAAGAACATGGCTCAAGATGCTGGGAGAAGCGGAGCTTCAGGATGAGCACTGCACACACTGGTCACTTCCAGCTTGGCAGCAGTTCTGTTGCGCTGAGGTGGGGGCAGGGGCAGGAGTCAGCCAGACACCTCAGGCTTTCAGTGCAGCCTGCCATCTCCTGTTTGGTCTCTTCCCCTACCCAGAGAGAGTAGGAGAGAAGAAAAACAGGGAGAAGGAAGAGGAAACATATTTGCCTGCCTGCAGTAGGTCAGACCCCAACTCTCAAAGGCTCTCCCTCCTCTTTTCCTCCCACTTGGCCTTTCCTGAAGAAAGTTCCAGGGATCCCTAGAATGGATTCCCAGGAAATGCCCTAGGAGGGATCCCCAGGAAATGCCAGGGGCCTATCATCCTGCCTTGGGGCTGTTTTGGCATTGCTGGTCTGATGATTTTACTTGTCTCCATCCCTTGTGACTGTGAGTTTCCTGATCGCAGTACCCAAGCCTGTTCCACACATGCATCTCCAGTGCCTAGCAACCAGGAGGTACTGAATAAATGCACTTTGGATTCTGGATGAACAGCACTGAGTACATAGTTTTGCTGTCTGCTCTAAGCCTCTTGAGTTTATCATCCATTCAGCTTCTCCTTTAGGATGTGAAGCACAGAGCTGTGCACTTGAAGCCCTCAAAACACATCCAGATAGAATGTTTATTACATGAACAGGAGGGAAGGCCCTTTGGAATAAAGAGTGTCGGCTCTAGATTAAATCTGGATCAGAACCCTGGTCCTGCTACATACTAGCTCAGTGATTTTGGACATAACACTCAACCTATCGAAACCATTTCTGCAAACATAGGAGAATACTAGTATCTTCTTCACAGAAACTATGTGAGATTTAAATGAGAAAATGCCTGCAATTAGCACAGTGCCTGGTTCATGGCAAACCTGAAAAAGTGTTAGTTATTGATTATTACTTTTATTGTTTTATTATTAAGAGGAATAGATTTCAGGAATGTTTTATAAATACCTCATTTTAAAAAAGAAGGCTCCATATACTAGCAATTATTAAATTTCACAAATACAACTGGGATATTCAGTTTGCCAATTCAGTTTTATAAATATTTATTGATTGTCTTCCACAGGCTAGAAACTTCCATGGTTCCTACCCTCAAAGAGTAGGAAGAGAAAAGCTAGTCATGGGCTAACAGTAGCGCAGAGCATAAGATGACCATGTGGCAGAATGACAGGCAGGGTGTGGTGGCCAGACGAGGCAGCAGTGAGGAGGGCAGCCAGGCGGTGTGGACAGAGAACTTGGAGGGAGCGCTGGGCCCCAGGTGCGGCCAGGCTACAGAGGGCCTCCAATGCTGGCTGGAGTCCGAGTGTCTATAAGGAATTTCCACATTTCCCTCCATCGGATCTGATTCTTACCTTCTCTTCCATGTCTGTCTTAGTAACGAGCACCTCTTCGGCAAAGCCCACCTCCCTCTCTCTCTTGATTCCCCGGCCTTCTTTATCGAAGACCCTCCAGGTGAAGAGGCAGCCATCCTCAGAGACCGTCAGCAAGAACTGGTCATCAAAGGTGAGCAACATCTGAGAAAAAGACCATGGACAGGAGGCTTTCTGAGGCCCTGGAGGACCAGGACTGGCTATGTGCAAGGCCTCCCTGCAGGCGAGCCCGGACCCAGCTTCACCGGGAGGAAGACTCAGTCCTGGGTAAGAACAAGACAGAAGCCCTCACTGGTTTCTGGTAATAAGTGAAAGAAGCAAGACTATGTCTACATTCTCTGTGGATCTGGAATCTTAACAGTCAATTATTGTCTAGACCATACAAAAAGTCTCTTAAAACCCAACAAAAAAAGCCCAAACAATCCAACTAGAAAGTGGGCAAAGTATGGAAACATGTCACAGAAGAGAATGTACAGATGGCAAATAAGGACATGAAAAGATGTTCAACATTATTAGCCATTAGGGAGCTGCAAATTAAGACCATGATGAGATATTAGAATAACTAAAATAAAAATGGTGACAGTATCAAATGCTGGCAATGACATGGAGAAACTGGCTCTCTCATGCATTGCTGGTGGCAATGGAAAACGGCTTGACAGGCTTTTAAAAAATGAAACATACACTTCCAATATGATCCAGCAGTTGTACTCCTGGGCATTTACCCCGGAGACATGAAAATTTAGGTCTACAAGCTTGTATGTGATTGTTTATAGCAGCTTTATTTGTAATAGCCAAAAACCGGGAGAAAATAAAAATATCCTACAACAGGGAGATGATTAAAAAAACTATGGTACAGCCTTACCATGGAATGCCACTTGGCAGTAAAAAGGAATAAACTATTGATATGTGAAATAACTTAAATGGATCTCAAGGACATTATGCTGAGTGGAAAAAGCCACTCTCAAAAGGTCACATGCTGTATGATTCCATTTATACAACATTCTCAAGATGACAAGCATTTTAGAAATGGAAAACAAACAAGTGGTTGCCAAGGACTAGGACGGGGGTGGTGACTGACTGGGTGTGACTATAAAAGGGCAGCATGAGGGAGCTCTTTGTGGTGATGGCATAGTTCTGTATCTTGCGTGCAGCGATGGTTACACAAATCTATGCATGCACACGTATTGTACCCATGTCAATTTTCCGGTGCAGCATCACACTCTGGTTACATTAGATGTAATTACTGGCGTAAACTAGGCGAAAAGTACACAAGACCTCTATGCTATCTTTAAAATTGCCTGTGAATCTATTATTATTTCAAAATAAAACACAAAAACAAACAAGCCCACTATGAAAACGTCTTCCCACAGTCAGTAGTATGGGTCAAAAACCTTAAAGATGGCAATGCTCTTTCCCTCGGGAATTCTATCTCTATCTAGGAATTTAGCTTTAGGGAATAATCAGAGATGCCCTTGGAAATTTGTAGTCTAGGAAATTTATTAGAGTTTATAAGATAATTTCAATGCCTGATTATAAGAGAAGAGTTAAATAAGTTATGGTCCATTACATGATAGAATATCTGTGTAGCTACTAAAGTCATGCTTTTGAAGACTATTTACCTACTGAATATGGCAAAGTGCTTATACTAGCATTAAGTAAAAAAAAAAAAAAAAACCAAAGGCTACAAAGGAGTGTAAGGAGTGTACATATGGTATAACCTCAATTTATTTAAAGCACACACACTGTATATTTACAAAAGTAGAAATTTAAAATGCACCAAAATATTCATGATGATATTATTATGAGTATTTTTACTTCTCAAATAAGCATTCATTGCTTTTGTAATCAGAACAATAAACATCTTATCCACAAAACTTAGTAGATCTGAAGGGAAGGTGGGAGGGATTATGTTATAGAAATTTACTTTGAATCCAAGAACCAGGCTCAGCACAGGGAAGTTTCACTTTATAATGAAAAATCCTTTCTTAATAAGGATTGTGTCTACAGGTAAGCCAATAGAGTCTGGGACATAATAAAAAACCTCAGGTGTTGATGTTGTTCAATCTGGAATGAGAGAGGGGTGGGGGAAGGACATACACATTTTCCCAGTGCCTGTTCTTCAGATCTCCATGTAATATAAACACTACTATTTTAGAAGGGAGAATGAAGGGGCAATTTATTAATACAAATGTGTGCCCATGCTATTGCCCCCAGGAAGGCCTTTTGTACCCTTGTATAACCTTGTACATAAATGTTGGGGCGCATCTCTGATTATTTCCTAGGGTAAATTCCTGGAGTAGTTTAAACAAAGACCATTAATAGCCAATAAATGTCTATTGATTGGTTGGCTGGGGGAATAAAAAAGGAGATGGAAAAGACATTGGGAGATTGATGAGGTAAAGAAGGTATGTGGGCAGCATCAAATGGATCTATTGCCAGTTAGTTCTGGGACTGGACCCCTGAGGAGAGGGTCCCCTCTCACCTTGGTGACAGGACCAGCATGGGCCTGGTAGTCATTGAATTCTTTCTGCAAAAGCAGAGGGTACTTCATCGCACGAATGGTTCCCACTGAGGTACCCACAAATAGCATGCGCCCAGAGTGAGAGATGACAATGGCTGTGTAGATGACATCAAACGCTGACGTCTCTCGAAGGACCTGAAGAAAAGACAGCTTTGTTCAGGGTGAGGGGTGAGCCATGACCCCAGGTTCCAGGTCATTCTCTTCCTCTCCTTTAATAGGAACATTAGAGGTAAATAAAAGTAATAATCAATAGCCAAATGCATTTCCTGGTCCTGACAGCATTTGTAACAGTGTTTAGCACATAAAAGGAACAAACTAAATGTTTCTTGGCTGCTTGATTGATAATAAACTGTTTTACAAGTTATGAATAATACTAATAAAGGGAAACCTTTAAAAGCACCTCCTAAGTGCCAAGCACCATTCTATGGCTTTACACGTATATGTTGTAACTCATTAAGTCCTCACAAAACCCCTTTGAGGGAGTTACCGTTATCCCTCAAACAGTCAGAGATGGTAGGTTATTTGCCTCAACTCACCCACTTACTAAGTGGCTGTCAGACTCCAGAGCGCTTGCTCTTGGCTGCTATATGACCATGCATCACAAACTCAGAATGGGATGTAGGTCATTAATTATGTCCACTATAAAAGCAAAGCTATACTGTCAGGGAACTCATTCTTTCACATATTAATTCACCCACCCAGCCATCTGCCTACGCACCAGGCATTGATTGAATGTGTGCATTGGGCCATGCAGTGGGTGCTAGCTGGTAAGAATATCAAGCAGGGAGAACCACAGCCCTGCCCTGCAGAAGCTTTGTTATGGTGCAGCACCGTGAAAGCCAGAACCAGGATGAAGCTACTCAGGGCAAAATAGTAAGACACCCTTCTCTGAGCTCTGTTCCAATCATGGGAAAACCTGCCTCAGGTCATCTTGCTGCCAGGGTATCTCTGAACTTCCCCAGGTAGCAGCACCAGGAGAGTGCCAAACACCAAAGAAAAGCGAGAGAAACCAACGAAGACCAGCTGCGGCTGGGTTCCTGGAGGAGGACACAGCCACGTGCATATGAAGTGTCCTTGCTGAACTCTTCTCTCCTCCCCCAACTACAGTGGTACCTCAGTACTCGTTAATTTGTTCTGGAACTTGTGATGAGTGCTGAAACTGACAAGTACGGAGTAAGTGAGGAGTGATGAAGCATTTTTTTCTTGCAGGGAGGTGGCATGACTCATACAAGTTCTAGCAATTGAGACCAGTCCCAAGCAAGTGCTGAGTGCTGAAACATTTTTTTCTCATCAAAACACAACGAGTACAGGGTTTGATGAGTTCTGAAGCTGACGAGTACCGAGGTATGACTTATTTGGAGCTAAATGTCATAATTCTATAATTTCAGAGTTTGAGGGTCTCAAACAAATATGATGGCAAGCCTAGGTGACAGCAGTAACTATAGTTCTGTTCCTACCAGGAAAGTAAGTGCAGTTCAAGGGTATGTGTGCAGGTTAGAGATGCTGCTGAGCTCCATGCCTGAGGAAGGAAGGTCTAGACAGCAAGCAAAATGGAAGTGAAAAGGGACTCACAATTTAGCCCAGTCAGACAGGGCACTGGGCAGGAAATTCCAGAAGTAACAATAACTGAGATGACTGAAAAGGAATGGGGAGCAGGTATTACCCTATGAAGAAGGGACCCTGTTCTCACAGGCCTTCTTCCCACCATACTTTCTGCTGTAAACACAGGAGTGTGCCCTGCAGATCAGAGCGGCAGCCCAGAGGCGGGCAGGGATGGACTCACGGAAGAATCTGCAATCTCCTTGAGGGTATGGTCAGATCCAGCAGCAAAGATAATTTTGGCATCAGGGGAGATGGTTACGCAGTTGTAGCTGCAGGACTTGAGCACACACTCTGTCTCTCTCTTTCCTGAGGACAGATTCCATTCATATACAGCACCATCGGTGCCACAAGAAATCAGTTTGCTGTCATCTGCATTCCACGCAATGGAACGAACCTACAGGGGACAAAGACATACTCAGTGAAGAGTACACACATATACACACTCTCACATGGAAAAGGCATATGAACTCTTCACATGTTCCACTATACTGAGGCACAATTCCTGGTTCATACCCTCCAGTAAGCACAAAACCTAGCTTCTTGGGAATGTTAACATTCTGTTTTCCAAGATGCTTGCAAAATATGGAAGGTGAAACACTCCCATTTCCTTTTTACCCTAGGTTGAAGGACTGAATTTTAATGGTTCCTTTAATGCTACAACCAATTATTGCTATGTTTAAAACAAACTTCTTTGGGGGAAATAATTATATCATATATTCACAGAAAGTTGCAAAAATGGTAGAGAGAGAGGGGACTTCTGGAATGGCAGAGTAAGGATCTTAGCTGACTGACCTTTTCCCCAACAAAATAAGTTAACTGTTAACAATGATACAAGCAATTATTTAAAGTCTCTGGAAATTTTCCTAAGGGCATATAGCAAATGTAGAAACATCCATTCAAGAAAATCTACTCAAGAGAGCCATGGCCTGCTCCTTTACCCTCCTCTGCTCCAAGAATTTTATTCTTGTGCACTCTGGGCAGGTGTGACCAAAAGCTGGGGCTCCTCTCCCTCCAGCTCTCAGGAAGGGCAGACTGCTAGTGTTTGTGGTCCCCACCCAGAAGCTATTCCAGGTAGGCATGGCCAAGAGGACCTGGTCTCCCTTACTCCGGCCAGTCCCCACTGTTGGTGGAAGCTCTACTCCAAGTGTGGGAGGCCGAGAATATTGGTGCCCTGAGAGTATTGATTCCATGCCATGAGGCAAAAGCTAAAAAGACTGGGGGCTTCCACCCCATCCCCTCTGCAAGTGCCACTCAGAGTGAGGATGTCACTCCTGGAAAAGTGGAGCAGGGATTCTGCCCAGGGGACAGTGAGGCCATAAAATGAGAGCTCTACAGCTCTGCTTGAGGGGACTGACTTATTTGAAGCAGAGCATGGTGTGCTTTCATCTGTGTCTCCAAAGTCACTGGAAGACCAATCCAGCTGTGAAGCAGCTCTCAATAATGCTTGTGTTTCCATAGCGCTTTCACTTATGACCTGTTCATTGCTAAAGTCAATGGTTGGTTTTTCATCTTTACAGGATCTCTTGCTGACACAAGTTTCCTTTTGGAAACTAGTTTCCTGGCTTCTCTGATACAAGTCCCTGATTCCAGTTTTCTTTGTACTTCATTTGAAGTCTTTCTCTTCTTTTTACAGTCCTTTAAATGTTGGTCACCTGTCTTCTGCCCAAGATTTTTCTCAGATTCCACACAGGCCCCTGGTTATTTAATCTATGCCTCTGACTTCCACTTGGACCTAATCCCCAGAATCTTAATTTTTAGCCTTGACTTCTTTCCTGACCTCCACACTCACATATCATACTTTCTGGACGTGTCAAACATAACATGTCTAAATGGCACTTAATATTTTTCTTTTCTCTGTCCCTGATACTAAAGCCATGGTTTAATTCCTAGCTCATCTTCCACCCTCACTTCCTAGCTGATCTCCATCACTCCCTTCTAGGCCATCCTCAATGCTATTTGCAGAACTGCCTTCCTGATCCCTTTACATCCTTTCTTAAATCCTTCCAGTTGGTTCTCATCAGCTACAGACCAACGTCCAATTCCCTGGCCTGGCACATAACACCCTACGATACAGCCGATTTCTCCAGCTCTTCCCTCATCGTTCCTCATGTGTGCCCAATGTGCCAGCTGTATAAACCACCAACCACCATTCTACTTTATACTCCCATTTCATCACCTGTAACACGTCCTGCCTAGAACACCTTTTTTTAAAAATTGTTTTTCTTCCCTCCAAATTCATCTGCTGACATCTTCTTACCCCTTTTAATCTCTGGCCCCTTCCTTTTCTTCATGCCCCATATCCACTCGATCTTCAGGAACCATTGGTATTACTTCCTAAGTATCTTTTGAATTCACCCACTTCTCCCCTTCTGTACCACCTCCATCCTTCCCCAAATACTATCTCCTATTGTGTGACATCCACACTAGTCTCCTTGTTTCTTTCAGTACATTTTTTTAAGTCTGTAGCCAAAGTAATCTTTTAAAATGCAAATATGGTCATATCATTCCCTGCCCTGAAAGTCTTCATTGATTTTGAGGAACAAGGATAAAGTATAAAAATCTTTAAAGGCCTTCAAGGTTCCACGTAGTTGGGCCTCCGCTGACCTCTCCAATCTTAGCTTACCCCAAGTTTTATTCTGATACCTATGTTCCAGCCCCACAGGCATTTCAGTTCCTGACACTCTCTGCAATCTCCCACCTCAGGGTCTTTGGAGCCCTGTCTGCAGTGATTATCCCCACCAGCTCTGTCTAGTTAATTCCTACCCATTCCTTTAGGACTGAGCCTTTGTGAACACCCCAATCTCCTTCATTATGCCAGTTCCTCCATATTTCCACTCATAACACCCCATGCTTTTCTTTCACTGAATTTATTACAATTAGTAATTCTTCTGTGTATTTGTTTTATTGTCTCTTCCCCCAAGTAGATAATGACCGCCAAGAGAAAAGGAGTCTCTGCTGTTCACTTGCATCCCATGGGCTCCCATAACACTTGGCTCTGTGCCCCTGCACCCGGCTCACTCACTTACCTTCCCTGTGTGCCCTTTCAGGTTGGAGATGTTCTCCAGGCTCGTGGTGGTAAAAACATGAATCACATTTCCATTGACTGCAGCAAACAGGTGGCCTCCATGGCTAAAGGCACACTACAAGGAAATGCAGCCAGAGAGCAAGCGTGAAAGAAATGAGTAGTCTCATTGGAGGTTACAGTCAAGAGCTGCTTTTCTCAAAGAGTTCAGGCTGAAACCATGGATGGCAGTGGGTATTTGGGGAAGGGTCACATATCCTGGGAACTGGCTGACATTTTCAGACCTTTTCTCTAGTCCTGTAGCTCCTACTGGCCAAGGTGCTGACACTGCCATGTGCGCTGAGTATGAGGTTGCTTGGGTCATAGAGTAAAACGCTTGTTTTGTCTGTACAAGAGGTTTCAGGGTGGGGAAGTGATTCCTGGAATCATTGTCTTGTGTCTGCAAGTCACCTCTGGGAAAGCTGATGGACTGCTTGTTTTCCCTGGCTTCTCCCAGCCTCCAACCTCTTCCCAGTTGTGACTCCGATTCTGTGGTAACTTTTCTTTTTCTTTTTAAAAGATTGTATTAATTTACTTTTAGAGACAGGGGAAGGGAGGGAGAAAGAGAGGGAATAGGAACAACGATGTGAGAGAGAAACACCCATTGGTTGCCTCTCACACGCGCCCCAGCTGGGGACCGAGACTACACCCCAGGCATATGCCCTGACTGGGAATCAGACCGGGGACATGCAACCAACCGAGCTACACTGGTCAGGGTGTAACTTTTCTTTTTCAATGCTATTGCATTACTCCACAATCACAGACAGAACTTATCACAGGTGGGCTCTTGCAAGGCTTTGGGCTCAATGAAATATTTTGGTGAGAATAAGAATCATATACTCAGTAAGTTTGGTGGAAGAAGAATTGGATTTTTCTTTTTTTCTTTTTCAAAGCCACTAAAGTTTTCTAAGACACATTTTGGTCTCACCTCCCTAGAATGTGTTAGTTGATTTTTCAACCCTGGCTTTCTAAGAAAGGGGACCTTCATCTCCAGCAGTTCTTACTTCTCTGCATCCTCTGACAGAGTATTCTTTGAAAGGACGTATATCATCAATGAGGAGATTCATAAGGCGTAGTTTGTCAGCAAACCCTACTACAATGAAGTGACCAGATGGATGAAGGCTGATTGTATATGCCTCTTCTTGATATTCCTTATAAAGTTCCAGAGTGCTGTGAAAAAGACCAATTATTGAATTATGAGTCTAGCCTGATAAATCTCTCAAGCCCTCTATTGTATCTGGTGTGTAATTTTATCATAGTAGTTAAGGTACTTTGTTGTTTGCAACGATTGCTTCCTCTCTTTTCTAGATTTTGGTTACTTGAGGACAGTGTCCCGCAATGAGTATGGCAAGTAGGGGGACTGGTCACGGGGTTGTTTAGTGATATTGAGTGCACAACTCCATTTAGATCTCCCACATCAGAAGGACAGCACATTTTATTTTTCAGCAGCCCCAGCAGCTGTATAGAAGAACAAAGAAATTATAGTGTGGGTCACAGGTTCTCAGGGAAGCTATGCCAGGAGGAAAAAAAAAAAAAATCACTAGGGAGTTGAAGAGGGTTGTGGACAATGATGAGGAGAAAAAGGATAAATAATAGTCTGGCAAGCTGTACGAGGTCAGAGCAGATCTAGTGGGAGTGAGGGGTTAGGAAAGCTGGAAGGACATAGGAGGTCATGAAAGAAGGTGAGATACTGGAGTGTTATCTCTATATCCCCAGAGTCTAGCACACTGTCTGGCATGGTGCAAGCATTTAATAAGGCACAAAATAATTTTCGAGCCCATGCAAGAGTAAAAAGAGAAGGTAGGTTGACTGACTTGCTTTAAAATTCTTTTTCCAACTAAAAGCTTCAAAGCAATTAAAATTTAAAACTCTCTAAAATAATTCACATGAAAAATGTAACAACCCAAACCCTCCATAATACAGTAGCAAAGCCTTTTATTCCTTACTTTGACTCATAATTCCAGATGCGAATGGATCGATCCAGAGAACAGGTGGCAATGAGGGGTTTGCGGATGCAAGTAGCAAGACCAGTGATGGATGCTGAGTGTAATGGGTACATCAGATACTCAAAGTGGGCGGGCTCCCCCTGGAGAAATCATACAGAAGGAGATCTGGCAGAGTAAGCAAAGGGCAGGCTGTGCACTTCAGCTCTCATTACTACCTATGAACATGAATTAGCCTGGGTGCACAGAAATCAGGCTGCGAGCACACAGTTTGAAGAGTAGGCATATTTTCCTGAGCCACTATTATTTTAAAATATTATTTCAATGGCAATAAAATATTTTATCCCATGAACGTCCCAGAATTTAATTTAGCCATTCCTCTACTGTGGGAACATTGGTCTCCAAGTTTTGTTACTTAGGAATAACTGGACTAAATTTCCTTGCAGGTCAGTCAGTGTACCTCCCTGATTACTTCCTCAGATAGTGCTTAGATTAAGCTTTTTTACTGTAATGTAAGTGCTGGACAGTCAGCTTTTAATTGTCGAGACATCCACTTGAAGATATTCATCTTGAATAAACATATTGCCAGCTGTAGGGCGTGGCAAAATAGCCGCGTAAGGAATCAGGTTGCCCCCTTCCTTCAGAAAACCCTGGATGACCCAGATAACTGATGGCTTCAGTGACCCCGCTTCTTTCTTCCCGTGCCCTAATTCCCACTCTTATGCAGTAAATTATGCACTAAAGAATGAACCCAAAAAACCCTGGACACCCGACCCTTGGGTCCTAATAAAGGCAGAGCCCCAGGTCTGTGCTCTCTACCTGTGACCTCTCCATGTGGCCCCTGGGCACGCACGCTGTGTACCCACGAGGACCTGTGAGTAATAAATCTTGTTTTTCCAAGTTCCCTAATGGTTTTTGCTGAACTGTATCTGCAATCATAAGAACCACAAAGGCCTGTCCCGCCACAATACTGGCCCCTGTGGGGGAAACACGCAGGCCTGGGCCAGCGCCTTGAGATTTCCTAGCTGACAGCTTGACTATCAATGGGCTGGGACCGACACAACAGGTACATTTCTAGAGTGGAATATAGGGAAACATGGTATGAATGATTTTAAGGACCTTGATAAATACAGACAAATTTCTCCCCATGGAGGCCATACTACTCTGCCTCCAGCAGCAATGAGACTTGGGTGAATGATTTTAAATTAAAATGTATCCTATTACACTGCTTGTATAGGTTGCAGATGTCTGTCTTCAGAGGCATTATCCCTGGAACACCTGAATGAGGGGTGATGATTGGGAAATTTAATGAGGGATACATATTTTGGGTCTGTTCACAAGACAAGACAAAGGCTGAGATGGGAATTCCTTCCAATTCTGGCCCTCCCCACTTATAAACTTAAAACAGCCCTGGATTCCTGGTGACCCCAGGTATACGTGCACAGAAAGGCCCCACCTGAGAGCATCAGCCCGGCAGCTCCTTCTCCTTTACTTGCCTCTTAACTCCAGGGAAGAGGCATGTCTTACGGAAGTGGCCCTTGTCCATTGATTGATAAGCGAATAAAGAAGATGTGGTGTAGAGTATATATTGTACAACAGAATACTACTCAGGTATTAAAAAGGCAGAACCCTGTCATTTGCCACAACATGGATGGACTTTGAGGGTATTGCGCTAAGTAAAATAAGTCACGTGGGTGCCCTCATGGAAAAACAAATACCACGTGACTTTACTAATATGTGGAATATTTAAAAACAGACAAACAAAACAAAAAAAGCTCATAGAGGCAGACAACATATTGGTGGCTGAGGCGAAAGGGAGGTGGGAGGGCAAAATGGGTCAAGGGTCAATTGTATGGTGATGTGTGGAAACTAAATTTAGGTGGTAAGCATGATGTAGTACATACAGATGTTGAATTAGGGTAGACACCTGAAATTTATATATAATGTTACCTCAAAAAAAGGAAAAACAGGCCATCTCTTACAATGCCCTGCTGAAAATATGTGGAAACTGATGTGCAGACAGGTTTAGTTCCAAGAGATTTGGCCAAAGTCACATAGTAACTTTTAAGAACCAGTTCCTTGAACTTTCAGACACTCATTTGTTGTATGATATTTTCAAAATGCTCTACTGGATAGTATCTTTTTTAAAAAAATTAAGCTATAATTGACATGTAATGTTGTATTCTTTTAGGATACACAACATAATGATTTGATATATTAGCCTAACTAACTTTTAAATCCACTCAGATCTCTCCTATCTTAAAAACAAACCACTCCCTCTCTTTAGTCTCATTTCTACACCTAATTCTATGAGGCTGGTATTATCCTGATACCAAAAGCAGACAAAGCCATCAAGAAGAACATACAGACCAATTCTGTTATGACTGTAGATGAAAAAGCTGGAAGGAAGCACTGCTGGGAAAGACAGACCTTTCTGATCTCCGTCAAGGACATGGTGATGCTGTAGAGCTGGTTCTTACTGGTGCTGGCGATGAGGGTTTCCTCAGAAGGGCTGAAGCACAAGCAGAGGATGTCCTGTTTGTCAGACTGACTCGGGTCATTGCTCTGCAGGTCCACAGGAACCTGCCCAAGACACAAGACGGCTATCAGTGATGTCCCCACTTTGTCGGTAGGCCCTCAGGCTTTCAGAGTTCTCTCAGACACTTGGAACTCACAGACCCGCATGGCTCAGGCTCCACCTCAGAGGTAGAGAAGGGAAGACACGAATGCCTCTGTTTTGGGGGGCTTTGCATTCACCTTTAAGTGATTAGTGCTTGAATAACAAGACAATGGCTTTTGTAAAGATGATTAGTCTATACAACTGAAGTTGAGATCTCTGAAAACAAGCGTTAGTCTAACTCCCACTCACTCCCAGTCTCGTTGTGTTAATTTGGGATGTGTTGTAAACCTGTGCAGGTGCCCATCTGCACCGAGTATAGTGGTGTGCACTTCAGGGCAGCACTGGGGAAGGTGACACCCTTCTTCCACATGGGGTGGGTGGCAGGGTGGAGAGGAGAGAAGGGGTTGCACAGCTCCTGCCAGCAGTCTCTGATAGGGCCTGTAGTCCCCAAGTAGACATTATAAAATTAGATTTCCTTTTCCCTGCTATTGTTTTTCTTCTATTAACAACCAAACGTCTTAAAAGGTTGGCCTGCACAAGCCATCTCCACTTCTTTATCACACACTCAGTTCTTAATTCCTTATGATTTGATAAATAAGTTTTCCTTCCCCTGCATCATTTATAGAAACTGTCCTCATGAACATCAGAAATATCCTGATCACCAAAGCCAGCATCCCCTACCTGCTCAGCCCTCATCTTCGTGACCCTTTCAGAGCAGCAGTGATGGCGGCACCGCCGCCCTGGGGCCCAGGACGCTGGGCTCTCGTGCTTCCCTTTCTCTGCCTGGGGTTCTGTCTTGCTACATACCCCCCTCACCCTGCTTCACAGAGTCAACTCGCCTGCTCCACAGGACAACGAAGGCTCTGGGAACCTGTCTTGACCTGCCCTGGGCTGGGGGGTAGGGGGGGCACTGATATTCTCTCAACATGTCCATAGCACCGGATAGTTGTCTGTTGTCACATGTATCACGCTGTATGAAGTGGGATGGAGCCTGCAGACTGAGGACCTTGTCTGCTGTCGGGCTGTTATCTCCCACAAAACCTGAAGACACTGGTTTTGCTAGATTTGGCCACCATCTCAGTCCCTCAGCCAATAAGCAGCAGAGCCGAGTCTAACTCATTCAATCTTTTTAACCCCTTCATGTCCAGTGGCCCTGAATGGCCCCCACTGTCTCTCCTAGGCAGAATGCTGTTCCAAAGCGTGTGCTTCTCCGCTCACACAGGTTGTCTGCTGAATTGCATACACACTCCTCAGGTTGGCACTTGAGATCTTTCACCTGCCTTAGCTGCCGTCTTTTCCCTTCAGGTGACGTTAGTCCCTCTCTGCTGGGGAACAGAAGGTATCCCAAATATACCACCTGTTCCCTGTCAGTGGTGTCTTTGCTTAATTTGTTCCTTCCATCTGGAATTCCTAATCTGTTCCTTCTGCCAAATGTTATCCATCCTCTTAAGGCCTCTCTTCAAAGATCACCATCAAACACCCAGAAGCCTTCCTGGTTCTTCCCCAACCAGATATGTTCTCTCTCCAAAACAGTGTGTATCATTATTCTACACACAATTCCTGAATGCACACTGGGTGTTTGTGTGTGTGTGTGGGGGGGGGGGGGTAGTATGCTGGAGGTTAGATATCAATATGTATCATAATAATACAATTTGTATGGGAACAGTAAGCTTCGAAGGGAAAACGGCATTTGCCAAAGTTCTCTCCCAGGATTCAAATCCAGATCTTCCCAATTCTAAACCCCAGTTCTGTCCAACCCATCCTAAAACTTCCCTCAGGACAAATGGCTGAAGTCCCGTTTCTGTTCAGCCCGACAGCCGCTTCTCTCCCCACCAAACTCCTTGTTGGCGCTCTGCTGCCGGAGAGCAAGCATCAGTGGGACCCCAGTTCTGCTTCTTCCTCCCCTCCTTACCCGGATTTCCCTGCTCTCATGATAAACATCCTTGTCTTCCATCTTCTCAAACAGTAGAACTCTCCCTGGCCCAGCAGAACAGGCAAAACCCTTTGAATAGGCTGCAATGGCGAACACCTGGGGCATGGCCATCTGGCTGTGGCTAGCGGTCATCATGACGTGTTCATAGGAAGGGACTGGGGAACTGAGCGTTGGAAATTCAATCAAGCTAGAAAAAGAAAATTGCATGTGAAGTTTAAAGAGACAATCCCAAGGAGATGAATTCTGCTAGGGATGAGAGAGAAGAGCTGTCCCTGGGTGTGGGCCCCTTTCCCAGAGCCCAAATGCTGCCCTTCGCCCTGGGAATGCTACACAAACTCCAAAGGAAGACTGGAAGTTTACATGTTTATTTGGTAGTCTCACTACCTTGTGTGGTCACTACTACTATTGTTGTTGTTGTTATTATTATATTATCCTCATTTTGGTGTTTAGAAAAAAAGTGGCTCAAGGAATTGAGTTTCCTAAAATCACATAATTAGTAAGTGGAAGAGCTAAGATTTGAATCAAGGTGTCCATTTCCTCCCTCCTTCCCCATCTCCCCTCCTCATTCATTCATTCATCATTCACTCATATAACAATATTTATTGGCATTATACTGTGTTAACAACTCTGTGAAACAATGGTAAATGGGATTGATACAGTTCCAGCCCTCAGAAGGTTATAGTCTAGGACAGTTACAGAAGAGGTGCACCTACCAGAGATGAGCAGAGGCTGAGCTAAAGAACGAGCAGGTATGTGTATGTGCCTATGGAATGGGGTGCAGTAGGGGAGGGCAGGGGAACTACACATGACCAAGCCCAGAAGCAAGAGCATGCACGAGGCATGCATGGTTGATAGAGGCCAGAGCCAGTGCTCTATATGTAGAGAAGGGTCAGAGTAGCAGTGATGCGTGGACCAAGTTCAGGAATCTGGGTTTTATTCTTAGGGCCCTGGACCCACCGACAGGTTGTGAACTCAGCAAACTGGAGGGCATGGAGACTTTTTAGGAAGTTTACCAAATCACAACCAAAAAGGAGATGTCATTGGTACAGGGGATGGTGGCAATCGTGAACCAAAAGTTATGGAGGAAGAAGGAGCTGCAGTATGTCATTGTGGCTGAGGACTCAGACTCTGGAGTCAGACAGAGCTGGGTTTGAATCCTGACCCTGCCACTTAGCAGTGCTGTGATCTTGGATGAACCAGTTAACCTCTTTGAGTCTCAGTTTTCTTATCTATAAAATGGGCATGATAATAATATGTATTATATAAGGTAAGACTCAAATATATAAAGTGCTCAAGGGGGCAGGCTGCATGGAGGGGGCTTGAAGGAGGAACAGGTGGAACACCTGTAATAACTAAACAATAAAATATTAAATAAAAAAATTAATTATAATAAAAAGAAAATTAAAAAGAAAAAATTTAGCTAGTGGCTAGAAACTTTTTATCTGTTAGCTGTTGTAAGGAAGGAGACTAATTTCTCTAAATCTTGTATTTCAAAAGACTTCTACAGATTTCTTTTAAATAATATTCATAAGACACTTAGCTCTACACATCTCATCCACTTAATTTGTGCTGTGTATAATAAAAAAAAAAAAACCTTAAAAAATTAAGTGCTCAAGGCAGTGCCTAGTACATACGATGGTGCAGTTTGACATCTGTGAGATTATTGGTGTAGGAAAGGTAAAACTGACAGCTCCCTCCTGAGCCCCTACTTTAGCCCATACTCTCCTGTCAGATTTACCAAAGACATTTCCTTGCACTTGGTTGTTGGTCTGTTGCCTCTGACTGAATTGTAAGGTCCTGGAGGATCTGTTTCCCCAGCACCTAGCAAGATGTCTTGCACACCACGAGGGCTTGGTGGACATTTATTTAATGCATTCAGTAAATTAGGCAGCCTTTAGAAAACAAATTTTCAAAAATCTGTAGTTTTGAAGACTAGGCATACTAATATGACTATAAAATGAGGTTAGGTATAAAAATTAAAAGAACCACAACGAGGCTATGATCATAACTGTCAAATCTGTGCTTGAATATAGATGAACGCTAGAAAGGCAGAGGGGAAACAAAGAGTTGATTTTTAAAGTAGAGAGGATATGAGTGATTGTTAAAGAACACTGGCTTTGACGTAAAGCTGTTAGTACGATGAGTATATTTTTACATGAGCACCTGCCCAGAGGGGTGCCATTACCTCTCTGACTCCTGAATCACCTCCAGATTCTTTGTCTCACCAGTGGGCTCCCGGACCATGATACCTGTCTCCCAGCGTTGATCTCCAGATTCAAAGAGGATGAGCCTGCCTGTATCGGTGCCAACGATAATCTTGTCATCAGACACCCAGGTATGGGCTAGGTAGTTTTGGGGTTCTCCCCTCTGAAAGTTGGTTTGCTTCAGGGTTCCCTCCGCAAAACGGAAGAGCTTAAATATCCCATTTCCAGTGACACAAACCTGTGTGTTATCCTGAGGACTGAAGCTCACCTGTAAAATGTTAAAGGATAAAAGACAAAGATTTATAAAACTAATCTTGATGGAGTTATTTACCATTTTACTAATTAATATTTATTTCAAGTAGTTCAGAGTATCCTTGAAAGATCACTAAATCATATAGTTTTGATATCAGGTTTGATAAGAGCACAGATCTATACTCATTATACTTGTGGGGCCAGTTGTTTTGAACTAGAAAATGTACAAAAGTCATTTTACAAAGGCCAAAAACCAAAATGAGCAGGTCTTGACAGTGGCCAAACACTGGGCCAACAAAATGGAATGAAAGCTCAGCTGGAGACACAGAAATATGTGGATCTGGCAGGTTTAAGTGCCCTGTCCAGAGAGAAGGAGCCACTGTCAGGGACTGCGATGTGGTCTCCTGGCTGCTGAGCTTCCTTTATCTACACCCTCATCCCAATGCACAGTAATGGGCAATCAACCTGCCACTGCCTCTAGATGGTGAGTAACTTGAGGGGCTATGGCTTTTTCATCTCTGTATTCCCAGTGCTGGGTTCCTAGTGGACACCCAACAAGTGCGCATTGAATTTATTGGAGTAAAGAGAGCTCTGCTCTGAATGGGGATACTGCACAGGCGTCACCGGCTCTATCTAATTCTATGATAGCTGACCAGCCCGCTGATTGCTAATTTCACCTTCCAAGTTCTCTAGTTACTAGGGAGGAAACACACTGGATATACGATGTGAGTGCTCTGGTCCTGATGTGCTGGTATGTACACTGGCCTCTTGTGAGAATAACTGAGTCTATGCCTGAGACACTGACTAGCCAGTACTGTATCTCTGAATATGAACTGAACTGAGTTCCTGAAAACTTGTAAAACTGAGTTCTAGATCCTAGACTGGGTTGACTGCATCAAGATAAAACTCCTTGGGACTCACGGCCTAAGCAGGGACCAGCTTTCTAACAGGTGGTCTTTATTTTGCCTTCAAACCACAATAGAAAACTCTGCTCCCCATATAACTGCAATTTCAATGAAAGCTTTTTAAAGCTTGACCACTTCACATTACATTCCTGAAATCTTCCCTTTGCCTAGCAATGCTGCTGGAAAGAGGCCAAGATCAGAAAGAGAGAGCAAGTTTGATCAATTCACCTCTGGGTCTGACCTGTGACCTGAAAGCAGCCATAGGCCAGAGCAAAGAAGACAGGCACTGGAGCCAGGGACTCTTGGTCTGCTATTCACTACCTCTGTGATTTCAGGTGAGGAAATTAACCTCTTGGGGCCTCAGTTCCCTCACCAGTATAAAAGGGATAATAATTATGCCTACCATATGTGGTTATTGTGAGACTAAATTTAAAAATGCATGTTAAGAAATTAGCACTGCTCCTAGGAGATAGAAAGCATTTAATAAAAGACAGATCATATTATTTAAAAAAATAATTTGCATGATACTTGTTATTCTGGGAGGTACCTGGTAGATGGTGTTGTTCTGAGAGTCAGTTCTAACAAAGGCCATTATTTTTTGTTTTTCCCATAGCCAGTAGACAAGGTTGGACTCTGGAGGTGATGTTTGAGTCAACAGGTATTTGGAGTCTGGAGAAAAAGCCATGCTAGTAAATTTTTGAACTGGGAAGTCAAAGTTATTAAGGATTTTGCGCTTCCGGCAAGGGATGGACGACAGTTCATAAATGGTGATGACAGGTTTATCTTGCACTATCTCAGACATGGCGAGGTATCGCCGATTAGGACTGATGGACAAGGCCAACATGGCTTGACTCTTGTCTGAGCCTGCAAACAGGTAAAAGGAAATAATGAGGGTAGATCACCAACATTCAAGCTGAACCAGGGCTCTGCTGACGTAATAGGAGAAAAGTGCAGAAAAAGGCCGTTGTTGACCCATGAAACTCCTTGGTACAGCTATGTCTCTGGTGTTATAAAAATGACTAGGATGGGCACCTCCCTGAGGCTGAGGTGGGTGGGGGATGGATTCCTGAAGGAGGACAAAGTGGGACAGGGAGGGGGATGGGGCTGGTGGCAGGAAGAGCAAAGATGAGGATGTGAGAAAGTAGGATTATTGCTGAAGCATTGCACAAGAGCCAGGGGTGGCCACAGATAGGTCTAGAAAGCTGGAATAGGGTCAGATCATACAGGCCTTTATGCCCTGAGTGGGCAGCACTCAATACTCTTCCTCTGCTTTCAAGGCTGGGATGCTAACTACTGGATTCCTCAGCCTCCCTTGCAGTTAGGTGATGCAGGTGACATTCTGGCCTTTAGACAGATAACAGAAGTTATCTTCTGTTGCCTTCTTTAGAACCAGTGATAGACTTCCAGCCAAGATGGAGGCCTAGACTGACACGCTCCATCTCCCTCCACAACTAAGAAGGAATACAACTACCGCAAAAACAGAAATATCCAAAAGTTCCAGAAAATAAAGCTACATGGAAGTCCAACATATGAAGTTATAAACAAGTGGTGCTTATCTGGATGGGTAGGAGGGGCGAAGCTGGGCCAGGGAGGTCAAGCTGTGCTGATGGTGGCAGCAGCAGTGACTGTGGCAGGATGGCGGTAAGCACCAACACCCATATTTAAGGGGAGGCGAGAAGCACCTGGGGAGCACCCCTGGCTGCAGACCAAACCTGTCAGCTCCTGATTCCAACACCGGGGAAAACAGACCCCCATTGCCTCAGGCTGTGAAGGCTGGAGGGCGTGGGGACAGAGGAGGAGGAGGAGGCTTCTGGTCTCTCAGCGTAGAGTGAACGGCAGGAATCCATCTTGGACCCCTGACCCCGCACAAAGCACCACAGTGTGGTGAGAAAGGTCGCCCAGTAGTGACAAGTACACGGGGCTCCGCCCCCTGTAGTGTAGGAGGTGTGACAGCCCCACCCAGGAAGCAAAGGTAAACACAAGACTGTCAGGATGGTAGGGATCATGACAGAGATTCCAATCACACAGCTGACAGACAGCAAATACATGATCTATCGGACCAGCAGATAGAAAATCTTTCTGAGGCACAGTTCAGAGCTCTGCTTATAAGAAAGCTTACAGATCTAAGAGTGGATCTTAAACAAGACAAGGAAGGAATGAAGGCTAGTCCTGCTGAAATGAACAAAAACACACATGAAACTAGTGGTGAGGAAAGGAAAACCAGGGATCAAATCAACAAACTGGAACATAGGGAAGGAACAAACTGTCAAACAGTGCAGAAAGAGGAAATGAGAAGTGAGGAAAATGAGGAGAGGCTCAGAAACCTATGGGACAGCTATAAGTGGGCCAACATCCGAATCGTAGGGTTGCCAGAAGGTGAAGAAAAAGAACTAGAAATGGAAAAATTATGTGAAAAAATAACGAAGCAGAACTTCCCTAACTTGGGGAAGGAAATAGACTTACAGGTCCAGGAAGCACAGAGAGTTCCAAAACAATTGGACCCAGGGAGAACCACAGCAAGACACATTATAATCAAAATGTCAAAAATTAAGGATAAAGAGAGAATCTTAAAAGCAGCAAGAGAGAAGAAGAGAATTACGTACAAAGGGGTCCCAATAAGACTATCAGCTGATTTCTCAAAAGAAACTCTGCAGGCAAGAAGGGACTGGCAATAAATATTCAAAGTAATGAAAAGCAAAAACCTACAACCACGATTACTCTATCCAGCGAAGCTGTCATTCAGAATAGAAGGGCAGAGAAAGTGCTTTCAGGACAAAGTAAAACTGAAGGAGTTCATCAGATCCAAACCACTGTTATATAAAATGATAAAAGGACTTGTTTAGGAGAAAGAGGATCAAAACTATGAACATTAAAATGAAAACTGTATCACAACAACCAGCAACAGAAGCTAGGGAACCGAAACAAAGGCAAACTAAGTAGGCAACGAGAGTGGGAGAAGAATTATAGGTATGGGGAACATTATGGGGGGAGGTCAGCAAGGAAGGGGAAGGGGAGAAAGGGAGGGAGACGGAACAGAAATTAAGAAGCATAATAGGAGGGAGTGGAGTAGATAGGAAGATGTTGAGAAGAACTATATGCACAACCAATGGGCATGGACTAAGGGGGGTCACTGGGTGGAGGGGAACAAAGGGAAAAGAAATTGGGACAACTGTAACAGCATAATCAATAAAGCATATTTTTTAAAAAAGAAAAAGAAAACCAGCGATAGAGATGCATTCTACCCTCCTTTCCCTGGAATATAGAAGCGATATCTGGAGATACCGTCATCATACAACCATGAGGTAACAAGCATGAGAACGAAAGCTATGCCACTCTACATAGCAGCACCTGAGGCAAAGATTAAAGTGCAGATACTCTGTTTGAAAAATGCAATCAAGGCCAAGTTATGATTTTCATGGGGCCTAGCTACTATTGCTTTCAGGAGCCCCTTCCTCCATTAAAGAATGTTAAAAAGTATATTTTGTGATTGCGTTGGTATAAAGAGAAATATATCCAGGCTGAATTCATTATGACATATTCACTATTATATTATTTTTTCCTGATTTTAAAATAAGTTAAAATTAAAATATTTTCTTGGGTCCCTAAATACATCATTGGCCCTAGGCTCTGTGTCTGTTGTGCTTTGTGGGTAAGTCCTCAGTATCAGTTAACAGCAACTCCATCCTTCTGGTCAATTAGGTCAAGCACCCTGCTTCTGGTTTTTCTCTTCCTTCCAACAACAGGTCTCTGAGAAAATCTGTTCCCTCCACTTTCAAAATGTACCCAGAATTCTATCTCTTCTCACTACTTCTGTTACCTTTACCCTGCTCCTTGACTTCATTTTCTCTCACCTGAATTATAGCAATAGTTTCTCAACTGGTCTCCTGCTTCCTCCCTTGCCCCTCCTTAAATCTATTGTCTATACAGTTGCCAAAATGAACCTGTTGAAACAAAAGTCAGATATTCAGAATCCCCCCATGACTTTTCATTTCATTCAGAGTGAGAGGCTATGACCTACAAAGCCCTATGTGATGCTGCCCCCCATTACTTCTCTGCCTCACCTCTCACTCCCTGCTCCTCCATGCACTCCACTCCAGCCACATTGGCTTCCTTGCTAGTCCCCTAGCACACTAAGCACATCCTAACTCAGAGCCTCAAAGGTGAAAGACAAAAGCATAAAGCATAATAGAGATAACACGGGAGACTATATTAATAATCTTGGGTTAGGGAACAATTCCTGAACGAGACACAAAAATAAAACTAAGAATTTTTGTCCATTGAAATACCATAAGGAGGGAGAAAACACGCGCTTCAAACTAGGAGAAATTATTTGCAATACAGTACATATATCTGATAAGGTATTGGTATACAGAATATAGAAAGAGTGCTCATAAGTCAATAAGAAAATTACCCCAAAAATTCCATAGAAAAATGGGTAAAAGACATGAATAAGGCATTTCAATGAAAACTAAGTAGGAATAGTCCATAAACATGTGAAAAAATATTCATCCTCATAAGTACTAAAGAAATGCACACCAAAACCAATAAGATATCCCTTCTCAACCACCAGATTAGCAAAAAATTAGGAAGCTGGATCAGGGTTGGTGAGATTGTGAGGGAATGAAAAGTCTCAAGCACTCATGGTGGGAGTATAAATTGGTACTACCATATTTCCCAGTAATTTTAGTTCTGGTTGTGTGCCTTGAAGAATCTCTGTACACATGAATGAGCATACATGAATGCAAAAATTTTATACTGGTATGGTTTGTAAAAATGTTTCCCAAACGTCCATTAACACTAGACTGGATAGCCATCTTTGAGATATTACATTCATAGCATGGAACACTACGTAGCAATAAAATAAACTCAAGATGCATGTAATATGTATGAAGATGCACGATCCCAAAAGCATAATGTTGAACAAAAGAAGCAAGTCATAGACTATATATACTATGATTCCACTTATATAAAGTTAATAAATAGCAAAAACAAAACTTAATGGGGTTACACATATGAGGGCTGTCCAGAAAAAGTCCAGCCATTATTAAGGTCCCAAGTTGCCTACTTTGAAGGGGACTGAGGTGTCATTGTCCTGTGTACTATGTTTCTTGTATCTTTTTCAGTAAATGTCTCTATATTTCATAGTGCACAGTTGGATACTTTCTGGACGGACCTCATATATGGTAAAACTATATGCAACAAAGAGCAGAAAATGGGAATAAGTGGTTAAGTTGTGGAAATCATGTATATCATCAACAAGAGCAATGTGAACAAAAACAAATATAACATTATACATATGATTATTTGTAATTCGGGATAAAATCTCCAGTGTCTTCATCATATGCGAATTCAAAAGGTGCTGGAATGAGGGTGGTGTACTCTGGTGTGTTAGACAACTCAAAAAATGGCCCTGGTGATGACAGACAATGATATTGAGGAAGCATAAAAAGAGACTCTTTAAAATAAAAATTTTCATTATCACAGTGAAAAAAGTACTTTTAAAAATATTTATTTATTTATTTATTTAAAAATTGGACTTATTGAGGTCACATTGGTTCACAAAACCATGCAGGTATTAAGTGCACAACTCACTAAATCATCATCTGCACGTTTTTACATGTAATGCAAGTAGACATGTATTCTTCTACATTTAGAGAACTATACGTTTATTCAAGCTGGCCAAAAAACCTTCCTTTCAATCATCGTGTCGGAAATTTGAGGTTATATTTGTCACATAAAGTTAATGTGTCAGGATGGAAAGGGTTTTACCTGGAATGAATTTTTGCCACTTCTGATCCGTATTGTACTTCACACAGTAATTTCCTGAAGGAAATATAATGATCTGTTCATCGAAGAAGAAGATATTGTTGGACACGTGGGATCGAAGACCAAAAGCATGCAGCGAGTGTGCAACCACGGTCGACATGGTCCCTGGCCCGAGTTAGTTCTAGGAAGATCGAGCGCAGCAGGTGAGCTTGGAGAGGTGAATCGCCTCGCCCCGCCCCGCCCGGAACACGCCCCTGACCCCGCCCCTTGATTCCTGATCCATCGCACCCCCAACACCCCCAGCGCCACTCACACTTACCGCGGGCTGTGCTCCTGCTTCTCCCCTTTCCCGTGTACCCTCGCGGCTTCCTGCTCCTCCGGATGACCCCAGGTACCCCCTCCCACCTTTCGCTTCTCCTCTCCGAGTCACCAGACCACGCGTTTATCTAGGGGTAGTGTTCATACAGATCCCAGGCAACTAGGACACTTTCAGACGCCAGAACGGTTCCTATAGCAACGGAAAACCGGAAGTGTGGGTCTGTGACCGGAAGCGGAAGTCCGATCAAGAAATTAGGCAGCAGCTGCAGGTTGATGGCAGATTGCGTCCACGTGTAGAAACGGGGTGAGGGTAGGCGGCTGAAGGGAGGCAGCAGCGGCGAGAGGCGCCGTTTTCCAGCAGCGCGGGCCTCGGCCTACTCCGCTTCCTCGGTTAGTGTTAGATGTGAACGCTGCGAGATGGATACTCCCCTGCTATCAGACTCGGACTCCGATTCAGAAGATTCTCTGGTCACTGACAGGGAGGTAGGTGTTAGCCGAGCTCACGCGGCTGGGCGCAGGACACGTCCTTACTTCCCTAGTACTGACCGCCGATCGTGTCCTGCAGTTGCAGGATGCGTTTTCCCGAGGGCTCCTGAAGCCAGGCCTCAATGCCGTGCTAGAGGCTCCGAAAAAAGCGGTGAACGACGTGGTGAGCTCGGGCGCCAGATGGGGGGTCTTGGACGTAAGATGAGCACAAAGAACTGTTGTGCTTGGGTGGCTGAGTTCTGGTCCAAGGAAGGACGCGACATGCGCATTGTCAAGAGGGTCGATTACCTGTTTGGGAATTGGGGGTTAGCACTTTGTCGGTTGGCCTAGCACCCTGGGCATGGGAGAGACATATTAAGGGTTCCCTTCTTAGGAACTCAGTGTCTGAATTTCTTAGAATGGCCTGAAGCAGTGTTTGACAGAATTCAAGCGGGATCTGGAATGGGTTGAAAGGCTTGATGTCACCCTCGGTCCGGTGCCAGAAATCAGTGAACCTCAGTCAACATCTCAGAACAAGGATCAGAAAGCTGTTGATCCAGAAGATGACTTCCAGCGGGAAATGAGCTTGTATGTTTTCAAATGGGGGAGAAGTTATGGGTCCCTGTGCGGGCAGGGGAAGTGGGGGCAGAATAATGAGCCTGTACTCCTTAGAAGTTATCAGAAGCTTGGGAGCAGGGAGGAAGGCTTCTTTTGACTTAAAAGAGTTTGTGTGTGGGTGTGTGTGGGTGCATTCAATTATAAGAACAAAATTTTTCTTATGGAAGGTCTTATGTAGACTTTTTTAGTGACTACATAAGAATTAATAATTGGCATTAGTTTGTAAATTGATAGGTACTTTTAGAATGGTCGTTCTCTTAAACTACTAATTTATTTTCAGCAATACTCCTTGCCCTCCCCTTTTAAAAGAGTGTACCGTTAAATTTCTTCCAGATACCAAGTCCATGAGGTTTTATTTATTACAGTTATTGTTTGTGTGCGTGTTCTTGCTGATGAAGGCCAGATGTTGGGAGTCCTTCTGACCTTGGGTAACTTGTGAGAGGCAGTGAGAAGGAATGTAAGGCCTCTCCCGCTTAGCTTATTTCACACTTTGTCCTACATCCTCAGCTACCGTCAGGCACAGGCTGCAGTGCTTGCAGTATTACCCCGCCTCCATCAGCTCAAAGTCCCTACTAAGCGGCCCACTGATTATTTCGCAGAGATGGCCAAGTCTGATCAGCAGATGCAGAAGGTAAGAAACAGGGAAGGTTTTATTTATTTATTTTTTCCTGCAAAGCTGAGGCTTTGTACTTTTAAGTATATTTAGCTGGCTGATCTCCTATAATGTTTAAAAAAGTACTAAGCCTGAAAAGGAACCAGTTGTCAGAGGACAATTATTATTTCTGTTGTCTACTTCAGACTCATCTCAATCACCACCTATTAGATAAATATAAGGATGATTTTTTCCTAACTTAAACAATTAAGGGGAGGAAAAGTACTGGAAGAAGTGTGGTCCCCAAAGTAAAAATGGCCTTTTGTATTTCCTAGCTGGCATGATCATGGCATGATGTATAGAAAAAATATAGATCTTGTCCTGCTATTGCCTGCGGGCAGTGCTACAACTTGTAGACAATTCATTTTCTCTGGGCTTCAGTTTTCTGTAAAATGAAGGATTCATATATGGCTCAGATGTAGTATAATTTAGAGTTAGTTAGAGCTTGGTCCTTATTTAACTTTGAGAGGAAGAGAATTGCCAAAATCTAATGCAAGGTATATTGAAATAGTTCCCTTGGGTCTCAAGCTGGATGGCAGGGAGCTCTTGTGTTGGTGGTACTTAGGGAAGCTAATCTAGAGATGAGCCCAGACACATCTCTGTGCATTTACACTGACAACTGCTCATCCTTTAACTGAAATGTGTATGTTTGATGGAGAAGACTGGGTGCCTGATATCTGTTAGGTTTTAGTGTGTGTCTGGTATATTGGAGAAGGGGACTGGGGCTGCAAGCAGGTTTAACCGCAGTTGGCAGATAGTAGGGATGGGCAGAAATTAGTTTCTCTTGGCAAAACTGCAAGCAGGCAGTTTTGTATAATGGAACAAATGGCATGCTAGGAGTGGGAAGGCTGCTTTCAATTTCTCGCTTCACTGCTGATACGTTTGATATCTTGGTCAAAATGCTCAGTCTTTGAGTCCCATTGCCCTCATGTGTAAAACCCAGATCTTGGAATAGATGATTTACAAGGTTCCTTTGAGCTCCATAGTTTGCAGAGCAGGGAATATGTTTCCTGCTCCAGTGCACCTAAAGTAGCGGTCATCCCAGGTTCAACTAACATAAGCTGACATCATTTTGTGTTTTAGATTCGACAGAAGCTGCAGGCTAAACAGGCAGCCATGGAGAAATCGGAAAAGGCTAAGCAACTTCGAGCACTTAGGAAATATGGAAAGAAGGTGAGAAGGAAAATGGCGGGGGTTCAAATGAGGCCGAGTGTGTTTGTCAGGCCAGATTTCTGTGGTCTGATTGGTTCCATGACCCGTATGTGTTCAATCATGTGTTTGTTATCTCATAGTGGGGTGTGTGTGCTAGTATTCACGAGTACAATCTTTCCTTGACACCAGTGTGTTACCAGTAGTAGTGTGAAACTGTAGGCAAGTCATTTACCTCTCTAATTTGCACTTCTTTTTTTAAAAACCTTTAAAAATAATGTACTTTTTAAGATTGTACTTATTTTTGAGAGAGAGGGGAAGGGAGGAAGAAAGAGAGGGAGAGAAACATCGGTGTGCAAGCAATTGGTTACCTCTTGTGTACCTCCAACCGGAGACCTGGCCCATGACCAGGCATGTGCCCTGGCTGGGAATGGAACCGGCAACCTTTTGGTTCACAGGCCAGCACTCAACCCAGTGAGTCATAGGCAGGGCTCCAGTTTGCACTTCTATACAGTGAAGAGTTGAGAGGCCGGGGGAGCCAGATCAGTGATTTCCAAACCTGATCTCACAGCAGAATCACCTGGGGAAATTTTTCAAAACAGATCTCTAGGCTTTAGTTTCTCTGGCAATCTGTGTATGGTTTTTTTTTCATTCCCCTCAAAGCTTCTCAGATGATTCCAATATGTACCCTCGTTTGAGAATCACTGGCAAAGATGATTTCAAGTCCTTGAAGGAATCATACTGACTGTCATTCAATCAGAGGGAAAAGTGGCACCTGTCAGTTTGAACTACGACCATCTTGAGTTCTAATGTAAAACCAAAGCAGGCATACCATGGAGTGTTTTTTGGTTTTTCTTCTTTATTTCCTGATCACTTAAGAAAGATGACAGGAATTAATTAAAATTAAGGTTGTTGGAAGAAATGTGTATGAGGAGGCTCAGCGTGGCTGTGCAAACTTTGTCCATGTTTTGGACATAAACAGTGTGATCTGGGGTGCTGAGCTGCTGTCCTCGTTTGGAATCATTTCATGGATCGATCCTCAGTGGAGAAGGTTAGATTAGCATTGTGTCCTCTGCAGATGGGCAGCTGTGGATTTATGGGACTGATCTGGTGGTCCAAGGCTGAGATCAACTCAAAAACATGGGCAATTGGTTTAACGTAACTTAAGTTATCAAAAGCAAAGAAAAATTCCCTCAGGCCACTTAGCTCACTCTTCCTAATTTGAGGAAAACTTAGGGCACTGCTTCTAGACTGGGGATGATTTTGCTTCCTGGGGATCATTTGGCAATGTTGGAGACATTTTTTGGTCACTGCATCTTGGTGGGGAGTGTGCAGCTGAATCTAGGAGGTTGCTAAACGTCCTACAGCGCCAAGGACAGGCCATTCACCCCTTAACAGGTTTATCCTGTCTGAATTGTCAGTAGTGTTGAGATTGAGAAACTGCCTTAGAGTAAAAGCATCTCCTTTTGTCCTTAAAGCTTCTTTTCTTTTTTGATTTTTTTTTGTGGGGGGGAGATTACTTTTTTCTGTTGGTATTTTCATGATTATTAACAGTAGGTTAGGTGTTTAATTGGCCCATATATAGTTAACGGGGAGAACTGGATGAGGACTGAAACCTGATTTGGTACAGTTTTGTAGCCAGGATTGTGTAATGGGAGGAGAATGCAGACTGCCGGCCTGCGAATCTCAGCTCTGCACTTTCCTGCTGTGTGACTGGGGCAAGTTACTGAACCTTTCTGTGCTTCAGCTTCAGGGTGTTAAGAATTTCTGAGAAGCTGAACTGAGAATGTACTTAGAGCCCTGGCATAGTTTTGGCACACAGTAAGTGCTCAGTGGTGTTGGTAGTGTTACTATAGCGCTGATACTGGGAGAGCGTGGACAGTTGCAGTGATGGCCTGGGATGGGCGTGAACGTCCTGTGTCCCTGTCCCAGGTGCAAACGGAGGTTCTTCAGAAGAGGCAGCAGGAGAAAGCACACATGATGAATGCCATTAAGAAGTATCAGAAAGGTCAGTATTTCTCCTAAAGATATAAGGTCCCTGCTAATTCTGTCACCTAGTGCTCTGGAGCCTTGACTGATTTGGAACTATTGGACCTAAGGTTTAGGAAGGGTGTGGGGAGCAAGATTTAACTCTTAAAATCAATTCAGTAAGCAATAATTTTCTTTTGAAATTTAAGCTTTTCTTAAAATGCGGTGGCGCTAATCAAAGTACTGCTTCACTCCCAGGCTTCTCTGATAAACTGGACTTCCTTGACGGAGATCAGAAACCTGTTCCACGGGGCTCGAAGGAAGGAGCTAAAGGCCAGCAGACGAGGAAGGGGTAGGAAGTGTGGGTTTGTTTTGTGGTGTGGACCCGGCAGCAGTTCACAGGTATGACAGGGCCACCAGAAGATGCAGCCTTAGGGTTCAGAGTGTCGCTGCTGCCCGTGGCCAACAGTTACCAGGCTGTGTGGTGGCCCTTTAGCCATATCAGTCTTGGAAGATGAAAGTAAGGTGATCTAAGGATTTGGCCCATTAAACTTGATTCCCCATCTCACAGTGTGATGGTTAAGAGTATAGTCCAGGGTTCAGAGCCAGACTCTGCCACTCATTGGGAGGGTAGCTTTGAGCAAGTTACTTTACCTTTTTAAATGTCAATTTTCTCATCTATGAAAATGAGAAAATTGTATGTGCCTCATATTATTATAAATATTAAAAGGGATGATGTTGGATATTATTATTTTTAGTTCACCTTGAGACATTCCTGGATACCAGGCTTTGGGTAGTGATCATTTCTGTGTAATGTAGTAAATGCTACGATGAGGCATTTCGGGGACAGTGTGGAGGCATATTGTAGAAATATCCAGCCTGGTCTGCAGATCAGGGTCTGGGGATGGCTTCCTAGAGGAGGATCCTACCTGAGCTTAGGCTGAAGGACGAATAAGAATTAACCAGAAATATAGGAGAGATGCAGGTTTGGGGAAAAAGGAAGAACACAAATGAGCAAAAGCTTAGGGATGAGAACGCAGGTTTGTGTGTGAGGAACAGCAAACATTTGGTGCCACCGGGAACCCAGCGTGAGGCGTGAGTGGTTAGATGGAGCTGGAGGAGGACCGCAGCAGAGTCACATAGTGTTTGTTTGCCTCGCTGAAAAGCTTGGCTTCGTCCAGTAGGCAGTGGGGAGACACTGATGGGCTTTACTCAAAATAAATAATGTGCAAGTCATATTTATGTTTTTTAAAAAATTACAGTGGTTCTTGTATAAATTATAGACTTGAGGGTCAGGTAAATTAATTAGGGGACTATTTTTATTTTAAAGATTTTATTTACTTTTTTTTTTTTAAGGGAGAGGGTAAGGGAGGGAGAAAGAGAGGTAGAGAAACATCAGTGTGCGAGAGATACATTGCTCAGTTGCCTCTCGCGCACCCCTAGCTGGGGACGTGACCTGCATCCCAGGCATGTGCCTTGACTGGGAATCAAACCAGCAACCTTTTGGTTTGCAGGCTAGCGCTCAATCCACTGAGCCATACCAGCCAGTGCTAATTAGGGGACTAGTAAAATCCAGATGAGCAATGATAATGAACTGAAAGCGGTTATAGGGATAGAGAAGAGAAAATAGATTGAAGGAATATTCAAGAGATCAATTAGCAGGGCTCAGTAATTGAATGGGGTGTAGAGAGTGAAAGAAGAAAGAATCAAGGCTGACTCCCAGGTTTTAGTTCACCTTTTGTGTTAGTCTGGTGTCTGGGTGAATGGGTAGTACCACCTACCTCTTTAGTGCTTATGTACAGGAGGTGAAACCAGACTAGGAAGGGGGATCACATGTGATTTTGGAATGCTGAATTTGAGATTCCTGTGGGATGGCCAGTTTTAAGATTTATTACATTTGATTGTTAACTTTGTGTATATATCCCTGAGGGGATTAGAAACAATTGAGGATGATTTAGCAAGATTTAGTTAAAATAGAAAGCTTTTCAAAGATAGTTGATGAGCCACCAAATGTATGTGGATCCTTCCTGGTCCTCACTTTGTTGGTTTCCCTGCTCTGGTGGTTAAACCTATAAATGGATGAGTTTTCCTAAAGAGTTTGTTGAGTAGGAATGTAGGGCTAAGGATGAGATTCTAGGTAACAATATTGTCTACTTACAGACAGAATACTGAGGGTAATGTTGGGCCATGAGATTGATCAGCATTTGCAGGCTGAGGGTGACCTGTAACACTGCCTTTTTCCCAGTCCCAATGCCAAACGTCGCTATAAAAACCAGAAGTTTGGTTTTGGTGGCAAGAAGAAAGGCTCCAAGTGGAACACTCGTGAGAGCTATGATGATGTATCCAGCTTCCGGGCCAAGACAGCTCATGGCAAGGGCCCCCCGAGGCCTGGAAAGAAAGGATCAAATGTAAGTGAGCTTGGGGACCAGGTAAGAGGCTAGATCAACCTTCTCTTCCCAACCCACACCCACCCGCTCCCTTTCTTTCCCTGTGCGTCCTGATCAGGGGGCAGAAGGGCAAGGTGCTATGTGACCACATATGATATTTCTTTTTCTGTAGAAGAGACCTGGAAAAAGGACGAGAGAGAAAATGAAGAACAGAAAACGCTAAGCAGCATCTCCAAAAAGAAAGGATGAAGACTTGGGATTTCACAATACAATTGGATCCCTTATGTTGGTTTCTTTTTAAAAATATTTTTTTCATTAAACTAAAAACTGCTGAAAGAAACATACACCCTTGGGTGAAAACTCAGGAGTAAAAGATTTAGAAGTTACTTTTACATATTAAGTAATACTTCTGTTTATTGATAATAATTTAGACATTGAGTCCAAATTGACTTCCTTTTATGATAGATGAAGATTTACTAACCCCCAATTCCTCTTCCTCATCCTCCCAAATAGTTATATCATGACTTTAGATAGATCAATAATCAGTGTTTATGTTATTAATATCCTTTAAATAGCCATCACTGGAGAGTAGATAAACTATGATAATATTTCCTTTGTGGCACAGTCTTTGGCTTTTCCCTTGGGTTAATTGTCACCTTATAGTTTTCTGAGAGCCTAATTTTCCTTCTATAGCATTTTTTTTCTAGACGTTTCATTGTTTTACCCATCTTATAATTTTCCTACTGTAAGCTAGGCATGTCATACTGCTGTCACCTTGTCCCTTTTCTAGACCTAGGTTGGATCCATTATTTCCTGGATCCCATATTTTCATGCCTCCTTTCACTCTGTACCATTTTCTAGTGTCTTCCTAAGAAAAGGAACATGGGAGGTGAAGTTCTTATCTCTGCATTTCTTGAATTGCCTTTAATGTGGCTGGTGTGAATTTCCCCTGAGAATGTTGCAGGCAGGCATCTTTGTCTCGCGGCCTCCTGTGTCGCCACTGAGAAATCTCTGCCATTATTGTTCTCGTTCTTGTCTCTGGAAGCTTTTCTTGTCCCTGACACCTGAAATGCCATGAGGCCGTGCCTTGGTGTGTACTTCTTTCCATTCTTTGATTAGGGTGTTGGGAAGAATGTGAAGTCCTCAGTTCTGGTAAATTTCGTATTGGATAGCTTCCTTCTGTTTTCTTTGTTCTCATTCTGCAATTTCTGTTAGTCAAATATTGAACCTCTTCTGGTGATCTCCTAAGTTTGTATCCATATTAAGTGCTACTTTGTGGGAAGATTTCTTTGATTCTTTTTTCTAATCATTTTATTGAATACTCATTTTAGCATTCATTTTTCATTTTATACCCAGGAGTTCTTTGTTTTCTTATTCATCCTTTCTCACATCATTTTACTTCTACTCTATAGATTCAGTCTCCAGTCATGTCTCTCAGAATATAAATTACAGTTTGGGATTTTAAAAGAGGTTTCTTTTGTTCCCTTCATTCTATTACCTTGGGATTCCCCACACCCCTTTCTTTGCATTTGGGTTTCCATTTTTCATGTTGAGTTTCTAGTACAAAAAGAATGAATTTAGCTTTTGTAAACTAATTTCACATAAAATTTTGAGCAAAGAGGTCCTATTTTCAGAAGATGAAAATATTTCCCCCTGGCCTATTTTTTAGTATCTATACAATATTAGCAGCTGGGGTAAAGTATAGTATTTCAAATAAGGAGCCTTAGAGTTAGTTAGAAACTTTGAATTATGTTTGGGATATATTGAGAGTTTTAAGATAGGAGAACACAGGTTAACCGCATTTCGTTAAGGTAAGACCAAAAGTAAGTGGTCAGTGCTCTGTATATTCCAGCCCTCGAAGTGCCATCAGGGTGCGGCACTGTTATTCCTCACGTTCTTTAAAACACCATTTCCTGCATTGCAAGGAGCAGCCTGGCAGTTCCCAGTATCCAGGACAGGCTGTTCTTGGCTTGCTCAGTTCCAGTGTGCACCAGTTTCAGTTATCAAGTGCAATTAAATAACAGCAGATTCTCAACACTGTTCCAATTTCAATTGTCAAAGTATTGTTAACTGTGAGTACTTGCAGGAAGTAGGAGCTTTTCTATTAGCCTTTCAGTCCCCAAATCACTGCATGAGTTACAGATGCATAATGACTTCAATGTCCGTAGGCGACAGTCACCGTGCGGACAGCAGCGTGTGGAATTGTATTCTCTCTGAGCCTCTGTCTCCCAGCAGTGAACCGATACAACAATTTACAAAAGTAGATGATGAGAGGATTGATGAACAAATATGAAACCGCAGTAAAGAAATGAAAGGTGATAAGGCTGGAAGCAAAATGTGAAAAGCATGAAAATGGAGTTGAAGTCATCGCTGAGGTGGGCGTGGTGACACTGCTGTCATTCTAGAGAGTAGATGTGCTGCCAGGGAACTTGTGCACATAACAAGGAAAGTGATGGAGAGGATGAAGACGTCCCAGAACTAATGGCACTGGCAGAAATACCCACATTGAAGGGGTCCTTGGAGATATTTTGTCACATTGAAAATAGAAATGGTTAAATGTTGGAAGTAAATCCCAATTCAGAAATGAGTAAGATTAGTTGCCGAGGCATAGAAACTGCCTGCTCCATATCATGCATAAAAGGGAAAAGAAGGCAAGCACTTGTTTAATAGGAAATGCACTTGATTCTCAATGTTTTGTTTTAAATTGTAGTCTACTAAATAAATAATAGTGTTAGTTTTTAATTTTCGAATGCATTTCACAGTAAGATGTTTACTGGTTTGACAAAAATTTTAAAATATGCATTATCATGAATATATTCTGAGGAGAGCATGGAAAGTGGATTAGTTGATATGCAGAGAGATTAGTCTATGATCTCGTGTAAATTATAAAACAGATTACGTTCCAGATTCTTTTCCATCACAGTGTTATTTGCTGTGAAAGTGGTGATGATCTCTCCTGCTTGTGTGCTTAAAAAGAGCAACTACATTTCCTCTGCTTTCACTTCCTTCCCAACAGCACCCTGAGAGAGTGAGAGAGAGCTGTTACTTTGTACATCAACTCATCTAAAAAGGTAGCCATATATACAGACAGTCTTCACTTTACACGGTAGTGTAGCACCACAAAAATGACCCCGTGCTGAAACTATGCAAAGTGATCTTAATATATTTTGACAAAATTTTTTCAATGTGGGGGTTGTGGTGCATGGAGCTTCCAGGCCCTCTTTGGGCTCGCCACCCTCCCAACACCAGGATGTGTTCGCACACCTGAAGCTCTCTAAACCCCTGCAGTTAGCGAGCGTTATGGAGGATCATGATGTAGGCATGATTGATTAAATCTTGGCCATTGGTGAGAAAGTCAGTCTTCACCCTGTTCTCTCCTCAGAGGTTGTGGTAGGGCTGAAAGTTCCAAGGTTCTAACCAAAGCTTGGTCCTACGGGTGAGCAGTCCCATGTTGGATCTGTCTAGTGACTGCCCAGAGTCAGCTCATTACAACAGGCTACCACATAGGAAACTGCTAGGGACTTAGGGGCTCTGTGCTAGGAACTAAAGAACAAGTATCTGTATACGACATTGTTAGGTAGCAGCAAGGAGTGAGCAGCTGGAAGGGAAATAAAGCAGGGCCCCTGCCCAGTGCAGTCTAATGAAAAAACAGGAGGCTAGAAACAAAAGGGAGACATGTCTCACCTGCTGACCCAGCAACCTTATCCTGAGCCTGGTCTGATAAGATTGCCAGGTGTTCCGAGAATCACAAGCAAAACTATGATAGTGCAGGAGGAGGGGCCCTTGAAAGTCTGTGTATTGTCTCCACTAACTGGGAAAGAAAGCCTTTGGAACTGTGTATTAATTCCAAGGTCTAGAGATGGGGAGGAAGAGGGGAAATCTAGAAACTAACTAAAGTATATAACCCTTGAACCCCAATAGTTGGGGTACTCAGATTAGCTGGGTGCCCATTTGTAGCCAGGTGCTCAAATGTATAGAGCAAACTTACTAAACTTTTATTTCCTCTATACATGCGCCATTCACACTAGCTGGGTGCCTGCTTGCAGCTTTGTGCTGAGGTGTATTTCATAAATGAGCTTGCTCTCTCGTTTCCACTATACGTGTTTGTCTCTCGCCTGAATTCTCTTGCAAGCAAGACGAGAGCCGAGGAGGGCAGCCGTCCTGACTGGGCAAATATCTGTATATCATATCACCCCCTGGTCTTTGACCACAGATCCCTCCCAGCAGCGATTTTCAATGGGTGAGCTGCAAAAATATTTTAAACATGCAATACCTATTTAGTCAGGGGCACCAACTTCCTTTCCCTTAGATTGTCAAATAAAAAAATGACAACAGCCAACACAATAGCCATCCAGTCTGAATGAATTAAAATTATACCTTTTTTTGGCCTTATTGGCAAAAAATGTTTTTTGGTGTGCCACGGAATTTTAGTATATAGATGCCATGAGATGAAAAAGGTTGAAAATCGCTGCCTTACAGCAAAAGGATTATTGGCACATTTCTAGGTTCCCACATAGTTATTAATAATTAGTTTTGTCCCTCATCATATTGTATGAAAATGTCTCCCAGGGGAGGCCACTCAGGTTTGCAGGCTTTCAGTAGATACTGTCAGGTTCCCAAAGCAGGATGATTTCAGCAGGATATGGCTTCACCCCTTCAGGCATGACGCCAGCAGCCACGTGGAAGAGGCACGCAGGGGCTCCCACGCCTTCCCTGGTCGCCCCCTCCTAGCACCTCCACGTGTTCCCGTGTTCCCGGACTGGCGTTCCCCACCATTTTATTTCTATTTTTTTAAAGATTTTATGTATTTTTAATGAGAGGGGAAGGGAGGGAAAAGAGACGGAAAGATCTATGTGAGAGAAACATCAATCGGTTGCCTCCCATACCCACCCTAACTGGCGACTGAACGTGAAACCCAGGCACATGCCCTGACCGGGAATCCACCAGCCTTTTACTTTGCAAGACAACAGCCCAACCAACTGAGCCACACTGGTCAGAGCTCCCCAGCTCTTTTTATTTTTTTGATATAGAAGTTTCTCTAATTTTTTTGTTTTTACATTACCTTTTAGTCCCCTTTTACCCCTCCCCCCAGATATCTCTAAAATGACATTTAAAAGTGTCTATGTGTGTGGGTGGGGTTCTCTTTAGAGCTGCTTTATTTTTCCAGAGAGGATTCCATCAGCTTCAAACCCAGGGTAAACATGCAATATAGGTGGGGGCCAGGGATTCAAGCTCCCCCTCCCAGACTTTCATTGCTTTCAGCCTCATACCTCATCGCTACCCTGTGCTTTATGTAATTTCCCTCAACCCTGGGCTTTTCCCATTTCTCCTGAGAATAACCCTCTGGTGTGGGAGATGTTAAACGCCTGGATCCTGGCGTGCGTGGACTGGGCCTCCCTGCAGACTCCCCGACCAATGTCCACTTTCGTCTCCCTGTTTCACACCCCATTCTGTCTGAGGGTCCAAGGAGGCTGGGACACGGGCTCTATGAGGAGAGGTGTCCCATTTAGCTTGTGTTTGGTGGCTTCTTAGACCCTGTTTCGTCTTCTAAATGTCTTCAGTTGTCTTGGCTGCTAATGATTCTCTCCGGTTCTGTCTGGATTCATACCACCTGTATCTCTTTATTTCCTTGACTAGGGCCTGGAGAGGCAGAGGAGATGCTGTTCGCAGTTAGTTTTCTGTCTTTAACTGGCCTTTGACTAGTTTAGAAGATGAAGGATTTGAACAGTGGGCATGGGGAGAAAGAAGAAACAGGAGACTGGGTATAAGTTTAGACTTTAAAGCATCTTTATCTGGGTGGCACGCACTCTGGGGATTAAGGATGGGTAGACCTCACTGCTGGCCGACTACTTGTGGTGGTCACCTTCACCCAAGCTCCACATTTTAGCCTTATACAGAGTGATGTCACTGTGGACCCTGAAGTGGTTCAGCCTGCGGTCATCACGTTCTGGGTTGACCTAGACAGGAGAGCAGAAGTGTCAGAAAGCAGCCTGTAGGGGAGGGGGAAGAGGTACCGGGGTTAGAAGTCGATAGACCTGGACTTGAATCAGGTCCCACCTTGCTAAACCCAGTTTGTGAAATAAGATGACAACACTGACATCACAAAAACTTCAGGATTGGATGAGAATGTCCTGTGCCAAGTTTCTGCCCTTCCCTTTCCACTGCCTAAGTTCAAGGCCTAAGGACTCTGTCCCCCACTGAAACGTGAGTTCCAGGAGGGCAGGTGCTGTCTTAGTCACTGCTTATTCCTGCACCCAGAAAAGTATGTGGCACATACTAGAAACGGTACATATTTGTGAAGGAGTGAATGAATGCTGTAGTTACACAGAGAACTGAGTAAGAGTGAGAACTCGGACACATAAATCTTACAGAAGCTCTGCTGTGCTATTAACCTAAAGGACATGGTTCAGCACATGTGGAGACCAGAGGCAGAATGGTCTGCATCAAGTGTGACTTCCCCAGTGTCCTATTACTGCAGTTGGGCGGGCTGAGGTCCTGCCAGGGGCCAGGAAGCCCTAAGTGAAATTGGGGCTGATCAAGCCTTTCCCGCCTTCAAGTACAAGTTGTTTGCACAACTGGATGTAACGGTATTGGGGCATACTTTCTTACTATGCCACCACTGCCATCTAGTGGCAATGTCCCCAGTTTGTAATGATGAACATGCTTAGCTTATCTGCAGACCCTTCACAACTCCACAGTGAAGAAGTGATGTGAGGCCCACACAGTCAGTGATCTGCAAGGTCTGCGGACGGGGCGGGGCTGGCCCGGGCAGTCACACCAGTCCTTCCTGTCATGGCATGGTGACTCAGGTGTGATATGTGCTTGTCAAAGATGCAGCATCTCCACGTGTACACTTTGTACCCATGGGAGTCAGGCCTTTATCTTTAAGAAAATGAAGAACAATGAACTAAAGTATTGTGCTTTGTAATAGTTTTATAAGTCACCAAATTACCTAACTTGGGTGATTTTTAATTCACCTTCACATTTGTCCCTTCACAGCCCTCCTTTTACTCACTGTAAGTGAGCCCCTCCCCCCACATGCACACATCCTGCCCTACTTCCCTTTGAACATCCATCTCTTCCCCAGCTGTCTACCTGGCCTTTCCCTCTTGGACTCAGCCCCCTATGAAAGCGGTGGGGCTCCTACTGGAACCCTCGCCCTGTTTCCCACAGTCTCCTCTCTCCAAGGTGATGCCCTGTGTCTGAAGAGGGGCTGTGGCAAATGGGCAACTATTAGCTCTTCCTCACTGGTAGAAGTGACTTATTGAGACACTTATTCAATGTCTATGCAGTCGCCCTGTGGCACAGCCACATGCCTCAGACTGCAGTTGTAGAAATGGTGTGAAGGCCAGATCCCCATCGTAGAAATAAGAGAGGGACTGGGTATGGGGACTTGGTGGGAGGGGGTACGCTACATGATTACTCAGTGGACAAAGAAAGAGTCCAGGGGAAGCACCTGATAGCCCTCAGTGGGGCCATGTGCCCTCCTTTCTATTCTTCATTGACAGCATAGTAGCCCGCATTTATTGAGCACATACTATGTGCTAGGTACTATCCTAGCAAGTTATATACATTCTTGGCTGATCCTCACAACAAACATTTAAGTATTGATATTTTTATTTCCGTTTATCAGTATATAAATGGAGATTCAGAGTTTCAGTTCACACAATTAGAAAGTGGTAGAGCTGGGATTTGAACTCAGGTTGTCTGGCTCCAGAGACACCATGTTATATTGAAACACTGAACTGACTTGTAACAGCAGGAGGCACATGGTACTATAGAGGCACAGGGCACAGTGTGGGGTAGAAGTCCTTTAATGGGACTTTGTGGAAGAGTGTGACTCCTGAGCTGTCTGGAAGGATGAGTAGGACTTCCCCAAGGAGTACTGGATGGGGGTCCAGAGCGGGCTACAGGAGCAGTACATGTGGCGTTACAGGGTGTGTGAGATCCTGGCACCTTTGAGACCATGAAGCTCTGATACAGCTGTGGAACAGTGTCTGCAACATCGAATCACCCACGAAATATACAGATGCACTAAAAGACAAGTGTTAAAAAAAAAAAAAAACATTTAGGAGAAAATGTAGGGGAAAAATTAATTGTTTTGTAACTCGGTCGTCGTCGTCGGCAGCCGTCCGTCTCGAGAGACGATGGTGTAGCTTCTTAAGAGTCTTATCTGCACCGCCGAGAATGGCTGTGCAGTCCGACTCGGGAGTGACATGGTATCTGTCTCCTCCCGTGTTGAATCGACATCTTGTGATGACGCTGGAGTGTCCTCTCCAGTGAAGCTGAAGCTACAGAGCCTGGGCAGGGTGATATGGAGGGTCTGCTGTTGCCCATGCAGCAGACCCTGTAACTCAGTATGTTGAAGATTTTCCTAAGCAAGGCACAAAACCCAGAAACCACTATGGTGAAAATTGGTATACTGCCTACTTAAAAATTAAAACCTATGTGATGAAAGATGTAAGCAGAGTTAAAAAAAAGAATGGCACAAAGTTCTTCAAGAAGTCTATAATTGGAACTATCGTAACAACATCAATAAAATATACAAAAAAGAAAAAGTATATATTTTCCTCAGTAACAGAAGCCCTATATCATTTAGGGTGATGATGTGCTGAAGGCTCCTTGTAGCTAGCGGGGATCTTCCAATGAAATGAGGTGAGAATGGTTACTATCATTCCCACTTCACAGGTAAAGGGACAGAACTTAGAGGTGTTATGTGACATGGCCAAGACCAGCCTACAAATTACTTAAAGCAGATTTAGTCTGTTATCAGCAACCTTTGTTTCAATCAACACTTACATGGCACTTACTATGTGTCAGGCTCTGTTCTTGCACCTTACAAGTCCTACCTCATTTATTCCTCATAACCTTATGAGGTATACACTGTAATATCTCCAGTTTACACTGAGAAAACAGTCATAAAATAGCTCGGTCACATAGTCAATGTCACACGGTTAGTAAGTGGTAACCAGAGTTTAAAACCAAGCATCTGGTCCATACTCTGCTATCTTAGCCCCCACCTCTGGTGCCCCTGCTTCCTAAGTAAAGGAGACATACTTACCAGGGGCTCTGAGAACCACCCAAGTTCTTGGCTTTCAGTCTGTGTCTCTGGGTATTTCTTCCTGGGTCCCTGGGCAGCATGGTGAATAAGATTCAGAAACTTGTCTGGAGGATGGGGTCAAGAGTCAGTATTTGGGAACAACATGTTGTCCTGTGCCCGTTTTACTCTCTATACTTTCTTTCTTAGAGGCCGAGCACCTGGGCTCAGAGGCTTGCTTAGCCTCGCACAAAGGATGCCATTCATTTTTCAATAAATATACGTTCAGCACAAACTGTGCCAGGCAGTGTTCTGGGCTCTGGAGGTAGCCTGAGACAGACATGGTCCCTGCTCTCCTGGAGCTCCTAGTCTGCGAGGAGGGACAGGGGACCCAATGTACAAGTATACAAGCAAACCCAATGGTGGCAAACAGTGATGCGAACTGTGGAGAAGGGAGTAGTCAAAGGGGCACACAGAGGTCAACTGACTGCATCCCACACGACTGTGAGATGAGGCCTCTCTGGACGCCTAGCAGGAGCCAGCCCAGGGAAGGAGGCAGAGGAAAAACCGCACCGCTGCCGGCAGTGAGAGCGAAGGCCTGAGGCCTGAGTGACCTTGGACAGTGCAGCTGTGGCCCAGAGGAGGAGGAGGAGGGCTGTGAGGGGGCCAAACCCTTTTGTTTGGAAATAAGCCTGGCTGCCAATACCAGGTGTATCTGCAGCTCCACAGCTTAAGGACTTAAAGAATTTTTATTTTTAGTTTCTACCTTATCAAGTCTCAATTTGAGAGAGGCAGTTTGACCTCAGGAAGAACCTGGGGTTTGTAGGGGGACATTCCTGGATCTTCCATTACTAGCCTGTCAAGGGGTTTAACTTTTCTGGGCCTCACTTTGTCATCTGTAAAATGGGAGGAAAATATGCACCTCAGCAAAGCAACCTAGAATGGACGGAAGGACTGTGAATAAAGGCTGTGGCATCTAGCCAAGCTCATGCTTAGCATAAGAGAGCTAGTACAGTAGTCCCTCTCTATATCGTGGTTCACTTATTGCGGCCTCACTGTATTGTGGGATTTTTAAAATATTATATTTAATTACTTATCGCGGATTTTTCGCTATATTGTGGGATTTTGCGGTACTGTATACGTATGTTCTTAAAGCTACGTGGGTTTAAGAGTGTAGAATATATTTAAGAACATAAGTAGTGTTTATAAAAGTGTGGAAAAAGTTAATAAGAGAGTGGGAAAGGTTAATAAGGAACTGGGAATGGTTTATAACTGTGTGGGAAGGGTTTATAAAGCCTTAAAATACATATAAATACTAAAATAAATGTAAGGTTCCTACTTTGTGGATTTTCACCTTTTGCGGGGGCATCTAGAACGTAATACCCGTGATAAGTGAGGGAATACTGTAATAAACTAATTGTATTAACGTATATTTACTGATCACCATGTACCAGATACTGTTCTAAGCACATGAAATATTTTGTTCACTCTTCACAAGAACCCTAAGAGAGAAGCTCAGGGAGGTATAAAAGTCTTGCCCAAAGTCACACAGATAATGAATGGCAGAACCAGGATTTGAACTAAGTATGATTCCAAAACTTGTGTTTATAACAGCTAATGTTTGATGAATGAATGAAAGCAATGTTAAGGTCATTAGAAACATTGCTGTTGGCTTGAAAGTTAATAACCTGGGAGTATGGTGGAATATGTCAGACTCTTATAGGCTTAGTTAGTATGAGTCCATTTTCCAGATGATCAAATCAGCAGACTGTGATTTGCCCCAAGGTGAGACACCCTGAGAGAACTGTGCAGCCACCTGCCCCTCTCTGTTCTACCTCAGTGGTGTTCTCAAACCCCAGGACTTACCGTCTGCAGGTTCCTCCACGTTATCGTGCCAAGACATGGGTTTTCTGGTGATAGTGTGAACTAGGGCAAAAATAGAATCACAAGTTCACATCAAAACACTAATTCCTTACCCTCCCTAAGACCCACCATAGGCCTGACACCCATTTAGTATTTTCTCAGTGTCTGTCACATGTCAGGTATTGTGCTGGGCACTAGGGAATAAGGCCCTCAAGGACCTCACAGTCTAGAGTGTCACTCTCCAGTTCGGTGGCCATCAGCCACATGTGGCTACTTGAACTTGAATACTTAAATACAATTAAAAATTAATTCCTAAGTCACAGCAGGCACATTTCAAGTGCCCAATAGCACATGTGGCTCATGGCTACCATTCTGGGCAGCACACTGCCAAATGTTTTCTTAGACAGCATTGGTGTTCAGGGATGCAGACATACCACTCAGCCAAACAAGGTTAGACAGATAGTGATCTATACCCAGGAGGCCACACGATAACAGAGGCACAGAATCCACAGACATCCACTTAGCTTGTCATTACTGGTGCACTGGACACAGGGCTGTAAACAGAGAAGGTTCCCACACTCCCTGACCTTCCGTTCTATTTGTGGTGACAGACAATACACGTAACTTCAGGGAAATACAAGCGAGAAGCAGAACAATTAAGTATGTTCCATGGGGAGAGAGTTGATGATGGGGTGGGAGTGGGAGATACATTAGAGCAGAGTCCCACATAAAGTGAGGGATTGTGCTTGGTGAGGGTGTGGACAGAATCTGAGAGTAACCCTGGTGACTTTGAGAAACATGTAAAAGGCCAGAGTAATTCAAGAGGAGTGAGCTAGGTGGAGTGGTAGGAAATGAGCAGAGGCCACAAGGAACCAGTGGTCTTCCAAAGTGATTTTATCTAAAACTTCTAGTAAAAAAACTTCTGAGCATGTATCCCTCATATATATATATATATATATATATGATTATCAGTATAGTAACAAAGCAAATGGTTCTTTATTTCTACATAAAAGTAAACATAAGTACAAGTTCTAATATTTTCTCACTGTACTGCAAGGATCATATTAATCATGTTTTCAGGGGCACGACTTGGGAGAGCATCGCTTTTCCTAGAAAGCTGGAAAGCTGCTGAGGAATTATTTAAGTTGTTGGAATGGACCAAACTTAAACAAAATTGTACATTAATTTGCTTTCCTTAAATTAGTGGTTGGAGTCTCTAGGAGAAAACCAGGTTAAATTGTAAGAAAAGTAGAGACATTAGATTTTCTGTGCGTGCGCGCGCACACACACACTGGGTAACTGTGAGAGATGGCTATGCTACTTAGCTTGACTGTTTTAATGATTTCACTATGTATGTTAAAATATCATGTAATATACCTTAAATATATACAATTTTATGTTAAAAATGACATTACATTTTTCCCTATGGAGCTGGGTTGCAGTGAACTAGAGTAAATTTAGTCTAGAAGTTGGGGGAACAAATTCAGGAAGAAGGGACAATGTTTATAAAGAGGTTTGGAATACAGGACATGTTGGGAAATCAATTTATTTAGATGGCAGGAGAGAAAGGAGCATGTGGCTGGTGCAGAGTATGCACTAAAATGTTTCTCAAAGGAGAAGTGTGTGGGTGGGGAGGGGACTGAAGACGAAGCTAGGTGGGCAGCAGAGCTAGATCTACAGGGGTCCACAGATCAGCTCGGAAGCTGTGGGGCCACTGAGGATTTTGCAGAGGAGTGGCAGGATCAAAGATGCCTTTTAGCATACCTCTAGCCAGTAGTGTAAGGCTTGTTGGGGAGGACGGGGAACTTGGAGGAAAAGAGTAGCTAAGAGCCCATCAGATCAATCCAGGCAGAAGTGAGGAGGGCTCTCGAGGCCTGGGGATGAGCATGGAGAGAGAGGCAGACTCGGGCACTATTTAGAGGACAGAATTAAGTGGGGAGAGGTGGCAATGGCTTCACATGCATGATGGTGTGCTTCACTGAGGTAGGAACATGGGAAAGGGCAGGTGAGAGAAATGTTAATAACCTGAGGACTTATATGTGTGGAGTGAGGGAGAGGAATTGAGGATGACTCCCAGGCTCCTAACGTGGGAGAGCAAATGGCTGTGGTGACTTTTGCAAAGACAGGATATTCTGTCTAGTAGCAGCAGGTGCGGAGGGGGGGAGATGTGCTTAGCTTTGGAACTAGTGAGTTTGAGGCAGCCATGGATCGTCCAGGGGAAGGGGGAGCTGGGAGGTGTTCGGGCATATGGGTCTGGTGCTCCATTTGAGCGTCAGTGGTATTCAGGGGGAGCTGATGTTAGGGGACCAGATGAAACCACCCAAGGGATGTTCAAAGTAAGGAGAGGACGGTAAGGCCATTTTATCAGGGGGTTCCTATGGGCCCTGAGTCTACTATCCTTGAACTTTCCGAAGGTCTAAGACGAGTTAGAAGCCTGAAAGGAAAAAAACAAGAAAACAAAACTCAAGCATTTTTCCTTAAAAGACAAACCAAAACCACAGGCAAAAGAAAATACACAAAACCCTGCCAATATAATTATTTCAAAATCAAAATCATAAAGACTTTCAACTTTCTTGCAACAGAAACATTTCACTGCAACCATTTAAATACATCTAATATATTTGATGTGATGAGGGGTGAGACACACCCCTCCCCCTGCCCTCCCTAAAAGTCCTAGTTCCTGAAGTCTAGGAATGGGCGCGAAGTCAGAGAAGGTCTCTCCTACGGTGCCCCGCCCCAATCCCGCCTCCCCCTGACCCGCACCCCGGAAGGCTCCCTCGACGGGGCGCCCCTCACCCTTGCGCAGGGGATTCACGTGATACTGCGTGTAGAGTTTCTGGGTTCGTAGCTCTCTGAGATACAATTCCCGCAAGATCTGGTTCTGATGCACCTCATCTGGTATCACCTTTTCCTTTTGGCGTCCAGCCATGGCCTTGACCCCGCTGAGTCCGACCCAGCTTCCTGTCACTGCCTAAGATACTCTCGCGGAAGGCGGGCCCCTCCCCTCCCCGTCGCCGTCTTCAGGCTATTAAGTCCCAGGCCGTCTCCAGGCAACAGCGTCCTAGGTTACCCTCCTCCCTCCGCTCTCACTCCGGCCCGCCCCCGCCCTTGCCTAGAATCTTATTCGAAGCTTGGAGCGCAGGGCTCACCTTCCGCTGCGTCTCTGGACGTAGCCTGGTTACTAGGACCGCCCCTGGATATGGCCGGAAAAGGACTCGTGCCGTGGCAGACCCTGGCGGTAATGGGCTTATGATTGGATCTCATCTGGGCCAGTCATTTACTACAAAAGATTTTGGAGGGGGTCAGAAACTTCTCCTACTTTGGGCAGGTCCCGCCGGCCGCCGTCTGAGCGGCTGCAAGGCTCCCAGCCTCCCGCGGCCGCCTCCGTCGGGCCCGGCCCAGGGTTTTAACTATGGCCGCGGCGCGGCACAGCACGCTGGACTTGCGGCTCGGCGCCCAAGCCGACTGCGGGACCCTTCTAAAAAGTCTCAGGTCCGTTTTCCAGGAGCAGGGGATGACGGAGTCGCTGCACACCTGGCGGGACCATGGCTATTTAGCGACCTACATCAACAAAAATGGCAGCTTTGCCAACTTGAGAATTTACCCACATGGCTTGGTGTCGTTGGACGTTCAGAGTTACGACAGCGCTGCTCAAGCCAAAGAGGTTGATGGTCTTTTGAACAAAGTAGAAGAAAAAATGAAGGAACTGAGTCTGGACAGCCCTGGGCGGGTGAAGCGACTGCCACCCATAGTTCGAGGAGGCGCCATCGATAGATACTGGGCCACTGCTGATGGCCGCCTGGTTGAGTACGACATAGACGAAGTGGTATATGATGAAGATTCACCTTATCAGAATATTAAAATTCTACACTCGAAGCAGTATGGAAATATTCTCATCCTGAGTGGGGATGTTAATCTGGCAGAGAGTGATTTGGCCTATACCCGGGCCATCATGGGCAGTGGCAAAGAGGATTACACTGGTAAGGACGTACTGATCCTGGGAGGCGGAGATGGGGGCATATTATGTGAAATAGTCCGACTGAAACCAAAGATGGCCACTATGGTAGAGATTGACCACATGGTGATTGATGGATGTAAGAAATACATGCGAAAAACGTGTGGCGACGTCTTAGACAATCTTATGGGAGACTGCTATCAGGTTCTCATAGAAGACTGTATTCCAGTACTGAAGAAGTATGCCAAAGAAGGCAGACAGTTTGATTATGTGATTAATGATTTGACAGCTGTTCCAATCTCCACATCTCCGGGAGAAGATTCCACATGGGAGTTTCTCAGACTGATTCTTGACCTCTCAATGAGAGTACTGAAGCAGGATGGGAAATACTTTACACAGGGGAACTGTGTCAATTTGACGGAGGCCCTTTCACTCTATGAACAACAGCTTGGGTGCCTCTATTGCCCTGTGGAATTTTCGAAGGAAGTTGTCTGCGTCCCTTCATACATGGAATTGTGGGTATTTTACACTATTTGGAAGAAAGCTCAACCTTGAAGATCAATATGCCCTCATCATGTGTGCTGCAAATAGCCTTCCTGACCTTCGTATGCTGCACATGACATAGAATTGAGTCAGGCGATTGATGGTGACTTTCTTCAGGTTTTGTTTTTTAAATTATTACTTTTAATTTTTAAAAAAGCAAATGGAAAATATATGTTATGATGAGCTGGGTTGCTAGTTTTTTGAAAGACAGTCAGCAAAGGCTGCTAAATGTACACTGAACCCTTGTATTGTGACTATTTTTATTTTTTTAATGTGTGGGCTTTTCTTGTTTTTTTGATTTGTTAGACTTTGAATTTGATTGTTTGGTGGAGTCAACATCATGTTTTGTTCTGGAGGGAAATGCGGTATTTCTTTCCCAAAATGTTAACTTAGATATTAGTAATGGTTTGATTAAAACTGCAAATGAGGAAAAAATATGAAAGAAACCTCTCTTGCTTTAATGTAGATGCCCAGAATCCAGCCCTCTGTGTGTCTCACAAAACAGCAGGGGTCTCATCTGAAAAGACATTCTGGCCCAGATCATCCATGTGATCATACAGACAGAATAACCCTCTCCTAACTTAAGTAACTGGGGAACTTTATAGGTTATTTAAAATTTTTTAATTGTGGTAAAATATACATAAAATTTTGCCATCTGGACCATTCTTAAGTACACAGTTCAGTAGTGTTACGTGTATTCACATTGTGTGAGATCTCCAGAACTTTTCCATATCCATTAAACAACAGTTCCCTATTTCCCTTTCCCCCATCTCCTAGCATCCATCAGTTTACTTTCTCTTTTATGAATTTGACTATTCTAGATACCGTATATAATATAGTTTATTTTAAAAGAGCCAAAATAGGCCTAGCATAAAGAAAGGAGCCCCCCATGGTTTTAAAAGTAAGCAACTAAACACTGACTCCAAAGCCTGTGCCCTTCCCCACTACCTTCCTTCCTTCCTTCATTTATGCACTCATTCGTTTGTGACACAGTGTGCTCCAGGATTTGTTTATGTCTGGGGGACACAGTGTTGAGCATGTCAGTTGTGTGAACATGTCTGCAGTTTTCTGAGCCCAGCAAATGACTTCATGACTCCTTTAGCTCCTGCTCTTTGGCTTGGAAGTCTCTCCCACATTGTCTATCTGGGCAACACCTACTCAGTATTTATAGTGAGCTCACATGTAATCATCTTTCAGAGACCTTTTTGGACTCTAGCTCCTAGTCCAGTTTTTCTTTGTGCCATGCTTTACCTCAAATCTACAATTATTAGAATATTTTACTAACTAATTTGTTTATATCTAAGTTACTTGAGAACAAGAACTATATCTGGTCCATCTCTGTATTATTAGTACCTGGCACAATATGGACAGGTGTAGATATTTGGTAAGTGTTCACTGGCTGACTGGATGTCTGACCAGTTGGCACTGTGATTTTCTTCTGTTTACATCATTACAGATTACATCACGCGCTGGCTGAGCTGGAGATATGCCTTTGTTATTTGTCATTGTGAACTATGCCTGGGTCCCTTTTCCTAGTGAGGCTCAAATAGCCTCCTGAAGTCTTCACTACCTTCCTGAGACTGAGAATAAAATGAACCATCATTCTGCTAAGGAGCCACACTGTTGTCTGTGTGACAACTAGCAAGACTTTATCCCAGCCAAACTCACATTTTTTCAACCTGCGCAAGTAGTACAGCCCTTCCTCCACAGAAGGCTGGGCTAGGTGGACACTTAGAATGAAGAGGGGTTGGAATTCCTGTAGCTTCATCCTCTCTCCACCCCAGCTCTACATCATTGTTTTCCTGATATGGAGCCCTGATAGAAGCTCTGAACATACTCGCATTAACACCCCAGCAGGCCATCCCAGTGACTCGGGTTAGCTTCTGTTTACTTTGGGTCATTCCAGTCCATCAGTGTGCTTCTAAACTCTGAGACTATGTATTGAAAAATCAGTGTGCTTCTAAACTCTGAGACTATGTATTGAAAAATACTGAAGAGCTGAAAAACATAATCATCCTGGCCCTTTATTTCATCCAGTGTCCAAGGTTACAGATTTTTCTTGAAATTTATGCATTACCTTTCATTTAGGATCAGAGTCTGAAACCCAGATAACAGGACTACAAAATAAAATATCATTCACTTTAGTGACAAACTGCATTATCTAGGAATTGATCTAACAAAGGATGCATGAAACTTTTATGAAGAAAAAAAATTTCATAACAAAAAATCTTAAATGAAATAAACATTGTATGCTGATGAGACATCTATGGAAGAGAATCACAAACTAGATGTACAACAGCTGTATGGACAGAACTTTTAAAAAATGTTGATTGAAAAAACCAGAAAAGGCTAAGGTTTGAAACATAATACTATTAATTACAACTAGAAACAGACCAATCTATATGGTACAAGACCAGTTTTACATGGTACAAAGCTAATGTCTGGTTAAGGAGTTTAGGGAGGCAAAATATAGGGTGAAAAAATAAAGCAAGACTTTTACTTCTCCACAATAGAGTAACTGGGACTGGGCTTGCCCTCCTGCTACAAGTAACTTGACAAAATACATGAAACAACTGTTTTCAGGCATAAGATAACAAGGTGTGATCTCTACAATTGCCCCGAATGTCTGCCTGGAGACACTTTCTGAAATAAGCAGGAAAAGGGAACCCAAGCTGAGCCTGGCAATATTGCGTTGTTGAGAGAACATAGATTGGAACATAGGTTGAGGTTCAGGAAGTGTGAGGCAGCTGAAAATTTGTAGAGCTGTAAACTGGAGAAGAGGAAGAGAAGGAGGAGGGAATTGAAGGGGAAGAAGGGGAGAAGGAAAAGGGAAATTTATAGCTTTAAGTACTGGTATTAGAAAAGAATCAAAGTACAGTAGTGATGGATGAGGCTTCTACCTTAGGAATCTGGAAAAAAGGAGCAAATTTTAATAAAAATTAAGAATTAGACAAAAAAAATAATAAAGAGTGGAAATCAATTACATGGAAAACAGGCAAGCAATATATAAAACCAAGAAAGTAAAAAACTGTTTTTTTGAAAATATTGACAACATGGATAAACTTCTAGCTAGACTAAGGGAAAAAAGAAAAGACACAAAGGACCATTATAATGAATAAAAATGGGACATCACTACACATCATACAGATATTAAATGAACAATAAGGAAATATTACAAAGGATTTCGTCAATAAATTTGACAATTTAGACAAAACAGGCAACTTCTGTAAAAATATAAATTTCCAGAACTGAAAAAAAGTGGGAAATCTTCAATGCTTTCTGTCTATTTAAAAGTATAATTTTTAATTGAAAAACTTCCCACAATATAAAATCTCCAGGCCCTGATGGCTTTTCTGGTCAATCTGTCAAACAGAATGAAGAAAACACCAATCCTACATAACTTTTTGAAAAAATAAGTGGAGGGAACATTTCCCAACTCATTTTATGAAGTCAGGATTATATCGATACTAAAATCAGAAAAATTATTACAAAAAGGACAACTAAAATAAGTATTTCTCATGATCATACATAAAAAATCCCTTAACTATGTATTAGAAAATAATATCCAGCACTGTATGTATTTAAAAAATAATATATCATGACCCAATGAGGTTTGACAAACAGATACCAGGTTGGTTTAATGTTTGGAAATACCCATTGCCATATTAATGCATAAAGGAGACAAGCCATATGATTCTCTCTCTACATTTGGCAGATGGGGAGGGAAGGGGAAAGGGGAGAACCGCTGGGATGCGAATGAGAGATCCCTGCACCTACCTCCTGACTCTGCAACTTGTCAGAACTCACAGTCACAAGGCAGAGGTTCTTGAAAAGTATTTACACTTAAAAAACAAACAAAAAAACAAAAAACAAAACAACAGAAAGCCACAAACTTTTTATTGTGAAACATTATGCATCACAGAAATGTGCTTTCCTCCACAATGTAGCTCACATGGATTTACCACAAAGTACTCATATTGAATCATAACACAAGCCCAGAAATAAAATATCAACTGCCCTCCAAAAGCCTCTCTCATGCCCCTTCTCAAACACTGCCTTCTCCTTTCTCCTCAAATGTAACCACAATCCTGATTTCTAAGTCCATGGATTATACTTTTAACGGTTTTGCATGTTGTATGAAAGCACTCATACATTATTCATGTTTTTGTGTTTGGCTTCTTTTCACCAACATTATGTTTGTGAAATTCACCTGTGCGGTTACACAGAGCTGTGGTTTCGTTATGTTCATTACTGCTTCGTATTCCCTTTTCTGACTAAACTACAACTTACTTATGCATGCTACTACAGATGACATTGGGTTGTTTCAGTAAGGACTGTTACCAATAATGCTGCATGAACATTTCTGTAGATGGCTCTTACAGCACATGTACAAACATTTTGCTGGCTATATACTTAGGAGTGGAATTGCTAGATTATAGGGATTGCTTATGGTTCACTTTTAGTATTTTGCAAAATGGTGGAGCTGATATACTACTCTACTACTACTAGAGTTCTTGTTGCTCCACATCCTTGTCAGCACATGATATTGTCTTTTTAATCATAGCCATCTGATGGGTAAGTAGTAACAACTCATTTTGGTGTTAACTTGCATTTTCTGACTGACTAGTGTGGTTGACCAAGTTTTGTGTTGTTTGTTTTTTGTACATGTGTTGGTTATTAGGTAACCTCTGTTGTGAAGGGCCTCTTTCAAATATTTTCTAATTTTTCTCTTGGATTGATAGTATTTTGTTAATCGATTTCTTGGAGTTCTTTATATTAATATAATATTGATATAGGCCCCTTCAGAGTTGTATATGCTGCATACATCTCACCATTGTATGACTTGCCTCTTTAGTCCTTTAGTGGTGCATTTTGATAAATAAAAGGTACTTAATAGTGTCTCTTTATATTTAATTGTGGTCAGATATTTCAGTCTTTCCTTTTATGGTTAATGTTTGCTAAATGCCAGTTAAGATTTTTTCTTCCTAATTTGATATGGGAAGATATTTTTTAATAATACCTTCTAGATCAGTGCTGTTTAATAAGAAATATGAAGAAAGCTACATATGTAATTTAAAATTTTCTGATATCCAAATAAAAGAACAATACAAAACAGAGAATTAAGTTTTAAAATGTTTTCTTTAACTCAATATATCCAATTTCTTATTTCAACAATTGAATATAAAAATTATTGAGATTTTAAAAATGCTTAGTGTTTAAAGGTTTATTTATTTATTTATCTTTAGAGAGAGAGGAAGGAAGGAGGGAGAAGGAGAGGGAGAGAAACATCGATGTGTGAGAGAAACATCAGTTGGTTGATTCTAGCACTCCCCCACCTGGGGACCTGGCCCGCAACCCAGGCATGTGCCCTGATCTGGAATAGAACCAGCAACCTTTTGGTTCACAGGTTGGTGTTCAATCCACTGAGCCATGCCAGTCAGGGCTGAGTGTTTAAAATCCAGTAAAATTTTTACATATAATAGCACATCTCAAGTGTTCAATAGCCAGGCATGACCACAGAAATTTTGTAAGAGTTATTGTTTTTACCCTTTCACATTGGGATCTGTTTTACATGAAATTGAATTTTGAGAGTTGTGTGATCTAGAATTATAGGTAAATATTTTTTTCATGAGAGTTTCCAATTGACCCAGAACCAATTTATCAAAAAGCTAGTCATATCCCCACTGTTACACTATGTTACTTTTGTCTTAAAGCAAATGTCCACATATATGTGAGACTGTTTCTGGACTCTAGTCTATGCCATTTGTCCTTTGTCTCTGCTGGCACCATTACTACATTATGTTAATTCCTGTAATTTTTGTGATAAGTCCTGATATTTGGTAGGGAAATTGTTCCTACTCGTTCTTAAGAGAGTCTTGTATGATCAGCTTGTAAAGTTACCCCAAACTGTATGTTAGAATTTTGATTGAGATTGCATTGAATCTATGTATCAATTTGAGGAGAGTACTTTATTATTTTTTAAAGTTGTTGACACTATTACAGAGGAGAGTACTTTAAAAAATACATAACATGTATTTTTCTGATGCTGTCATCTGGGCAGAATCTGAACAGGTCTTTGCCTTCCAGACCTGCCACATTCTAGGGTGCAAGCTGCAGGATGAAGGAAAGGTTAACTTCCAGAGTTGTGAAGAGAACACAATGTAGGGTCCCCTTTATTGCAGTAGATGTTTTTTGAGGGCAGAAATGTATAGAATTCCAAGGTCCTAGAATCCTAGGATGTAAAAAATTACATTTTAAAGGAACCAGACTAAAAAATCCTTCTGTGTCAGTAGTAAGAACTTGTGCCCTGTGTGTGAGTCTTCAGGGGCCACCCATTCTTGCATTCGGTTTAATTCAGGGTAAATCAATTGGACTTACCTTCCTAGAGATCAGATTGGATGCTTTTCACTCTTCACTGTTCTTGCTGTTTTCTCTGTGGTCACAGACCCAGTTCCATGGAGAAGCCAGTGAGAAAGGTAGAGGCCTCTGTAGGCTGACTGATAAGGCAGGAGAGGAAAGGAACAGACTCTCAAAAAATAGGAACTTGTTAAAGGTGTCTCTGGCATCTGAAGAGGATTGGTAGGATGAGGATGAAGACAATATACAAATGAGATTAAGGATCGGGTCATGGCTGAAAACAGGGGTCCTGTAGGAAACTGAGCTTACCCTGCAAGCTGAATGTTGACAGACCATCATCTACCAGGTCAGGCTACTGGCAATCCACAGTCCTAGAAGTTCTGAACTGCACCAGAACTGTCCCACTAGTAGGGAAATTATCTCTCCAAGGCAATATTTGTGAATTAGCGGTCTGGATGGGGGAGGGGGAGCTGGAGTATTGACAAGGAGCAGAGACCAATGTACTAGAAAGAGAGGCTAGGAAGAACGAGTAGGGGCAAAGATAGAAGAATAACTAGAAGGGGACCGTGATGAACTGGGCAGAAAGTTGGGGGATCTGGAAGGAACACAGGAACAACTGGGTAGGTAAATTACGTGGGTGGGGTAGTGGAAATAGTTGATACTATTCAGAGGAGGGAGAGCGGTAGGGCAGAAAATACAAAGAGGTGAGTGCCACACGGGAGTAGGGCCAGAAGAGTTAGGATCCAGGTTCGGAAGGCTGCTTAGAAGATGAATTCTTTTAGGGATGTAAGGAGGAGTTGGAGGCTGGGGTTGAGATGAGCAAATTGGAAGCAGCTTGCTTCTCATTTTTCCAAAATGCTGCTCATTTGCCAAAATGAGTCACTGCACATAAGCTCTGAGCTGGTCCAGCAGTCATCTCACACGCTAGCCCTTGTCTTGTGACATAATGCCCATTATGACTCATACACACCCACACCCACCCCACCCCCGCACTGGGCAAATCAGTGAGGCCCCATGGAACCAGGGAAATGGCCCCAGTTTCTAGGTGGAAGAGTGATCGTGGGAAATAACAGTGGAAATGGGCTGTAATATTTGTTCACATTCCCTGGGAAAACATGTACCTATGCCCCTCAGTTGGCAAACATTGATCAAAGGCCTCGGTTCGAATTAGGGGGTTGGGAATTAGGAGTATGGATCTGAGGCAAAAATGGGCTAAGTGGAGAGAAATCAATGCCCTATCTACTTACCACATTTTTAAAAAGCCTTTTACATCATTTACATCACTCCATGAATATGAGGCATCAGAGAAAAGCTATTAGGTCCGTATTATGACTGATGAGGACACTGAACCTAGAGAGGGAAGTGTATACAGGAAGGGAGTGGGTGATAAAGCAGGCGGGAGTAGAACTGGGCTAAAAATCAGAGAGTAGGGGCAAGTAGGAGGAAGCAGAAAATGCCACACATCCCTGAGAGTCAGCACGGCCCCCTCCTAGTTCTGGACAGGATCTTGTAGGGGTGCTTCAGAGCAGAATTTTACACTATACTCTTTGGTTAGTCGCTGTTGTTCCTAGATTTGTTGCCTGACCTAAAGTGGTACCAAAGCCGTGTAGAAATTCTTTCCCCTGAACAATCCTGGTTTCTTCGAGCACCGCCCAAATCATAAGCCTCGCTGGTCCCCTATTCTTCTCTGTACTTTTGTCTTTAGAGAAAACAAAACTATTCCAATTTTATTCTCAAAGTCCAATTTTAATCCAGACCAAACAAACAAGCAGCCAAGTGAGAAAGCTAACTGTAGTAGCAGACACTGTAAAACAATTGTAAAACAGTTGATTATTCACAGAACTTTTTTCGTGCCTGTTTTCAAGCAATCCTTTTGTACGGAAGTTTTACTTTTGGTGAACTAGAAAAAGATTTTTGACATTGGGTAAAAATAGGACTGGTACCACATTATAGTAAAAGTATTAGAAAAATGATCCTCAATGGGTATCAATTATAAAGTAGATGATATCTTGAGTAACAAAGATCTAGCAAAATTCTCTAGGAAAAATGTCAATGTGGCTGCCTTGCCTGACCGTATTCCTGGCATGGGGGCCCCTGTTTCCCCACCTTTCTGCCCTCTCTTTGGGATCCAAGCAGCTCCAACCCAAATCTTGAGCTGGTTAGAGGCTTGTCACTCCTGCTGTCAGAAACTGCAAATAAGGATTTAAGGACTAGCCTCTTTGTGGGGAAGAAAGCCTCCAGCGGGCTGATAATGTCATTATCTGTAGCACAGGTGCGGGCGCCAGGGTGGTCTCACAGCCAGAGCTGCTCTTGCAATTAAAGCTTTGGGCACTCCGCGCCCCCCAAAAGGGACTGGGAAAGGCTGGTGTGGAAAGGAAAGGGCATCTTCCTATTTCTTACTTGAATGAATGAATGAGTGAATGATGAATTGTCTGCTGACTTATATGCCATAAATATTTTCTTGATCACTTCCTGAGTTTTAACCACAGTGAGGGGAAAGTAGACAGAGATACAGAAATAACCTGTCAAGCATAAATAATTTCATGGCAATGTGTTTGTTTGCATAAATTCAATAAAAATATGTTATTTTTATAATTAAAAACTGTATTTATTAGCTAAGGTTTTGACTGGAATATCATGTTTGAGAGACATATACATAGACTTGGATGTCACCAGAAAACTTTAAGGAATTAAGATTGACTTTGGGAGCCAATAAAAGCCCCTTGGAAAACAGCCTGGTAACTTGTTTATATGGGTCCCAGTAGTCTTTTGAAGTAAGGAACAAAGGTTGCTTTCCTGAGAGGTGGCAAAAGAAGAACCTCAAGACATTTTGGGAATCTCAAGAACCTCAGGAATTCACCCAAGCCTATAGATATTGCAGGTACAGCCTGGTGGCAACTGTGTGGCTTGGTTTCTAAGCCTTGAGACACTAATTAAAGTTCAATCTGTAGAGTACTTATGATGATTCCAGCAAAGAAATTTAAAAGAGCCTGTTATAATCAACTGTTATTCTTGATTTGTTTATGAAAACAATTAGGCCAAATTTATTGAAACTAAACTTATGCAATAAATACATTAGTCTTAATTTAGCTACCATTGATAAAATTAAGGGGGGGGTTGTGTTTCAGTAGAAACAGTAATATACAGTTGTGGATATTAAATTCTAGTTCACTCAGTTGTCAAAGTTTTATTTTCACATATAACCTGGACTGGATCCTGAATTTTTCTAGTTTTCTTAAATATTTGTCTATAACCCTTCAAACTAATGTTTCACTTTTCGCTCATCATTTGCCTTGGCATTATTGAGAACTAAAACTTTTTTCTCTGAGCCTTGCAATTGCAAATTTCAGGTAAAGGATGTGACATAAACTTGAGAAATTACCGCAAGAGCTCACGCCTGCACAATCTCAGGGACTGATGCTGTGTAAGCCATGCAGAAGTTTCCTGAGAAATGGCCCTGGGGCTCATTTCTGGTTGTGTCCGCACCCATAGCCCAGCTGGGCCAGGCTTTCCACCCACCACCCTTTACAAGGCATTTTGGATAAGTGCTCTTTGACGAATTTATCTGTGCTACTGTCTTAAGGCCTTGGTGTTAAGATTCCATAATTGCTTTGACTCCAGGGGAAATGTTACAGAAATAGGGGAGTCCAAAAATCCCCAGAGTTTGCGGCTGGGGGATGGGGAGAAGGAAGCAGCTTTCAGAATGCCTCCACATGCCTGAGGCTGGTGGCTAGTGTCTTTTTTATGCAAAATGGCTTTAATGCATCCAAGGCCTCAGGTAGATGGGAGGGGTCTTGAACCAGGGGACAGTATTGAAAAAGCACACAGAGCCTACGTAAGGTTCTGTGAATGGTCAGAACTGTTTGCAACGCCCACTGCGTCAGAGGAGGCAGTCAGGGATATATAAGCGCTCTCTCGCTTTCTTGCCATGCGGCTTGGTGAAGGGGCTAAGTTCTCCATGTGGCTTGGAGAAGCGGTCTGCTTTAAGAGGCTCTCGCTCTCGTGTGCTCCCTCCATGTGGCTTGGAGAAGGGGTCTCCAGGCTGCTTTAAGAGGCTCTCGCCATGCGGTTTTGAGAAGGAGAGGAGATCCATGCAGTTTGCAGGAAGAAGGCAGTTTGCAAGGAGGCTGAGAATCCAGGCGGTTCTGCGTTGAGAGCTGGAGGGCACCACAGCACAGAAAGGATCTCCCCAATCAGATTGAATGATTGGCAGCTGCTGGTAAAGCTGAACTGTGTTTGGAAAGTAGGGAAACGGTTTCTCTAACTTTTCTAAAGCTAGCCTGGTTTGGTAGGGGGGAGGCAAGGATATGTGTTTATAGGTGTTTTAAAGAATGTAAGACTTAACAACAGAAATCCGCAAATAACTAAATCTATATAACCATTAAATAAACAATTCTTTTTCTTTTCACTAAACTCTGGTATTGAGAGTTATAATTTTGGCGGCGGGCAATCGGGCCCCTAACTAAAGAGCTCGTGGGTTTGTTTTCAATTGGAGAAGCCCACCGGTTCTGTAACAGAAACACATGCTGGGAAAGGGGTGGAGTGGGTGGTGGGAGAGGCACAGCACTCAACCTTTAATCTTTCCATCATCCCTGCTGCACATACCCCAAAGCTGCTGAAAGAATCTGGGGGTCATCAGCAATCTGGTTGTGACATGCAGAAGCCTGAGGTACTCTGAGTCTCAAGTCCTATCTGTCCCCAATAAAGGAGGCAGATCACAGCACTCAGAGGAACGGGGTTGGTTTCATTTATCTTATCCTTCCAAATCTCAGGATGGTGTGGCAATCTGATCCCTCAATTTCTTCAGAAAATATTCAGGCCTGGCCTTTCTGTCCCTGCTTTCTCCATTAGGTTCTGGATGTGGGCCTATGGTAATACCTACTGGAGAAGGGGAAGGAGCCTCTTCCTCACCCTGCCCACTTCTGTGTCTCCATCGTCCAAGGCCTGCCCCAGGATGGTTGCCTGGGAGACACAGTTGCCTGGGAGACATGGAACAAGGGAGTCTAGGGATGCAAGGAGTCTGGCAGGCTGGTCCAGGTATGCTACTGACCACACACACAGGTCTACTGCACCACAGGTCCTCCCATAGTTGTTGGCCTTCGGGTAGAGGTGGGTGGGCTAATGGTAAGGTCACTCTGAGAGGGGCCCAGGAAAGCCATCTGGCAAACAGGATCTTCAAAATACATGAAGCAACAACTGATAGACCTCTAAGGAGGAATAGACCAATGCACAATTATAGTCAGATATCAATATTCCTCTCTCAATAACCAACTAAATAAAAAGAAAATCCACAGTGGGATTACGGACTAATGGCATTATCAAACAACTTGACTTAACTGACATTTACAGAACACTCCAACAACAGTAGAATAAACATTTCTTTCAAGTGCATAGAAAACATTTGACCAATATAGTCTGTATTCTAGGCTGTAAACCAACTATAAATGGAAGAGTTCAAGTCATACAGAGTATGCTCTCTGACCATAATTACATTAAATTAGGAATCAGTAAGTAAAATTTCTAGGAAATCTATAACATACTTCTAAATAATCATGGGTCAAAGAAGAAATCAGCATGGAAAATTAAAACGTATTTTGAACTGAATTAAAATAAAAAACAACATGTCATCATTTGTGAGAAGTAACACCAAATACATATATTAGAAAAGAAGAAAGGTCTGAAATCAATTACCTCAACTTCCACCTTAAGAAACTAAAAAAAGAAAAGTGGGTAAAATTGAAAAATTTCTTTTGTTCAGAAGAAACAAAATGATAGAGTGGAAATCAGTGAAGCAGAAAACAGCAAAAAAAAATTAATTAGTAGTTCATGGGAAATCAGTGCTTACTCAGGAAGAAACATATTCAAAGTCCTTTTAATTATTAAATACAAATTGAATTTTTAGTTTAAAAAGTCCCACAAAGAAAGCTTCAACCTGTGAGAAATTCTCACAATAAAAACCGGGACACAGGACTTGAGCAGCAAAGTGAGGCATTTATTCACGAGTCTGCAGAGTAGGGCGAACTCTCAGCCAGGAGAATGTGCGTGCAAAGTAGACAAAGAAAACTGGTTTTATAGTAATGCAATTAGCTCCCCCTCCCTAACACAATTAGCTTCCCCTCCCCTCTCCTTCTTCCCTGTTTCTCCACTACTGGTTACTCCGGAGTTACAATCTAACACGATTATCTAAATGCCCCTTTTGTGATTTGTAAATATGCTAATACTGTTGACTACCTTCTCCTATAGGCCCTGGCTGGTTTAGCTCAGTGGATTGAGCGTCGGCCTGCGAGCTAAGTGTCGCTGGTTCGATCTTCCAGTCAGGGTACATCAGAGAAGGAAAACGCTGACTCCAAAAAACCTCCGCTGCCTTGCGGCATACCTCTTCAGGGGAAAGGCTAAGGGAGTAAACCCCAACAGAAAATCCGGAGCCGGAGTCCCTAAGGCGGTTTGACGTTGTAGTCAACACCGGCAACTCCTGCGGCGCACCTGAACCCAAGCTGTATCGACTCCGTCTTTCCCTTGGACCCTTCAGCTGCGAAGAGAGGGGGGGTCTGCTGCATGGGCAACAGCAGACCCTCCATATCACCCTGCCCAGGCTCTGTAGCTTCAGCTTCACTGGAGAGGACACTCCAGCGTCATCGCAAGATGTCGATTCAACACGGGAGGAGACAGATACCATGTCACTCCCGAGTCGGACTGCACAGCCATTCTCGGCGGTGCAGATAGACTCTTAAGAAGCTACACCATCGTCTCTCGAGACGGACGGCTGCCGACGACGACGACCTTCTCCTATTTTCCCTTTGTCTGGTGATGAGTATCTTTCCCCCTTCAGGATGCTCCTTTTGTAAATATACTAATGTTGTCAACTTCCTTCTCAGAGATCCTCTAATTACATTTGCCCTTAAGACCCTCTAATTACATTTGTCCTTCATTACTAATGATTTTCTGCTGATTTGGGAGTCACTATTTCCTTGTTTCTTACAAGCCCAAATATGTTCACTTGTGAATTCTATCAAACATTTAAGGAGGAAATAATACAAATTTTACACAACCTCATTCAAAATAATGAAGAGAAGGGAATAGTTCCCCACTTGATCTATGAGGCAGTCACTAGCTTCCTACCGAAACCAGAAAAAGACATTACAAGAAAATAAATAAAACTATAGATCAATGTTCCTTATGAACATAGTTGCAAAAACTCTTCACAAAATTTTAGCAAACCAAATCCAATAATATAAGTATAATACATCATGATCACATGGGATTTACTGTAGGGATGCAAGGTTGATTTGACATTAGAAAATCAATCACTGTAACTCATCATATTAACAAACCAAAACCCATATGATCATCTCAATAGATGCAGAAAAAGTACTGACAAAATCTAATTTCCATTTCTCATAAAAGCTCTCAACCTATGTAGGAATTGAAGGGACTTGTTAACCTGATAAAGAGCATCTATAAAACCTCTATAGCTGATATTAAACGTAATGGTGAAAGGCATGAATAATTTTGAGTGATAATGGGGATGGTGATAATACTAATGATGATAATGATGGTGAGATGATGAGTTAGGTGGTGGTAATATTGAGAATGATAATGCAGTAGGGAAAGGATGATATTTTGGGGTGATGATAGAATACTAATGGGGTGATGAGGTTATGAAAGAAATAACAGGGTGATGGTGGCAGTGAAAGTAAAGATACTTTGGGTATGTGCTTTGTAGCTAAGTGTACACACTTGGGATAAAATTAGATAAAAGTTAAAACAAGGTTCTTCAGGTGCCTCTGAGGGACAGTGAGTCACTTCTGATCTTCCTGCTTGGCTGTTGATATTGGCCCAGCTGAGTAATAAGCCGAAGTTCTTAATGATGTTCCTTCGATATTTTTAGGCACTGAATTTAACAAGCCTCCCAGGACCTCTCACTTCAGAGCAGTTCAACTGCGGCTTAATTGGACCACAGCCAGGAAGGAGGACTTCTGGAGCAGAGGGACCCAGGAGTGGCTCTCAGTAACTGGGGAGTAAAGTTGGAAACTCAGAGCAGGGGAAGGGGGCAGGGAAAACAATCAAGATATTATACCTAGCTTAATTGGGATAAGAGGAGTGTAGTTCTCTGTATAATTAATATACTTATATCCTCCTTGGAAGTGTCAAGCTAACGCACAGCTTATGGGGAATTCTCAAAGCAGCTCAGTCTGGGGCCTGTGATTGCTCTAGAAAAGCCACACACACAATTTTAAGGCAGGCTCTGAACTCAGGTGGCGTACACTGTCTGAGAAGATTTTTCACCTTGAACTGGCCTTGACATGCAAATCAGTTACTAAAAATAAGAGCAATTAGGAGCCTTAAAGGTGACAGTGATAACCCAATTACATCAGAAATTCCTGAAGTGCTTTCATTGCTACTGTTTGTAATTTCTCTAAATTTTTTTATCTAATTATAAAGTAAACATTAATACACTCATTATAAACATTCAAACAATATGGATAAGTAAAAGTACCCTTTGATCTTCTCTTCAATACTAGTCCCCATGCCAGAGGTTAAGTCTATTTGCAGATTTTTTTAAAAATATGCTTTAGCTTTGCATACATAAGAACACAGAGAAATGTAATTTTGTTTTTTTCCTAAGGTGGAGGGATATAATGATATCATAACATAATAATGACATAAATGGCATTTTATTGTTAAGTCAAAAGATACATATATTGTGCTTTTAAAATTTTTCAGCTTTATTGAGGTATAATTGACACAAGACTATGTGATTAACATAGATAGATGCATGTGTCCTCAGGAGGCAGCTGTATGCTTGGGTGCCTGGAGAAAGATTCTGGAATCGCTTGGCTGCTTAGGGGAAGTAAGGATTTGCATGACTATAGCTGTGTTGGTGGTATGTATGTAGAGTTCAGGGTATGTGTGTGGAGTCCTGTCTTATCTGGACATGGGATTGCTCATTAATCAAATAAGCCTCGGGCAAAGTCAGCGCCTTCTAGGGGTCTGTCCATCTCTGAGGTTGTGCAAGGCCCTCTAGCTCTGCAGAACAATTTCTGTTACTTTATTTTATTTAAAGAAATCTTAAGGTGAGAAGCATTTCTCATTTATTTTTCAATGACAGTTGACATTCAGTATTTTAGGTCTACAGCATAGTGGTTAGACAATGTTATAACTTAAAGTGTGATCCCCCCAATAATTCTGGTACCCACCTGGCCCCACACACGGTTATTACAATAGTATTGACTCTATTGCCTCTGCTGGACTTTACATCCCTGTGACAATACTGTGACAACCAATTTGTACTTCTTAATCCCTTCAACTTTTTTGTCAACCCACCCCACCCCACCCGTACTCTTCCCATCTGGCAACCATCAAAATGTTCTCTGTATCTATGAGTCTGTTTCTGTTTTGTTTAGTTTGTTCCTCTGATTCCACCTCTTAAGTGAAATCATACGGTATTTGTCTTTCTCTGACTGACCTATTTCACCTAGCATGATACGCTCCAGGTGCTTCCATGCTGTTGCAAATGTTTTTCTTTTTTTATGGCTAAGTAGTACTCCATTAAGCCCTGGCTGGTTTGGCTCAGTGGATTGAGCGTCGGCCTGCGAGCTAAGTGTCGCTGGTTCGATCTTCCAGTCAGGGCACATCAGAGAAGGAAAACTCTGACTCCAAAAAACCTCCGCTGCCTTGCGGCATACCTCTTCAGGGGAAAGGCTAAGGGAGTAAACCCCGACAGAAAATCCGGAGCCGGAGTCCCTAAGGCGGTTTGACGTTGTAGTCAACACCGGCAACTCCTGCGGCGCACCTGAAGCCAAGCTGTATTGACTCCGTCTTTCCCTTGGACCCTTCAGCTGCGAAGAGAGGGGGGGTCTGCTGCATGGGCAACAGCAGACCCTCCATATCACCCTGCCCAGGCTCTGTAGCTTCAGCTTCACTGGAGAGGACACTCCAGCGTCATCGCAAGATGTCGATTCAACACGGGAGGAGACAGATACCGTGTCACTCCCGAGTCGGACTGCACAGCCATTCTCGGCGGTGCAGATAGACTCTTAAGAAGCTACACCATCGTCTCTCGAGATGGACGGCTGCCGACGACGACGAGGAATTGACACATAAAGTTGTAAGGTATTTAAAGTGTTCATCATGGTGATTTGATATATATATGCGTTGTGGAAGGATTCCCCCAGCTCAAGTTTAGAGGTTGCTGTAATGCTCCAGGCATTACACATGGGGAACAAGTAAAGGTAGATAATGAAGAGGACAGAGAAGATTTTTTTGAAAGTCCTTAGCTCTTCCAGGTGGAATGGACCTCAGCAGCCCTCCTGCTTTACCTCTCTCTAAGTCCAGGTGGTCTCAATGCATCCCTGACATATATGGTCAGCTAGATTCAGCCTGAAACTCATTGCACTGGGAGCACATTGCTTCTCAGGAGAACCTTTCTGTCTATGAACAGCTCTGAGTGTCAGAACATTTTCTCTAGACAATCTGAAGCTTGTCACCCTGGTAAAATTTACACTTCTAAATTTGGGGCTATGTAGAGCAATTCTTACTCATCTTCTTTAACACAGCTCTTTGGATACTTCTGTAGACAGATCTCAGCATCCTCCCTAGCTTAGATTTCTGCAGAGAAAAAATGTCACCAGTAGATTAGATTTATTTCTTTGCCATGTTGCAATATATCTTCCTAAATGCCACAACTCATCCACATACCCCTCTAAGACATAGATCACAGGTGTGAACTCTATATTACAAATGTGTTTGCCTCACTGGAGAGGACAGGTATCAATCAGCTCTCCTTGTCCTGCCAACATAGCTTCTAGAATGGAGTCTAAGACTGGCATTTCTGCTTTAATAATTTAATAGATATCGAGTCCCTACCATGTGCCAGGCACAAATGATTGACACTGGAGAAATAACGGTGAACAAAACAAAGTCCTCTCCAACCCCATATCCCATCCCTCCCTGACTTAGCTCATGCTTCATGACTTCACACAAGATGCTCCCTCTGCGTGGCATATCCTTGTCTGTAGTCAGCATCTTCCTGCTCTTCATAGACCAGCTTGACTCTCGGCTCCTGCAGATGCCTCCCATAACTCTTGAGGTTACTATAGCTAGCTGCCAATAAAAAGGGAGATGCAGAGAAGGTTATTTCCACCTGGATGCTAGATTGGACTCTGATGAAAAGAACTGTCAATTTATTAATGAAGTATGGCTTGTGTTGAACAAGATAAGATGGGTCAAGCATTTGAAGATGCTTTTGAGGTACTGAGGCAACATTCATCTGGAGATCTTCAGTACTCCCCAGATAACAAAAACTACCTGGCTTTCATCAACCACTGTTCACATGCCAGAGGGAATTCCAACTGCTACGGTGTGCTGCCTCCAGAGGAACCTGTCTATAACGGGAGAACAGTAATAAGCAGTGCTGCGGACCTCTGTTTTGAAGGAAATAGTCATCAACCTCTGCAGAACATCCCTGAAAACCAGCTGGTACAACCTCCTGTTCTCCAGCAAAAGGGAGGAAAATGCAGGAAGACACTCCAGCTGTTTGAATATCTTCATGAACCCCTGTGTAATCTTGTATTAAGTGGGTAGATAAAACCAAAGGCATCTTTCAGTTTTTATCAAAAAACAAAGAGAAACTTGCCCAACTTTGAGGGAAAAGAAAAGTCAAGAGTGCTGAGGAATTATGGAAGAACTGGGGAAATCACCAAAATCCAGAGAAAAATAACTTACCAATTCAACGAGGCCATTCTCCAAACTCTCTCCACCTTATCTCTTGGAAAAAGAGATCTTCTACTCACATTATGTTGAACCTGATCAAGGATATCTAAGTTTAAGTAACTGGAATGCAAATTGTAATTATATATATGCCAGTTACCATGAGCTAAGTTACCCTGATTGCTAAACACAGTCTTACATATTATGATTTTTTGACATCGGAAATCCCTGAACACACAATACAATATAGAGATGATGTATTGTAGAACTACACACCTGAAACTTATATAATTTTATTAACCAATGTCACCTGAATAAATTTAATAAAAATAAAATAAAATTAATGAAAAAAAGAGGGAGATGCATGATGTGTTTCCTTTTTATAAAAGGAGAGCAATTGGGGAGGGGGACAACTGTCATAGAACAACAATAAAAAAAGAAATTAAAAAAATAACAAAGGAAAGTAAACATGCACATTCCATCCCTGATTTATAGGTTAGCTAGATTTTTAAAAAGAAAAATGTAAATCAAGAAGATTCTTTTGTCTTTAAAAGTTACATATTTGTTTCTTCATCCCTTAGTTTCTCAGGGAGGTCTTCATCCCAGTTCTCTTGACTTCAGTCACTGCCCGGCTTATAATAAGAGTGTTAAGGTAAGGGGCAAGAAAGACTAAGTTGACTGGAAATTGTGCTTCCTGTTCTATGGTATTTGAAAATGATTCCTTTATATGTAGAATTCTCTCATTGTTATGAGTTTTTAAAAAATCCAGTCTGATAATCTGTGTCTTTCAATGGGCTTTCTTGGTACATTTACATTTAATGTAGTTAGTATTGCAGTTAGGTTTGAATCTATCATCTTACTACTTGTTTTCTATTTGTCCCAAGTGTTATTTGTTTCTTTATTCTACTTTTCCTGCCTTTTGTGTGTGGGGTGGGGGTGGGGGTTAACAGAACTTTTCATTATTCCCTTTATATTATGTGTTAGTTTTGAGTTTTACTATTTTTATTATTCCTTTGAAATTCCAGAACAGGGATTAGTAAACCCTACATTTTTTTAAAGGTAAAAATAAAAATAATAAAAATATGCTAAATAGATTGTATATTGCTTGCAAAACTTAAAATAATTATTGTCTTACCTCTTACAGAAAAGTGTGATAACACCTGATCTAGAGACTAAAATATGCATCTTTGACTTATGGTCTTGCTTATATTACCATTTCCCAAACAATACAAAAATCTTCAATAGTTTAAGTCCATCTCCTCCTCCTACTCTTTGGGCTATTTTTGTCAGTTATTCTACATCTATGTATATATTTAAAGGTCCCCATAATATTGTTATTTTTGCTGTTTTAAACAAACAATATTTTATCATATTTACCCCCACACTTACTACTTCTGATGTTCATTCCTTTTTTTCAATGTATCAGGGATCAGTTTTCTTCAGCCTAAAGAGGTTCTTTAATATTTTTTTACTGTGAGTCTTTTGATTGTTAATTATCTGTCTCTGCTTCATTTTGAGAGCAAAAAGCTTTTATTTATTAAGGATATTTGTATTCTTTGAGTATAGTATCCTAGCATGATAGCTTCCTTCCTTCCTTCCTTCCTTCCTTCTCTCTTCTTTTCTCCCTTTCATTTCATATCTCCCTCCCTGTGTGTCTCTTCATCTCTCCTTCTCTCTGATGTATCACCTACCTCTGGTCCATGGAAACACATGACTTTGACTCTTCCTGGAGTATAATTTATTTACAAATAATAGTTGTTTTCTGGCTTGAGTCAGATATCCAATAACTGTGCCTCTACACTTCCAGAGTACCCATCAAGCTATTCATGTGATCTCACTGAAATCCCTTTTGGGAGGAGCTTCAAAGGGGGCAGACATCCCCATTTGTTATGAAACACAGCAAATATTATATACTTAAATACCCAATTCTTTCCTTTACCTCTATGAGATCTTTTATAAGCCTCATGAACTATTCCTGGAGCATAAGACACTGTTTTGGACCCTCCTTTTGCAAGTTCTACATTTTGAAATGTGGAATTTATTATCTGTGGTCTCAGAATAAACTGGGGTAATATAGTCTTAACATGCTGCTTCATACTAAATAAAAATTATTTTTTAAAAATTTAGTCCCCAGCTTTCCAGGGGTCCTAATGTGCAGTTACATTGCTACTGGTATTTGGCACTTCTAATAGGTGAGTAGCAGCAGGATTTGAATCTGGAGATTTCACCTTATGAATGAATGAAGGCTCTGTTCTTTCTCCGCACCAGGAGAGGGATGCAAGACTTCCTCTGGGGAAACAACTGCTCTCTTACTGAATTCATTCTTCTAGGATTCTCTCCTAACACAGAAATAAATATTATATTATTCAGTGTCTTCCTTTATCACATCATCCTCTGGGCAGTGGACTTATTATCATCTTGATATGCATGGACTCCTGCCTCCACACACCCATGTACTTTTTCCTCAGTCCTATCCATTCTGAATATGGGCTATGTCACTACCATAGTGTCCCAGATGCTGGTATATCTGGTTTGCAAGAAGAAGACCATCACCTATATTGGATGTGTGGCCCAAATGTACATCTTCCTGGTGCTGGGAATTACTCAGGCTTAACTTTTTGCCGTCATGGCTTAGGACAGGTGTTTGGCCATTTGCTGTCCCCTGAGGTATAAAGTCATCATGGATTTTTGCTGTGGGGGTGACTGATGGCCTTCTGTGGATGCTGGGGTAATCATCTGTGTCCTGATATATACCGTTTCTGTTACAATATTTTTTCCATGTGGACCCGATTAGATCAATCACTTCTGTGAAGTACTTGCAGTTGAAGTTAGCCTGTTCAGACACATCTCTTAATTACCAGGGCTTCTTCCTTCTGTTGGATCCACTTTCTCTCATCAGCATTGTCTACATTAAGATCTTTGCTGCTATCCTGAAGATTTGCTCTGCCCAAGGGTGACTCAAGACCTTTTCTATCTGTGCCTACACATTACCATGGTCACTGTGTTCTCTAAAAAAGCTAGCTCAATTCTATAATGTCATCTCTACCTTCCTCAACCCCATCATCTACAGTCTTAGGGACTAAGATGTGAAGAGAGCTTTCCTCAATGTGACAGTCTGGAGCAAAGCACTAGAATGAAGGCATAGAAGCACGGGTACCAGCAACAAACCTGGGACACAGTCTATATGACTTCTCCATGCAAAGTCTTTCCAACATCAGTGAGCACACATATGTTAATGGGTTTGATTCAATGAGATTATATATGGGAACCCCGGAAAGGCTATGGCAGTAGGTGTTCCTCAAGCGTACAGACACCAGACAGTGGGGTCCATGAAGGCAAATCCCACATTTGATTCAGTTTTGTATTACCAGTTTACAAGACCTGGCAAAGAACTGGCATAATACTCATCTTTTCTATTACTAAGTGAACATGAGACTGAGTGATTGAGCTCACTATAGCTTAATTTGAGAAAAACTTAAGAACAATTTAAGAAAAATCAAAGGTGATCATATGAAATAGAATTCAGGAAAGTATAATATAGGTCAGTTTTTAACCAGTACTATTATTAGGAGAGTATGAATTTAAAGCATCTAAGTCATCATGTCACTAAAGAAGGGAGCTTTGTTTTGGTGAAATATTTGTATAAGGGAGTAAAAATTCCTAGTAACTGGGTAAAAATCTCCTCCCACTCAGATGCTTTCAGAATGAGTTTTCAACTTTATTGAAGTACACTCACATACAATGAACTGTAGATATTGAAAGTATACAATTTGATGAATTCTAAAATATGTATATACCTATGAAACCATCACCATAATCAAGATTATAATTGTCATTCCCCAAAGTTTCTTTGTGACTCTTAGCAATGCCTCTGTATTAATTATTTCTTGCTGTGTAACAAATTAGCCCCCAAATTTCACGTCCTACAACAACAAACCTTTACTATAGATATATATACTCACAGTTTCTTTGGGTCAAGAATCTGAGTTGGATGAGTCCTCTGGATTAAAGCTCTCGCAAGAATGCAGTGAAGGCACCAGCTGGAGCTGCAGATCTCCTAAGGCTTGACTGGGAAAGGATTGCTTCCAGGTACACTTGATTGTTGCTAAGATTCGGTTACTGGAAGGCTGTTGGACTGAAGGTCTCATTTGCTTCATGACTATTGTACAGTTCCTTCCATGTGGGCCTCTCCCTAGAGCAGCACACCAAGTGGCAGTTGGCTTCATAAGAGCAAGCAAGAGAGTAAGAGAGGGCTTGGGAACAATACAGAACCAGCGTCTTTTGTAACCTGGTGTTGAAGGTGACTGCCCCTCACTTTTGGGGTATTGTGATTATGAAAAATGAAATACTAGGTCCAGCCCAAACTCTAGGGAAGGGGATTACACAAGGGCCTGAATACCAGGATGCAACTCATGGGCATTGGTTCATGCAGAGTTTTTCCCTTGTGATTTGGACTCTTGCTAATCAAGCAGAGGTCTGTGGATTAGCATCACCAGCATCATCTGAGTGGTTAAGAAATGCAGTCTTGCCACCCTCCACCTATGGAATCAGAATTTGCATTTGAAGAGATCCTATAGTGATTCCTAGGTACTCTTAAGTTTCAGAACAATGATTTAGCCAAGACTTCAAGGACAGTATCATACCACCTTCTTAGTGGATTTGCAGTATAAACTGTAGCCTTTTTTTATTTAACTATATTAACTATTATATATTAAATATATTAAATATTGTGAGTACCTAGAACATTTTATTCTTGTATTATTATTTGTTAGTTATTGTGTTATTTATTTGTACTACAATTGTAAACATACTTTTGCCCACTCCTGTATTATTTCTTTAAGTAATATGTTTAAGACATTCACTATTATAGAAGCGTTTTTAATTGGTTCCAATTTTGTCATGTCTTAAGTAACAACAAATATTGTAGTATTACTTCCTACACGTCTGACATTTATTCCCTAAAATGTCCTAAAACTGGAAGTGTTAGCCATAGTATTTAAGGTCCTTGATACATGAAGCCAGATTCTCTTCCAAAAAGATCAATTTATACTCCCACCAGCAATGTGTGAAAGGCCATGTTTTAATGTCTTCCGGTCACCCCTGATTTCATTGTTTAAAAACTCCTAGTCAGTTCCAAAGGTGAAAAAGGGGTATCTCACTGGTATTTTAATTTGCATTTCTTTGGTGCCTACTGTGATGGGATTTTCCCATATTCTTACTGGTAACTTGGATTTGTTTTATGAACTGTTCCTATCTGTTCCCATTATCCTGGGGTGTTTGTATTTTTCTTACCGATTAGTAAGAACTCTTTCTATGTTAATGATATTATTCGGCTTCTGTAGAGCATGTTGCTGTTATATACCCCATTTTTACTTTGGCTCCATTATTTACACAACACTATGACTCCTGGACAGTGGGGTAAGGTAATGTCTTTGAGGACATTGTGAACCCATAGCCATGGGCTCTCACGGAGGGCACAGGCCTTCATGTTAAATAATTCTGGCCAGCACAGCTTTTTGTTTTTTTTAAAGAAGGTATAACACAGACCACCCACCACACTGTAGGCTGCAAGGAGTTTCATGGGCAAGTGCATCAGCAAGGGGCTGGGAAAAAAGAACCCAAGCTTACAGGAGACATCCTAGAATGTCATGGTGACTGCTTTGCTGGATGCTGGAGTTCCTGCAACAGCAAGCAAAGACAAGAGCAGGTAAATGTGGGCAATACGGTAACATGACTGCAGATCAGTAAAGCCTGGAGGAAAACAATTTACATTTGTAAACATTCTATGAGGAATAAGCACAGTTTTAGGAACAGTCCCTCCAAGCTAAATTTTGCATCTGCAGGTAATGGTATTCCCAGTCTCTTCTCTAATTTTCCTCATTCTTAAGTGGACAGAGTCCCTTTTCCTTGAGATCACCTAAGACAGGCTGTAGTTTTCCAAAATGGATTTTATTAGAGAGAAGAGGAAAATGGAAATAAAAATACAAATGAAAAGAAACAAGTCATAATAAAATAGTACCTTCCCCTTTTCTAAGATAATTTCAGTTGACCTCAGATGCTCCAACTAGCAGTTTTTAGACAGGTAGATATAGGTTCACTTCCTCCTTCTCAAGTCTCTTTCTCACCCTAAGTTTCTCCACTTATCAGTTTTTGAATTTTTACTTCTCCCTCCCCCTCTCCTATTTACTCTCTAGGGCTCTAGTCACTTTCATGGATCAGGAGAATCATAGCTGCTTATTGGTCGATAGTTCATCCCTGAATAGTAAATTTTAAAAATTAAAACAAACATTTGTTGAAAGATTACTATATGCCAGGCTCTGTACTAAGTACTTTTCATCTGTTATTTCATTTAATCATTACAACTTCCCTGTAAAGAAGAGGTACAAACTTGAGAGTAGTTAAATGATTTGCAAAAATTCACATATCTAGTGATTGGTAAAACCAAGTGCCTCATCTCGGTCCATGTGGCACTAAAATCTAGGCTCTTGACCATTGTGCCGAATCTATTCAATCTTCTCTGTCTCGAACTATATCACCATCGACACGGCCGATGTCTGAGCGCCCTGTTCACTCCCACTGGTTCAGGGTGATGTTAGCTTTATGGAGTCCAGCTCTTCCAGGTTTCATGAAAGAGTGCTCATGGTGAGTATGAGTCCTGCTTTGCTCCCAGGTCTTCAGCTTTAAAAATTCATTCTGGGGCCCTATCTCCATACCATCAATTTGAGGAAAGTCCTTTTCATGTGCTTGTTCCACAGACTGTAGATGACAGGGCTGAGAAGGCTGTGGCAACGTTACAGAAAAGGGCCATTTTCTTACCACTGTTTGACAAAGAATCAGAGCCAGGGCTCATGTACATAATGATGCAGAGAATGGAGAACATGGTGACCACAGTGATGTGAGAGGCAGAGGTAGAGAGGGCCTTGATCTGCCCCTGAGCCAAGCAGATCTTCATGATGGCGGCAAAGATGTTGGCATAGACAATGACAACTAGGGAGAGTGGGACCACAATGACATTGAAACCCATGATGAAATCTGCCAACTCACTGAGGAATGTGTCCACATAGGCCACCTTCAGGGTGGCAGGAACCTCAGGAAAGTAGTGGTCAGTTTCATTAGGGCTACAGTAGGGCAGGAGCATGGTGAAGAAGGTAAAACACAGACCACCTACCACACTGTAGGCTGGACAGATGCCCACCATGAGGAGACACACCCAGGGGCTCATTATGACCTTGTACTGGAGAGGGTGGCAGATGGCCATGTACCTGTCCATGAACATGATGGAAAAAAGCCAAGACTCGGTGATCCCAAAAAGGAGGAAGATGTACATCTGGGCTACACATCTAGCATGAGAGATGGCCCTCTTCCTGCTGAGAATATGCACCAGCATCCGGGGCACTGTAGTGGTCATGTAGCACCCATCCAGCATGGAAAGGATGGTGATGAAAAAGTACATGGGCATGTGGAGGCTCAAGTCCTGGTGGGTGAGGGTAATGAGGAGGCTGTTGCTCATAAGGATCAACAGGTAAAAGACTAGAAAGAAGGTGAAGAGCAGAAGATTGATCCTGGGGTCAGGAGCAAAGCCCAATAGAATGAGTTGTGTCGCAGCAGACTGGTTGACTTCCTGCATTGTGATCTGCCTGTTTAAAGAATTTTTGGGGGATATGGAATTGATTGAGTGTCTGTGCCAAGGGTGTGTAAGGAATTTCCACGCTCATCGTCTCATTTACCTTTCCTAACAGGAAGTTTGGATGGGCAGGTGGCCCCATGGGATATGTCTCCATAGTAGTGTGAGTGGTAGTAGGGTTTGGTTCAGGATTTTGTTGAGGGTCATAGTGATAAAAATGGTGAAGACCAAGTCAGGGAAGTGCTTGCTCTATGCTGTGAGCTGTTCTGGCCTGTAGGTGTCTGTGCCTCCTTTTATTGGCACAGCCTTGATTTTATCTCTATTATTCACTCTATTTCTAATGTCTCTTGTGACTACAGAGGTTGCAAAGTCTTGGTTTAAGATTAGGACGAGGGTTAGGACTCTTATACTCATTCATTGGGTTAGAGTTAATATTTAAGATTTAACTTTTTCTGGTGAATGAGGCTTCATTGGTATTCATTAATTATGTCATTCATTCAACATATTTTTACCAAAATGCTTACTATTTATTATATTATAAATCAGGAGCAAGGAAGAGTTATAAATGATCTAGGTGAAAACAAGTGATTTTACACTATCTACTAAGATGAATTCTAAACATGTTAAAGAGTTAAATGCAAAAAATAAAACTATAAAACATCCTAGGAGAAAATATATGGGTACATGTTTACTTTACATAGGGACAGAGAATGGCCTTTTAAGCATCACCTAAATGTTTCCAAGTAAGTCCTTCAGACTCAGGGTAATGAAATCTTTTCCCTATAATATGCAAATAAAGCAACATCGTACTTTCGCCAGCATTTTGGAAGGTTCTTTGTGTACCCCTGGTCACTTTGCTCTAAAATCCCTGCTCCTGTTGAGTCTTTGACCACCCCCCTCCAGCTGCCTTGCCTCATGTGGGTACTGACCTCTCTGATGGTTCAGCTCTATTCTCTTCCTCCTTTATGCTCCAAATCTCACCAACACAACACTCTCATTTGTAAGACTTATCCTGAAAGTATGATGATTTACAATGCAGCACTGAACAGAAACCATCTATAATTGAATATTTAATTTTGTAAAGTCCCTATGTCATCTATGCAACAGTTTTTTTTTTTTCCTGGCATTTTCCTCTCTAGTTCCTAGAAGCTGATCTACTCAATTGTGCAGAGAAAGTTAGCTCCCTTTCTCTCAATAATCTTGTGTCCATGTTATGCCCAAGCTGCTCATATTCCCCCCACATAAGTGCCAATATCTTTTCCTTTCACATAAGCAGAAAAACAAAAGAAGAAACAGTAGAGAAAAAAAATGAGCTTTTTTTCATATAAAAAAAGATATCTTTTTCTAAGTTAAAAAACCACTGATATTTGTGACTTAAGTGGAAGACAAACGATTAATGTCATTAGAACATAAAGCTCTCTTCTAAAACATAAAGAAAAACTCTAACAACAGATAATAAGATACAAATAATAAATTCACAAATGAGCAGATTCAAATGGCCAATGAACCCCAAAAGGCTTAATCTTTATAATATTTAAAGATGGCAAGTTAAAACATCAATGAAATAATAGTTTTTATATCAATACAGTTTGAAAAAAATTCTTTTACAATGGCAACGCCTGCCATTGGCCAGTTTACAGTAAACTAGGAATTCTCATATATTGATATGAGAAATAAATTGCTGTAATCTTTTTTAAGGAAAATTCGATATTATGTAATTTCACTTTTAAGAATTTTGCATAGGAAAAAAAAAGAATTTCGTATAGGGAAAAAAATCAGAGACATGGGAAGAGATTTCACAAAGGATGTTCATTGCAGTATTGTTTGTAATAGGGAAAACTGGAAACAGCCTCCATGTCCTACAATAGGAGACCGGTTAAATAAATTATGATATATGGGTATGATTGAACACCTTGTAGCCTTTATAATCACATTTTGGAGACTATTTCACATTGTGGGGAAATGCTCCAACAGATTGCTAAATTAAAAAGCAAGGTATCAGAATAATTATATTTAAAAACATTTAGCAACCTTGATTCCATCTGCAAACTCAATTCCCCTTGCCATGTAACACAGAGAGTCACAGATTCCAGGGATTAGGATGTGGATATATTGTAGGGCCACTACTTTGTCGACCATAGGAAATATATACCATATTACTCCACAATTTATATGAAAAGACATAGGAACTGAATTAGGTAAAGTAATTTTGATAAAGTCTGAAGTGGGAGGAATTACTCCTCTATCCAGTTTCAAGACTTACTATACAGCTACATTAACAGAGACTGTGTGGTACTGGCAGAGACTGATTGATAGATCAATGAAACAAAACCAAGAACCCCCAAAAAAGATTTACATAAGCATGCCCAACGGATCTTTGACAAAGGTGTAAAAAAATATTCAACAAATGGTGCTGAAACAATTGAGCAAAAACAACAACATAAAACAGAATTATTACCTTAAAAAAACAAAAGCAGGATATCAAACTGTGTCCTAATAGTATAAAAATCTATATGCATAGACAAAAAATTGGAAAGAAATATACCAAAATGTTAACAGTGGTCATTTCTGATGATTAGATTTATGGTGATATTTGTTTGCTTACATTCTCTGAATTTATCAGATTTTCCACAATAAACATGAATTACTTTTATAATCAGAATAACATCCAAATGATATTTTGAAGATGGAATATACAGGAATTGGGCTTCTTTGGATAGAGGTGAGAGAGGAAAATCAGAGATGGAGAGGGACGTAAGGACCTAGAGAGGCGAGGGGAGAATGGAATGGAAGCTTCTGTTGTCTTGGTTTACCTCCTCCACTGAACTGCACCTGGGCATCAGTTTATGTAGTCTTATGCAAATGCGTTTATTGGTTATGGTAAAAATGTTCTGGATAGGAGATTACCTGAGAGGTGAATGCCTAATTTCTCACTAGTGTAAGTGAGACAGAACAGCAATCCAGATTAGAATGACTCAGTCTAGGGTGGGATCAGAGCAGCTCCCAGAGGGGAAGTGTGATGATAAAGACAAAAGAGAGAGAGAAAAAAAGAGAGAGAAGTGAACTTAGATTCTAGATTCCAGAGGCAAGTAGACCTCTGGGGCTGGCAAACCGAAGCCAATGTAGCCCGAGGCAGCATGCGGAGCAGAGGGCCCTGAATTTGGAGTCAAGTACACCTGAGCTCTGGGAGCAGCGTTGCCCCTCTTGCTTTGTAACCTGCACTAACTACTTCACCTCTCTGAACTTCAGTGGGACTCTTCAGGGTGGTTGGGAAGTTGGATGAAGATAGTCTTGAGTTTATGCCAGAGGACAAAGTGGGTGGTGAGTAAATACCAAGCCCCATGTTGGGCAGTTGGTGTCCCTGCCTGAGCCAGCACAGGTGGGAACGGAAAACGCAGGCACTTCTCTGCGTCCTAAACTCCCGTGAGAGCCCAGAGAATACTGGAGCTGGTGAGAGGAGGAAGCTGATCACTGGGAAGGGTAGGCCCCAAGCAGAGAAGGGCCCCGGCCTGCTCTGAGAGCTCTGGCTGCTCCCTTCCAGCTCTGGCCCCATGAAGTGCATACAGGCTCCCTCACAAGAGACCCTGCCCAGATGGATACAAGACCAGAATGAGATTGCCTGTGACTCTCAATTTACAGCCCTGCCTGCCACCCAGCTAGGGCAGAAATGTCAGTTATTATTATTAATAAGAAAAGATCAGAATCTTTCTTATTTATTTATTTACTTGCTTGTTTATTTATTTCTTTAGAGAGGGGGGAAAGGAGAAAGAGGGATAGAAACATCACTGTGTGGTTGCCTCTTACTTGCACCCCCAATTGGGGACCTGATGTGCAACCTAATAATGTGCCCTGACTGGGAATCGAACCAGTGACACTTGGCTCACAGGCCGACACTCAATCTACTGAGCCACAGCAGACAGGGCTAGGGATCAGAATCTTAAAGTGCATACAAGGCTTTTGCTTTCCTGGCCATGCCCTATGCATCCTGTGAGAGCTGGGCACTTGTGTATACTGGAGCACTGGTTTGCTGCATGACCTTGGGAAAGTCACCTGCCCTCCTTGGCCCTTGTGATTTCATCTGTAAAAGGAAGGTGGTGAATAATCTGGAACTGCCCCTCTAGGAAAGACATCCAACACCTTTTTATTTACACCTACATTTGGAGGTGACCGGGGCCAGAAGGTAGGGCTGTAGAGACAGAGCAAAGGGCCCCACAGTCCCAACCTTCTCCAGGTGCCTCGGTGAGATGCGATTAAATGTCCTCCAGGGAGGACCTCTGAGGCTGAAATCGGAGTGGAGGCAGGTAGGAATGAGGACATGCCATCCTCTAGGTTGCCTTGAGAACAGAACTGGAAATGTTGAACTGCATGGGTTTTAGAAGCAGAACTTAGGGGTCTTATAATTTCAGAGTTATACATTGTCAGGTTTTTAAAAATCTGTGAACCTTTCTGTCAAAGGCAGACTCTGAAGGACCTCAGAACCACTCCACTCACACCCGCCTCACCCAGACACACGTGGCTCCCCGTGGTTCCTCCAACTAGTTGAAGCCTCCTTGAAACTTACTTTGGTAACCACTAGTACAACTCTCTCATTTTACTAAAGCCCAGAGAGGGGAAGCAACTCGCCTAAGGTCACAGAGCAAGAGTGTCTGAAGTAGGGTGAACCCCCAAGTGAGTTGACCCCCTAGTTCAGGCTCTTGCACTACCTAGCTCTGCTCTCAAAGATGACAGAGAGAACCTGATGCTGCAAACTACATTCTCTCCTCAGCTTCTGAGATGGAGGTCCTTAAACAGGGCCGTAGTATTGAGAGGCTGCCCAATGCTTACTTCCAGCTTGTGCCTGCAGGCTGAGGGCAGAGGAAGCAGGGAAGATGTGAGTGACAGGTCTCTGGCCCCAGGACTCCTTGACCTTTGAGAGTCTATGCGTTTGTCCAGAGAGGGGCCTGGGGACTGGTTTCCACTCTCACTTTCCTTGGCTGGCTTGCTGAGAGTCTTAAGGTCAGTTGCTTGGTCTCTCTGAGGCTTAGGTTTTGATTCTGTCACAACCAGGTTTGATGATGACCTGTTATCAATGAGAAGACAGAAATGAATTGTGTGAACCCAAGATCTTGGTAGGGGGTGAGCCTCTAGACTCAAAGTTTGCCGGGTTTGAGAATGGGGGTGTCAGCTTTGATCCCTTGGCAGCATATAATGTAAATCAGAGAAAAATAATTTACTTTTTCACTTTGGAGCCTTATGTTTATCTTCTCTTCTCATTTCTACTCTCCTTCAGGCTAGGAAATGAAAGACTAAAGACAGTTTTGAATTTTTACTTTTACCATTTATTGCCATGGCTCCAAGCAGGAAATTTTTCTTTTTTGTTAAAAAAAAAGGGGGGAAGGGTGTTGCTTGCAGTAATACTGATTATCATGTTCTTTCTCAGGCGCACGCATGCACGCACACACACGTTCTCCCAGTAGTATCAGCACAGGCCTGCGGGGGCTAAGAGCTACCCAGAGAAACAGGTAAAACTAGAAAGCCACGAAATCAGAAAGAATGAGGGAAAAAAGACAGGCCTGAGAAGGGAGAGAGAGACACACACAAACAGAAGCCACAGGAGGCAGAGAGAGACATCCATCTGTGGATTTCTTTTTTATTCATCCTATTTTGTTTTGTAACTAGGAATAATCTTTAAAGATTATTTAAGATCCAAGGGTGGATATTGTCCGGAAAACACCATCTAAGACTTGCCAAAAAGCAAAAGAGATTTCTTGGTGCCCTCTGATGTTGTCTAGCAGGTCCTCTGAGGATTATCTGAATTTATAGGGGTGCACTCCTTTAATTGACCTTTTATAGGCTAGGGTATTTTACAACTCTGCAGGTATAACTGGGAAGTAGTAGAAAACTGATAACAATGCAAAGGATTCACATTCATAACAATGCAAATGTTCAGTAGAAAACATACATATCTGTAAGTCAAATTCTTCCTTGAACCAATCCTAACATCTTACTGATGCCTTCATGAATTAATGAGCTCAGTGAAATTTTTGACATACGTTCGTTTAAGAAAAAACATAAAAAATTAATAAGTTCATTAAAAATTCTATTTATTAAGTTATTATTCTAGTCTGTTCATCAAAAGAAAGTGAAAAGAATACTCTTCAACAATAAAAACAAATCAATACAGATACACATCAAAACATATTGTAGAGCAATTAAGCCAAGTTACAGAAGAATACATACTGAATAATTCAATTTTAAAAATTATGAAAACAAGACTTCTGGTCAAGATAGTGGTGTAGGCAGACATGGCTTGCCTCTTCAAACAACCACATCAAATCTACAACTAGAATATAGAACAATCATGACTCAGAACCATCAGAAATTGAGTTTAATGGAAGTCTGACAACTACAAAATTAAACAAACCACATCCATCCAGACTGGTAGGAGGGATGCAGATGCATCCCACAAGTTGTTGGTAAAAATTCAGGAGGGATATCCCAGGACCAAGGAGTCCCAGCCCACATCAGGCCCCCCAGTCCAGGGTTCCAGTGCCAGGAAGATAAGTCCCCACAACTTCTGGCTGCAAACACCAGCAGGGATTGAGTTGGTGGAAGAAACTGCTGGAGTCCCAAGCAGTTCCTCTTATAGAACCCACACATGGACCCACCTGCTCTGACTCACTCCCTCTGAGCTCCGGCTCCAGGGTGGCAGCTTGAAAGGCACCAGTGGCATACAGGAGGAAGTGAAGTGTCTGGCATCAAGGTGAGCAGAGGCCATTGTCCCTTTTCTAAACCCTACCCCCTAGCGGCAAGCTGGTGCCATATCTGAGACTCTATCAACTTGGCTGACACTGTTTGACCCGCCTTGGAAATTGCCAGAGACTCCACCCCACCCAAGCTGCTTTTCCATATGAATGGCTAGTTTTGGCTTGTGCTTCACAAGTTCCTAGGTCCTATCTAACAAGCAATAGCTGGCCTCGGTGATCCCCAGACCTAGCACTAGCAGTAGCCAGCCTATAAGTTTGGTTTTGCCTGGGAATTTCCAAGCCCAGCACAAGTAGCAGCCATCTCAGATTGTTTTATAATTTAGTCAGGGTGGCCCCAGGCCCACAGCACTTAAAAACCCCTAGTGCCAGCACACACCCAGTGGACACCTACAGACACATTGGAGCACCACCGCCCTGCCCCTGCACAGCTGATCCTCCACAGAGGGCAGAGGTTGGTGGTCAGTGGTCACAGCCAAGTTTTGCAGCTGACTGGTCTGGGTAAATCCCTTTCATTTATCTGCCAACAGCAACCAAGGCTCAACTACAAGAGGAGGGTGTATTCAGCCCACAAAAAGTACGCACCTGAGTATCCATTTTGGGTGATAGGGGAGGCTGTGCCACTGGATCCTATAAGACACCTACTAACAGCTACTACACTAGACCACACTACCAAGACATGGTGTCATAGCAGTTCTACCTAATACATAGAAACAAACACAAGGAGGCTGCCAAATGAGGAGACAAAGAAACATGGCCCAAGTGAAAGAACAGATCAAAACTCCAGAAAAAAGAGCTAACTGAAATGGAGATAAGCAATATCTCAGATGAAGAGTTCAAAACACTGGTTATAAGGATGCTCAAGGAACTTAGTGAGGACCTCAACAGCGTAAAAAAGATCCAGTCAGAAATGAAAGATGCATTAACTGAAACAAAAAACAATTCAAAGGGGAACAACAGTAGAGTGGATAAAGCCAAGAATCGCTTTAATGATTTGGAACATAAGGAAGCAAAGAACAACCAATCAAAACAACAAGAAAAAGAAAAATTCAAAGAAATGAGGAAAATATAAGCAGCCTCTGGGACAACTTCAAAAGATCCAATATTCATATCATAAGGGTGCCAGAAGGAGAGAAGAAAGAGCAAGAAATTTGAAATCTATTTGAAAAAATAATAAAAGAAAACGTTCGTAATTTGGTGAAGGAAATAGACATGCAAGTCCAGGGAGCACAGAGAGTCCCAAAAAAGATGGATGTCAAGAGGACCACTCCAGAACACATCATAATTAAAATGCCAACGGTTAAAGATAAAGAGAGAATCTTAAAAGCAGCAAGAGAAAAGAAGTTAGTTACCTACAGGAGAGTTCCCATAAGACTGTCAGCTGATTTCTCAAAAGAAACTATGCAGGCTAGAAGGAATCCGCAAGAAATATTCAAAGTCACGAAAAGCAGGAGCCTACAACCAAGATTGCTCTACTCAGCAAAGCTATCATTTAGAATCAAAGGGCAGATAAAGAGCTTCCCAAATGAGAAAAAATTAAAGGAGTTCATAATCACTAAACCATTATTATATGAAATGTTAAAGGGACTTATTTAAGAAAAAGAAGATCAAAACTATGAAGAATAAAATGGGAAAAAATACATATCTATCAACAATTGAATCTGAAAAACAATTAAGCAAACAAGAAAAACAGAGACAGAATCATGGATACAGAGTGTTTTGATGGTTGCCAGATACGGGTGTGGTGGGGGAATGGATGAAGAGGTGAGGGGATTAAGAAGTACAAATAGGTACTTATAGAATAGCCATAGGGATGTAAAGTACAGTATAGGAAATGGAGTAGCCAAAGAGCTTATATGCATGACCCATGGACATGAACAATGGTGGGAGGATTGTCTGAGGGAGCAGGGGTTGCTGAGTGGAGAGGTTAAAAGGGGAAAAATCAGGACAACTATAATAGCATAATCAATAAAATATAATTAAAAAATAAAAACTGTGAAAACAATAAATTTTTAAAGAATTGTATTATAATATATCTTCAAAAATATTAATGAAAACAATTAAAAAATTTCAAACCCTGAAATACAGACACTAAAATATTTGCTGTACTTATCTCCAGGTCTAAGGTAAAGGATGATTTTCATTTTCTTTTTTTTGTTTGTCTCTGACTTTTGCAATAAAGAAAACAAATAATAAACTGAAAGAAGATATATTCAATGTAGGTAACAGATAAAAAATACCCAAAATATGTAACAAAGTACAAATCAAGAAAAGGCAAACAATATCATCATTTGTTACTCACCGTGATAAATGCTTTACATGTATTATCTTATTTAATCCTTTCAACAACTCTCTGAAGTGTATACTATTATTTTCTTTGCATTACCAGACGAGGAAACTGAAACAGAGAAATGATGTAACTTTCCCATCATCACTGAATTAGTAAAGGGTAGGTAGAACTGGGGTTAAAACACAGAAGTCTGTATAGGGGTGATAAATGGTGGTGGATGGAGACTTGGCGTGGGGTAGTAAACACAATACAGTGTACAGGTACTGTATTATAGAATTGTACACCTGAAACCTGTATAATTTTGTTAACTAGTGTCACCCCGAATACATTTAGTAATAAAAAAGAATACAGAAGTCTGACTTCAGAACTTACTACAGTCACTTCACAATACTATCAACAGTCTTATGAAAAGATATTAAATTTACTAGCAACTAGGAAATTACAAATGAAACAAAAAGTAATGTTGCCATTTTCCATCTATGCATAGATAAGACCATTAAGATATTTGAGATACATGAAAAATATCAAGTATTGATGGGACCGAAAGGTATAGATTAGTATAACTACTTGGAAGAACATTTAGGAGTAACTAGTAAATTAAAATTCTTTGATTCTGTAATATGCAAAGTCCACATATAAATAAATCCTAGAAAAAAAATACATGTGGAGAAATGTCCAAAGACATTATTGCAGAATTATTTAAATAGTGGAAAATTTGAAATAAGTGTTCAATAGTAGATAAGTGAAATGTGGTATATTCAAATGCTTGTCAAAAGGAATATGCTAGGTCTATAATTATCAAATGGGCAGATGTCAGAAACATGATGATGACATCATGCTATCATTTAAAAAATTAAATTTATACAAGAACAACTATACATATTGTTTATTCATACAATTGTATGTAGCAAAAACTTAAAAATACACTGAATAAACTTTAGTTTAATCATAATGATTGATTCAAGGGAGTTGAGAATATTCAAAGAACATTTCAATTTTCTCTTAAATGATTTAATCATTTAAAAAGAGACTAAATATGGCAAAATATTAATAAGAGTTTATTTTGGAGTCTTTGCCATATTATTTTCTATGACCTCTATGTGTCTCTGTCTCTTCTGTGGATAAATATATGCATGCAGATACATATAATGATATACAGATATACATATAAACACATATAGTTTTACTTAATGAAATATATATTTATTTTCTCAAAATCAATGTGAGATTTAAAATGTAAAACCATGACAAAGTCAGTTTCACAAGTGGAGTCCAGACCAGATTAACTATTAGCTGTAATGTTATATAGTTATATTTGAAATAATCATAGCTTAGATTTTTATAGCATCGAACTCAAAGAGCAATGCTAAATATTATTTATAAGTATATGGCTGTCTTTCTGCCTATTCCGTCCACTCTTTATGTCATTTTCATCCCCAAATCCTTTACACTGTGGAAAAACATGTGCACATGTTAAAGCTTTGGCTGTGATGGTATTGCACTGACATAAACTTACAAAGGTGAGGAAAGAACCCAGGAAAAGCAATAAAGCAATGACCTTGAGTCATAAAGATGTAGTCTTTGCAGAAGAATTCATTTGCTTTCAATACTTAACTGAGTCATTGGGTAGTAGCAGCAAAAAATTTTCCAACCAAGTAGGAGACATTCAGTTTAGGGGTGGCCACACCCTCTCTCAGTGGCTCACAAACCCAGGAAGGCTCAGGTTGATTCAAACTGATGTATCTTTATGAAACCACATGAGACCCATCAAGTCTGCTCATGGCGCTGGACAGCTCTGAAACACCCTGGGTCATTGAGCTGTCCCTCTGCCACCAAGTACTTTCAGAAAGGCCCCCTTTACATCCTTGTTCCGGAGGCTATAGATGATGGGGTTGAGGAAGGCAGAGACAACATTGTAGAACAGGGCTAGCTTCTTGTCCCGCTCTGGGTCATACCAGGAGCCAGGCCTCATGTACATGATCATGGCTGGCCCATAGAACATGGTGACTACAATGACATGGGAAGCGCATGTAGAGAAGGACTTGAGCCTCCCTTGCGATGAGCGGATTCTCAAGATGGAAGCAAAGATGCGGACATAAGAGGCCAGGATGAGGGAGAGGGGGACCAAAAGTAGAATGAAACCCAAGATGAAATCCAATCGGTCATTAAAGGATGTGTCTGCACAGGCCAACTTCAGGACAGCAGGGACCTCACAGAAGAAGTGATTTATCTTGTGGGGACCACAATAAGGTAGACGCATGGTGAAGACAGTGTAGATAAGAGCCCCAGCTATGCTAATGGACCAACAGACTGTGACCATCTTGACACAAATGGCACGGCTCATGAGTAGGGTATAATGCAGGGGGAAGCAAATGGCCAAATACCTGTCATAGGCCATAATGGCATAGAGGACACACTCAGCAATGCCCAGGACCAAAAAGATGAACATCTGGGCTACACAAGCTCCCCAGGAGATAGTCGTCCTCGGACACAGCATATTAACCAACATCTGGGGCACGGTGGTGGTGACATAGCCCATGTCCACCAAAGAGAGCACACTGAGAAAGAAGTACATGGGTGTGTGGAGGTGTGAAGCCAGGTAGATCAGGGTGATGATAAGCCCATTGCCCAAAAGGGTGATGAGGTAGAGGAGGAGGAAGAAAGTGAACAGGGCCATTCTGACTGGTGACTCACTGGAGAAGCCAAGGAGAACGAACTCGGACACAGAGCTGTGGTTCCTTTTGTCAAGGTTCTGCATAGTGATCTGCTTATTGAAGACAAACAGGACTCCCCTATTCCATCCTTGGCCTTGTGGGAGGGAAGACAGAGTTGACATAAGTTGAGTCACATGCACAGCACCTTGCACAGAAAGTTGCACAGATTAGGTCAAACCTTTGTTGAGTCAGATGACAATGGAAAGGAAGCTAGGGCAGCTCTGGCACTGGGAAATAGGTCAGAATATCTGGATTCATACCTGCAATAGAATATAGACTGTCTGACTGCCCATAGTCCCTTCTCCCAGAGAAGGTAAGGTATCTGGTAGCCATGTTTGTAGCAAGGAACCCAGCCAACCCCTGGCCACTCCTAAATTCTACCAAGGGTGTACACTTATCCCAAACAGGAAGACAATTCTTTGCTGAGAATTGAAAATGATGACACTGCAAGTCTGTGTCAGTGGGCTACGGATGCCTGAGATACTGTCAAGCCAGAGCTGATGTGGTGGTAACTCAAAATCACAGGGAAGCTGAAGCTACAGAGAAGAAAAGGGGAGGCGTTACATTAATGATGCAAGGGCAGGCATGCTGGGAAGCAGAGAAGAGCCCTCATAGCCCCAGGCAGCAGAGGGTGACTGCTTCCTGACAGGCTTCCCTCCAGTCCTCCTGCAGCCTGCTGGAACTTTGTTTCTTGTGCTTGTATATCTGTAGTATTTTCTGTCCAATCTTTACATTGACTACCCCATGACTACATTTTAAATCCAGTTCCTCCTGAATGTCCCACGGTTGTCACTTACCCAGCTGCATGACCTTGGGCAAGTCCCTTTACCTCCATTGGCCTCCATCTCCCCATCTCTTAGATAGAGATGAAACATCTATGGCACAGAGTAATGGCAAGGAGCATATGAGATACTACTGTGTGTCAAGATATTTTGCAAAGTATATATATATACTAGACAAAGTAAAAGGGGTTAGTATAAGTGGAACAAGTCTGGAAATCAGAAGAGCTGGGGGCTGGTTCTGACCCTACTCTGATTTTGCTGTGCAATCTTGGGTAACTCCATACCCCTCTGTGAACCTCAAAGCCCCATTTCTAAGTGAAGCTGTTGGACTTGACCACTCCAAAGGACCCTTCTGGCTCTACTATTCTTTGATACCAGGGATGCCAGGCTGGACACCTGTGATTGCACCCATGCCACGAGAACCACGGGGAGCTGAGCAGTCCGCTTAACAAGATTGTGTTGGTGGGAGATTCCTTTTGGAGCTGGAAACGTGAGACCAGAGCATAGAAAATTACATAGAGTGTAGATTCAGGTGTCAGCCTACCTGAGTCTTACAGCCTTTCTAGCTACTCCCAAGTCACTTGGTCTCTCAGCCTCATATTTTCCATCTGTAATACCTCCTCCATAGTGGAGAGTGCATGAAATACACCTGATTTATTGAAAGTGCTTGGTAAATGGCAGCAATTTGGGTAATGGGAAGATGAGTGGAAGGAAGAGCGAAGGGAAGGAAGAGGAGCAATTGTGGCACTTTCTGAGGTTCCAGAGGACAGGGTTAAAAACATGACTGTGGGGGCTGATTGCTGCAGGATGATGGTTGGTGAAGGTCTGGAAGATGAAAAAGTTGTCTAAGGCCATGTGGGCAAAAGAAGATGGTGTGATATTTTTGTGCTGAGCTTTAGGGAACATCAATAATTGGATGAAAAAGAAAAATGTCCTAGATTAGAAATGCGTGTGAAGGGAAGAGGAGAGCTAGGGATGCTCAGTCTTACACTTTGAGAAGAGAGACTTTGAAGAAATAAGGATCAGCCAGCAGTGCAAATGGCAAGCCCTGAAGCCAGGATGATAATAAGGGCTGCTCACACCCTCCTATTCACCAGTTCACACCCCCACCCTGGACTTTTTCGGTGGCCTCTTACTGGCCTCCCTCCCTGGTGCACCCATCAGCAGGCACTGCTTCATCTCTCATGCCCTTTCCCATGCCTCCTTAGACTAGAATTTAAGGCATTTCTAAAAAGTTTTCAAGTCTGTGTGATTCCCCAGTACCTCTGAAACTTTTGAGCCATGACGTTAACATCATGACCACCAAAAGGATCCTAGTCTGGGCAGCTGGGGTGGCCTCCTCTCTGAGCCGAAGACCTTCCAAGCTACCCGACTTTCTCAGTATCTGCCAAATATGCCATGCGGATCTCCACCACCCTTCCCTCAAGGACTTGTCAGCTGAAATGCCTCCCGTCATCCTTCTGCTTCTGCACATCCCACTAATCTTCAAGGCTCAGCTCGGGGTTTCCTCCTTACCCACCAGCCGAGTCTTGTAGATTTCGTGTATTATCTTCCCAGCCAGGTGGTAGGCAGAGGCTGTCTCATTTACATCTCTCCATAGGATCGAGTGGGGATCAGCAGACCGCTTTTGCAGCCCTGTTCCAGTGCTACTTTTCTCTGCATTAGCACCAAATTCTGTTCTGCCTTCCACCAAGTAGTAAGTCACAGGACCAGGCATAAATCCTGGGTCTCTGGCCACATAGACCTGCCAGGCTCTTAACTACTACACACACTCTACTGCCTCTCTCAAAGGTGCCCATGAAGAAACAATTACGTCAAAGCCTTGCACCATATTCATATCCACTCTCCTCTCTCCATCTGCCCTCACCTCCCTGTCCCTTTCCAGCCTCTGTAATTCTGGTAGAGAAGAAGGGAGCAGCTGCTTCTCCAGGGGCCCACGTGGGTAGGAGGGTGCCCCTGGGAAGGATGTGTGCAAGTCTGGAAAGGGCGCTGGAGATCCCACTCCTGTTCCGTGAGGGCAGATCCACCCTTCTCTCCTCCCCCAGGGTGGGGATCCTTTGTCCATTCTTGCGGATGCCCAGGGAAGGAAACTACCCCAGCCCCTCCCTGAGTCCCACCTACAAATGACCAGCACCCTGTTTTTCTGCTTGACTTGCCTCCTTTATGCCTGCAGCAGCATCAGCCTGGTTTCTTTTGGTCTTGCGCGACTCAGTGGAAGGCAGTTCAGCCCTGCTCCGTATAGCACGGTGCCCCTACACGGGAGATGCGCACCTCTCCTAAGGTGGCCTGGAGAGAGAGGCTTCCACCTGGCAGACCCAGGATCCTCTTTGACCAGAATGGGGTTGGGGAGTGGATTTCTAACCCCCGAAAAGCCCTGAGGATTTCCTGTCCATGCTGGTAAATGCAGCACAAAGCCTCTGGGCAGATGAAACACACAGCCAGGAAGTTAACGCCCCAGAGACCTTTCGGGCATGGCCCCTGAGCAAATGAGCTGGGCATCCTTCTGAAGTTTCCCTTCAGGGACTGAAAGTTCTTCCCACTGCGACGTAGAGGAAAGAGGAGTCCTATGGCTGAGCTGCCATCCCTGTGTGACACAGTGATAATACTAAGATGTGCTTTGTTTCCTCTAAAAGCACTTTTGTGTGTCTTTTATGTCCTCAAGCATCTTATCCAAGTCCATACACTTAGTAGGTAAGGCAAAGGCTTGACTATAGATGATGTAAGTGCTGCTAATACTTACTAGTGCCCTCGTAACTACCATTTATTGAAACCTATTATCCAATGCCACATACCTCATTGTGGCATAATTGCTACCAAACCTGTTACTACAGCAATAGCTACCTACTATTGAACAATTACTCTTATCAGGTGCTACACCAGGCACTCCCCATAATATAATTAATCCTCACAACAAGGTCAGTAAGACATTTGAAAGGTCAGGAGGCACAGAGAGTTTCAGAGAATGAAGGGGCTGATTCACACCACATAGCAGACACATTGTGTTGTCTGAACTTGAACCCAGATCTGTCAAATTCCAAATCATTATATTGCAGCATCTCTATGGCCAAGGCGCAATACTGGTTTACAGGGTGTGTATAGTCAGGATGGGGAGTGTCTATAAGGCTGGATGTAGGAGGCAGAAATGCGGTCAAAGTCCAGGGCAGATGCGCTGTCTTCCTCAGACCCATTTGGAGGACACTCTCCCCAACTAAGAACTCCCTTGGGTCCTTCTGGAATTCCAAGAGAGAAAGGCAGGAGACTGGCTCAGCCTCATTAACTGCTGCTAGACAGAGCTTACGGGGTAGAGCCTGCCTCATGGGTGAGAGACATTGACCAACTATGAGAGATGGTCCAGTCCAGCAAGAAAGAATTTAACTTCTGAAGGGTGTGGTGACAAAGGTCAAGTTCAAGGCAGGGTGAAGTTCAGTTTGAGCACTGGGGGACTTACAGCAATGGGGAATACTTTTACCTTGGTAGAGGTCAGTGATGAGGAATCCAGGTCAAGTGATACTTAAGGATCAAAGGGTGTCTGTGCAGAAGGGCCTGGACCACTAAATAGGACCTGAGAGACAGAACTGAATGAGTGCTGGTAACTGGAAGAGTCCTGAAAACAGCAAATCATCTTAAAGGACAGGTACTCAAGGCAATGTCCAAGGAAGTCCTGTTAGTATAGCTGGAGTACTAAGCCCTGTTAGTATAGTATGTCCTGAAGTTGAACAAGCCAGCAGCTGAGCAGGACTGGATGCTGTTCCAGAGTACAGGACGGTGATGGCTTAGGTTGCTGAAGATGTAGCACACTTGCTCAGGCAACTCAGATTTTTAGGTCTGACAAGTATCAGCCACAGTGGTTGGCCTCATATGTGGGGCAACAGTAGGACGAGCTAAGGATGGGATTGGGTAGGGTGATCTCATATCCTAGTTTTCATGCAACAGTTCTGGCTTATTCCTGTTGTAGATTAATTAACTCCTATAATTATTTTAACTATTCCCCTTCACTCTCAAAATGTGTCTGAGTTTGGGCATTATATGGTCTCCTAGATATGGGGGCTGTGAGCTGGGTAGCTACTGGATCTGGGGCAGCCCTACCCAGGGCACAGGAAGTAGATGTTGTGCAGTATGGTCATAGATTTTGGTGTATTTTCTCACTTGACTATTTGTATGTTCTCTACATCTTTCCCTTTCCCAGGCTTAGCTTCTGAAACCCTCAGGACACAGAGTCAGTGTTTGTTGTGCGATACAAAGGAAAAAAAAGAGGCCAGACAGATTGCTGGTTGAACGCTCATTCTAACCTCTTCCTTGCTATATGACCTTGAGCAAATCACTTTCCCTCTCTGAGCCTAATTTTCATACTTAGAACAGGAAACAATGCTGTGAAGGCGAAGAAGGTGCATGTAAGGTGCTTAGCACATGTCCTGTTATCTGTCATAGAAAGGGCTCAGTCAGTGGCAGGTCCAATACTGACAGCAATACATGAACAGTATTCAGGGTCAGCCTAGTTCTTCTCTGGGTGGCAGAGGGAGCGAGAACACTGTATAGCAGGAGCAGGAGCCCAGATGTCTGGATCCATAGTGGAGGACTCCTTCCCAGCTACACATGTCTCAGACAAGTGAGAGGGAACATCCTAAAAAAGGATGAACACCTTGAATCTGGCATCCTTGGGATCTAAAGCAGAAGTTTCATATTCAAGAGGGGACTGCACATCTATAAATACATAAAGAGGGTAAGGGGGTTTGTTTGAGTGTTGAGCCAACTGCTTGGCAGTTATCTCATTCAATCCTGATCTGGGTTCGAATCCCAGTCTGGTCTAGTAAGAAATTCAAGCAAGTTTCTTAACCTTCCTAAGCCTCAGTTTCTTAAACTGTAAAATTTGGACAATGATATAAACTTCACATGATTGTTCTGAGGATTAAGTGAGATGAAGTATTTAAGCACACGACACCATGAACATAGCATGTGCTCAAAAGTGGAAAAAATTATCACCTTGATCATCATCATCACCATCCTCTGAGGCCACACAGCTGGAAAGTGGTCCAGATGGGGCTGGATTCCAGACCTGTGTCCCTCTGAAGACTGTTTTCATTCCAGCAGGCTTCTCTGCCTCTCACCTTAGTTTATCTTCACCTAACAGTTGAACATGTTGTATTCATCTTTCATATATATAGCAGTTAGATTCAATTTATTAAAAGTTTGTTGAGAATTTTTACATTTGCGTTCATGAGGGATATGGGTCTGCAGTTTCCCTTTCTTGTATCAGAGTCACTATTCCTTTTGTTAGGAAAATTATTATTTTCACAAAAACTCTTCAGCTGAGTTTTCATTTTGTCTCACTAAAGAGGACCAGGTTCCATGACTGGCTTAGCTGAAAGGGATTCTGGGTAAAAGAAAGATGAAAATGTCATTTGGACTTGGACAGTTCACGACAATGGCCCCAAACAAATGTTGTCAGTAAGAACATGGTCTTATTAGCAAAGAAGGGGGAAATGAATAACCAACCAACTAGTATCTGTCACATTGAGATTGTATGTAAAGTATAGCATCAATGAGGGGCAGGAAAATGCCACTTCATTTCGGTATAAAAAAAAATTAGAGAAATATAACTGAAATTTTCTTTGTGGTATGGGAAGAAATACACAGTAATTATATTCTTCTTTCTACCTTCCTATCTTTATAAATTTTCTTTGATGAACATGGTTTACCTTACTTAGAAAACATGGAAGACTCTCAGGAATTGTCCTGTATATCAAAGAATCTATGGTGGAATGGCCTCCAGACTGAGAATCAGGATTCTCTATTTCTCTCTCAGACTCTACCACCTTGAAGCTCAGGTAGAGGCCTCACAAACAACTTGACTCCCAGAAAGGCAGAAGTCCAACTTAAGGGGGTCAGAAAAGTTGAGGGGGTCCATCCCCAGGCTAGAGGCTTGGGTGGTCCTAGCTTGTCACCACCCACCACCACAAGTGGAGTGTTTTGGAGACACTTTACAACCAGGCAGACCTAGACTGGGTCCTCAGCTGCCTTAAACAGCTGTTTTACCTTGGACAACTCCTTTTGCCTCTGAACATCAGTGTCCTCATCTACAAAGTGGAAACAACATGCTTATTTCACAGAGTGGTTGGAGAATTAAATGAAATGATGCCTGTGCTGAGCACATAGAAGGTATACAATAAATGTTGGCCCCTGTCCCCTTTTCCTTCCCTATCCCCGGAAGAATATGTATCTAGCAGAAGCCCCAGAAGAACCCACTGCCCTCAAGAGTTTCTGCTCTTGGTTCTAAATGTGTTAGCCAACCACCTCCCTTCTCCACTTGGGACTCTGTTCTTCCCACCTGAGAGGCGTCCCTGCCTTGTGCCGGATCCCAATACTGCGTTCAACATTGGTCAGAAGTATAGCCTGTATGGCAGGACAAAACCACATTCAGGATCCTAGCTCTGCACAGCCTACTTAAGGCTCCAGGCTTCCATTTCTATATCTATAAAATAGCAATAATAACCCCATAAGAATTTAGTATAAATATCTGGTCCATAATGACTACTCAAAATAAAACAAACAAGCCCAATGGTAAGTATTATTATGATATAGGGAACACAGCCCCATTTTACAGCAAGGAAACTGAGGCTCTGGGAAACTAAATGACTTGACCAGGTCACGGTGACCATGTCTGTCTGATGACAAATCGCTGGGTCCCCTGTGCACAGTTGCTTCCCCAGAGGTTGCTCTGGCTGAGCAGAAGGGTGGGACCATCCCTGTGCTGTCTGTCAGTGGGAGGTGTCTGCTGGGGCTGCAGCCTGACATTAAAGATATTGGGCAGGGTGAGGATCCAGCTGGGGGAAGGTGGGTGGGATCAGGGCATGAGGGCTTCTCAGGAGGAAAGAAGGCAACTCATAACCCCACGTACTCTCATGAGGAAAAGTAAAGTGGGTAAGGGCTACTGCCTTGTAATACAGACTGCAGATCCTGGAGGAGAGAAGAGAGTGTGGTTAGAGGTGGGAGTGTGGATGGGCAGATATGGGGCACAGGGGTGCTTTAGGGAGCACACCATTGATGTCAGAAGGGACCAGTACTTGCTTTTAGCTCAGTACAAGAAAGGCTGGGAAGGGAAGACCAGGGCTGGGGGTGCCATGGGCTGGGCAGGGTCTTACTCTGAAGCAGCAATCTGCCTGTAGGGCTTAGGGAGGTTGCACGTTCAGACATCCATGTAACTGTGCTCTGGCAGAAGTGAGCAAGTGAAGGTGGCAGCTGCCCCAGCCCACCCACCCGGGGCCCGAAGGGCCAACACCTGCTCCCTGGGGCCAGGCTCCAGGCTCCTCTCTGACCCTCAGATTCTGTCTTCGGTTTCCATCCCTTCCCAGGCTATTGATCCTCTTTTCTGCCTCTCTGGTCCTCCCAGTCCCCTTATCTGCCCATCTGTGTATGTTGGTCCTTCCTGCTGTGATTCTGTGTCTCTATTCTGCCCAGTCTGGGTCTCTGGTCTGTGCTCTAGTCCATCTTTGGTGCCAACTTTCTGAATATTCCTCCCTCAACCAACTTTTGCCCTGATTTCTCCTGGGGACTCGCCACCTCCAGACACACATAATTTTCTCCAGATATCTGAGGAGCAGGAAGAAAACGTGTAGGGAGAAAGAGAATGCCTATGTTCTTTTCTTTCTCCTTTCTCCTGGTCTGTAGATCATTTAGTAAGCATTTATTGGGTCTTACTATGTGCCAGGCTCTGTATTAAGTAATGGGAAACAATAAAACGATGCATGGTGAGGCTGAGCTTCTCAGTGGGGATGTGTTCAATCCGTGGGATTTCCAAATTAACTTGGACTTGCTGCCTTGAGCTAAGACATAGTCAAAGTTGCTGACTAGTTGGTAGCCTAGAGTCTGGATCCTAATCTCAATTCCACGATGAACTCCCATGGTGACCTGAGATCCATCTTCTTTCTATGTCTCCTCTCTGCATGTGGCATCTGGGGTCACTATGATGCTTTCTGCCTCAGCCCTTGCAGCAGCCAAAGAGCTCTCTAACGTGTCTGACCTGCCTTAAAGTCTGGTGACCAAAACTGGTTCTGGCTTTAAAGCACAAAGCCAAGGTATTGGCCTAACTCCTTTAGACTTTTCCCTGTAGGCAAGGGAGACTTTGAAGGATTGAAGAAGTGGCCCCATTAAGGTTTTGTTTAAGAAAGAATGCTGTGCAAACCAGTGCATAAAATGGGCTGAACAAAGATCCAGCTTGAGGACTGAGATGAAATCCAAGTGAGGGAGAGATGCCAATGTCTGAACTAGACAATGGCAGTGGAATTAGAGGGGAACGGATGGGTGCGAGAGGCACTTTGGAGGTGATGGCAGTGGAACCTGGGGACAGATAGGATGCAGGGGAATGAGAGAGAAGATGAGGGGATTTTCCCAAGTTTCTGACTGGTATGATTGCATTGATCTTAGAGATGCCATCAGTTTCTGCCAACCCAAGATTCTTTACTCTCATGATTTCCCTTTCTCTTTTGAAAATCAAGGCCAGAAAACATTTCAGTCAATTGAGGACTCATTTCTGGTTAGCTATGGTTTTGCTACTTGTGGGAAACCTTACTGTGGCTGAAGAATGAGTGAGATTCAATTTCTCCCACATATTCCCTGAGTCTCAGGTTCTCATCTGTGAGATGGAGATAACGATCCCCACCCTATACTTCTCACAGGGTCCTCATGGAGCTCAAAGAGAGAATGAATGTCAAGGTATATTGTAAGATGTGGGCCAAAAGCTGAATTCTATATTTTTAGCCCAAATGGAGGCACAGAGGCCAAGCTCATCATGGTGGATAATGATGGCATCTCTGGTTCCTAGCCCTGAGAGTCAGGGAATTTTTTTTTTCCCAGTAAAAAGTGTTTTGCTCACAGGAGAGTTGGGGAAAGGATGGTGGGGACCCAGGGGTTCAGGGAGCCCAAGTGTCTCACCAGAGGTCTTGGTTGCAGAGCAGCATCCTTGGGGACATGTCACTGCTTTACCAACAGTTTGTTCCACTTGCCCGCAGCCTTTGCATATGGTTTAATCAGGTTAAATGCCCTTTAACATCAGATTCTTAAAAGAGTAAGCCCATTCATTGGCTGTGTGTAAAAAATTGATAAGTTAGAAATGGTAGCATGTTTTCTGACCCTTGGCCCCCAGGTAGAAGATTCTCACATCTTTGGAATTATCCTTCTAAAGAAGAATGTGGCTTGCAAAGTAGGTAATTTTATTTCTGTTCTACATGTGAAGAAATTGAGGCTTAAAAAGTAAGCTAATAGCCCAACATCATAGGGCAGGTAAAGCCAGAGCCAGGACTCCAGCAGAGCCCACTGTCTCTAAACCCCGTGCCCTTCCATGCTGCCATGTGGTTCTCCTCCCTTCAAGACCACCTGGCCCAAACACCATTGTGCTTTATACAGAAACTAAGGCAACCTGGAGAGACAATGCAACCTACAAAGGCCCTTTGGTGAAAGGTAGGAATTTAATAAAATAGTTATCTTCCAGCTACCTAAAGGTTGTGGGGCAATCTCTGAGAGACTCCTAAAAAATGACCTAGCATATAGGAGGGTCAATGTGTGTTCAGTCCTTTGACCAAAGGCAAGAAATCACCTGATGCATTACATGTAGACACATGTTTGTCCTGGCCAAGTGGCTCAGTTGGTTGGAGCATCGTCTCATACACAGAAAGGTCATGGGTTTGGTTTCAGTCAGAGCACATACCTAGGTTTCGGGTTTGATCCCCAGTTCAGGGCAAATATGGGAGGCAACCAATCGATGTTTCTCTCTCACATTGATCTCTCTCTCTCTCTCATTCTCTCTCAAATCAATAAATATATTCTTCACCACCCCTATGTAGTTCTAGTTCCCCAAAGTTTTACATTTCCTTTGGGGGCACATAAAGCCCTTCTCTCTATCCTGATTTCTCCCTAATTGCAATGGGATCCCTCAGGATTGGAAGGCTCCTGATGTGACACTGGGATCTACTTGGCTGTACCCTCAGGGACTCCTTCATCCCTGATATCTGTGGGCCTCATTAATACACCAAACAGGTATCCCCCAGGGAGCTGCTGAGACATGGCAGCTTCTGGAGAGTGGCTGAAATAGGACCCTCTTATAGACAAGTATATGGATGCTGGAGCTGCCCAAGGCAGCTGTGGGACATGCATGCAGAGGAGGGGTGTGTGCTGGATCTTGGATCAGGGCATGAAAGAACAATGGACATGAAACACAAGACCAGGAGCCTGGGAAGACTACTCCCATCAGGTCACTGTCAGACAGAGTTCTGGCAATGTCACCTGGAGAGACAATGCAACCTACAAAGGCCCTTTGGTGAAAGGTAGGAATTTAATAAAAATAGTTATCTGCTAGCTACCTGAAAGTTGTGGGGCAATCTCTGAGAAACTCCTAAAAAATTACCTAGCATGGGTCAATGTGTGCAGAAGCAGCAGAGCCCAGTGAAGAGAAGTCCTTGGAGAAAGACAGATCTGAGCTGTGTCCTTTAACACTGCAACATCAGGTGCATTAGTCTCTCATGTCTCAATTTCCTTTTTTCTAAACATTGAGGATTTTTCCAAGACTAGTTGTGAGGATAGCTACTCTTCTTTGAGCTCTAAGTATAGTGCAGGCACAGTGTTAAGAAACTTTACATGTAGTATTTCAATTGATCATTAGGACAATTCATTGAGGCAAGTACTATTATATCACTGGTTTCTAGAAGAAGATGTAGACACACAAAGTTTAGATAACTTTCCCAAGGTTATCTTACTAATTAGTAATGGAGTCAGGACTAGAACCCAGGTCTGATTCTAGTGCCCATGTTCTTAACCATTATCCTATCTTGAGTGTAAAGTAACTGGCCCATAGTAATTGCCTGCACAAAATGAGTTTTATTCCTGTCTCAGGAAGCACAGATGAGGAAGATAATACAAGAACAATTCATGTGTTTCTGACTTCATTTCCCCTGCTTTCACTTTAACTTTGTTCATTCCAGTTAAAAAATAATTTCTAAGGAAATGTTTTTGGTTCTGCTGGAAGTGGATAAACTGGGTGTAAGTCCTCAAGGAAGAAGACTTCTAAAAAGGATAGCAGTTTTGAAAGAGAAAGTGATGTAGAAGCCACTGAACTGGGAATCCATTCTGACAATACCCTCACTATTTTTTTTCTTACTAGGTCATCAGTTTATTGTAAAAGAATATAACTCAGGAAGAGATGCATAGGGCAAGGTATACAGAAATGCTGCAGAGCTTCCATGCTCTCTCAATGTGCCACTATTTCTGGATCTTCATGGTTTCACTAACCTGGAATCTCCCCAAACCATGTCCTTTTGGTGTTATTATGAAGGCTTCATTACACGGGCAGGCCCAGTTAAATCATTGGCTACTGATAATTGAACTCAGTCTCGGACCCTTTCTTTTCTCCTGAGGCCCAAAGTTCACAGCTCACTCACTCTTCACTCTTATACTACTGGCATAACTTCATAAAGTCATTAATCTAATAGTTATTAACCCCCTACACCATACCCTGTGATAGGAATTGGAGCTTAGAAAGGTAAGACATTTCTTCATCATTAAGGAATTCCACAAACCAGTGTGTGTACCAGTATAGATATGGGGCATAACAGAAGCACATGAAATGTGCTATCTGAGCCAAAAGACAGAAGTATGATGGGAATCACAGAAGACTTCCATGATAAGTACTTTACCAAGAGGAGAACACAGAGAAGGGCATTTCAACTGCGGAGTAATTTAATAATAGTGGTAATAATAAAAACTGATGCGTATTGCTATAATGTTACATATACCTAAAATATCATTTAATCTTCACAAAACCTTTAAGGTATATGTTATTCTCTCAGTTTCACAGATGATGAAAATGGAGCTATAATGAGGTTAATGACTCTGCATTGTGCTATTGGTAAGTGGTAGAGCTGGACTCAAGCCTAATTTTCCTTGATCACAGAGCTCTGCTGCCTACTTGATACATACTGCCTCATCTAGAACCTCCTTGTGAAAGGACCTGGACTATTTGTAAAAAGGTGAATTAGGTATCTTGAGCTGGAGTCAGCAAATGTTTCCTGTAAAGGACAAGATAGTAAATGTTTTAGGCTTTGTGGGACACACACAATCTCTCTCACAACTTCTCAACTCTTGCTATTGGGCAAAAGCAACCATAGACAGAAACGAATGCTTCCTTTCAGCCATCATTAAATGCAAAAATCATTCCTAACTAGCAAGCCATATAAAAGCATGAGGGTTGAGCAAAAGTAAGGAACTAAACCTAGAACACCAGGTAGGTAAGGATCAGATTACAAAGGGCATTGAACATTAGCTCATAGGCAATGGAATTAAAGGCCTTTTAAGCAGAGAAATGGCATGGTCAGCTCTGCCTTTTGACCAATCACTCTTACAACAGATAGGATGGATTGGATAAAAGAAGGACTAGAACAAGAAAGATCAGGAAAGAAGCTTTTGCTCTTCAGTGACAATACTCTTCTGGGATGTTGTGCTTTAAATATAATTGCTACTTAACAACGTTTTAAATAGTCTATAATTAACCTAATTTGAGTCTTAGAACATCGCCTCAAAGAAGACAGGAATAAAGAATTTCAAAAAGGAAAGCATAAGAAAGATTTAAAGCATGCCTTGTAACAGTGTTTCCCCTTCAATTTCTAGCCTGTCACTTTTCTCAGGCTCTCCCTTCTCCTTCCTGGATGGAACCTATGTGGGACCTGCTCAGGAGGCAAGAGAGTAACCTCTCCTGGCCACCAAGCATAGCCCCCAAGGGAGCTTCATATTTGCAAAAATAAAATAGTAGAAATTTAAATTAAAAATTTCACATTATAGTTGACTAATACTGTATTGCCACTTTTAGTCTTTCTTGATTCTCATTATTATCAAATGACTTTGTTTTGACTCCAGATTCTGTTATAAGGTTGGGCGCATAGTGAGAAGTCACCCTTAAAATTATAGATTCTCAATCTTGGTGTCATTGAGCTTTAGAACCTTAAATATTTGTGGTAAAAATACTTTTACAGTTGTCCATTCTAACTTCATAACCAAAACAGTAATAGTACTCCTGAATGATATGGCCTTATAGTTTTTGCTTGAACACTTCTAAAAATGGAAAGCCGCTATTGTACTTTCCCCTTAACAGCATATTTTTCATTATTGGGCAGTATTAATCACCAGAGGCTTTTTGTTTGTATGTTTTCATTTTGTTTGTTTATTTGTTTTTTTGGTAAATTGAGCTTAAAGTTTGCCCCAACCTCTCTGCAATGTTCACTAACTATTTTTATTTTTCCTCTGCAAACATACAATACACATTTTCACCTTTTTTTGGCATAGCAACTGTTGAACTATTTGGTGAGCTCTCTCAAGTTCTTCATAAGTCTTCAAGCTATACTTTTTTAATCTCTTCCACTGTTCCTTAAATAACATGGTTTCACAAGTATTTTATTGGATATATATATATATATATATATATATATATATATATTCTCCATATAGACAAACTCTAGCTTGTCATTTTCCCTTTTAAATTGTAGGTCAAAGAATTAAAAGCAGTGCTGTTGAAAGCCCTTGGGCTCCTTGCTTAACTTTAATAAATACCTGTTTTCTCAAGCTGTAAGATGCAGTTAACAATAGGTGCTGATTTTGTGGTGCCATTGCAGGATGATTATAGTTAATGTATTGTAAATGGTCTGGATTGCTTTCAACAGTTTAGAAGTCTGTTGAATGCTATGTAAATTCAAAGGAAATCTCCAGAATTAGTCAACACAATAGTTAGCTCCTTAGGAAGCCAATTTCAGCACCAAGGATAGTTCCATCATAAGTAACAACAGGGGCTTTACTCTTCAGAGGTCCAGCTCGGATTCAGTTCATTCATTTATAATGCCTACCATATGCCAGGCACTGTTGCAGAATCAAGAGATATACAATGAACAAAAAAGGTAAAAATTCCTGCATCCTTGTGATGGATCATTGGAAAAATTATACAGTACATTAGAAGATGTTAGCTACCACGAAGAAAGATAAAACAGGGGACAGAGATATGTAGTATGAGATATTTTGGTTTTAAACAAAATGGTTAGGAAAGACTCAACTCCTCCCTGAGAAAATGACATTTGAGCACATACTTGAAGGAGGTGACAGTGTGAACCACAAAGGTATCTGGGGGAAGAGACTTTCTGGAAGTGGAAACAGTAACTGAAAACCCCTGGGGTAGAGCATGCCTTGAATGAGGAGCAGAAAAAGACTGTATGGCTGGAGTGGGAGGTGAGAAGTAGGATATAAGGTTGGAGAGATGAGGAGGGACCTTAGAGCCCTCATCAGGACTCTGGCTTTTCTTCTGAGCACTGGGAGAAGCAACTGGCATGTTTTGATAAGAGGATTTGCATAGTGTTTAAACTGTAATAGAATCATTCTAATTATTGTGCTAAGAATAGACTATGGAGGAAGAGAATGAAAGGTATGAAACTAGTGAGGGATATTACAATATTCCTGGTAAGAGAAGATAACGGTTTAAACCAGAGTAGTAATAGTGTAGATGAGAAGGGAACTTTTTGGAGGGGTATTTTTTAGAGGGGACTGGCAATATTTGCATGTGGGATGTGGGATGTGGGAGAAAGAGACTTTGAGGTTTTCTTTTTAACCTTAGCCACATCAAAAGATGGAATTGCCATTAACTGAGTTGAGGAAGACTGGGAGTGGAGCATGTTTACAGGGGAATGGAAATTTACTTTTAGAAACTGTTAGTTCTAATATTTCTATTAGATATTCAAATGAAGATAAGTGTCAAGTAGGCAATTGGATAGATGAATTAAGAAATATAGGATGGAGAGATCGTCATCGTTGGCAGCCGTCCATCTCGAGAGACGATGGTGTAGCTTCTTAAGAGTCTATCTGCACCGCCGAGAATGGCTGTGCAGTCCGACTCGGGAGTGACACGGTATCTGTCTCCTCCCGTGTTGAATCGACATCTTGTGATGTTGCTGGAGTGTCCTCTCCAGTGAAGCTGAAGCTACAGAGCCTGGACAGGGTGATATGGAGGGTCTGCTGTTGCCCATGCAGCAGACCCCCCCCCCCCCCTCTCTTCGCAGCTGAAGGATCCAAGGGAAAGACGGAGTCAATACAGCTTGGCTTCAGGTGCGCCGCAGGAGTTGCTGGTGTTGACTACAACGTCAAACCGCCTTAGGGACTCCGGCTCTGGATTTTCTGTCGGGGTTTACTCCCTTAGCCTTTCCCCTGAAGAGGTATGCCGCAAGGCAGCGGAGGTTTTTTGGAGTCAGAGTTTTCCTTCTCTGATGTGCCCTGACTGGAAGATTGAACCAGCGACACTGGATGGAGAGATATTTCAGATTTATTAGCATACACTAGTACTTAAAGCCTAGGTTGTAACCAAATTTAGATCCTGCTAACTCCCATAGTATTGCACACTGCCTATAACATGAGTTATAATGAGATAATATCATTTTTCTCATCCATTTGAGTCCTGTCCGTGGATTTATGTGATGTTATTCTAACCCAAATAGGTAGCTATCTGTCTTTTTATTATTAGTACAATACCTCATATATTGAAGTTCTGATCCAAGACCTTGGGATTCTCTATGGAAAAAAAACCTGACAATTTTTAATGCTGCACAATATGCACTCTCTGCCCTCTGAAAGTGTTAATACACAGGTTAGTTTTATCTCACAATGCCGCCTAAAGAGACCTATTTTGTGTTTGGTGACTTGTTAAACTCTTCATAAAATTTGATAGTGTGAGAGAGAGACACATTTCAGCTTAACATGGTGGTAAGAACACGGGACTTGGAGTTTGGGTCTTGACTCTATCACCTACTCTCTGACTTTGGATGGCTGATTTTATGAAGTGAAAATAGTGATGCTGACCTCAACGTCTGTGATGATAACCTAATGAGATTATGTCTATAATACGTTCTATAGGGTGTCATTTTATAAATGACCATTTCCTTCTTTGGGGTCTGGAAAGGATGCATATCCACCTGTTAGAATTCTGTTGCAGTAATTTAGGGACCAGCAAAAGAATTAAGACAAGAAGATTGGTCAGTAACAGTTCTATTGTTCAGGCCTGCCAAGGTAAGATCAACAACTGAGTCCAGATCAAAGCGAAGATCCATTTTCACCCATCACTCAACTCTCTCTTATGGGTAATATGGCTGTGAAGAAGTCCTTACTAGTTTTTAGAAAAGCTTCCAGACACATGGCACCAAATTCTCATTTTCTTGAGAAAATGCCAGTAACATAGTAGTTTGCTTTAGGTTTCAATTCTTGAGCCTCTGGTCATCTTTACATGTCAACTTATTTTTTATAGTTGTAACCAGTGCAGGTAGAACTGGAAAGGTGGGGATGAGGGGATAAAAGTTCTAGGAGAAATATTTCTGTTCCCCCAAAAGTTTATTTGAAATCCCCCCTTTTCCCTGAAAATGTACGGTGCATGGGTTTTCCAAGGTACATCATCAGAGAGAAAGCAGACCAAGAGGAGAAGCTAGGGTTTTTGTTTCACATTAACACTAAACTTTGCAGCACCTATTAGTTTTGATATTTGAAAGAATAACTAGGAATTACAGAGAGCTCTAGAAGTTTCTGGTTTACTATAAAACATTTTGTATTTCCTTAGCCTCCTTGCTTTGGTTTATGGGGTGTGTGTGTGAGTGTGTGTGTTTGTGTGTTCTTCAAAATAAGCCCTCTTCTGTGTACAGTTCCTTTCTCAGGGCCCATGGAATTATATCAGGGCTAGTTAGTTAGAAAAACCAGCAAATATTTGTAGAGTCCCTAAGTACCTGGAGCAATGTTAGGCCAATTTGGATAGAATGTTCCCTGAGCTTGGAGGCGAATATCTTGGTTTGCTTGTTTAGCTCTGAGATGCCATCTGTGGATCTCACATGGTGTTTTTGCATTGAGATTTCAAGGAATTCAGGAATTTTTCCTCTTCTTTCCTCAGAAGGAAGGTCATGCATAGCAAGACTGGAGAAATCACAGCTCTACAGAGTAATTGAGTTTATTCTCCTGGGCTTCTCCAGAAATCCCAGGAATGACTAGATCCTTTCTTCCTCTTCATCTACTTTATTACAGTCATGGAAATGGGCATATTATTACCCTGATCAGAGTGGATGCACACATCCCCACACTCATGAACTTTTTCCTTAGCCCATGTACTTCTCAGCTATGCCCAACACCATTGTGCCCCAGATGCTGGTCCCTCTAGTAAGCAAGAATAAAACCATCTCCTGTGTTCAGTGTGTAGTCCAGATTATGTTTTTCTGACTTTGGGCATCACCAAGACCTGGGTTTTTGCAGCTATGGCCTATGACAGATATGTTGCAATATGCTATCCACTCCACTACGGAGCCAAGAGGAGCCACCCTCTGTGTGTTTTTCTGGCAGTCAGCTCTGCCCTTTGTGATTTCACCAGTTCCATTTTATACATAGTCTGTGCAGTGAGTCTGCCCCACTGTGGTCCCAATTAGGTCAACCACTTTTGTGTGTGTGTGTGAAATTCCTGCTGTCTTGAAGATGGCCTGTGCAGATGCATCCCTTAATGACCAAGTGGATTTTTATCTTGAGCTTCATCTTGTTCCTGATCCCATTATTCCTCATCCTGGTTTCACATGTTTGAATCTTCATGTCTATTCTCAAGATTCACTCAAGGGGTAAATCAAGGCCTTCTCCACCTGTTCCTCACACATCCTCATGGTCACCATATTCTGTAGTCCATGCATGTTTATGTACATGAGACCTGGCTCTGAAGCCTCCCCAGAGGATGACAAGAAGGTAACCCGATTCTACAGTGTCATTTCTGTCTTTTAACAACCATATCATCCACAGTCTCTGGAATAAGAATGTAAAAAAAGGTTTCCTCAAGTTAATCAGATTGAGTGAGGGTACTCAATAAACCATGGGTTATGACTCTCTGCAGTGTCCCTGATCTCTGTCCACACCGTCAACACCTTCACCAAAGTCATTGGACTGAATGAGGAGCCAGGATGAGGGAGATATCTAGTAAAAACAACTTTAGCATTAATTTGACTACTGGGAACATGAGGAAAGGACTCAAAAAGAACTGTGTTTAAGGCTTAAATGCATCACTGACCTTCCGTGTCTTTGGAAAAGTCACCTCATTTCCTTGGGATTTAATTTCCATATCTTTAAAATGTATTTCACAATATTCATTGTGTCTAAATAATAACTGACTTTATTGATCTCTTTCTATATGGCAGTCACTAAGTGCTTTATATATACTTATTATGTTTTATAACAACTTAGAGGTAAATATTGTTATTCTTTTTATGCAGATGAAGAAACTGAGGCATTAGTAACCACCAAGCAAAAACCTGTAGTAGATACAGAAAAGATAATGCAAAAAGAATTCAAGCATGCTGCTAAAGGAGAGTCATCAAACCACAAAGTAAAAGAGAAAGAGAAGAAGAAATGGACAGAGGAGCTAAAAAACAGCCAGAAAACAATGAACAAATGGCAATAAGTACATACTTATCAATAATTACTTTAAATGTAACTGGACTAAATTCTTCAATCAAAAGATATAGAATGTTGACTGGATTAAAAGAAAAAAACAAGACTCACCTATACACTGCCTACGAGAGACTCACTCCAGATGTAAGGACATACACAGGCAGAAAGTGAAAGAAGGCTTGGGTTGAAGGATTCAGGGAGCTTGCATGTGTAGGCCTTGAGTGTCAGGCTTGGAAGGGTTGCTGGGGGCCTGGAGAGTCCCATGGCACACCAGCTTATTAAGAAGTTGCCTGATTTGTCCTCCCTGAAGAGCAGAAGCAGAATATTAAAGGAGAACCTAGCAGGTCCCTGTCTCATCCCTCACAGAGCCCAGTGCCAGGTAAGGAGGGGAGGAGCCGAGGCAGGGATATGAGCCATGCAGTCCCTCTCCTAGGCATCACCTGCCTGATGCTCCCTATCCATCCCCATCTCTGTCTGACTGGGAGCCTCTGCCTCCTTTCCATCCACATCAGGCCCCCAGGCCCACTTCTATCTGCTCTGTTCCCTGACCTCTGTTGTCCTCTATTCACTGATTTCCCCCTGCACAGTGATCTGTCTCTTTGCCTTTTCCTCTCCTTCTTTATTTGTCTTTTTGGGTGTTTTCCTTGGTTGAGGAGGGAGAAAAGTGAAAGGTAGTGAAGGTTGTTGCTATGGAGTTGAGACAGTTGACTCTCCTCTGCAGCCCATTGACAATCTAAAACAAGACACTGGTAGGAGACATACAGATAGAGATGATGGGGTATAAGTTGGGGAAAGGGGTTGCTTGTGGTTCAGGATAGTCACTGAGCTCGAGAAGATACTGGAACCGGAAAGAGCTGTGCTGCTGTTGTTGGGAAATGGGAGGGAGGTAAGTGCTTCCAGACAGGATGCTGATATCCTGGCATTCTTCTCTGGCCCAGCCCTCAGCCAGGCCCTGGGATGGCTTGCAGGGAGGCTCAGAGTGTGTGTGGAGCCCTCCATTCATCTCTTCCTGGCCTTTCATACATCTCCCCTCTGCTCTGTTCTCTTTTCCTCATTTCTGTGCCATATTCTGGTCACCAAGTATGCAGCAAGGACTGGAGTGGGATGCCTACTGAGAGACTACTGTAATAGTCCAGGCCTCAGGCATCAGGTCCAGATGAAGGTGGGAGGAGAGCACAGAGGGATGGCAAAGTCCTCAACACTTCCAGATAGAGTAGTCCCAAGACCCTTCTGCTTTACCAGCATAACTGGTCAAAATGCATCCTTGACAGTTTGTTTGAGCCTCTCATGGGATCAGCAAGTCCACTACCTTACAGGCCTGTCTGTGGACTGGCCTCACTAACATAAGCTAGTTAGATTATACTGAGACATTAAAGGAAGCACAGACAAGTTGCTCCAAAGAATCTCAAGAATTGTACTGACCACAAAGTGTCTATCATATCATGAACAGCAGGTAACACTGCAGTGAAGCCTAATTCAGAAAGCGAAGCCTTCATGAGGAGCCTCTTCTGACTTTTGCAGAACCTTCTCTAAGTTTTGCTTTCACTTTTTCTATGACCAGAGAAAAAAAGAAAAGAAGAGGCAGGAGTTCCTGGCATTCATTTTATCTTTGTCATCATTCTGACACCCTGGAGTTCATAGAACCATCCCAGACTTCCCTGCTCCAAATTTGGCTTTGAATTTGAAAGTCTAAATCACCTAATAGATACAATGACAGGTTAGTCAAAGAGATGGTGCCATGGTGAAATACTGTCAGATTCTCCCTTTGATCACAAAGGAAATTTAAAATGTGTAGGCCTCTTTTTGATTAACATGAGGCCTTTTTAGGATCAGAATTATTGAATGTTCATTAACTCACAGTTCTCAGTAAAAGTGATGGTCCTAGTGGAGGTGACACATATTCCATCCAGCCGGATATCAATGAACTACTTTGGAACTCAATAAGGAAGTAATGATGATTGTAGTGAAGGTGACAGTTATGATGATTATAACTTACATAAGGAAGAATAATAATATTTGGCTTCACATTTACCAGCTGGTTATAGGACATTTACTGAACACGTTTTGGAAAGTAGCAAGGGATGGGATTTAGGAGAGATGTTGGGACAAAAGGAGAGAGAGCTGGCAGGAGTCTTCTAGAAAGATTGGCAGGAGGCACCAAGTTCCCGAATCACAAGGGCGAAGGTAAGGATAGTAGAGCTATTATAGGAGATGATCATGCTATCCAGGCTACATCAAGATAACAGTGGTACAATGGGAAGAGATGTGAGGACAGAGCAATTTGATTGGGCCAGAGAACAGTGTGGGGGGATTAAGAGAGAACTGCAGGAGTTGCTGGAAGAGAGTGGGATACAGACCATTTAGATTTCAGAATGGGAAATATTTCCGGTGGTTATGGAAAATGAACCTAAGAGTGTTTCCCCCTGGGAAAATACTGGATTTTGGTAAAGAGGTGAAGGGAACATTTAGTGAACAGATTTGGTATATGCCTTCATTTTAGGAAACAAGATTTCAGACAGGAGCTGCCAAGAGGAGGAGATGACACTTAGTATAAAAAGGATTATATGAGATGGATGGAAGCCCAGGGGTTAAACATTGTGGGTGGTAGTGACCAGACACAGAACAGACAGGGTTGAAATCCCACCTCCTTCATTTACTAACCGTGAGGCTTTGGATTTGGCTCCTAGCCACTCTGAGCCATCGTTTTCTGAGCTCCAGTTCTCTTCAGTAAAATGGAGATCATGAAACTAACTTTGAAAGGTAAGAGGGACTGTAGCTCTCTGAGTCCAACCAGGAGAGAGAAACCACTCAGTAGGTTAAACAGGGGAAGTTTAATATAAACAAGTGTTAACTATGTTAAGAGAGAAACTATCATATATAAGGAAACTTTATGTGGTACCCAAGGACCAAGGGATAGTAGCCAAGTTAGGACCAACCTGGGAGGGCTTCAGACCTTACTGGAGTAGGTGCGGGTCACATAGGATTGCAGAAGAGTTCACTGGTTTAGCCAAGCAGAGTTGATCTGGAGTTGCAAACTATAGGCCACCTTCCAGAGAGTAGGTAGGGGAGATGGTAAGTAGCAGACGGCGGTGTGAACATACAGTTAGATGCTGAGGGGCAATGGGGACAGGAAGCCTCCACAGTGCATGGTGACCCTGAAGACTACAGAGGCTGCACGCACACCTGTGGGGCTTACTGAAGGAGTCCACCAGGGAGCTGCAGGCGCGCCACTCCAGGGCTTGCTGAGGGACTTGGGTAGCCAGACCAAGACTGCAAGGTCACCGTGCATTTCGGGCCACCTGTGGCCCGGTCTGGAAAATGCAGAAAACCTCATTTATCCTGCCCTGTTCCTCCAGTGCCCTCTGAGAAAGCTTAACATCATGCTCACTTCCAAGGAGAAATACTTAAGGCAACTGTGTTGTTTATAACAGAGCCTGTGTTGAAAGATGTATTTAGAACTGAGGTGATAAATGAATAACTGATACAACTTTTGGCTACTCGGCTTCCACATGTATCCCTCTATAAACATTCAAACTTCCTTACAACAGATAAAACAACTATATTTCTACCTAGTAAGACACATCTCTCCTTTCAAGTGCAGATCATAGAGCATATTAATTACTCCTCAAATTCAGCATTATAATATTAACTTCCAGTAACATGTTTGTTAAATAATTTGAAAATGGTAATGAGACATAAGAAGAGGGTGATTATGTACAAATAAACATATGTATGTTACAAGCATGGAGTTCCCAGTTCTTTCTCTTTGTCATCTTAACTTCAGCACCATAATCACCAACTGTCCCTCCCAATAGCCTCAACCTGGAAATCCTCCTGGAATAAACACTGCATCCCTTGCAGCTCTCTAAAAGGGTGATTTCTTTTTTTTTTTTTTTTTGCTTTGTTTTGTCTTTAATTTTTTAAAATAATTTTTTATTTTTCAATTCCAGTTGACATACAATATTATACATATTAGTTTCAGGTGTACAACAGTGTTTAGACATTTATATAACTTATGAAGTGATCACCAATAAATCTAGTACCCACCTGACACCATACATAGTTATTACAATATTACTGACTATATTCCCTATGCTGTACTGTACATCCCCAGGACTATTTTGTAACTGCCCATTTGTCCTTCTTAATTAGCTTTGCCTTTATCACCCATTTCCCCAACCCTCTCCCATCTGACAACCGTCCAAATGTTCTCTGTATCTATGAGTCTGTTTCTGTTCTGTGGGTTTCTTTCTTTCTTTCTTTCTTTCTTTAGATTCCACATATAAGTGAAACCATCTGGCATTTGTCTTTCTCTGTCTGACTTACTTCACTCAGCACAGTACCCTCTAGGCCCATCTACATGTCTCACTTGGTTTCTACAGCATCTGATACTGGCTGAGTCATAATGGATGCTCAAGAACTACCAGAACTGAACTGATTGATCCCCAAAACCTCTGCGCCACCATCTTGGAAGAAAGCAGGAGGCCCCTGCTAACTCTGAGGCTCCGTGCCAGGATTCTTAGAGAGCTTCAAGATCCTTTGAAAGACTGAGAGTCTCAGCCATGTGTGCTGCCGGTCATGGTTTATAGATGGGCAGCGCACATGCAGCATCTCATTCTTCTGTGGTTTCATTCTTCAGCTTATGGTTCACAGAGGGTTCACAGTTTACCTACTGGGCCACAGAATTTCAGAGACATTAAATTTATGGTGTTCATGTTATAGATGAGTAAAGTAGGGTCCAGATAAAGAAATTAAACTGTCCAAAGTCACCAAACAAGTTAGCAAGCTTGAGACCAGAACCCTGGTCACTTAGTGTTGGGTTCTTTGTCCTTCCACAGCATAATGCCGAGTATACCATGTTAGCCCCATGAGTCACATAGGCTTCATGCACCAAGTCAGGTCTGTGGGCTGCATTGGTTCCACATACCATTGGCTTTATTTTCAATGTTGTCTATAGATATTTATCGTTTACATGTCATTTGGATTTACATTACCTTGGCCCTCTACTCTGTCCATGTACTATGCCACTCACAGTTCCCACGTTTCATGCCAGTTATGCATGTATTCTATTGGTTCCAGTGCCATTGTGGTGGATTATATTATTATCCCCATTATTTGCTGCTCTCACTGTAGAGGGCTATACATCTATACCCATTGCCACATGACTTACATTACTTTTCTGTGGGAAGAAAATACTTGACCATTTAAGTTGCTTTGGCCAATAGGATGTGAGCAAAGAGATGTGTTTCACGTCTGAGCTGAAGCTTTAAGAGTCATCATGTATTTCAGCTTTTGTTCCTTTCTCTTTGTCCTAGGAGTGGCACATTACAGATAGGGCTTCCCCCTTCAGGGTGGATCCAAAAATTCAAAGGCAGAAGGCTATAGTTCACCTACAACTGACATGAAACATGAACAGTAAATCAACTTTTGTAAGAACTGCAGTTTGGAGTTGTCACTGTACCACAATGTAGCAAGTTGATCAACACAGTCATGTTGGTTCCATGGACCACATTTGTTCCACTGATCAAGTACTATGTTGGTTCAAATGCACAGTGTTGGTCACATACATTATAGATGCAGTTCCTTGCCTCATCAATGGACTTTATACCTCAAGCCCCTCCTGATTCCTAGTTCACCAGGCTACCCTACTCCGACCCATCACTTTGAGAAAAGCCCCTTTCATGTCCTTGTTCCTCAGACTATAGACCACAGGGTTGAGCAGGGCCGTGAAGACATTGTAAAAGAGTGAGATCTGCTTGTCTTGCTCTGGGGAGTAGCTGGAGTTGGGCCTCATGTAGATGTAGGTGGCTGGAGCATAGAAGAATGAGACCACAGTCAGGTGGGAAGCACAGGTGGAGAAAGCCTTGCAGCGGTCCTTCATGGACTTGATCTTGAGAATGGCTTGGGCAATACGGATGTAAGAAGCCAAAATGAGGGAAATTGGGGCAACAACCATGAACACACTGATAATGAAGTCCACAATCTCAATGAGGTGGGTATCCATGCAAGCCAAGCTTCGTACTGAGGGGCCTTCACAGAAGTAGTGGTTGACCACGTTGGGTCCACAGTACGGCAGCCGCATGGTGAGAAAAGTATGGATCAGAGAGAAGAAGAAACCACAGGTCCAGGTCCCAGCTGCCAGCCGTGTGCACAAGCCCCAGTTGAGGATGACAGTATAACGTAGTGGGTAGCAGATGGCTACGTATCGGTCATAAGCCATGACTACAAATAAAATGCTCTCAGTCAGGCCCAGGGCACTAAACATATACATCTGCAGCCAACAGCCTGCAAAAGAGATGGTCCGAGACTGAGCAAGAAGATGCACTAGCATCTGGGGCATGGTGGTGGTGACGTAGCCCATGTCCAGCAGGGAGAGCATACAGAGGAAGAAGTACATGGGAGTGTGAAGGCGCATGTCCAGGCAGATCAAGGTGACAATAAGTCCATTGCCCAGGAATGAGCTCAGGTAGAGGAGAAGGAAGGCAACGAAGAGGATCCTGTTGGACATGGGGTCACTGGAGAAGCCAAGCAGGATAAACTCAGAAACCCAACTTTGGTTCTGCACTGGAGGCATCCACATGGTGGGGCCTATAAGACAATCAAATCCATTAAAACATCATCTAAAGTATGAATTTCTAGGGCAAGTATCTGCCCTGAAGGCAAACAGGCTAGGATCTAAATTCTGGCCCCACTGCTCATCTGCTGTATTGAGCAAGTGACTTAACCTCTCTGAGCTTCAGTCTCCTCATCTGTAAAATGTGACTAATACTAATATTAATACTAATCTCTCCAGGATGTTTTTGAAGAGTAGAGGCACTGTATAGGAAGCATCTAACACAATACTTTAAAACAATAAATAATCGTAAACTGCTCATACGCAATCTCTCCAGTCTTACCTCACACTCTACAGAGGACAACCTTGTCACTCACCTATCTAACAACAATTAGTTACATCACATCAGTTCCAGCTCCTAAACCTTTAGAGGTGCAGTTCCTGTCCGCCTTAGAGATCCCTTGTCTGGATGTGGAGCAAGCCTCTCCAGCACATCCATTTCTCCTTTGTCAGTTGCCAATGTGAAGCTTTGTCAATAGAGGGCGCCAGAGGAACACTAGGATGTGATAGGATGACGTTACTTATAAAACAGGTAGGTCAGATCGAAAATAAGTAGAAAGATGGTACATATGAGCTTTAGTATGTAGATATCACTTTAAATGAAAATGGACTAAATATTTTAATAAAAGGCATATTTTCAAACTGCTTTTTGTATTTTTTAAAACATTTATTTATTTTCAGAGAGAGGGGAAGGAAGAGGGGGAGAGAAACATCAATGTGTGGTTGCCTCTCACATACCCCCAAGTGGGTACCCAGCCTGCAACCCAGGCATGCGCCCGGACTGAGAACCGAACCAGTGACCCCCCTGGATCACAGGTCAGTGCTCAATCCACTGAGTCACCCCAGCCAGGGCTGAAAATGCTTTTTAAAAACCTTTATATATTGCTTACAAGAAACACACCTTAATTATTTTATAATATATAAATATATCAAATCAACATGTTGTACACCTTAAATTGACAAAATGCTGTGTCAATCATACCTCAGTAAAGCTGGGGGAAAAGAAACATGCCTTAAGATAAGGACAATAGACACACTAGGAGAAAATAATTAAAGACATATGCCATGTAAGTACTAACTAAAAGAAACATGTTGTAGCTTCATAAAACATTTGTCAGAATAGATCAGATGCTGCATCATAAACGCAAGTTCAAAGAAATCCAAAGTGGAAATTACTTAGACTATATTCTCTGGTTACCATAAAATTGGCTACAAATCAATTTTAAAATAAATATAGTGGGGAAGTACCCATCTACTTTGAAATTAGCATACACTGCTAAATAATATATTAAATAAAGAAAAATCAAAATGGAAATTAGTATATATTGAACTAAATAATGATGAAAATAAAGCATTATAAGTGCTGGGGGGGGAATTTACTTCCTTCTTTCATGATGAAGATGCATATTAGAAGAAAGACTAAAAATTAATTAGCTAATCTCCCATCTGAAGACACTAGAAAAAAAACTACAAATCAAATCCAAAAAAAGTTTAAATAATAAAATAATAAATATAAGAACAGAAAATAATGAAATGGTAAGCAAATTTATAATGGAGAAAAATCAACAAAGACAAATATTTATTCTTTGAGGTAATTAATATTTAAGTCCTTAGCAAGACAGATAAAGAGAAATAAAACACAAACTACCAACATCAGGAATAAAAAGCTGGGCATTATTATCAATCCTACAGTCATTTAAAAGATAATTTTAAAAATTACAAAAAACTTGGCCCTGGCTGCTGTGGCTCAGTGGATTGAGCGTTGGCCTGCGAGCCAAGTGTCTCTGGTTCGATTCCCAGTCAGGGCACATGACTAGGTTGCACGTCAGGTCCCCAGTTGGGGGCGCAAGTGAGAGGCAACCACACAGTGATGTTTCTCTCCCTCTCTTTCTCCTTTCCCCTCTCCCTAAAATAAATAAATAAGCAAACAAATAAATTATTTTAAAAATATTACAAAACCTTTATACCAATAAACTTGACAGTTAAATGGAGTGAATAAATGGCTTTAAAAGCACAAATTACCAGAACTGAGACAAGAAGAAAAAGTCAAAAGAGTCCACTGTCTTTCAAAAAAAAAAAAAAATTGAATCTATAATTTAAAGCTTTCCTCAAAAGAAAATTCCAAGCTCAGATAGCTTTACTGGTGAATTCGTTCAACATTTAAGAGAATAATACCGATCATAACAAATTCTTCCAAAGCATAGAAAGAGTTAAATTTTTCTGATTCATTTTATGAAACCAGCATAAACTTGATACCAAATCTAACACAGACATTACATGAAGGAAAACTTATAAACCAATTTCTCTCATGACATTGTTGCAAATCTCCTAAACAATATATTCGTCGGCAGCCGTCCGTCTCGAGAGACGATGGTGTAGCTTCTTAAGAGTCTATCTGCACCGCCGAGAATGGCTGTGCAGTCCGACTCGGGAGTGACATGGTAGTATCTGTCTCCTCCCGTGTTGAATCGACATCTTGCGATGACGCTGAAGCTACAGAGCCTGGGCAGGGTAATATGGAGGGTCTGCTGTTGCCCATGCAGCAGACCCCCCCTCTCTTCGCAGCTGAAGGGTCCAAGGGAAAGACGGAGTCAATACAGCTTGGCTTCAGGTGTGCCGCAGGAGTTGCCGGTGTTGACTACAACGTCAAACCGCCTTAGGGACTCCGGCTCCGGATTTTCTGTCGGGGTTTACTCCCTTAGCCTTTCCCCTGAAGAGGTATGCCGCAAGGCAGCGGAGGTTTTTTGGAGTCAGAGTTTTCCTTCTCTGATGTACCCTGACTGGAAGATCGAACCAGCGACACTTAGCTCGCAGGCCGACGCTCAATCCACTGAGCTAAACCAGCCAGGGCCAAAACAATATATTACTAAAGTGAATTCAGCAACATAAAAAGGATAATACATCACAATCAAATTGTGTTTATTTTAAGAATTCATGATTAGCTTAGCATTTGATACGCTAACAATATAATTCATCTTATTAATAGAATTAAGGGAGAAAATTAGATGATTAACTCAATAGATACAGAATGAGCATTTGGTAAAAATCAACAATCAATTAAAATTAGAAATAAACCCCTTCTTAAACTAGGAATAGAAGGGAACCTTCTTTTATTGGAGATAATATTTCATCATATTATCTCCAATAAAAGAAGAAGCAACCTACAACAAATGTTGTACTGAATAGTGAGATATTAATAACTTGCTCCCTAACATTGGAAATGAAACAAAAATGTTCACTATTATTATTTCTAATAACCATTTTACCAGTAATCTTAGCTAGTGAAGTAAGTCAAGAGAAATGAATAAAAGGCCAAAGAATTGGAAAGGAAGAAATAAAACTGTCATTACCTGCAGACTACATGATTGTGTAGGTAGCAAATCTAAAAGAAATAAAAGGAAACTGAAATAAGCAAATATACAAAAATCCAGTGGATTTCTCTATAACAGCAACTAGAAAATAATTTATAAGAACATTTTTAAAAATCCAGTATGTAGTAATAAATCTAAAGAAATATGTGTAGAAAAACATTTAGAGAAATTAAGGAAGACCTAAGTAAATGGAGGGTATTCCATGATCATGGGTTGGACAGTTCAACATTATAAAGATTTAAAATTGATTTATAAAGGTTCAGCACAATCCCAGTCAAAACCCCAGCAGTTTTTTTCTATGGAAATTGACAACCTGGTTGTAAAATTTATATGTAGTACTTACCAGAAATTAAGACTTACCATAAAGCTATAATCATTAAGCAAGTATGAAATTGGCATTAAAATAAATAACTGAACAGAATAAAACCCAGAATAGACCCAAGAATATACAGTCGCCCAACTTACGTCAAAGTTCATCCAGTAATGAAATGGATAAAGGAGATCTTTTCAATAAATTCTGCTGGGTTATGTGAATATTTACACAGAAAAATTACCTTTTGAATCCTACCACACACCATACGCAAAAATCAATTTCAGATGTATTGTAGATTCAAATGGTAAAGGTAAAACAATACATTTTTTAGAATTGAATGAAAAAAGTATCACCTTGGAGTAGGCAGGAATTTCCTAAATAGGACCAACCATAGTTGATAAACCACATTACATTAAAATGAAGAGTTTAAAAGGCTTCTATCCAGAATAAAGAACTACAAATTAACACACACACACACACACACACACACACACAAAGGGAACAATAGAATAATGGGCAAAAGATTTTTTAAAAATCTTCAGCCTTAATCAAGTGAAACACTGTTCAACATCATTAGTCCTCCAGGAATTGCACACTAAGACTGTGTCACACCGCTGCACACCCACCAGAAGGGCTAGTATGAAAAACCCCTAGTGTTGGCTAGCATAACCAGAGCTGCCTTATACTGCTAATGGGAGTGTAAATTTGTACCCTCCCTCTGGAAAATGTTTAGTGATATCTCCTAAAGGTGAGCATATGCATACCACATTACCCAGCAATTCTATTCCTAACTATGTCCCCGTGTGCTTATATACACAGACATATGTTCAAGAAAAGACATGTACAAAAATGTTCAAAACACTAATCAAAAGAGCCAAAAATGAGGAACCGCCCAAGTTCCCTCTGAGTCAAACTTGATTTCCATGAGATGAGGAACATCATTTAGTTTTTTTAAAAAATCTCCTAAGATTCTGTCCATCTAGCATTCTGTCTTAATTTACCCCAGGACTCTCGAGAGCACAGGGAGTGGGTCCTAATCACAGAAATCCGTCATTGTTGAAGGCTTCTCCCAGAACAACTGTCATTGTCCTGTCGTGGGGTTTCTTAGACTCAGGAAACTGTATTACTCACTTCTCTGTTTCTAGTGCCTAGGACGTGGCTTGACACAGAGAAACCTGACAAACATTTATTAGATGAATAAATGAAAGAAAGAAGAGGGTCTAGGAAGAAGGAAGGAATGGAAGGGGATTGAGCTATGAAGTGAGGAAAAAACACGAGAATGAGGAAGGGGCTAGAGGGAAATTGGGGTGTGGGCACAAAAGGACCTAGGTGACCCAGCTAGTTCTGACCTCTGGCCCCCACAGGTGCCCAGATCCTGCCCATAGCCCCAAGCCCCATGATCATCTCACCCCTCAGGGATCCACAGAAACAAGACCCGGAGAGGCTGTCACTAGCTCTTAAAAGAAAGGGACTGAACAGGAAGCCTGTAGGGCAACTGAGTCCAGCAAACCAGTGTTCCAGGCAACCCAGTCTCCAGAAAAGTCCTATGTTTCTGAGAGGTCGGAGGCAAAAGTCCTTGTCTTCTCTCCATTGTGCAGCCCTCTGCACTCAGCCAGGCCAGCCTGGGCTTTAAAGGCTTTTCCTGTTGGGTCCTGGGGCCCCGACAGAGGGTGCCTCAGCCATCCCACGTTCCTCCCTTGGGTCAAGCTGCTGGAGCTTTATGGTCCTGCCTCCTTGCCAGGCTTTCCTGTGAGAGCTGGGGAAGGGCCACCCCTGTCTCCTGACACCACGGTCCTGTCCCCAGTGGGAATGCCAAAATGGAATTCTCTGAATGTTGTCAACAAGAACCCTACAAGGAAGAGGCCCTTAGGGACAGAATAGGAACAAACCACATCCCGGTTGGTGAAAAAGGTAGTGACCTGCATATTTCTTTTTCCAGCCTTTGGGGGATGTAACCTGCCCAGGGTAGAGGGCTTGGCACCTGTCACCTAGTAGAAATGTTGAGAACTGAATGCCCTCTTACCTCCCAAGTCCCTTGCCCCAACCTGTCAATTTGAGTCACACCTCCATTCCTCACTGAGCAAGTCAAAATCCCCCTCCACTTTCCATCAGTACAATACCTTGGACAAGCTGCTCAGCCTCTCTGATGAAAACGAAAAGTTGACTCTGGAGCACCTACCCTATACCAGGCCTTGGACCAGGTCCTGGCAGGCAACATCTGGAAAGTAGGTAGTATCAGCCCCATGTTACATCAAGGAAGTTGAGGCCCCGTGCAGTGAGGAACTCACTGAAGGGCTCACATTTTCTAAGTGCAGAGCCAGAATCTGGATCGCAACCTATCAAGTTCTAGTGCACGTTCTCTCAAAGTTGCTGTTATTCTGCCTCAATTTTCTTCTCCATAGAATAATAATAATAATCTCTTAAAATCCTTAACCTGGGCTTGCTGGGAGAGTTCAATGAGATAATGTGTTGAAATCCCTGGCACAAGCCCTGGCCGTGCCTTTCATGACTGGGAGTTCCTGTCCCTGCCGTCTGCTGGGGCCTTGGTTTCCCATCTATTCAGAAAGAGAAGGTTGGGCTCTGAGGTCCCTCCTCCTCAGTCACAGGTCACCAAAACCAACTGTTGACTTTGCAGAAATGTGAGGTTAAACAAGATCATTATTAAATTATATAAACTACAATTAAATAAATTACTTCACTTTCAAAATCAATGAACCCTGCAAGCATTATGCCAAGTGAAATAAGCCAGAGAAAGACAGACACTGTACAATCTCACTTATATGTGGAATCTAAAAACATTGCCCTCATAGAAACAGTAGAATGGGGGTTGCCAGGGACTGGGGAGTGGAAGAAATGGGGAGATGGTGGTCAAAGGGTAGAGACACTCAGTTATAAGATGAATAAGTCATGGGGTCTAAGGTACATCATGGTGACACTAGGTATGGATATTATCCTATACACTTGAGAGTTGCTGTGGGAGTAGAGCTTTAATGTCCTCACATAACAACAACAAAATGATAACTGTGAGGGAAAAGAATGAGTTAACTAACCTTATTGTGGTAAATGTTTTACAATATGTAATGGATCAAATTATCACATTGTACACCTTAAACTTACACAATGTTTTATCAATTATATCTCAATAGTGTGTGTGGGGGGGGTCTGTTTATGAAACTTAAAAAACCCAAAGGTTAAAAACAAAAGCTCAAATCTCTTCATGTCCTAATTATTCTACTACTAAAGTGTAGCACTCTGTTATCCGTGTTCTGGAAGTCATTTGCATCTCCTGGATTTGTCTGGCGGAAATACTCTATTCTGTGCATCCCCTCCCATCTCTGAGTTCAGGGACATCAAGCTGTTAGCTTGAAATTGGCCATGATGGGTGTAATTATACCACAGAAATCAGCACATATGAATCAGAACCTCCCCTCTCCCTCCAGGGGTGATTGTTAAACATTTACCAGCACACCTCTGATTTCATCCTGAGTCTTAAAAATAGAGACAGCTCGGGAGAACCCCATGCAGGAAATGTCCACTCCACCATTAGCAGGAGTCGGTGAAGCCCTCAATGAGCTGCCCGAGTCCAGGAGAGACAGAGCCCAGCAGCTCCGTCCTCCTTGCCTGGCCCCACAGACGCTCCCAGACAGCCTGATGTAGCCCTGGCCCTTCATCCCCTTTGCTCTAGACCTCACAATCCTCAGCAGGGCTGGCCACAGTTGAGGCCTTCTGCTGCAGACCAGGTGACAGCCCGCCTCTGCCATCTGTCTGTTCAGAGAGCAGAAACATCTCCCAGACCTTACTGGCTCTCACCTTTAGAAACAGTGGCCAAAGACACTGAGAGTCTATGTTGCAGGGGCACCATTCCAGCCTTGGAAGGCAGGAATCTGACAGATGAGAAAAGAGTATCAGAAAGGGTATGGGACTTACCCAAGGTTATATGACAGATAAGTGAAAAACCCATATGCAAACTAAGTCCGCAACTACTCTACATGGCTGTCTTCTGAGGTAAGCTTCAGCTTCCATGTCTCTAAAATGGGGAAGACTCACCAAGGCTGGTGTGGCTCAGTGTTTTGAATGCCAGCCTGTGAACCAAAAGGTTGAGGGTTTGATGTCCAGTCAGGGCACATGACTGAGTTGCGGGCCAGGTCCCCAGTTGGTGGTGCATAAGAGGCAACCACACATTGATGCTTTTCTCGTTCTCTTTCTCCCTCCCTTCTCTTCTCTCTAAAAATAAATAAAATTTTTAGAATGGAGAAGGCTCTTCTTTCTCTCACAGTGTTATGATGCAAACCTAGGGATGGCATATGTGGATGTGTGAGCCCAATGCTTCCCACAGAATATGGTCAATGTCATCCCTGTGTCTACTTCCTGATCTCCCTTCTCCCAGTCCTTCCTGAAATTACACCCAGCCAGGAGGGTATACATTCTCTCTTTTGTGGAATTTCTGGAGCTTCATTCACTACATGTCCCAGGTTAGGTGTATCAGAGGGTCCTATCTGGGAATTTCGTGGTCCCTTATAGGGGGCAAGGTGGGAGAAATGTAGTCCCAAGTCTCCCTGAGCTCTTCCTCAGACTCAGCCACAATCTAAGAGACTAGCACTGTGGGGCTTTCCCCTGTATCCCAGCTATCCCCCTCTACATACTTCCTCCAGGCCAGCCCTGAGGTTCAGGGGCAGGAAGGAGATGGGGTCCAGACCTTGGGATGAGTGAAAACATGTCTTGCCGACCATTTTCCTCAGAACCACAATTTAAATGATAACTGTCTCTTGCCCTGAGCTGAGGCCCTGACACCTCCCCTACGTATCACTGACCCTCACTGCAGGCTGGGACCCATCTCTCCATGGGATGAGTGAGGAAGCTGAGGTCCAGGGAGGAACAGGAGTTGCCCAAGTTCAGAAGCCACCCAGGACCAGAGACAGAATAAAACTCTGGCCACCCTGATTGTTTTCAGTGACAGAATTACTTAAAGACTGTCAAGCATGGTTCTACCCTCCAGTTCCCCAAAAATAAAGTGTGACCAGGAATTGCTGAGGGATTTGGCCAAGAACACACTGCTAGACTCTGGTAGACTAGTGCCAGAACCCTGGCACCTGCTTCTTGAGCTGGGGCTGTGTCCACAATACCGTGTACTTCAGTGCTTAACTCTAAACTAATGGCTGCCCCTGAACACTAAGTGAAATCCCCACTGCTGTCCTGAGAGTTGGTCATGATCACCAGTGGGATTGGGGCCAGCCCAGGGGTTGCCATGAGGGAGATGACTAGACTTTGGACACTAAATTCTGAGCCAGGTTGGGCCCACAGGCCTCAAGGAGAAGAGAGTGGGCTCAGGAGAATGGGGAAGCTAGGGCTGCCAGCAGTTCTAACAACCTGGGGCTCTTTAATTGGCCCCAGGCTGAGAATGCCTCTGGGAGAGGCCTGTGGGAATTAGCTCTCATTTGCTAAGACAGGTGCCCAGAAAGTTTTCTGCATTTGTTTCTGGCGAGTGAGCTAAAGGGAACAGCAAGAGGTGGTGGTGATACTAATGACCAAGTTCATCTCAATGCTCCTTCGGGACAAACTCACAGAACTTGATGGTTTACAAAGCACTTTCACATGTGTATTCCCTCCTGGTCCTCCCAGAACTCCTGTGAGGCAGGTGTTATGGCCCCCATTTTGTAGGTGATGATAAGGATGATGACAGATACTTACAGAGCACTTATCATGGGCCAAGTCCCAAGGGAGTCATTGATATTGGTTTTGTCACTTCATGGCTCTCAGAGCCAGAAGGGGCCTTCAAGGCCAACATGAGACTACAATATAAGTAAGGCCATTGGTGCAGGCTGAGGAGGGTAATATAGCAGGAGGAGGGCATTGCGGCCACTTCTTCTTACAAAACTACTTGTAGCTGTAGGACTTCTAGAGCCCAGGTCCATACACACCACTTCCATGTGATGACGTAGTGCTGCTGTGTAAGCCAGTTTTATGACTTGGTAAACCAGACAATATCAAGTTAATGACAGGAGTTCAGGTCATGTGGTAATGTGGTGATTCCTCGTTAAGCGTTCAGTCTCTAGTGAGGCCCAATAGAAAGAAAGCAAAAAAACGTTTTTCAAAAGGAGACTAGCTACCCTCAGCCGACAGCAAGGCTTTGCTCCAAAACCGTAAGAGATACGCTGTGATTCACCAATAGGGGCCCGGCAAAGGCTCTGAGAATCTCTATCTGCTGCAGACACTTCAAGTGTCATCGGAGCGGCTGGATCACATGGGCCAAACGGCAGAGCAACTTGCGCAGCAGCTTGGACTTTCTGTTGAACCTTCTCTGGTTCTGGGTGTCACTCACAATGAGGAATTTTTCAGAAGGTCACCCAGTAAACGCACCAGAGTAGCACACCCAAATGAGGAATACATTGCCTCCAAAATCCAAAGAGACCCACTGGAACTTGTGCATCTTTTTTTGGTGGTAGGAAGGGCCAAATGCAACAACTTATCTTTCACCTGAGAAGGGCTTTCTTGACATGCCCCATACCACTTGGCCCCTAGAAATTTTACTGAGGTGGAAGGTCCCTGGACTTCTGTTCAGTTATTTTCCATCCTCTGACGTGCAAATGTCTTACCATTATGCCTGGCATAGTCACTTCTTCCTGTTTGTCAAGTCCAAGCTGCATAATGTCTTCAATGTAATGGATCAGTGTGGCATCGTGTGAAAATGAAAGGAAATCAAGATCCCTAAGGACTAAATCATGACATGGGGCCGGAGTGTGGATATACCCCCGAAGTAGAAGAATAAAAAGTGTATTACTGGCCTTGACAGCTGAGTGCAAATTATCTCTGGGGTCTTTACTAAGAGATATTGAAAAAGAAAAAAAAGACCATTTGCCAGACCAATCCCAAATGCCAGAAAATGTGTTCATTTGCTCAAGCATTGAAATCACATTTGGAAACAGTTGCAATCGGAGTCACCACCTTGTTAAGTCTATGATAATCTGCTGTTGTTCTCCAAGATCCGCCTGTTTTCTGCGTAGGCCTAATAGGTGAGTTGAATGGGGTTGAGGTAGAATCATCACCTGTGCATCCTTCAAGTCTTTGATGGTGGCACTAATCTGCAATCCTCTCAGGAATGTGGTATTGTTTTTGGTTTACTATTTTTACATTTAAAGGCAGTTCTAATGGCTGCTACTTGGCCTTTCCTACCACTTCACAGGTCAAGGCCCCAATGTGGGGCTTCTCCCAGCTCCTGACTATGTCTATTTCAATTATGCATTCCAGAACTGGGGGGATAACCACAGGAGGGGCTCAAAGACCCACTTGCACCAACTGTGAACCAGACCTGAGCTAAAACTCTATCAATCCCCTAACCTCCATCAGCCCCTATTTTGACCGGTGGACCAGGCAACATTTTGAGTCTCCAGAATTGAGTGTCATCTCAGAGCCAATGTCCAGTAGCACCTGAAAGGTTTGATTACTTTCTTTTCCTCAGTGCAGTCACCCTGGAAGTGTCCACAGTCACTTCTTCCTTGCTGACAGAGTCCTAATTCTCAAGTTTATTTCAGCACAGTCATGTGCTCAAAGAAGTGACCTCCTCCATAGCTCCCAGGTGTGAATTCTGATTGGTCTAATGCTGGTGGTGGTATTCTTCTTCTTGCCACCAATTGATTTTAACAGGCATGTGACCTGATTCTGAACAATCAGACTTGTGGGAGGGTTCCTGGGGGCCTCTGGGAAAGAGTTTTCCTCAAAGAGACACATGAGGGAGAAAATACCCTGTTTTTGCTAGATGTTGTCAAGTTGGCACACGGTGCCCAGAACTGCTTCACTCATCACATGAACACAGAGGATCCTGTGTAATCACTGGCACTCTGAGGTTGGCAGCTCTGAAGCTGGAGAACACTAAGGGCTTTGATGATGCTACGGAATCTCTGAGTTGACTGATCTAGAACTACCCCACTTCCAAACTTCTGTTTTGCCCCATTGACATCTCCACTTTGGGGTACTGAGATAAGCATCTCAAACTTACTGTGTACAAAACTCAGCTCCTAATCTTCTCCCCCAAACCCGCTCTTTGAACTCTTTCCTACATCAATCAACTCCGTCCATTAGTTGCCCAGGTCAGAAACCCTGGAGTTTTGTTGGGATTTTTGTTTTTTCTCATTCTACATACAAACCTTCAGCAAACCCTGTCAGCTCTGCCTTTGCAACACTACCAGAAGCCACTGCTCACAACCTCTACCAGGACCACCCTGGTCCAGACAGCATCAGCTCTCCATCCATCACCTGGATCTCTGCAGAGGCTTCCTGCCCATGCTCCCTGCTTCCACCCTTCCCCTCGACACCCTATTCTCCATGTGGCAGCCAGAGTGGCCCTTTTAGAACATAACTCAGATCATGTTACTCCTTTGCCAGACCCCTTCAGGGATTCTCCCTCTCCCTCAGAGCAAGAACTGAAGTCAATACAATAAACTACAAAGCTCTACACGACATGGCCCCTCCTCACCTCTCTGACCTCTGCTCCTACTACTCTCCTTACTAACTTTGCACTAGCTGTGCTCCTCCCATTCCTCAGAGAAGCAGAGAAGCTGCAGTTACTGCTCCCTCCCTCTGACTAGTGAGCTCCTTCCCCAACATCAACAGGTCTCCCTCCCTCACCTCTTTCACATCTTTGCTAAAAATGTCACCTTCTCGGGAAGGCCTTTCCAACTCACCCTGTTCCAAATCAACCACTCTGTGGCTGGAACTTCCTGTCCCTCCCTCATTACTGTTTCTTTATCTGTATAGCAATTATCACCATCTAAGGTGCCACATACTTTACTCACTTATTTGATTTATTATCTGTGTCCTTGAGGCTTCCTGAGAACAGGGGTTTTTATCTGTGTTGTTTTCTGCTGATTCTCCAAGGCCTAGCACAATGCCTGGGACTTAATAGATGTTCCACAAATATTTGTTGAATGAATGAATGTAGATAATATGAGCTACTATTTTTATGATCATAGGGACATTAAATAAGTGGTTGTGTGGGGAAAATGAACACTGTAAATAAAGTTAAAAATCAAAGTTTTCATCTAGGGGAAGTGTTTGCAATGTTAATATCCATAGCATACAGTATAAAGATCTACAAATCAATAAGAAAAAGACAAAATCCAATAGAAATATAAGTAGAGAATAGAAACAGACAAGTCACTGAATAAGAAATCCAAATAATCAAATATACAAAAAGCTGTTCAGCCTTGCTAATAGTCAGGGAAGTGCAAAACAAACAATAAAGAAGTATTTCACCCCTGTCAGCTTAGCAAAAATTAAGAAACTGACAATACCAAGTATTGGCTCGGATGTGAAGAAATCATAATTACAATATCCTGTCAACAGGAATATAAATTGGCACAAGTACTCTGAAGAACAATTAAGCATTATCTAATAAAGTTGAAGATGGAATGTCCTATAGTCCAGTAATTCCATTTTCCCTGGAAAAACTCACACATGTACACAAGGAAAACATGCAAAAATACTCATAGAACCCTGGCTGGTGTGGCCCAGTGGATTGAATGACAACCTGCAGAACAAAGGGTCACAGGTTCGATTCCCCATCAGGACACCTGCCTGGGTTGTGGGCCAGATTCCCCCATTAGGGGCATGTGAGAGGCAACCACACATTGATGTTTCTCTCCCTCTCTTTCTCCCTCCCTTCCCTTCTCTCTAAAAATAAATAAATAAAATCTTTTAAAAATATGTACTCACAGAAGTACTGTTTGTAATGGAACAGATCTGAAAATAAATGGAATGTCCATTAAAAAGAGAGATAAATAAATCATTATATATTTATAAAACATTTTAAATGAATACATTAGAAGCACATGTGTTAACATGGGCAACTCTCAAAAATATATTGTTGAGGAAAATAAAAACAGGTTGCAGAATACACACAATATGATACAATTTATATAAAGATCATTTTCAAAATTTAGACAAAATTATAAAGGGAAAATCTAAGTAAAAATAAATGATGAAAAGGTAAAGATTCCAATTCAACCTATTAAGAATCCTAGGAGAAGAATGGAAATAACTGCCCTGATCAGTGTGGTTCAGTTGGTTGGATGTCATCCTGTAGAGCAAAAGGTCACTGGTTTGATTCCGGATCTGAGCATATGGCTGGGTTTGGGGTTCAGTCTGGGTTAAGGCATGTATGAGAGGCAACTAATTGACATTTCTTTCTCAAACTGATGTTTCTTTCCCTCTTTCTTCCTCCCTCCCCCTCTTTAAAAATAAATAAAGTATTTTTTTAAAAATAGAAATAACTGATAAAAATAGAAGAATAATTCCCTGAGCTGGCAAAGTCTTAAGTCTTCAGACTCAAAGGACTCCTGTTTGCCAACAAGATAACTGGGGAAAAAATTGACATCCATATATGTCTTCATGTAACTTTAGAGTTCCTATGAAAAAGAGAAAATCCTTATACGCTTCCAATGTGAGAAAGATGAAAATTACTGGCAAAGGAACAAGAAACAGAATTAGCCTTAGACTTTATCAGGAACATTGGATTCCAGAAAAAAAATTGGACACATGCCTTCCAGGATCTTAGTGAAAATGGCAGAATTCTATGCTTGGTCAAAGCAGCACCAATAATCTGGTTGGTGTGGTTCAGTGGATTGAGCACTAGTCTGTGAATCTAATGGTTGGTAGTTCAATTCCAGAACACTTGCCTGGGTTGTAGACCAAGCCCCCAGTTGAGGGTATGTAATGGGCCATTCCTGGATGTTTCTCTTCCTCTCTTTCTCCTTCCCTTTCTCTTGAAAAATAAATAAAATCTTTTTTAAAAAATCAGTAACAATAAAAAACTAATATGAAACTTAACAATTAAAAAAGTCAACAAGCCCTGGCTGCTGTGGCTCAGTGGATTGAGCATTGGCCTGTGAACCAAGTGTTGTTGGTTCGATTCCCAGTCAGGGCACATGACTAGGTTGCACGTCAGGTCCCCAGTTGGGGGCGCATAAGAAGGAACCACACATTGATGTTTCTCTCCCTCTCTTTCTCCTTTCCCCTCTCTCTAAAAACAAATAAATACAATAATAAAAATATTTTTTTAATAGTCAGCAAAAATGAAGGCATATTCAAATAATGCAAGGACTTGGTCTTCTATGATCCCTTTCACACACCTTTTCAGAGAAAAAGAATGAGGTACCTCCTCCACATGGGCACTCAGGTGCTAGGGTCTGGGCTGGACAAAGTCATTTTTCTAGGAGGGAAGATAGGCCAGGAGGAAGGCAGGGATGCAGAGGACGAGGCTAGGGATGGGACTAAGTCACTGAGGTCATTTCACGCACCCCCTAAATACAGGGGAGCTGTGGTCCCCCTCCAGGCCTGCCGGGGGCCAACCCCTGGGGGCATATACACCCCCTCCCACCTGGCCACAGAGGAGTGCTTGGCACGACTCCAACCTCAGCAAGAGCTGGCTGACCAAGGGCTACTGGGAAACGTGGTGGACTAAGGCAGCGCAGGCACATGCCCAGGCCTCCTCGCTGCTGGCAGGCGGGCTGCTGCAGCAGAAAGCCACAAGCTGCCACAACGTCTTCATTGTCCTCTTCATTATTACCTCCTCCTCCATGTAGGGCTTCTGCCAGCTTGCACGGATGGATAGACAGACAGTCGGAGAGGGGGTCAGGCAGCAGGGGGCATGGAGAAGCAGGGAGGATGTGGAGGAAAGGGAGCCCTAGTGCACTGTTGGTGGGAATGCAGACTGGTGCAGCCACTGTGGAAAACAGTTTGGAATTTCCTTTAAAAACTAAAAGTGGAACTGTCTTTTGATCCAGCGATTCCACTGCTAGGCTTATACCCAAAGAATCCTAAAACACCAATTCAGAAGAACCTATGCACCCCTATGTTCATAGCAGCACTATTTACAATAACCAAGTGCTGGAAACAGCCTAAGTGCCCATCCATGGATGAGTGGATCAAAAAACTGTGGTACATTTACACAATGGAATACTATGCAGCAGAGAGAAAGAAGGAAACCCTAACTTTTGGGACAGCATGGATGGAACTGGAGAGTATTATGCTAAGTGAAATAAGCCAGGCAGCAAAAGACAAATACTATATGATCTCACCTAATACAGGGACCTAATGAACAAAACAAACAAACAAGCAAAATAGAACCAGAGGCATGGAAACAAGGAACAGACTGACAGTTACCAGAGGGGGAGGGGGAGGGGAAAATGGGGGAAAGAGAGGAAGGGTCTAATCAAGGAACAAGTATTAAATAACCCATGAGCCCAACTGGGTGGCTCCATGGGTTAGAGCATCATCCCAATACCCCTAGGTAATGGGTTCAATCCCCAGTCAGGGCATGTACAAGAAGCAACCAATGAATGCATAAATAAATGGAAAGCAACTTGATGTTAAAAATAAATAAATAACCCATGAACACAGAAAACAGGGTGGGGATTGACTGTGGGAGAGAGGATGAGATGTGCAAGGTGAGGGAGAGCAATGGGGGAAAAATAAAACAACTGTAATAGAACAATAAATTAATAAAAAATAAAATAAAAAATAAAAGTGAGAAAAAGAAAAAAGAAGAAGAAAAAAGAAGTCACAGGGCTGTAATGTACAGCATAGGGTATTTAGTCAATAATATGTAATAAACTTGTATGGTGACAGATGGTAAGTAGACGTATTGTTTCATAATGTATAAAATATCAAATCGCCTAAAACCAATACACAGTGGGAGAAAAGTAGGTTTACAGATGTTTGTGTGGAAAATGATACAATTATTAATAAATAATAATACAAGAAAAAACTCTGTTTTGCATATTTACAACTTTAAACCTACTTTTGCCTCACTCTGTATAATATGGTATGTCGCTATAGTTCAATAAAAAGAAGAAAAAAAAGTGAGATCTACAATAATCCACTTACCATAACAAATAAATCTTTGAAAATGATAAGTGAAAAAACAAATTGAAAAGATGAAACATGCATTATTATATATTAAATTTAAGAAAATATTACATATTATTTTTAATACATACATATTTGACAAAATAATATAAACCTGAAAATTACACACTAACCAGAGTAGTGTTAACTTCTGGGAAAGAATGGGTTAAGACAAATAGAGCAAAAAGTTAAAATCTGTACAATCTAGCTGATGAGTATAAGGATGATTATGTTCTTTTTATATTTACTTCTGTACTTTAAAAATACTACAGGAAATTTTTTAATAAAACACACACACAGTGACTAATCAAAATAAGTCAATTCTCCTCTAAACTCACGTACAGTCTGTCCTTCCAAAATTTAATCCCAAAACCTGGTTCATGTTCTGATCAAAATTATTAGGGAAACTGAGTACAGAAGCCCTCTATGTTCTAAGAAATTTTAAATGAAACGATTTTTTTCCTGCTCCCCCAAGAAACAAATAAACAAGGAAGACATAACAAGTTTGTATAAATTGAGCTAATGATTAGATCACTAAAACTACTTACATGGAACACTTTGTATTCATACTGGTACAAATAAGGAAAGGAAAGAGAAAAAAATTCGCATGTATTTAGCACAAAAGAACCCATTGTTCAAACTGAACTAGGCCTTTCTCAGTATTCCCACTCAGCCATCAGGATCTTCAAGTTATGCTGAGTGGTAGATTTGGGCCTCTTTCTTTCTTAGACTTAATTAGGTCAGTCTTCTCTGAGCTTCCAAGGCACTGAATCAAAAGGCTATAAAAATATGGCAAGTAGCACTTGTTAAGGGTGTACTATTTTCCAGTCACTTTTCTGAGTCTTTTACATATATACATATATGCAAATGCCTCACAATAACTCTGTGAGGTAGATACTACAATGAAGAAAATGAGGTACAAAGAGGTTATCTTCCCAATGTCACATAACAAGAACATAGTGGAGTTATAATTAAAAACCAGGTAATTGTACAAAATCTAATTCAAGTTGGGTATCATAGACCTAAATGTGGAAGTTTTTTAAAAACAAAACTTTTACAGCTATCTGACGGCGATGTCCGAAGCTCCAGACCCTTCTGCTCCCATGGAAGCATCAAGTAAACAAGGACAGATTGACTAGAAATAGTGGTGGTAGAGTTCTAGAAGCCAGTCAAGGGGCTGCAACAACCAAGTAAATGCCTGATTAAGAAAAAGCAAAACTAAAAGAAAAACTACACCCTGATTGGTGTGGCTCAGTGGGTTAGGTGTTGTTCTGCAAACCAAAATGTCGCCTGTTTGATTCCTGGTCAGGGCACATGCCTGGATTGTGGGCTAGGTCTCTGGCTTAGGGCGTGTGGAAAAAGTAAATAAACACAATCTTTAAAAAAGAAAAAAAGCAAAACTAAAAGCAGAAGTTTCATGGTGTTTTTGCACACACTTGCCAACCCCCTCCCAGGCCCAGCACAATTAGGAGGAAGTCGCCCAACTCTTGGATTCTCCTCCTGGAAAAGAATGGAATTTGTTTGCAATGTTTTGGCATGCTTGGGACTGCCCAAGAGACTGATTTCTGTTTCATCCCACTCAGGCAGGAACAGTGGCATAGTTTGGAGGCTGCTGCCAGCAGGGGTCGGTGGCATGGCACATGAAAACTGCAGTGGAACTGCAGACCCACGGGGGCCTGGAGGCTTGGAGGCAGAGGAATGCAGCAGAGCATCTCAGGCCATGAGAAGAAGCAAGGTGAGGCCCTTAGGGAAATTAAGACATTTAAAAGCAGCTGTGTATACACATGAACAGCCCACAGCTACCATCATACTCTATGACAAAAGACTAAAAGCTTTTCTTCTAAGATCAGGAAGAAGAAAAGAGTGTCCACTTCACCACTCTATTCAACCTAGTACTGGAAGTCCTCACCTGGCAATTAGGCAAGAAAAAGACATAGAAGGCATCCAAATTGGAAAGGAAGAAGTTAATTATCACTGTTCACAGACAACATGATCTTATATGTAGAAAACCCTAAAGATTCCACAAAGTAATTGTTAGAACTAATAAATGAATTCAGAAAAGTTGCAGGATACAAAATCAACACAAAAACCAGTTGTGTTTCTATACAACTTAATAATGAACAATTCAAAAAGGAAATTAAAAGAAACCCATTTATAAGAGTATCAAATATATATATTTATGAATAAATTTAATCATGAGGTAAAACACTTATACTCTGAAGACTATAAAACATTGTTGAAAAAAAATTAAAGACACAAGTACATGGAAAGATACCCCATGTTCACGTATTAGAAGACATAATATTGTTAAAATGTCAGTACTGCCCAAAGCAATCTATAGATTCGGTATAATACCTGTCAAACTCCCAATGACCTCTTTTGTAGAAATAGAAAAATCCATCCCCAACTTAAAGACTTTTATTTATTTATTATTTATTTTTAGAGAGAGAAGAAGGGAGAGAGAAAGAGAGTGAGAGAAACATCAACAGGTTGCCCCTCACACACTCCCAACTGGAGACCTGGCAGGCAACCCAAGCACGTGCTCTGACCAGGAATCAAACCAGTGCCCTTTCAGTTCATAGACTGATGCTCAATCCACTGATCCACACCAGCCAGGGCCATCCCAAATTGAGACAGACTTCCAAGGGATCCTGAATAGTGAAAACAATCTTTAAAAAAAAAAAAAAGAACAAAGTAAAAGCTCTTATACTTCCTGATTTCAAAACTTACTACAAAGCTACAATAATCAAAACAGTATGGTAGGAGCATAAGGACAGACATATATACCAATAGACTAGAATAGAGAACCCAGAAATAAACCTCTACATTATGGTCACATAATTTTCAAACAAGAGTACCAAGACCATTGAGTGGGAACAGTCTTTCAATAAATGATGTTGGGAGAGTTTAATACATTTTTCTCAGTAACTGATTCAAAAAGCAGACCAAAAAATTCAGTAAGTATATGAAAGACTTTAAAAGGACAATAACAAACATGTCTAATGGAACATACATAGACACATAATTTTCAAGCATCCAAGGAGGATTTGGAAAAACCAACCACTACAAATACAAAGCCATAAAGTAAGTTCCAAATTTCAGAGGATTTAAGTTATATGGAGCATTTTCTCTTACCACAATACAATTAGTCCTCAAATGTTTTAAAAGATAACTAGGACAAATTAAATGGAGCAATATTCTGTATTCATAGATAGAAAGACCCAATATTGTCAACATGTCAGTTCTTCCCAACTTGATCTACGGAGATTCAATGCAATCCCAATCAAAATCCCAGCAAGTTATTTTGTGGCTATCAACAAACTGATATTAAAGTTTATATGGACCTGAAAAAGTCCTAGAGTAGTCACTACGATATTGAAAGAGAAGATCAAAATTTGAAGACTGACACTACCCAACTTCAAGACTTACTATAAAATTGCAGTAATCAAGATAGTGTGATATTGATAAGAGAACAGACAAATAGATCAATGGAACAGAATAGGTCCAGAAATACATCCACATAAATGTAACCTACTGATGTTTGACAAAGGAGCAAAGACAATACCATTGTACTGCAAAGATAGGCTTTTCAACAACTAGACATCCACATGCAAAAAAAATAAAAAATAAAAAAATAAAATCTAGACACAGATCTTACTCCCTTCACAAAAAATTAACTGAAAATGGATCACAGATCTAAATGTAAAACACAGAATTTTAAACCCCCTAAATGATAACATGTGAGAAAATTTAGATGGCCTTGGGTATGGATACAGCTTATTAGATCCAACACCAAAGATACAATCCATGAAAGAAAAAGTGATAAGCTGGACTGCATTAAAATTAAAAACTTCTGCTCTGTAAAAGACAATGTCTAGAACGAGAAGACAAGCCAGACACTGGGAAAAACATTTCCAAAAGACACATCAGCTAAAGGACTGTTGTCCAAAATGTACTGCCCTGGCCAGGTAACTCAGCTGGTTAGTGTCATCCTGATACACCAAGGTTGAAGTTTCAATCTCCAGTCTGGACACATACAAGAATCAACCAATGAATGCATAAATAAGTGGAACAACAAATCAATGTTTCTCTCTGTCTCTTTTTTCTTTTTCTCTCTCTCTCTCTTCCCATTCCTCTCTCCGTAAAACCAACCAATAATAAACATTTGAAATATATACATACAAAGAACTGTTAAAATTCAACATTAAGAAAACAAACAAGTAGTTATGATAATCAAGCATTATGGTGGAAATTAAAAAATACAAAAACAGTGGGGTCGGCTGGTTTCTTCTGAGTACACTGGAGAACTTGATTATTTTTAAAAAGGGTAACAAACTTAGGACTTTAATTCTCAGCTGAATAGATGGATAGAAAGCTAGAAAACATGACTTCATGGAGAAAATCCCTTATTTTGTGTAACACAAAGTTTGGGAACCAAACCTAGAGTTTGTTCCTGTGGTTAACCAAATTACATAAAAATTGAATTCACAGCTTTGCTTATTGTATAATTAAAGTTACAGAGTTGATAGAGAAAAACTTGGAATTTGATCATTGTAAATATATGTGCCAAAGGGTATGAAATAAATCCCTTAAACATTAAGATACCTACCACCTTAGTGAAATTTCTTGCTCCCAGTAGTTTCTAACACATTAAAATATCCCCTCCAAGATTAACACTGGCATATCCCCTCCGACTGAAGGTTGGCTCTTGCATCTGGTGTCTCTAATCACAATGAAAGAAGCACAACATCTTTGGATTTTGGAGGTGATGTGTATCTCAGTAGACTGCTATTTACTGATTAATGCATAAAGCTGCCACAAAGTGGCAGTGTGGGGTCTTTAAAGTTCCCTGTCTTCAAACTGGTATGGGGGACCTTGAGTCTATTTTCTTATATATAAAAAGATAATTTTTAAAAACTTCTTCATAAGGTTATGGTGACTCTAAAATGAGCTAGCATGTGATAAGGCCATTTAAAGCATACATCCTCTGATGTTGTCTGCACCACTTTGCAATTTGATGGCTGTCCAAGGACAACATTTTTGTCAGCCAGGAGACTAAAAATTACTCCATTAAGACTGGCAACAACTCTTTTCTCTTTGTCTATTGATTTGTATCATGGAGACAGAAGTGCATATAAAACATTAATGTAGGACTTCTGGCCAAGATGGAGGCCTAGACAGACACGCTGCATCTCTCTCCACAACTAAGAAGGAATACAACTACCTCAAAACTAGAGACAAACAAAGTTCCAGAAAATCGAGCTGCATAGAAGTCCAACAAACAAAGATATAAAGAAGAAATACTCAGCCAGACAGGTAGGAGGGGCGGAGCCGGGGTGGAGAGGACATGGTATGGTGGCAGCAGCAGCAGGCCGGTGGAAAGCGCAGTCACGCATTTTAAAGTCAGGAGGGACATCTGCAGAGCATTTCCAGCCTCAGACCAGACTGTGCAGCTCATGGTCCCAGCGCCGGGGAAAATCAAGCCTCATTGCTTCTGACTGTGCAAACCAGAGGGGGTTGGAGTGGAGAAAAAAACTGCCAGTCTCTTAGCCGAATCCACTTGTTTAAGGGGCCCATACAGTCCTAGTAGGCCCATAGACCCACCCACTCTGGGAAGGATGGCTAGGGCAACAGCTAGAGAGGCACCAGTCCCATATGGAAGTGGGAGAAGTGCCTAGAAAAGGCGCAAGTGCTGAGCAAGTGGCATTGTTCCCTCTCAGACCCCGCCCCCACATACAGCGCCACAATGTGGTGAAACAGGTCACCCATACTGATGAATACCTAAGGTTCCACCCCTTACAACATAACAGGAGCGACAGCTCTACCTAAGGCACAGAGGCAAACAAACACTGGAGCCTGTCAAGATGAGGAGACAGAGAAGTATGGCCCAAAAGAGGAAACAGATCAAGTTTCCAGTGGGAGAACTAAGCGATGAGGAGATAGCCAACTTAACAGATGAAGAATTCAAAACACTGGTGATAAAGATGCTCACAGGCTTGACAGATATGCTTGAGTACAGCAAACGCATAAAGGGAAGAAGTGAAGGCTCTGCTACATGAAACTAAGGAAAATCCACACAAAATCAATGGTGACAGAAAGGGAACCAGGGTTCAAATCAATGATTTGGAACATAGGAAGAAAAAAACAGTCAACCAGTATAAAATGAGGAAAAAAGAATTGAAGAAAATGAGGAAATGCTTAGGAACCTCTGGGACAACTTTAAACATGCCAACATTCAAATCATAGGGGTGCCAGAAGGAGAAGAGGAAGAGCAAGACATTGAAAGCTTATGTGAAGAAATAATAAAGGAAAACTTCCCAAATTTGGTGAAGTAAATAGACATACAAGTCCAGGAAGTACAGAGAGTCCCAAACAAGCTAGACCCAAAAAGGACCAAATCAAGACACATCATGACTGAGATGCCAAAGATGAAAGGTAAAGAGAGAATCTGAAAAGCAGCAAGAGAAAAGCAGAGAGTTACCTACAAAGGGGTGCTTATAAGACTGTCAACTGATTTCTCAAAAGAAACTTAGCAGGCAAGAAGGGACTGTCAAGAAGTATTCAATGTGATGAAAGGCGAGGACTTACAACTAAGATTACTCTATCCAGCAAAGCTATCATTTAGAATGGAAGGGCAGATGAAGTACTTCCCAGACAAGGTAAAGCTAAGAGTTCATCATCACCAAGCCATTATTATATGAAATGTTAAAGGGACTTATTTAAGAAAAAGAAGATCAAAACTATGAACACTAAAATGACAACAAACTCAACTATCAATAACTGAATCTAAAAAACAAAAACAAAATCCAACTAAGCAAATCAGAATAGGAGCAGAATCATAGATATGGGGATCATTTGCAGGGTTATCAGCTGGGAGGGGGAAGGGGGAGAAATGAGGAAATGGTGCAGGGACTAAGAAGCATAATTGGTTGGTACAAAATAGACAGGGGTAAATTAAGAATGATATAGGAAATGGTGAAGCCAAAGAATTTATATGCATGACACATGGACATGAACTAAGGGGTGTGGGATTGCTGGAGGGAAGGGGGGTACTGGGCAGAGGGGAGCAAAGGGGGGATAATGGGACTACTGTAACAACATAATCAATAAAATAGACTTAAAAATTAATGTAGAATTTAAGTAATAATAATGCAATACTGTTCTTGTAGAACTCAAGTCAGAAACAAAACCCTGGCAAAATGGCCACTCGCCCTGCAAAATGACACCCAGATGAGAAGCAAATGGAGCCTGAGCTCTGTGAAGCTTCCACCTGGTACTGCCTGTGGCACAGCTTTGCTCCCAGTAAACCACTGGGTGAGACATGCGCTAACTCTCTCTGGGGCCCCAAACTCTGAAAGTCTTTCTTCTTCTTCTTCTTCTTCTTCTCCTTCTCCTTCTCCTTCTCCTTCTCCTTCTCCTTCTCCTTCTCCTTCTCCTTCTCCTTCTCCTTCTCCTTCTCCTTCTTCTTCTTCTTCTTCTTCTTCTTCTTCTTCTTCTTCTTCTTCTCCTCCTTCTCCTTCTCCTTCTTCTTCTTCTTCTTCTTCTTCTTCTTCTTCTTCTTCTTCTTCTTCTTCTTCTTCTTCTTCTTCTTCTTCTTCTCCTCCTCCCCCTCCCCTTCCCCCTCCCCTCCCCCTCCTCCTTCTTCTTTCTTCTTCTTCTTCGTATATTTTATTGATTATGTTGTTACAGTAGTTCCAATTTTTTCTCCTTTGCTCCCCTCTGCCTAGTACTCCCCTTCCCTCCACCAATCCCGCCCAACTTAGTTCATGTCCATGGGTCGTGCATATAAGTTCTTTGGCTTCACCCTTTCCTATATTATTCTTAACATCCCCCTGTCTATATTGTACCAACCGATTATGCTTCCTAATCCCTGCACCATTTCCCCACTTCTCCCCCTCTCCCCTCCCAGCTGATAACCATCCAAATGATCCCTATGATTCTGTTCCTATTCTGGTTTGCTTAGTTGGATTTTGTTTTTATTTTTTAGATTCAGTTGTTAATAGTTGTGAGTTTGTTGTCATTTTAGTGTTCATAGTTTTGATCTTCTTTTTCTTAAGTCCCTTTGACATTTCATATAATAATGGCTTGGTGATGATGAACTCCTTTAGCATTACCTTGTCTGGGAAGCACTTCATCTGCCCTTCCATTCCAAATGATAGCTTTGCTGGATAGAATAATCTTGGTTGTAGGTTGCTTTTCATCACTTTGAATACTTCCAGTCCTTTCCTGCCTGCAAAGTGTCGTCTGAGAAATCAGCTGATAGTGCTATAGGCACCCCCTTGTAGGCAACTCTTTGCCTCTCTCTTGCTGTCCCCAAGACTCTCTCTTTATCTTTCACCTTTGGCATCTCAGTCATGATGTGTCCTGGTGTGGTCCCCTCTGGGTTCAGCTCGCCTGGGACCCTCTGTGCTTCCCGAACCTGTATGTCCATCTCCTTTACAAAATTTGGGAAGTTTTCCTCATTTTTTTCAATTCTTGCTTCTTCATTCTGCAGTGGTTGACTATTTTTTTCTTCCTTATGTTCCAAATCATTGATTTGAACCCCAGTTTCCTTCCCTTCACCTTTGGTTTTGTGTGGATTTTACTTTGTTTCATTTAGCACACCCTTTACTTCTCTTATGTGCCTGCCATACTCAAGCATATCTGTCAAGCCTGTGAGCATCTTTATCACCAGTGTTTTGATTTCTGTGTCTGTTAGGTGTTAGGTTGTCTATCTCCTCATTTGTTAGGTTGGCTATCTCCTCATCGCTTAGTTCTCCCACCGGAACCTTGATCCGTTCCCCCTTTTGGGCCATACTTCTCTGTCTCCTCATTCTGACAGTCTTCTGTGTTTGTTTGCCTCCTCCTCCTAGGTGGAGCTGTTGTTCCTGTTACTTTGTAAGGGGCATAGCCTTAGGGATTCATCAGTACAGGGCGACCTGTTTCACCATGTTGTGGCGCTGTACGTGGAGGAGGGGTCCGAGAGGGAACAATGCTGCCTGCCCAGCACTTGCCCCTTTTCCAGGCACCTCTCCCACTTTCACACCAGACTGGCACCCCTCTAACTGCTGCCCTGGCCGTCATTCCCAGAGTGGGTGGGTCTGCGGTAGTTCTAGGACCATGAGGGCCCTTTCAACAAGCAGACTCTTCTGAGACTGGCGTTTTTTTCCTCCACCCCAACCCCCACTGGTTTGCACAGTCAGAAGCAATGAAGCTTGATATTCTCCAGTGCTGGGACCCTGAGCTTCGAGGTTTGGTGAGGAGCTGGGAACGCTCCCCAGGTGTCCCTCCTGACTTTTTAAAATGTGTGACTGTGCTTTCTGCCAACCTGCCACTGCCACTGCTACTGCTGCTGCTGCTGCTGCCACCACACCGCGTCCTCTCCGCCCCAGCTCCACCCCTCCTACCTGTGTGGGTGAGTATTTCTTCTTTATATCTTTGTTTGCTGGACTTCCATGCAGTTTGATTTTCTGGAACTTCTGGTTGTTTCTAGTTTTGAGGTAGTTATATTCCTTCTTAGTTGTGGAGGGAGATGCAGTGTGTCTGTCTATGCCTCCATCTTGGCCGGAAGTCCCCAAATCCCCAACCTTCTTTTTTCTTTTAATAATGTTTTGTATTTCTTTTTATTTTTTAAAAAGATTTCATTTATTTACTTTTAGAGAGAGGAGAAGGGAGGGAGGGAGAGAGGGAGAGAAACATCAATCGGTTGCCTCTTGCACACCCTCAACTGGGGGACCTGGCCCACAACCAAGGCATGTACCCTGACTGGGAATCGAACTGGCAACCTTTTGGTTCACAGGCTGGTGCTCAAGTCACTGAGCCACACCAGCCAGGGCCCATTCCACTTCTGAGCTGTGGATTGCTCTCTTCCCTGTGGGGACATGTCACATTTGGAACACCAGAGGGTGGCCACTCCCCATAGATGGTGGTGCCTGGGACCACAGCATTTAAACCAAGGGTGAAATTGGCCACAACCTCCTCTTCTACCTCCTCCTCAGCCGGAACCACACATCAGAATGGTGCAGTGGCTTTGGGAACCTGTGTGAAATGCCCAACTCTACCACTTATTTCCTACGACCTTAGGCAAGTGAGCTCACCTCTCCAAGCCATGGCTTACTCATCTGAAAAGACAGTACCTATCTCATATGGAACAAGTGAGATGAGGTGGGTAAATTGCCATTGTCTAAACATTAGTTGTTCTTAGGCATCATAATAGTTAATCTAATTTGATTCTCACCTGAGTCCTGGCAGGCTGAGTAGGTAAACATGATTCCCATTTTTTTCAGATAAATAAATGGAGGCTCACAGAAGTTTAATGACCTACAGAATCGTGATAATGATAGTTTCATTTTCTATGCTTCTCCCTCAACCATTTTATAGTGATGGCCTCTGGCCTTAAGAGATTAGCTCTTAACCATTTTGAGAATCTGGGATTCTGAGACTCAGAGAGGGCCAATACTTTACTGAAGGCTACACAGTGGGTAGTGGCCAGTCCAGGACCCAATGAGCCCACCCAGTGGGCTCCCAGTCCAGTGCTCCAGCAACTGCCACAAGACATGCTGTATAGTGTCTCATTATCTGCCCTTGATTGCTTGCTGTGGGAACCCAGCTGTGAGCCATGTCTTCCAAACTAGTCTGTGAGCCATGTCTTCCAAACTAGTCTGTGAGCCAGAAGGGGAAAGCATCCATGACATGTTGCTAGATGAAACAACTGATCTACCAAACAGTGGGTACATGATTCCAGTGTACATTTATGTAAATAGGCAGAGGGAAGAAGTGGATGGTCTTAAAAGACAAAGGTAAAAATACTTCTTTCTGTAGCAGAATTACACATGATTTTTTTGTACTCTCCTGTGCACCTTTGTGGGCTTCAAGATTTATCCAGTAAACATGGTTTACTTCTCTGATCCTAACATATGTCTGGGTACATGTGTGTTATACTCTTTCAACTGTCCACTTAAAAAATTAAAACTACGTTAAAATCCAGGAATCTTGAGCTGTCCTCCACATTATTTATTGTGGCTTTGCACATGCTCCCTGACTTCTGTAAGCTTCATTTTCTCCACTTGAAATATGGATAACGCCCTGTCCTTCCTCACCCAGAGGCTCAGACTCTTCCAGGTCTGGCTACCTCAAGCAGCTCCCTCTTCTCAGTCGAGTTCCCAGGCAGTTGTGTGCAACCCTCGCCCATCTCCACTCTCCTCATTCCATTCATTAGTCCCTCACCTGGCTGGAGCTTCGGTTTTGGTCCCTCTTTCACAGTGGAGTCTACAGGGGTCACTGGAAGCCTCCTCATTGCCAAAACCAGTGGCCCCCGAAATGTCTTTCTCTCTCTCTCTCTCTCAATCCCTCTCTGGTTCCCCAGCATGGCTCTGTTGGCTGCACCGTCCTCCTTGAAGCCCGTCTTCCTTAGCCTTCTCTAACCAGGCTTCGCCTCAGTTTCCTCAGCCCTCCTCTGCCACATGGAGTTGTCCCCAGGCAGTTAACTCATCTCTCAAGCACTTCTCTAACTGACCCTTCTCTGCAAACCCTAGAAGGCCCACCCCCTCCCCTGTGACTGGGGGACCATTCTCAATGTCTCGCCCACACTCTAGTCACTCAGTGGAGAGCTCTGCCCACACTCCTGCAACACACCAGGCCTCCCCACACTTGGCCTGGTTTCCTTCTTCATTTGGGGATATCATCCTGGACCTCCACATGGCTCCTCCATGTGGACTCCTCACCGGTCTCTCTGTGTTCACTCCCTTTCCCTCCAGCGAGTGGACATTACATCTTACATCCACAGAATCATCAATTACTGAGCCCGTATTATGTGTCAGGCACTGAGGGCTTTCTCTGTATCCCCATGTATTCATTTATTCCTCACAACAACCTTATAAAGGTAGTGCTATTCTTGTCTCCATTTCAAAGACGAGAAAAGGGAGGTACAGAGTCTGATTGCATGCCCTGGCTGGTGTGGCTCCGTGAGTGAGCGTCAGACTGGGAACCAAAAGATCGCTGGTTTGATCCCTGGTCAGGGCACAGTCCTGGGTTGCCACCAGGTCTCCAACTGGTAGTATGCAAGAGGCAACTGATCAATGTTTCTCTTTCTCACTTTCTCCCTCTTTTCACTTTACTCTAAGAAATAAATGAAATCTTAAAAAAAAAAGAATTTAAGTGCCCCATTCATGGTTAGATAGGTAATTACAGTTACTGAACTCTCGGAACTGAGGTGTGGACACATAGCCCGATCTGGCTGCAGAGAACCTGCCCCAACCATTCAGCTACGCTGCTGATTTGCCTCTATTGGATAAAGGCCACACTTTCCACCTGGCCTCTGAGGACCTGCCTGTATAGCTCAAACACGCTTTTTCAGTCCTATTGGTCCACTGTGCCCACCTGGTGCCCTCCCAGCCCCCATCCTGACTGCACCCCTCACCTGCCCACTTTCAGAGTTAACCCATGTCTTCCAGCTACCTGGCGCCTGACAGGCTCAGCCCCATCTCCATGTGTCCAATCCCCCCATCCTTTGAGGCCATCTCAAGGGCTGCTTCCTCCATGCTGAGCAGGCCTGCTGAAAGGCAGCATGATGGGAGACAGGAGACCCAAGCACAGCGTCCTTGTCCTTCCAGAAGGTAAGTGGGGGATCTCCAGCCTTCACTCCAGGCCTCTGTCTTCCCATCCACAGATGGAGGGGGTAGGAGTAGATCAGCTTCAGGAGCCTCTCTTGCTCTAACAGTCTAGGACCTTCTGCTTTCACAGTCCCTGAAATGGAGGTGAACTTGCCCTCCTGGATCCCTTTAACATTCACAGAATGGAGAGAATGTTAGGACTGGGAAGGACTTCAGAGAAAATATAATCTTACTCCCTCACTTTTCCCCCAGAGAGGCTGAGGCTTGGGGAGGGGCAGAGGCCCAGCTAACCATCTGGGGGGCCGAGGGGGGTGGGGGGAGGCTGTGCTGGCTGCTTGATACAGGGCCCATCCCAGCAGGGCCCCAGCCTCCAGATGAAGGGGGTGGGAGAAGCCTGGAAGGGCCAAAGCTGCAGAGGCTGGCTCTGGGCTGGCCTGGCCTGCCAGCTCCAGGAGGCTTCAGTAGTTTTCCATACCCAGCAGGCCTGCAGCCCAGGACATGTGCTCCCTTCTCCCCTTGCTACGCGCATTCCTCTGCACACTCAGGCAGCAAAGTGGCATTCACGGCCCTGTGGGAGCAGGACAGGCAGGAAGGAGGCAGTGACTCAGAGGCACAGGAAGACTCACAGATACTGGTACAGCCACAATCACACAGACCCAGAGATAACATGGACCCAGATGAGGCTCAGAGGCCCGGACGCAAGCAACACATGCAGACAGAATACATGCACCCTGCCAGACGTGTAGACCCATCCTCAGAATCACTTGTAACTAAGACCATCACATCGCCTGCACAAGCACACGTAGGCACACTTGTGTCTGTGCTCATGTGCCTGAGGCTCACGGGCACACTCAGCAGACACCCCTCTATCAACCCCCACCATCCTCCCTCCTACCCCTGATCTCCCACACTGCCTGTTAGGTCAAAAGTTGTTCTAGGAAAGGGAGAAAATTCCCGAGCTACCTCAGGCTGGGAGCTAGACAACACCCAGGGGCCAGCCAGGCTCTCTCGGCCCTGAGAAGGCACCACTTTTTGATTCCAAAGAATTCATTGGACAATTCCACCCTGTTCCCAGAGACCCGAATAAGACTGGTTCTAGAGCACCATCCCCTCCATGACGCTTTCTTCAGCCCCTGGGGTCCCCAGCTATTAGGGGCAGATTAGAGAGGCATCCAGCCATTTTTCTCTTCATTCATTTCTCCTCCAATGCCCTCTTCACCCCCACCTGAGCCCTCCACCTGACCTGCCTCCTTCACCCATGTACCTGTCTCCCTCACTTTATTTCCCAACTTGAACTCATCTGTCCTCCAAGAGATTAACTCCACACCTTCACTGGGTCCACCACACTCAATAACCAGAAACACAGCTTCCTTACCAGAAGGACCCTGCGACTTACACCTGCATCTGTCTCCTCCCACTGGATGCTCCATGACTACGGGGTGGCTGGTGGGTCCAGCAGGGTGACTTCATGTACATCTGCCATGTCAGCACACAAGGGCTGCAGTTCCAGCCACACCCCCTAGGTGTCTTGGGGCCCTGGACAGAGGACTTCAACCCCTGGCACCTCAGCTTCCTCTTTTATTAAATGGGAATAATGATGTCACCTAGTTCTCATCATTTCTGTACTTAATCAAAGGGCCTAATTTGGAACCTGGTTTTAACCAAGAAATGGGCTGCGCAACTTTGGTTTAGTTGTTCAACCTCTCTCAGCCTCAGTTTCCTTCTCTGGGAAATGTAATAACACTTGCTACCCTGGGGTGGTGAAATAGGCTGTCAGGAGCAGATGACCTGAGGGGTGGGGTGGTCCCACCAATGGGATCCCCTCCTCCGTGCCCCCCTCACTCCCACCTCCCGTTCCCACGCTGCCTGGCTCTGCCGGCCCGGGCCATCAGCCGGAAGGGATTTACAGCCCCAGAGCCTCCTGATCCACTGCGTCCGCACAGAGGCCGCCTTGTCCCGCTGGGGACCCGAGGCTGTGGTGCTAGCGGACACCCTGCCCCCGCCTGACCCCGGCCGGCTTCAAGGGCTGGCGCCTGATTTCCTGGCCCCGCGCCCAGCGTCCCCCTCTCCCCCGCCCACAGCCGGCTGTTTCGGGGCGCGCGGTGGAAAGCTGCAGGGCGCAATGTTTCTGTCGCAGCTCGCCACTTGCCTGCTCCCACCCCATCCACTCTCTGGCAGGAGACAAGCCCACCCCTTAAGCTGGGCCCCTGCCCCTTCCCGCAAAGGACAAAGGCCTGGCCTCTTGCCCCTTACCCTCATTCTGAGCATCCTCATGTTTCCCCTTGCAACTTGGGAGACTGCTCAGGATGAGTTCAGTTGAGGATGTTGGGTCGGGGAGGCCTGGGTGAGTGTGTTTCCTCGTGGGAGCGGCTCTGGGTGCTGTGGGTCAGGTTTTAGAGATCCAGTCAGGGTGCTCCTGGTCTGATCTGGAAGCCAGTCCAGGTGTCATCTGGTTCAGGCGTTGGAATCTTTGTGTTCAGAGTTTGGGCATTGGGACCCTCTTTGGGTGTTTTTGCCTAAATGTTGGGATCTTCACCAAGTTTCTAGATGGCATTGTAGGGATATTCTCAGATTGTTCTAGGTTTCCAGTGGAAACCTATCCAGATGAATCTGGTCCAGATGTTGGGATATTTTCTCAGTGCTCAGAGTCCGGGTGTGGTCTTGTCTAGGTCAGGCTGTTGGGGCTTTCTCTGGAATGGCGGTTGGAAACCCATCCAGTGTATGTGGTCCAGTGTCAGGGATCTTATGTGGGTATCCATGGTCTGGGTTTGGAACTTGTCCTGGCAGCTCATGTCCAGGTGGTAGTGGCTGCTTGGGGTTTGTTTGGGGCCCCAGACCCTCCCATGGGCCTGAAGGCACACATCACTGCTAAGTCCTTTATAAGACCAGCAAAAGGAGGGCCCATGGCAGCTCAGCTTGACACTCCTGTTCAGAACCCAGGAAGTGAAGGCAGACACCAGACCCAAGCTCGGAATCAGTCATGACTTCACTCTGCCCAGAGCATGTCCCTTCCCTTCTCCAGCTTCAGTGCCCTCAACAAGAAAATGAAAGGATTGGATCTGAGCTTCTCCAAGACCCCATACCACCATCTCCCTGGTCCTCACCTACACGCACGCATGCAGGGCACTCAGTCTCACCTCTTGACATTTGCCCACTCTGACCTTCCCATCTACAATGCCTTCATGTCTCCTTTCCCTCTCCAGCCTCAACCAGTCCCTTAAGCCCCTTTCTTCTAGAAAACTTCCTCCTCCTCCCCCTCTTTTTCCAGGCCCACAGTGTGAGCTGTTCTTGCCCTGAGACAAGACCACAGGCAGCCACAGGCCTCCTGGTTCTCTCCACCCAGCTGGCAGCACTCTGTGGGCAGGGCCCCATCTACTCCTGGCCCCGACTCTGAAGCCTCATTCTAGGTGGGCATGGCACTTGGGGTCTTGTTCTCAGCTCAGCCACCATCTCAGGCTGGAGCTGACCCTTTCAGAACAGGAAGAATGTCTTTAGTGTCTAATACACCCGGGTGGCTCTAAGCGGATTTGGGAGCCCATCTCCTGCCCACACCAATCCTCCTTTCCAGGCCACTGCACTCATGTGACAGCCAGTCTGGGCCACCAGGGAGCCCTCAGGACCACATGGTTCCGGGGAGTAGCTGGACACTGACTTTCCAATTCCATCTCTCCTGGGTGGCTGTGTACCCAGCAGACAGAAACCAGAAACCTCCGAGGGCAGGAGTAGTTTAGAGCAATTACCCTGTCCTCTGGACTGGCCTGCACAGCCAAGCACATCAGCACAAGTGTCCCTGCATGCGCATACAGGTACGGACACACACGTGCACTTCTCGTGGAGAGGAAACTCAGCCAGGTCCTGGGGTGGGCCCTTTGCAAGCAATTCTTAGTCCTCACAGCAGCCTTGTAGGAATCATTAGCCCCATCTGCAGATGAGAAAACTGAGGCTCAGAGATGGGAGGGACTAAGCTGAGATCTCATACACACAGCTATTAAGTGTGAAATCAGAATTCAAAGCAATGCTCTTTGCACACACAGTCACCTACACAGTCACACACACAGTCACACACATGCATGTTCAGGTGCACACAATTTCACACACTTGGGCTTAATCTTTACACATAGTCATTGACTATCAAAGCCAGAAGATTACTTAAGAGATTATCTTGTCTTTGCCATACCACTTTATAGAAAGAGAGAAGGGAGGAATTTAAGTTTTCAAGACATTTAGAAAGTGATGGAGCCAGAACTAAAATTCACATTTGTTGTCAAACAAAGTCATGTGTATACACATCCACATGCCACACAGCTTATCCATAAACAGTCGTTCCCACCTCACACACATCCTTACTTGTTTGGTATGCCTGCACACATGCCATTGCACACACCTACTCATCACACACATGGACACATACACATACTCATATATAGTTGTACACGGTGCACATTCATGTACACTCATTCACACACAATCCTTACACTCATATCTGTTCACACATACACACACTTCCATGTTCCATCACTCCCACCATCACATGTACCCACCCTCTTGATGTGGGAGAGATAAGCTGACCCTGATGGATAACCTGCACAGCTCAGGCTGGTTGCTGGGCTGGGAGCTGCACACTGAGCCTAACATTATGTGGGTGCATCCTGGCACTGCCATTGGCAGCCCTGGGATGTGCACTCTGCCTGCAGTTCCCCATAGGCTCAGGCAACTCGACTAGGCCAAACCTAGCAGCTATCCCCAGAAAGTGCTAACCCATAAGCCAGGAGTGGCCAGGCCAGCCTGGTGACAGGGCTGGTCCCAGCTTGTGAGCTATTTGCCTTCTGCCTGGTCTGCATCAGAGACTTTCCTGAGTTACGAGGCCTCTTCCTATAGCCACTGAAGATGAAGGTGGTCAAGGTGCCAGGATCTGGGAACAAAGCAACCAGAACCGCCATGGGATTTACCAAAGCTGGTGAGCAAGCTAATTCAGGCTTCCCAATGACACTTTGAGATGGGCCAATTAAGCCACTGAAGTCGTTCTCGGTGACTGAAACGTTAATGTATGTATCAAATACAAACTAATCTCAAAACAGCTGTCCAAGTTCTCTAACAGATGCTCTAAGCTGGACAGACCAGACACCTGAACAAATACTTACAGTGCAGGGTCTGGGGGCTGTAACACAGAGACAGACGGAGCACGGCGGGAACACGGGGCAGGAAGCAGCCAGTTTGGACCAGAGGTGGGGCCACTTTCCTGGGTCTTGAGTAGTGAGTAGGAGCTCACCAAGAAGCTTTCCAGAGGGAAAATTCTGTTTCAGGGACCAGGGACCAGCCTAAGTGTGGGCTGAAGTGGAGGAGTGAAAGGAAGGGGGCGCTGGAGGCACAGGAACTGAGGCCAATTGGAGTCAGTCATTCAACAACCGTTTATCAGGTACCTACTGTGGGCTAGATTATGACACCTAAAGTATACAAACCTGTCCCTCAAAGAGCTCAGGCTCAAGGGCCCCAAATTCAAGTACTTTCAGATGGCAAGCAGGTGGCGTAAATGAGCGAATAGGAGGGTGTGAGCAATAACGTGTGATGTGGCTTGTGTCTAACAAGAGAGTTCATGCCCCATCTAAAGTCTTTATGTCAAAGAATATTTGTCAGTCTGGTGGCAGACAAAATAAAACTGATTTGTGGGCTGGGTTCAGATGATAGACCCTGAATCTGCAACCCTTGGTTCAAGTCTCCAGAACCTAAACCCTGGAATTTGGAGGAAACCTTCTTTGTGGAGCTAAGGAGTTTGAGTCTGACCCTACAGCTGGGCCTAGCACCCAGGGGAGGCTCTTGCCATGAAAGGACATTTGTCACAGAAGCCTCTAGGAGAGAGCTCTCGCATTGTGACCATTGGACAAGACAGGGCTGTGTGTGTGTTGTCCAAGACCCTAAAGACAAGGACAGCATTCTGTTTTGTCCTGTTAGAACTATTGCCTAGCAAGGGCCACTCTGTCCTCACATGAATCTTCATCCTTACCTCCTTCTCCTGCCCCTTGATCCCAAACCCTCCTTTTTCTGGCCATAGAAAAAATGGACTAGATTGGGCCCCCCACATTTCTCTCTTGGACCCAAAGCCCCCACAAAAGAACACCCGACACACACATGTCTCTGTCAGGTGAGGAGGGGCTCAGACTAGTTGATCTAGGAATGATTCTCCTACGTTCTGTCTCCTGGTGATGTCAGAACCACTTTAGAGATGAAAATGTCTGACTTGGTATCCTGGTTCCTCTGAAGTTCCTTAGGACACCTGGAGGCTAGATTGGTGTCCAGGGAGGAGTGGGGAGCCACTGGGGTCCAGATGCAGCTTTCCCATTCCACAGGGAAGGAGGGAAGCATGACCAGGCACCCAGCATAGCCTACCCTCTCCCCACCACATCCGCAGACCCCAGAGGCTTGGCTGTGGAGCCTGGGAGCTGCCTTGGGCACAAACTGGCACCCCTCCCATGCACCCCCAACAGCCACAGCCTCTCTCCTGGACCCTCATTAAATTATTCCGCCCACTGGCCCCAGGCTCAGGCTGCCTTTGATGTGTGCCCATCCAGCTTCTGCGGCCAAGACCAGGCTGCTCACACCAGGCAGGGCTAATGGACTCTGACAGCTTCCCTAGGGCCCCATGGTGATAGGGACACCAAGGCCCACACTCACACCAACGGGACACATGCTCAGGCCCTGTGAACAGCCAGAGGTTCCCACACTTACATACAATACTTTCATACACACACACACACACACACACACACACAGACACACACACTCACCTAGTCCCAGTGGAACCCGCACTGTCTCCCAGACACATGCACCCTGGCACACTCGCATGCACTCAGGCACACGTGTGCCCACATTCATGCACACTCACATATGACACTTGCGGCACACATGCCCTCACCCAGTCTTGTGAGCTCGGACGCTTACATCATGGCACCTAGGCTCTCCTGACTGAACCTTCTTCCTTGTCCCTCAGCTGGCCTGTGAGGTCTTCTGCAGTCTCACCCCACCTCCTCTTCCTTGTTTTAGTTATTTATTCATTTATTTGCTTATTTATTTTTAGGGGGAGGAAGGGAGGGAGAAAGAGAGGGAGAGAAACATTGATTTGAGAGAGAAACATCAATTGGTTGCCTGGGGACAAAACCTGCCGCCCAGGCATGTGCCTTGAATGGAAATCAAACGAGTGGCCTTTAGCCTTGCAGGACAATGTTCAACCAACTGAGCCACACCGGTCAGGATTTTCCTCACTCTTCAGAGGTCTTAGCGGTGTGATTATGAACCCAGGCAGCCTGACATCAGCTCTTGGGTGCCCCATTTGTAAGCTTCACCAGGCCTCTGTTTCCTTTCCTATAAAATGGGAAGGACGATAATATCTTCCTAGGCTTGTTGTGTGGCTTCAAAAAGGTTCTGTTTGGCAGTTACCTATTTCATCTCAGATCAGGATTATAAGGTGTTCACTCTGTTATAAATCGTTGAACTTAAAAAAAAAAAAGGTTCTGTGCTTAACCACTTAGAACAGTGCCTGGTGCATAATAAGAACCAAACCAACACTGGTTGCTGTCTCTTGCCCCCTCCCCTTCATATCCTGTGCATTGGCCATAACAAAGTCATTAAGTTTCCTAAGCGTGCCAACCAGCTACAGGCTTCTGATCATTCACACGCGGCATTCCTTTATTTGAGGCCCCTCTTCCCCAGTTCTCTCCCACCTCCCCCATCTGCCTGGTGTGCTCCTATCATTCTTTAGAATCCAACTGAGAGGGTTCTGCCCATGTTGTGCCCCACGCCTGATCTGAACTGTCTCTTTCCCTGGACTCTGTGCCCCTCCAGAACATGGGGCCCTTGTGAAATTTCCCTCTTCAATCCTGTGCCCAGCACTGGACATGAACCCTAATGAGCATCAGTGGTATGTAAGGGAGTAAATAGTGCTTCGTCATAGTCATAACAAGGTATAAACAGGAAGCACTTGTGCAACTGACTATTAAATGTTATGGAAACTGTGTAGCCTGAAGTACTGATATAAACAATGATAGCATACCAGTTATGATGGCTGACTTCACTGGAAGGGAACTGTGGGCAGGCTCAGCATTAAGGGCTTTCTCTTTAATGCTTTCGGTAATGCTATGAGGCTGTAGTGGTCATGTGTCCTCAGCTTAGGGAAATGAATGAGTGAAGCATGTGCAATGCTTACAATGGAATACTGTGCAGTAGCAAGAAGGAACAGATCATGCTACGTACAGTAACATGCATAGACCTCAAAATCATGGTGTTGAGTAAGAAAAGTAGGGACCAGAAAGATTCACAGCATCATACCATTTTTAAATTCATGCCCCAAAATGCGTATTTCATAAAGATAAACACATTTTAAGGATATTAAATATATATATAGGAGTGGATTCCTGGACTGAGGAAGGTAGTAAGGGATGGGAATGAGGATCTGGAAGGAAGGGGAAATTAAATGAGCAGAGAGGGGTGTGACCAACTCAACTCTATGCACCCGAAGTCCAAACAAACAGGAGAAAAAGTCAAATCCACGAGAGTGTATCATTTTTATCTCTTTTACAGTTGAGAAAATAAACTAGTTATGCAGTCATTCTGTTATTTAGATGTTGGTTTTATAGTATCTAAACAGCATCACTGATGATCATTTTCCTTAATGCGAAGTTTAATTTTCTATCTTTCTCCCAGTCCTGATTGGAGTCCAAACTAGATTCTTCTTACACAAGAGCAGATCCCATGACTTCTCTGTCCTGTCCATGAATAAATGAATGAGTGAATGAGTGAAGGAAAAGAAGACAAAGAAAGAGGAGGGTAGGGTTGAAGAGGGTTCTCCCAGAACATTCTCTTGTTTCTCCACTCCTACCCTAGGGAGTCAGTCCTGGGCTGGGGGAGGGGGAAGAGGGCAAAGGGCTAGGAAGTGGACTGCTGATATCTGAAAATCCTGCCATAGCAGGGACTGGCTTCCATGTCAGTAGGCAGCAGGCCTGGCACAAGATCCTGAAGCCACAGGATAGCAGTGCTCCCGGGATCCCAGAGCTTACACGACATGAGCCCTCTGCTCCATGAGGGACACTGGCTCTGCACTAACGTCAGTAAAGACAATAACAATTAATGTGCTACCATGTACAGGCTCTTTTCCCTCCTCTAACCCCCTTTAATTTCCACATCACACATGCACATTGAGGGTTATCCCCATTTTCCTGGTGAGAAAACTGAGGCTCAGAAAGACTCAGTCCCTTAAAGTTACTCAGTTCTCAGCAGTACTGATAAATGGCAAATGCTTTTCAATGCCCATCCATGCCAACGCTTCAAGCACTGTGTACGCCTTAACTCATGCTGTTTCAGGACAGACCATGAGCAGCAGCCGTTGCCCCATCTCGCAGACATAGGGCCAATGCACAGAGGTGAAGCAACTGCCCTCGAATAACATGGTTAGCATGTGGGAGACCCGGAAAGTGAGGTGAGCTGCTCTGGTTCCAGAGCTTGTGTTCCTCACCCCCAGGTTGTGCTGCCTTCTGTGTAGCACAGCAGAGATTTGACCACATGACAAGCCGGCCACTTGGAGTGGGGTTGGGGGTAAGGGTGGTGGGAGCTGGGCACAGGGTAGGGCAGCTAAGATTTCTTGACACCTGGGGAGGCTGGCCCCCTGCCAGCCAAAAGGGTGCCCATTGTAAATTAGGTCAAGGATACATCACACAGGTTCAGTCACTGGCCCTGCTGGGGCCCCATGCTTTGCCCACAGCCTCCTCCAAGGCCCCTAAGCCTGGGGAGGTGGGAGAGGCTGCCCTCCCTCCCCTTTTCCCAGTCAGGACTGAGGGAGCTAATCCTGGGGAGAAGACACATCATTAGTCCAAGAGAATCTGTCCCAGCCTGCTCTGCTGAGTCAGCCAAAATAACAGTCCTTGTTCTGTCAGCTACGTGAGTCCCTGCACGGCCAACATGCTGCCTCCCTGCCCCTCCGGCATGGCCCCCACCGTGGACATGCCTCACATGCCTGTGTCTTGTTAACCTGCCTCATAGAGCCCTCTCCTCTCTGTTTACTTTCCTCAGCCCCATCCCCACTGGCCCCAAAGATAGCCATCTCCTGCACAGAGAACTGAGCTTCCCCAGGAATGCAGCTCTGGCAAGGAAGGCTTTGGAGGAATGTGGGACCCTTTTATCTACACCCAGCACAGTCAGCTCCACAGAGGAGACCTGTGGTCAGCTCATGTAATCTAGGGGTCTCTGCCAAAGCGGTACAACTCTCAGGTCTTCATCCTTGTCTCCACGACCACCCTCTCTCTTACTGTGTCCCTCCACTATCCCACTGCTGTCACTGTGACCATCACCATTATCACCACTGTCATCAGCCTGATAACAAGGCTACCATTAAGTTAACCACTGATACCAGCACCCACACCACATTTCCATCAGTTTCATTAAGACAGGCAGATGTCATCAACACCTTCAAAACCAGTGCTGTCCTTTGCACTGACACCAACACCACTGTCATCACCACAGCAAGCACGAAGCCTCATTAAAATCATTTTGACCAACAACCCCTGCACGATCCTTATACCAGCCTCAACCATCTCTGTCACCACCATCCAAGATAACTGTCATTTTACCACCAAAAATATGGCCATCCTTTGCAACACCAGCACCACCATCACCTTTACCACTGTCATAATACCAACATCATTATGCCATCACTAGCACCATTACCACATAATCAATACTGTTGTCACTGTCATGCTCCCCACCATCATTGTCTGTCGTTGCCACAACTACCATAAATACCACTAGACTGGACACCACCAGCATCACGATTCATATCGCTGTCACCATGGCTGAAACCAATACCAATGTCACTGTAACTACAATCATAGTATTTCCTACTACCGACATCTGTACCATCCCTATAACCACCACGGAGTTGTCACCAATATCTCCACCACCATGAGTACCTCATCACCCCCGACACTGTCACCACCACTGGACCTCTTTATCAGAACGAGAAACGTTTGTTTTTTATCTGAGCCTCTTTCTACGTCAGGCAGAATGTATGAAGAATAAGTTGGAGGAAAGCAAAAGCAAAGTTCTTCCAACTCATTGTTCTGACTATCCAAGTATATGCCTGCTGTCTTCCTGTTAATGTCCTCATCTGAACAGATTTGTTTCCCTAAATTTGTCCAGTTAGCTATTCACAGAGGACCAGCCACGCATGCCTGAAAAACACAGGAGCGCTTCCAGCCTTCATCTCCCAGTGCCTGTGCCATCAAAAAATCCAGCTCCCCTCATCACACACTCTTTTTCTTCCCACCTCCCGCCAGACATTCTGGGCCCCTGCAGATTTGTCAGTCTCTCTGATGTGGACTTTCTTCCGTTACATTCCCAAACTTTTGTTCTGCCTTTTCACAGTAGAACTGTATGTGGAAGGGATGCTGGTCTGAGAGTCAGAGCTCTGGATCCAAGCTTGATTCTACCACTAACTCTCTGCGTGGCCTCAGCAAACCTGCTTCCTTTCCCCTGCCTCAGTTTCCCCACTTGTAAAAATAATGACCTTCTGACTCATGCCTTAAAGATTGTTTTGAGCTGAGACACTCCCAGGACAGATTTGAACCCCTTTTCCAAAGGTTCCTTCAAATGGGAAAACAGAGATGGTCAAGTCAATCTATTGGTTCTCCTGAAAGACTCCCCTGGTCAGCATGTCCTGTGATCCCCAGGGACCTCCTCGAGCCCTGGATGCTGCTGCCTCAGCCGGGGGGCCTCTGAAGGGTTAAACCAACACGGGCTGTGCGTCAGCAAGTATCTTAAGATGAAAGCCTGGTCCGAGAGAAAGCCATGTGGCTGTTGTGGTTGGCAGATGGGGGCAATGGGACCAACAAGGTCCCAAAGGAAACCCCTCCTGGTCTCACCAGAACAAAGTGGTGTTTTACAAAAATGCCATTGTTCTTGGGCAAGTCTTTCCCATTTCAACATAAACCAGGAAGCAGTGCTTCCTTTCCTTGGGCGAAACCCCAAGGGCCCCCCACCAGTGGGAGTGGGGGGAGAAGGACAGATTTTCCTGCCTTGAATGATCTACTACAAGGCCCCTGCCCAGCTGTTTCCAAGGCTGCCCAAGGCTGGTGGGGATGTCTGTGAATGTTAGATGGGGTGGGGTAAGAAGAAGAAACAGAGGAGCACCACCTAGTCTGGTCTCTTACCTCCAAACTCCACTCTGTAGCCTGAGCCAGACTATGAAAGAGGTGTCACTGCCCATCCATCTCCCCTCCTCCCGGGACTCTCAGGCTTCCTTCTCCCCCACCAACATGGCAACCTTGTTCCTATCTATGCCTTTGAAGATGCTGTTTCCTCTGCCTGGAACTACCTTGTGCCTGTCACATGCTTGCTCCTTCTCATCACTTTGGTCTCTGTTCTAACCTCAGTGAAGCAGTAACTGTTTAATTACTTGTTCAGTGTCTGCTTTTCCTGACATTCTGTCCGCTCCACGAGAGAAAGGACTAAGGTCCATGAGAGGAAGGATTAAGAACTGTGTCTGTCTTGGTCATTACCACATCCCCAGCGCATAGCACAGGGTGACACCCGCGCATGCGTGTGCGTGAGTGCGTGTGTGCATGTGTGCATGTGTGTGTGTGTGTATTCCTCTCATCCCTCATAAAGAAAACAGGTCACAACTTCTCAGGCAAAGGAGTCACTTCCCTTCTCCAGCTGAAAGATCAGAGCATTTCAGACCTTGGAGAGCATCCTGTCCAACCGCTCCATTTTTCCAAAGGGAAAACTGAGTCTTTGGGCCTTGCTGGTCCAGGCCAGAGGCCCCTGGTTGGTCAGTGGAATTGCTGAGCTTGATTCCAGGCTTCCTGACATCAAAGCTGCTGGATATCACCTAGTTTCCAAGCTTGGGCACAGCCCGGTGCTAAATCTCTCACTCCTCAGATGCAAGAGCCAGCACATTTGCACAATCAAGGCTCCTGCCACAGACCCACTTTCCCCACCTCCCTGACTCACTGATGGCCCAAAGAAAGAAATCATCACTTTGTGACTTTGCCTGGCTGAGGGGATCAGAGGCTCCCTCCTTATCACCACTACCTCCATACTTTCCGTCTGTCACTTTTAGGGAGAGAGGTGTGAAAGAGCTTTCTGGGGCATCCCCATGGGCCAAGAAAGCAGAGATCCAGTTTTCTAGCCTTTTACACTTCTTCTTTTTTTTTTTTTTAAATGGACATTCCTGCTTTTGGTTGAACTAGGAAGGCTCCTTCACTTAAATACTCGTGGGTGAATCAATGAAGAAGGGCTATTACGAATACCCACTCTTAGGAGTTGCTGGGCAGATTAAATAAGATGCTGCCCCCAGCACAAGCTGATGCTCCATTTATGCTAGATCCCTTTGAGAAGTTTAAAATGCCATGCAAATACAAGACCCTGTTACTTTCAAGACAAGGAGTATTTACAAAGTGTTCCTTTTATAAGTGTGTGTTCAGGCACTCTGAGGAAAGAAGGCAAAGTTGCTTTTAAGAATTGTTCCCTGAGGTTGGCAGTAACTAGGGGGAGGGCTAGGCTGGGGATGGTTAGCTTTTTTCTATTCTTTACAAAATAATGTATACGCCCGGGAAGGACAAGTATGCAAAGGAGGGGAAGATGAACAAATAAACAGGGTTGACACTAACACCGCTTCCCGAAAAGAAAGGTCTTCAAAGTGGGAAAGGAGCGTGCTTTGTCCCAGTCCATTCTTCCCAGACTCCTCAGTTTATCTGTTATCCCAGGCTGGGGGAGAGGAGCAAACAGAGGGATTCTGTGCTTCTGGGTAAGAGCAAGATAGGGAACAGATAAAATTCCACCTAAAGACATTAAGATAAGCAGCTATTTTATGGATTTAACCCCCTGCAGTGGAAAGGGGAGGGAGAAAATGTCTTTACTCTCAGCTCAAGTTCCTCTCAGAAAACTGAAACAAAGGACTTGATGCCCAGAGAATTTCTCACCCTAGAAAGGGAGAGAAGAAGGATTCCACCTAATTAATCCAAACCTGGAGCCAGAGAGGGTTAATAACCTGTGAATTCCCGTGGAGGTGCTGCTTCATCTGGGCCATGGCTACGAGTTTGCAATCCCAAGTGCAAGTCTGAAAGAGCTTTCAAATCAAATTTAAATCGATGGTGCATCCCGTGATGCTGCGCTGATGGGAAATTCAGTGCCCTTGTTACTGGGAGGGTCTTTCCTGTTCTAAGGGTACGCAAGAGTCTGGAAGGTTTATGTTGTACCCAGAAAACAAAGGAACGACTCTTTGAACTCCTTGCTACTTCAAGGCATTGTTTTAAGACCAGCAATATCAGTCCCTGATTACAGCTCCTTAGAAAGTCAGCCTCTCAGGACCCACTGCAGGCCTACTGAATGAGAATCTGCATTTGATCCAGACTCCCAGGTGATTCACGGGCACACATGCGCGTTTGAGAAACATTGTGAAACTAACATCAAATCCTCCAGGAGGCTGACAGCCCTGTGGCTTTGGGGGATCAAAGGATCATGGGTGCCTGGGGTCCTGGGTCCTTCAGGGGACCTCCCAGCCACTACCCTCTAGGATTCTGCCAGGTGTCCCCACCCCACAAGACCTCCCCACTCACCTCCTTCTGGTTCCTTCTTCCCTTTCTTTCAGCACAGTCCCCTCAGGCTTTAATCAACAAAAGCCTGAAAGACCAGTTGTCTGCAGGAGACTTCTGATTTCAGCCAGCTTCACCAACACACCCTGAGGGGACAGAGCACAAAGGCAGAGCTCTCTGCTCTCTTCCTGAGACAGGGATAGGCCAGGTGTGGAGGGAGGACATGGAGCAACGAAAAACCACTGACACAAAGTGACAGCTCAGTCCAGGGTCCTACCGTACTTGTAATTCTTTACCTCTTGTTCTCAATTATATCTGGATTTAAGAAGGCAAAGCAGAAGCTTATGCCGTAATTTTCATGGACTTGCTTTTATAGGAAAAAAATGAGTCTAAATCCTGGAAATGATTGCTTCTAAAACTTGAGGGATTTAATGAGCTCCTGGTTGAGGGATTAAATTTTTTTGTCAGTATCAATGTTTCCACCCCACACCTCCTAAAATGAACCACACAGAGACTCCCATTGCATCAAGTGGAAATGTAGCAGCCTGGGGGGCTGCCAGGTCAGGGCACAGAACCCCAGCTAGATGGTTTCCTCTTCATTGCTGCGGTAGCCCCTGCTGTACCTCAAGCAAACCCCAAAGCTGGGTGGAGCACGGGGTGAAGAACCAACCTCAGCCCACCCTCTACTCAATAGTGGAAGGCTCTTAATAATGCCCTTTCTCCCACCTCTGATCGCTCACTTCCAGAGGGGCCTCACAGACAGCTGGACCCATGGCCTAGCAGCACCAGGACAGGAAAGCACCTTCTATCTGCTGACCTGAATTGGCTTCCCTATCATTTTCACCCAGGAATCCCGGTGCAGCTTCAGGGACTGGAAGGAATAAATAGGTCTAATTCCTCCTTTACATGACTTCAGAGCAGGTCTTTCCCTGGAGTCTCTTTTCCAGATGAGACAGGCACATAAACCTGTGATAAATGGGTAAATAAATGAATATGTGAAGAATCCATCAAATCAGTGGGTCAGAGGCAAAAAAACAAAGAAGAAGAAGAAAGAGAAAGAACAATTGAATGAAATACCCTGGTAATTCTCTTCCAGATGCCCTTTAGCTTGAAAATGTTTCTCTTTAAAAAAGTTGACATGTATAAAAAAATTACAGCTTTTGGAACTAAATACAATAACTCCAGAAAGACCTTCAATGAGTGTTTTTCACACTGTGGGCCCATGTGCATAGTAAAAATCAATTTAATGGCTGTTAATCATCATTTCACATAATGAAAGAATTGAATAGAACAGAAATGTCATAGCTCAGCTGCCAGCAGTGAGTTTGGAAACCTTTTTTCCAGTTACACATACTCACACCGGATGTGGGTACTGGGTCTTGATGTAAAAATGTGTTTTTTACTGTGGGTCACAAGTCAAAAAATGAAAGCCAGTCAGTGCTTTAACCCTATTCACCAAACACCACTTCTATTCACATTTTCAGATGAAGAAAGTGAGGCATGAGGTCTAGGTAAATAATTACCTTGCCTAAGGTCACACAACTGGTAACGGGCAGAGCTGGGACTGGAATGGGGTGAGGTGGGGGTCGGAGTCCGTCTAACTCCAGACCATAAACTTTGCACCTCTCTACTTCATGCCCTCCAGGATAGAAACAGCCTGCCAAGCAGAGGGAGGGTGTGCAGGACCAGTCTCGGGACCTGGGAGCATCCAGCAAGGTTTCCCTTTCACAGAGTAGCACACATTCCCTTCCTCTGCATCTTCCTCCACCCAGCGCACACCCAGAGCAGACACCAGTGAGTGTCAGTGAAAGAACCACACTGTTGATGCTCTGGTCCACGACGGAGGCAACGTCCCATCTAACAGGATCAATGAATTTCTCCTACCCTGGACAGAGGGGTTCAGCCAGCCATGTGAAGGCTGAGCTACCCTAAGATTTGGTCCATATTTCTCCATTAACATTTAAAATGCCAGAGACATTTATTTCAAAAGCCTTGTCAACTGCAAAATTGACCTCGGTGCTAGTGGTACCTGACAAGGAAATCAGTGCTTCCTGAATCCAGGCCATGTGTTCCAAGAGATTCTTGATGTTTTTATTCTCCTGGATAAACTGAACATTCTAGATCCTGAGTGCTCTTTTGGACAAATACTAACATCCCATGTTGTCGAGGTCTCATCCTCCTCACCTGAGTGTCCCACGGCTCCCCCTCCATTGCTGACCACCAGGCAAATTTGGCAGCACCCTTGAGTTGACTCTGCTATAAAAGGAAGCCTGTAATTCGAATATGTAAGGAGCGGGGGTGTGGTGGATTCCAGAACTTGACTGATGAACTCTCTCCTTTCCTCCTCAAAGCAGTTCTTATAACAGCGAAGACTTATTTTTAAATTCTGAGTTTGTGGTTCTTTTCCCACAACATGCTCTGATCACCCCCCTACAGGGGAAATCTGGATAGTCAGACATGCGCTGACCTAAGTGAACCTGTCTCGGCTCCCAATAATCCCTGCTTAGAAAAGGCACTTCTGGAATTTTGCCTGGGATTATCATAAACTCAATCCACCATATTTTTCCCTTGCTCAAATTGAGGCAGTATTTTTTTTGGCTTTTTTCCTGGCACCTCTCCCCTCCCTATAAGGGCCTTGGAATGACCCACCTCTGTCTGGAGGGGCCTCAAACAGAGCAAAGGCAGTTGGGGGCCGCCAGATCCCAGCCTAGCCTGGTCTTTGGCCAAGTTGCTCTATTTCTCTGGTTTGAGAACTTTCTCTTTGATAGAAAAGGCAGGATTTGGGAGGTTCTGTTGTGTTTTTTGAACATTAAGACTGCCCCTCATTTTCTCTCTCTTGCTCTGAATGGGGTTCAGAGTGTCTCTTTCATCTTTAAGTCTTGGTATTTCAGGGAGGTGGGACCCAACCATAGGTAGGAAGGCCTTATCCTTCCCACTAAGCCCAAAACCTCAGGTTTGCTCTGAGGAGCCAGAGCAAGGGAGGACTGGTGGCCAGAGCAGGGGTCTGGCCAAGGCATGGTCTGTTGGGGCAAGGGTCACCAGTCATTAACTGCAGCAGATGCAGATCTGTATCGAGGGAAGTATGTAGGCTTTGGAGTCACACAGGCCTGGATGGGGAATTCTGGTTAACAATTCTCCCCTCTCAGAGTTTCTGGAGAATTAAATGAGATTATGTTTGTTAACCTTCAGTGTCTGGCATACGGTAAGAATTTAACAAATCATCGTTGATATTGTTAGCTTTACTTGGCTGTTATCGAAGAGCTCTGGTAGTCCCAAACATTCCAGGGAACACGCAGGCCTGCCCAGGACTTGCCTGATCCTAGGAACTCCTCCAGATGCCTCCTCCCGCACAGACACAAGCCAGGGCAGGCTGGATTCACTGTTGCCCAGGCTCCCTGGTTATCTGGTTATCAGTCAGGCTTCTGAGATTTCCATCCCCAGAGATATGGGCAGTGACCCCTCCCAGGTGTGCTTGCAAGGGAGAAGGAGCGCTGGGCCTAGAGGATGATGGGGTGGGATCCAATCCCAACTTCATCTCCTGACTCTGCTGAGCCTCAGTTTGCTCAATTGTCAAATGGGTATAATAACAGAGTCTGCCTCATTGGCATCTGGTACAAAGTAGGAACTCAAGAAAGTTTATTAAACTCTAATTTAGCTCCTAAGTGCTTAGCCTCCTTTGACAATTAAAGGAGGCAGGGCTCACCCTGACTGATGTGGCTTAATAGATTGAGCCTGCAAACTGAAAGATCGCTGGTTCGACTCCCAGTCAGAGCACGTGCCTGGGTTGCAGGCCAGGTCCCCGGTTAGGGGCATGTGAGAGGCAACCGATTAATGTTTCTCTCCTTCTCTCCCTCCCTCTCTTCCCCTCTCTCTAAAAATAAATAAGTAAAATCTAAAAAATAAATAAATAAATAAATAAAGGAGGCAGGTGTCCTGGGGAGGGAATGAGAGGTCAGGCAGAGGGTAGATAGATGGTCTTAGAAATGGATACTTTTCTTCAATATCTGCCAATGAGCTATTGAGGAAAAGTCTCTGGCAGAAAGTCTGGCTGGGCGTGGGATGTGAAGGGACAGGGAGAAAGAGAGAAGAATAGGAGAGTTGAAAAGATGAGGCCTCTTCAGGAAGCACAGAGACCAAATCTCCATGACCAGTCAGTGGAGAAACTGAGAGTGGAACCCAGGTATGTCTGACCTGAAGCCTGTGCCCTTTCAATTTCCAGAAGCTGTCTAGGAGGAAGGCTTGGCTTTCCAACAGGGCCTCTCACTTTCCAGCTCCATCAAATGGATACCAAAACCCCAGGGTTACCTTGATCTCAGATTTTAAACGTGGTTCAGGCTGCTGCCAGACTGTGATACAAAATCGACAAAGTCCAGCCAACTCAGCGGAGAGCTCCTGAGCAAAGACTGCTCATTAGAAGAGTCCCCACACTGGGCAGAAATGGCCAGATCCTAAGTCTTATATGCTTCTTTTTGGCTAGGAGCTGCCCAGAGAGGATGACCTTGGCCTGAAGCCTCTGCAGATGGAAACTGTCACCCTACTGTACTCCTTTAAATGAAATAGCAAGTTCTTTATGGAAGGTTCAAGTCACATGCCTTCATGACTCCCACAGTCCACCCTGCAGGGATGTGCTCCTCCGGGCTTCTGGTAGACCTCTCTTCCTGAAGGGAAAAACCTTCCAAGAGGGAGGTTCGTGGGGCAAAATCCAACTCCAGGCACTGGAGCCCATCTTGGAGCTTCAGCTGATGCTCATCTTCTCTACTATCTATTCCAAATTCCCCTTAACCTCCCCGCTCACCTATTACCATGTCAGGTCAGGTGATATGACCCAGCCCTCATTCCTCATGCTAGGGCCTGTAGTGTGATTCTTTTTCTGAAATTTGCCACAAATGTCACAGCATATCTTTCTCTACAGTGGCAGCTCTTCTGGACTGTATGGCGCAAGTGCCTGGGCTGTTTACCCTGCAGCCTTTCCTGTTCTGGCCCCACCCAAGCTGGGAGACTTTCATGTCACCTGTATATGAAGTAGAGCAGTGTCCTTAGATACAGAATGTGTGGCTCCACAACCCAAAACAGTCTAGCTGATCCTATGCTTCCTTCTTTGCAGTGACAGAAGCAAAACGCATCCATGTGTCTTTTGCTTTAAATGGGATGTCCCAGCACACTCTGACTCCTAGATACCTAAAATCTTTCCTGGTGTGGCAGGCATGTGAATCTTTGTGAGACTTATCTCTCACCTTCTGGAGCACATGTGTCTTATCAAGGCATCCATTGTGCTGGCTCCCTCTTGCTCCTCCTCCTGGTCAGTATGATGTTGTTGATGTCATGGATCAATGTGATGTTCTGCAGGATGTCCAAATGGTCTACATCCCTTTGGACTATTGTGACAAGGAGCAAGAGAATTAACACAGCTCTGGGATAAAACTCTGAATGTGTGTTGTTGTACATTTCACATGAATGTGAACAGTTTCTGATCTTCTTTCCTGAATGGGACATAAAATATTACATTTTTCCAGTCAATAGCAGCATACCATGCACCTGAATGTATGGTTCATTAACATGTACCATATTAATCTGCTCTAGCAAAGATCCTAGATTAACATGGCAGCTGAGTTTGGGGCTATTATTTTGTAGAGCTTTCAATTGTCAATTGTCACACTCTAGGATCCATCTGGTTTCTGTAAGGATGAGACGGTTAAATTAAACTGAGATAAGATAGGGACCACCACTCCTGAATCTTGAGATCCTTAATGATAGCAATAATATCTACCTTCCCCCTAGGATACAATATTGGTTTTGATTTACTATCATGGTGGGGAGTGGGAGTGTAGAGAATAGAGTGGAGTGAGAAGGAGGGAGAAGAGGACAGAGTCAGAGGCTTCCACTTGGCCTTCTTCACTATGGTAGCTCTTACCCCACAGGTCAAGGACCTGAAGTAAGGATTACTCTATCTGCCAAGTATGTTAACACCAGTTATACATTCAGAGATCAGAGAAATGAGTATTGAATGGTTTCACATCCCATGTGGGTCCACTGTAAGCTGAACTCTCGACAGGACTCCACTGATTATTAATTGACCCTCATTTGTAGGTCCATGATACCTCAGGTATCTGGGTATCAATGCCAACACAGACCCTGAGTCCAATAGTCCTACAATAGTATCTGGGTATTCCCATTTCCCCAGTAAACAAACTCTGGGTAAATGTCCATCAGTCTTTTTTGGGAAAGACTAGGAAGATACTCACAGTGATGCTTGCTGTGGTATAGCACAGTCCTTTCTCCTGGAGACCCCAACACTTCTTCAGTCAATAGATATTCCCTTCTACAAAGATCTAAAAACCTGATGAGGTCCAAGAATCGACCAAGATATTGTGACATTTTGTTGGTGCAACCACCTTATATTCCCTGCTTAAACATTCTTGCTATCTTGTTAGTGGGAGGTGGGCACCTCTGCGTGCTCTGACAGTGCAGAGTCTGGGGGGCAGGCAAAATATACAGGTGTCCCCGTCCCATGTGTTCAGTCCCAGGTTTTCCTAATCAGAGCCCTGTCCTTAGCAGAGCAGACTTGCCTCAGCTGAGCCTTCATCACTTTTGAAGTTCCGTATTCTTAAATCCTGATTTTGATCATAAGCTTTTTTGAGCTCCCTTTGTGGGAAATATAGGCTTATTTGTAAGCTACACAAAAGCACCTTCACAGTGAAGTTTTCATTTTCAAGTACCCTCAGCTTTTCATTATTTCTCTGTAGTGTCGATGTAACTTACATGAGTTAATGCACCCCGTTAATGCCATTGTCCTTTACGTATTGCCCCTGTGCTTTTCAAACACCTGAATCGTTGCATGGCCAGAGTGGTCTCTCCCAATGAAGGTTTTAGCAACTGAGCCACAACCTTGTGCCAGGGACTATCGTGCTTCATGTGCCCCTGGGGATGGGGCTCTTCATTGACAGCTGGGCAGCAAGTGATCTAATATATAAATCCATCTTCCCTCCTGTGCTTCCTTCAGGAAGCAGACACTGTGATGGAGTTAAAAATACAAAATGCCTATTAGAAGATAATGTCAGTGAAAGATGGAGGGAGAGGAACAGGCCTTCTGACTTTGGTGCTTACTTGATAAAGCCTTTGTCCCACTGGCTGAGAGATGTCTGTAGGGAATGTGGCTGCCCAAAGGTGCTACAGCAAGAGAGGGTCCACTAACTGTATTCCTGGTAGCTTGTTATGGGTTGGATTATGTCTGCTTGCCTCTCACCTCCCCCCAAAAAGGTGTATTAAAATCCTAACCCCCAGTACCTCTGAATGTGAGTATTGTTGCAGAAGTCATTAGTTAAGATAAGGTTATATTGGAATAGAGTGGGCCCCTAATCCAATGTGACTAGTGTCATTATAAGAAGAAGGCTAGGGGAAGAGGAGGGTTGGAGCGATGCATTTATAAGGGAAGGAGTGCCTCAGGCTGCCGGCGCTAGGAGAGAGGCCTGGAACAGATTCCCCCTAGCACCTTCAGAGGAGGCATGGCCACACTGACCTCTTGGTTTTAGGCTTCTGTTCTCCAGGACTGTGAGAAAATAAATGTCTATTTAAGCCACCCAGTTTGCGGCACTCTAATATCTCGGAAACAAATACCCAGCTACATAAAAAGTTCTTGTTTGAAAGGAGAGCTGACCGATGCACCGCCATGCTTGACATAAATTCAAAACTGGTTCCAAAGTCCACATTCTTTATATCCCTCAGGGGCCCATGAACTTGGGAGGGAGTTGGTCAAGGCCCTGTGCCTTTCCTTTGGAAGTCCCCCTCCACCACCTCCCTCCACACTGGCCCTCTGCTGTGTGGACTCAAAGACTGGGGCAATGGATACTCAGGGATAAGGGAGACGAGGATCCAAGGAGCCTGGGCCATGTCTAGGCCACAGCAGCTCATCTGGCCCCATCATTTAGGAGACAGGGAAGGAGCTTGATCAGGCACCTCTCACTTTGGGGCTTCCTTCCCCTGTGAGGCTGGCTCTCAGTCCCGCTGAAGCTGGAGACACTCGCTAAGGGAAGAGAAGGAGGCTGCAGAGGGTGCCCCTGTCCAGGTCTAGTGTTTATGAGAAAGACTCTGCTACAGCCACTGCCAGCCAACACACATACATATTTCTTGGGAGAGGGGGTAAGGTTTTCTTCAGGTTGTTTCTGACCACCCCTCCAAAGGTAGGAATTCTTGAACTATTCCAAACCTTCCTATCGACCAACATAGCTTCTCAGCTGGGCTGTACACTGGGCTCCCTGACTTCCTCCCCTCCCTACAGCCCCAGAGACCTGCCCTTTCACATCTCCATGTTGCCAGTTTCCATTTTTTTTCCAAAGAAAACTTTGACCACCTTTCCCACAGGCATGCCCAGTGCCTTTGAAGTGCTACATAGGCAGAACTCCATCCACCTGAGGTCTCAGGAGGCTGGAGGTGCCAGGTGGATGAAATGAGCAGCCTCTGCAATTGGAAAAGACCTGACATACCTTGAGGAAGCTTTGGGGACAGTTCAAGCAGAAGGGAAGGAAGACCCTGTGTCCTGAGTTCCCTTCTGTGTGAGACATGGTGTGACTCCTTTCCCTTCTGTAATCTTATTGTTATTAGTCCCATTTTTATAAGTCAAAAGTCAAGGGCTCAGAGAGAAGGGAATGACCCAGGGCCACCAAACGGCAGAGCAATGAGATTAGACCTGACCCAGATCCGCTTTCTAGCTTGATAGCACACTGCCCTCTCTTAAATCATCCATGTGGAGAAAGCAATGGAACTCAGCAACAATTTCTCTGTCACTTTGATTCAAACAGAATCAAGTTTCATGAAGTTCTTTGGATATATTTGCCAAACTTATTTTCTGGTATCAGGGAAAATTGTGAGAAAGACTTTGACATGGGCAAAACAAAGGGTGTCCTGTTTAGAGTTCTCTTCTAGGTTATCTTCACATGTTATTTTATCCTTGAGATATTTTACAACTCTTTAAGTTATGGAAAATTGAGCATAGTGCAAATTATTCTTTCCCACAGAACTACAAATAAATTGCATCCAGTGGAATGCAATTGATTATTGCATGGATAGAGCAATTTTGTAAAGATTTTTAACTATATCAGCATTCTTATGGCCTAAATACGTGAGGTTCTTTTAATTTTCCTTTGAACAAATTGTACATCTTACTGGTTCTCTCATTAATTAATGATTAACTGATACATGTTCACTATATTTGTAAGTGACTAGGAAATTTATATTTACTGAGTGACTTTGGCACTGACTCATCACTTGAAGAATGACAAGGTTCAAGAACTAGCTTTGTAAGGTATCTTTTAGACTATATGCCACCAAAGTCAATAACCTAGAAGACGTGGACAAATTCTTAGCAGAATACAACCTTCCTAGTCTGAATCATGAATAAGTGGGCCTAAGTAGACTGATCACTAGTAAGGAAATTAAAACAGTAATCAAAATCCTCCCAAAAAACAGATGTCCAGGACTGAATGGCTTTACTGGTGAATTCCACCAAACATTCAAAGAAGATTTAATACCGATTCTTTTCAAACTCTTCCAAAAAAACTGAAGAAGAGGAAATACTTTCTAACTCATTTTATGAGGCCAACATTATCCTGATCCTAAAACCAGTCAAGGACAACACATACACAAAATCTCCTTCAGAGTCCATAAAGGAACATTCTTTTCCTTTTTGTTCTATTCTTTGTTTTTATTAGTATTTCCTGTCTTCTTAATATTTATTCTGTGCGTGTATCATAGGAAGGACCATGAGCACAGATCTACCTGTGTCCCTGAGTAGAACCATATGTGTGCTAGCCAAGGCCACATGGGAGACATTTATTGACACTGTCACCTTGTCTGTTTACCCTCGCTCCAAGGACAGACCATAACCCAGCAGGATGGGAAGGGGCAGGAGGTTCAGACTCCCTCTTGGACACTAAGGCTCTAATAACAGGAAAGGCTGTTGGAGACTCAGTACTGAAAACCTCCCAGGCCACTGAGGGCCAGACAATGCAGGAACTGGGGAGACTGGGCAACTGTGACCAGACTGAGGATCCACCAATGTCTGAAAGATGATGGTGTTGGTCTCCTTTGGTCCTCTGCAGCGACCCAGCCTGAACTGAGCTCCGGAACAGGAAGGAAGTCATCCTCAAAGCCAAAATTCAGGTGGCTCCTAGAGCCATGGTCTTCAAACCTCTTTGATCTCTTACCCGTTATTGGTTAAAAATAATCTAAGCATGCTGCTTCAAATATTTTATTTCTAAATGTTATGTTTGCTTATCTCAATATTAAATAGTAATAAAGTTTAATGACCTTTTTTTGTTATAAAAAGGCATATAAAGAGAAGTTCTTCCTGCAGCCCAGAGGATTGTCCTGTGCCCTCACTTCGGAGACAACACTGCCCAGAACAAGTCCATCTTAACAGCACAGGAGAGAGGGGAGAGAAGGGAGCTTACAGTCTGGCTCTGCCACTGATGATATTGACAAGCCATGTCTCCTCCCTGGACCTGAGTTCCCGCATCCCTTCAAAACCAGGATTACAGTCACTACTCCATTAAAGTTCAACCTGAACACCAGCTTATGTGTGAAGTGCTAAGTACTGTAATTATCTGCTGCGGGATGTCATTTCCAGGAGCCTGAAATGCTAGTGTTTTTTGTTTTTGTTTTGTTTTGTTTTAATCCTTACATGTTTATTGATCCTAGAGAGAGAAACACCCATGTGAGAGAGAAACATCCAATGATTGCCTCCCTCATGAGCCTTAACCGGGGAATGAACCCAAAACCTCTCCGTGTAAGAGGTGACACTTCAACCAGCTGAGCCACCCAACTGGGGCTTTGTTTTGTTTTGTTTTTAAGAGTAGACAAAGCTTTTGGGGCCAGAATGAAACCCTAGGTCTGAACAAGGAATACTCCCCACAGGGTTATACGGAAGGTATTGATATACACACACACAAGCAAAGCCACACTAAATTACCGTAGTCAGATCCTCTTCCAATGGTATATACATCATGCTGAAGGAGAAGGAAGCCTGGAGGGGACAAAGGGATGTAATCAGGACTCCGAAATATCCAAAAAAAGGTTGTAGTTATATTATTTGCTAAAAGTAATACTCGCTACTACTATTTACTGAGCACTCAGGATTCCAAGTACTTTACAGGTATTATTTCATATAGTTTTTGAAACAACACCAGAGATAAAGCATTATTATCCCACTTTACACATAGGGAGCCTAAGACCTGGAGACATTAAATAAGTTGTTGACAAAGGCCGCCTGGCTGCTTAGTGGCAAAACCAAATTTCAAACCCCGGCTCTCTGGCCCCAAGGCCACCCTTCACCACCACCTCTAGCCCACGATGCTCCCTTCCTTCCTGGTGGCCTCATTCTTTGGGGTGATGAGGAATGATGTCCTCCTGTCAGTCTCTCTTCAGACTCCCTTAGGGATGGGGATCCCAGTGTGTCACCAGCAGCTGAGGAAGGACCCTAGGACAAGGGTAGCCACCAGCAGCCCCAAGCCACGCCTGAGAGGAAGGGACCAAGACTGGTGCAGCCACTCAGTCATGCAGCCTTGGCGCTCACGGCTGGGGAGCATTAAACTCACCCAGGCTCCCAGCCACTGCCGCACTGGCCTCTCACACTGGGGCCCATCGGCGTGATGCACGCTGCGTGGGAGTCCTGGGGCTGGCTGGCTAGGAGCACCAGCCTTGGAATCGAGCAGTCTGAGGTTTAAACCCTGGTCCTGCCGCTTATTCGCTGTGCCTTTCTCAGCAAGCAGCTTTAGGTCTTAGAACCTTGCTCTCCTTATCAGTAAGATAACACCTATCTCATGATTGTTTTGCGAGTCATTCATTTATTCACTCAACAAATATTAGGTTGAACCATATAAAATTGCTGATGTTTACCCTTTTCTTCCACTCACAAAAACAGTAATTTAATATGGTTCAGCTCTAGTATTACTCCAGAACCAATAAGTAGATAGATAGGTAGATAGATAGATAGATAATAAATAGATAGACAGATTTTAAGGAATTGGCAAATTCCCATTATTTTAAGGGGCTGGCAAATCTGAAATCTACAGGCAGGCTGACAGACTGGAAATTCAGGTAAGAATTGGCAGCGCAGTCTTGAGTCTGAATTGTGCAAGTCAACAGGCAGGAAACTCAAGCAGGGTTTCTGTATGGCAGTCTTGAGAATTTCTTCTTCTTCAGGAAACCTCATGAGGTCTTTGTTCTTATGGACTTCGACAGACTGGATAAGGCCCATCCATCCACACAGCAGGGAGGGTAATCTGCTTTAGTTAGAGTCAGCTGATTCTAACTATAAGTCATTTCTACGAATACCTTCACAGCAACATCTAGACGAGTGTTTAAGCAAACAACTAGGTGCCGTGGCCTAGCCAAGTTGACGAAATTAACTTTGCAAGTGCCTGCTGCATACTAGGCACCGTTCTAGGTGCTTAGGGTGTGAGTGAAGTTATCAAAGGTGCCTGACTGGTTGGAGCTTACATTTTAGTTGAGAGAGAGAGACAATAACCAGCATAGTAAGTAAGTAACTGCATATTATATTAGGAGATGAAAATCATTGTAAGGGGCAGAACATGGGCTAAGGGGACGTGGAAGCCCAGGGGCTGGGAGGCGCACGTGCAAAGAGTGGTTGGGGCAGGCCCGTGAGGGTGCAGGGGCTGAGCCGTGGCCTGGAGGAGTGAGGTGTCCACAGCATCAGGGTGGTCTGGGCAGAGGGAGACATTAAGGCAGAAGTGCGTTTGTCATGGTCTAGAGCTGCAAGAAGAACAGTGTCACTGGAATAGAGTCAATGAGGGGGAGAGTTGTGGGACATGCGTTCACAGGGGCCGCTGTCACGTGCCCAGCATAGTGTCCAGCAGAAGCCATCATCCTTCCTGGTGACCTAAGTCCTTGGGCACTGGCCAGTGGACACTTTCCCTCCCCTCCTCTTGGATCCTGTGTCCTGGACTCCAGTTGTACCCATTTCATTCTCCAACAGGGATTTTTGGAGCCAGTGGACCACCATGACAGCCTGGAGATGCAATAGCAGTTTCCGTATACAAGAGAAGCCCTGACCCACCATGAGAAGAGGCCAAGAACACCCTGGGTCTGCTGGGCTGAGCAGGGGGCTGGGCCGACATACGGCACTGCCCCCACTGACACCCATCCGAGCCCTGGCCTGCTTGCCTAGACCACCCGCAGGCAGGGCTAGCTCTGTCCCAGGCTTTGTTCCTGAGTTTCCAAGAACGCTTTTCCTGACAAACAAAGCCCCCCGCCCTGCCTGCCGCCCAACAGGCACCTGAGGCCTCCAGGCCTGGGAATCAAAGCCTGTTTTGCACAGGAGGCCCTGTGTTTGGAGAAACACCCATCCCCTGCTGCCCAGTCCTTCAAAGAGCCCGCATTGTTCTGCTCTGAGAAGGCGCCTCCTGACTTGAGGGCAGGGTCCAGGCTGACGTGGGTGGACCTCTGATCTCAGGCCAGGCCCCCCACGCCACTAGGGGAAGGGAGGGATGCAGGGCCCAAGCCAGGAGAAACCTATCCTGAGGGCACTGTTCTCCCTCCCCGCCCCCTGCCCACCTGAGCCCCCATCGCTTGTGCCTTTGCTGAGGCCAGGACAGGGCGGCCCAGGCCCTTTTACCTGCCCAGGTGGCAGAGCAGACCCGCAGGGGTGTGCCGGGGCAATCATGTCAGAGAGACTATGTGAAAGATGCCCTCATCCCACAGATTGCGAGACTGAGGCCAGAGGCCAGATGGAGCTGGACCCGGAGTGCAGCTGGAACTGGGGGAAGACTAGGGTATCACTGCTCACCCTTGGTAATAGTACCAGGCCAAAACCAGACCTTCTGACCCAAAGTTGAATGCTCTTTTCTTTTTTGAAAGAAATAGTTCATATATACGTTTCCCCGCAGCATTGTTTTCATTGCAACTTGACTTTGGGTAGGGGCAAACATTTACTTTAGATAAATCCTCTTTAATGGGAGTGGAGGCCACAGTATTGGCAGTGGGGCCCGGGGGGGTCCTGATCACTCGCTGGGCACTCAGAGGCCCTTTGCCACCCCTTTTTCCTTCTCCTGCCATCCCCACACAGCCCAGAGTGAGTGGTGGGGCCTCTCAGCCTCACCTGTATTGTACAGAGGTCTCTCAAGGCACAGAGAGATTAAGTCACCTGTCCAAGGTCAGACAGGAAACCAGGGAGAAGCAATGACTCATAATCACATCTCAGGTGCTCCATGCCCGTTTCCCTCTAACTACACCCAGGCAGCGGTGGCATTCCGGATCCCTCTGCCGCGGTGCCTCCGGTACCATTAACTCTGAAGTCCGGGATGGTGATTAAGAGCAGAGGCTGTGCAATCAGATCAGACAGACCTGAGGTCCTCTGAAGAATGTTAAGCAAACTACCCAACCATTCCGAGCCTCAGTTTCCTCCTGAGTCAGACAGGGATGATGGCAGTCACCAAGCTTACAGGCTACTGTGATGACTAACTAGGGGGAGAGAGGGTATTGTGTGGAAAGCCCTTACACACAATAATAAACACTTAATGAGCATTATCATGAAAATCATTATTATTCCTACTTTCACTATTTGGAGGAGAGGGAAAAGGAGGGGCCCGGGTAAGGCACAGCACAGTGTGTTTGTGGGAGCTGCTTCCCTAAGCAAACAGCAACAACCCCTTCCTGCCCTGAAAGGAGAAGGAAGGGGCAGTCAGGGAAGGCGGTGTTGCAGAGAGACACTTTTGATCTCCAGCCTGGGATTTGCATTTCACCTACTTGGCCTTCTGGGCACTGAGTGTTATCTTTCGACAGTCAGGATGTTGCTGTCCTCATCATCTTCATCAAACATCTAATTACCATAGAGGTCACTTCCAGCCCCGCATTCCTGGAAAATTCCACAAGACCGGGCAGATAGTATGTCTAGTATGTCAGAGGAGAAACCGCTGTGACGGTGACGCTCCGAGTACACCACTTACCTTCCGCAACTTGCTTGAGTGACAGACAAGCGGAGCAGTTAAGGGCTCCGCTGTGATGTAGTCGTGTGTTTGTTCAAGGGAATCAACCTTCCCTTCTGAACTACTGGGTGAGAGGGAGACACACGTGAAATGGCCAAGAGCAAACAGCAGTTGCGGATCTGTCACCATTCTGGGGATTTTCATGCCACCCATTCAGTGAGTCCTTCCGACCACTTTGCACCTCTATTTTTGCAGACAAGGGCACTGAGGAACAGAGAAGTAAAGTTGCTTGTCCAAGGTAACCCAGCTAGTCATGGAGTGGGCTGGGATTTGAACCCTGCTCCTTCCGACTGAGACATCACCGCCCTCCCACTGTAGGACCTATTGCCTCCCTCTGTTTCCTTCACCATCATCAACGTTCTGGAGCACCCTGTGCTGGCCACCCTGCTAATGGCATTGTCTCTGGTAGCAATAGTCTCATTTATTCTTCACCCGAGGTGGAGGCAGAAGATTGTTGTTTACCGATGAAGATACCGAGGCTTGGGTCGCCATTGCCTGCCCCGGTCACATGGTTCTGGAGTAGTGGAGATGAGATTTGCTTACTGGGTTCCAGAATTCTGGTCCTTAATGCATGTACCACCCTGCCTCTCCGCCTGGCCCCTGGTTAGACTCTGCACAACATGGCACACTTTGGGGTAGCACTAGGGAACACAAGTGTCAGTTTTCCTTATTTCTCTTCTTGTTTTTTACAACATTGTCTTCCAGCAGGGAGTTGGTGTCATGAGGAAAGATGAAGAAGATAGAGGGGTACAGGAAAAGGGAAAATGTAGGAAGAATGTTTGACAATTTATCAAGCTGGAAGTATCAAAATTTCATTCCTTTTGTAAAAGATTTTATTTATTTACATTTTTTTCTCCTTTTTTTTTTAGAGAGAGAGGGAAAGGGAGGGAGAAAGAGAGGGAGAGAAACATCAATGTGTGAGAGATCAATCAATTACCTCTCACACACCCCTAACTGGGAACCTGGCCCACAACCCAGGCATGTTCCCTGATTGGGAATCGAACTGGCAACTTTTTAGTTTGCAGGCTGGTGCTCAATCCATTGAGCTACACTAACCATGGTAAAACTTCATTCTTTTAAAGGAACAAAAAAATAGGTTCTGAAAAATTAGTATAGAAACGTGGTGTGGAAAGAGAATGGAGAAAAGGCTTGAAACCGTATTCTTGGAGGTACAGTTAAAGGAACTGGAAATGCTTGATCTGGAGAAAAATAACTTTAGTCATTCAACTAACAAATATGTTTAAGGCTTCTCCTCTGAGGTAAGCATTGTGCAAGGTGCTGGGGACAAGGAAATGAACAGGACAGACATGGTCCCTGTGGAACCGAAAACAGGTGGAAGGGTCTTGGTCTCTGTCTGCAAATATCTGAAGGACTGTCAAGGAAGGGTGGCCAGCCTTGTTCTGTGTGGGTCCAGAAGACAGAGCTGCCTCAGTGGGCAGCTTTCCTCCCTGAAGGAGAAAAAACATGCCCAGGACAGAGTGCTTCCAAGACAGTTGGGCTGCCACGAGCAGAAAGGAGGTAGAAGCATTTTGAGAGAATATGGAAGAGAGCCAATCTTTGTCTGCTCAGGTTGCCCTAACCAAATACCATAGCCTGGGAGGCTTAAACAGTTAATATTTATTTCTCACAGTTCTAAAATTTAGGAAGTCCAAGATCAAGGTGCTGGCCACTCTGGTTTCTGGTGAGCTCTCTCTTCTTGATGTGCAGATGGTTGTCTTCTCACTGTGTTTTCACATGACCTTTCCTCCGTGCATATACAGAGAGTCGGGGAGGGGCGGGGAGGGCTCTGCTGTCTCTCCTTAGGCCCCACCCTCATGATATCATCTAGCTCTAATTACCTCCCAAAGGCCCCATCTCCAAATAGCATCACATTGGGGGGTTAATGCTTGAAGACATGAATTTGGGGAAGGGCATGCACTTTCTGTTCATAACAGGGTCTCAGCAAGAACAGGGCAACTGGTCTAGCTCACCATAGAAAGCCTGATTCTGTGATTCTGCGGAAGTTGAGAACCACATGGGCCTTGTGCTGAGGGTCATGAATAACTCCGCTGCTTGAAGCTGAGTAGGATGAGGACCAGGAAACCAGAGAGAGCTCCTGGCAGTTCACCCATCACTGCTCTCTGCTCTGGGAGTAGAGAGGCAAAGGTGAGCAAAACCACTACTTGGTTATATAACCTTGGGAAAGCCACTGGTGCTCTTGCAGCCTTCACCTGAAAAAGAGGTGTGATGTACCTCCCACTCACAAAAGTATTGTAAAATTGGGAACATGTATGTTAAAACTCAGCACAGAGCCTGACACATGATAAGACTTCAGTGGATATGAAGTATCACTTATGATGATGAATAATAATTATAATAAGTGCCTGCCATGAGGTTTCAGCCGAGGTGGGGAATAGAGAACGCAGATGAGGAGAATGCAGGGTAAGAAGAGTGGTGGTGTGTGTTAATGGTATGGGCGTCTGACCTCAGAGGGTGTTTAATTCTTACAAGGACACTTCCTAGAGTAGGAGTCAGGGAAAGCTTCTCGGTGGAAGTGACCTTTTGAGCTGAAATATGAAAGAAAAGTCTAGGGGTTTGGGGTGATGCTGTTGTGAATGAAATGATGGAAGAAGGGAAGGAAGGAAGGAAGGAAGGAAGGAAGAAGGAAGGAAGGAAGGAAGGAAGGAAGGAAGGAAGGAAAGAAGGAAGGAAGGAAGGAAGGAAGGAAGGAAGGAAGGAAGGAAGGAAGGAAGGAAGGAAGAAAGGGAGGGAGGGAGGGAGGAAGAAAGATCGACTGTTGGGCTACTACAGAAAGAAAATGTCTCGGGTTACCACATAAATATATTCACTCATTCACCCACTTGGTCGTTCACCACCTCCCGCAGCTTCGCCTTAAACCCCGTTAACAACCATAATGACTGCAGCTCAAAAACCACAACTCGAACATCCCACTGTCTGACCACACCCCCCTTGTGCCACACGAGTCCTTTGCAACTGTTGTTTCTCACACTGGCATCCTCCACTCACTTGACCTTCTATTTTCTTCCAGTCCATCACCCCTCTTCCACCTCATGTTCTTCTTTTTCTTCCCCTCAGCCCTGGCAACCACTTTCTCACTCTGTCTATGAGTTTGGCTTTTTGTGTGTGTGTGTGTTGTTTTTAGATTCCACATAAAAGTGATACCATGCAGTATCTGTCTCTCTCTGACTCATTTCTCTTAGTATAATGTCTTCAAGGTCTATCCATGTTGTCACAAATGGCAGGATTTCCTTCTGTTTCATGGCTGACTAATATTCCGCTGTAGCTATACCACATCTTGTTTATCCGTTCATCCAGAGACGGACGCTTATGTTGTGCTATGTGTTCTTGGCTATTGTGAATACTGTTGCGGTAAACATGGGGATGTAGATATCTCTTCGAGATCCTGTTTTCATTTCCTTTAGATAAACACCCAGAAGTGGGATTGCGGATCATATGGTAATTCTATTTTTAATTTTCTGAGGAACCTCCATACTGTTTTCCATAGTGGCTACACTAACTTACATTCTCACCAACAGTGAACAAGGGTTCCCTTTTCTCCACATCCTCATCAACACTTGTTACCTTTTGTCTTTGTGATGAGAGCCGCTCTAACAAGTGTGAGCCATGTTTTTCATTACAGCTCAGAGTCAAGGTCCAATGAACGAGTTCTCTGGGTGCTGTGTTTAGATCTCGTTGGTGGAGCAAACCCCTCCCTACCTGCTTTCTCCACGCCTGTGCCCAGCAGCCAAACACTGCTGAGACCAGCATACCACAGGGCAAGGGTCTTCCCTGTAACTCTGAGACCCTCACCTCGAATGAGCCTTGGATACTGCCCATAGCAACCACTTACAAATGGCCACTTTACATCTTCACCACGCTCCTCAAATCTGCTTCCTGCCCCCGATCGGTGTGGCTCAGTTGGTGGGGTGTTGTCCTGCAAAGCAAAAGGTCCTCAGTTTGATTCCCATTCAGGGCACATGCCTGGGTTGTGGGTTTGGTCCCAGGTTGGGGTGCGTAGGAGAGACAACTGATCAATGTTTCTTTCCGTCTTTTTCTCCCTCTATTCCCCTAGCTCTAAAAAATAAATTACATAAATATATGTTTTAAATACCATTTCCTCTGCCCTCATTCTCAGCAGTGACAGAGAAAGAGGACGCCATCCTTATATTCTCAAATATTGACACAACCACACACACACACACACACACACACACACACATATCTCCACTGATGCTCTTCTTTTTCCTTTCCATTTCAAACATGGGAGCTGACATTTTCATTGAAGGCCAATTCTCCACCATCCTTCTCCCTTTCTCCGGAATTGGCACTATCCCTTCTCTCTTTCTCCAGCATTGTGCATTTTTTATTGTCCCTTCTTTCTCTTGGATTTCTATCTTCACTTCTCCATCAGACCCTTCCTGTTGCCTTTATTTATTTTTTTAAATATTTTATTTATTTATTTTTAGAGCGAGGGGAAGGGAGGGAGAAAGAGACGGAGAAAAACATCGATGTGTGAGAGAAACATCTATAGGTTGCCTCTCACACGCCTCCCATCCGTGGACATGGTCTACAATCCAGGTATGTGCCCTGACCGGGAATCAAATTGGCAACCCCTTGGTTTTCAGGACGACGCCCGACACCAGTCAGGGCTTGTTAGGCTTTAAATGCAGTCAAATCACCTTGCTGGACAAAAAAAACAAAAGCCAACTCCCTCAATGTCCCCTTCCCTCCAGCAACCACTCTGCCTTTCTTACCTCCACTGCCCTTCTCAAAGGAGCTGTCTGTGCTGTGTTCCCGTCCTCACCTCCCACCCACCTCTTCTGACAGCCTCACTGAAGTGTAACTGACACACAGTAAGCTGCACGTGTTGAAAGCGTAAAATTGGTAAGTTTCTCCACCTGTGACCCCACTACCACGAGGACAACAATGACCATCTCCGTCACCCCCGCAAGTCTCTCTGTGCCCCTTTGTAAGCTTCATGCTCCATTACTCACTGAAAATGCACCCGACAAAGGTGCTCGAGAGCTGCATCTCATTAAATCCGATGGGAAGTGGCGAATTGCCTCTTAGACATCTCAGCAATACCCATCCAAAACCAGACTCACCGGCTTACCCCCAAACCTGCTCCTCTCCCAGTACTCCCACCAGTCAGGTCCAAGTGCAAGCCAGGAGCCTGCGCATTGCTCTTGACACACAGGAAACGCTGTACCAAGTCCCATCCATTCCACCTCCTCAATTATCTCTGTCTCCGCCTCCCCGTCTCTATCATCACCAGCTCAGCTCAGAACTCCCTCATCACTCACCCACACCATAGCGATAGTCCCCTAACTCCCTGTCAGGGTACATGATTCACCTCCAAGCTGCAGCCAGGTGGATCTTTCCTGAAAGCAAGTATGATTATGCCATCCCCACCTCCACTTAAAATATGGACAAAGACTAAAATCCATAACACAGTCTGCACAGCCTGTGAGGACTGGCCTCCTCTCCTCTCTAGCCCCACTCTACCCCCACACCCCCATGGTTCCTGGGCTCTCACTACACTAAACTCTTGTTAGTACCTTTAACTTACTGAGATCCCCTTGTCACAGGGCTTTTCACATGTTATTGCTTGTCCAGAATGTTCTTCCCACTCATGTTTCAGACCTTGGTTTAATTACCACTTCCTCAGGGAAGCCCTCCTTGACTTTCCTTGGTTGATGGAATTGCCTTGCCACATCTTCATTTATCTCACTTTGCTGTATGTGCCACAGTTGTGACTTGATTGTTTGTGTGCTAATGTTCCCCTTACAATATCATTTCCCTTTCTAAATTTCTGGGCAAGGAACTGGATCTGTTTTTGCTCATCGCAGTATCCGAATGCCTGGCCTAGGGGACCCAGTTCCCAGCATGAGTAACAAATACATGTTAAATTAATGAGAATATAGTGAGCAGCTACTGGGTGTCATGCTCTTCTGTATATTTGTTTGTATTTAACCTTCACAACAACCTTTGCAGGTGGGTATTTTGCTCTTTATAGATGAGGTCATCAAGGCTCAGAGAAGCCATGGTCACACAGTTGGAGGTAACGGAGCCTGAGCAAGAACCAGGTCTGTGTGACTGTACATCAGTGCTCCTGACACTTTCTCCAGTGGCCCAGGAGGGGGAGAAAACATTCTTACATTCACCCCCATGCTCTGAGGACCTGTGCATACGAGGTGCTCTGCAGTGTTACCTCGGCGCGTTCCCAGAATCAGCCTGTGAGGTGGGTGTTCTATCCTTTTCCACATGCAGTCATTGAGATACAAAAAGATGATGCAAACAGCCCAAAATTACTCAGCGAAAGAGCAGAGCTGGGTTTCTAAGCCAGGGTACCAGGCTCTTTTCATGGCACCAGGCATGGTAGAACAGGTAGGTGAAAGCCTAGCCAGGATGAAGGATCTCTAGTCCCCATGAAAGGACTGAACTGGCTGCTGGGCCTCTTCTCTGGCTCACACTTGCCAACCTGCGTCATCCGGGCTTTGAGAAATACTTGTGCCTGGAACTGCTGTGTTGACCCAAGATGCTGGCATCGAGACTTTCCAACCAAGTGGGAAGCAAGGGTAGGAGCCATGCCTCATCTCTGGAGTCGAGATGGAAGGACGCAGCTTGGTCTTGGAGCTGGCCTTTTACCCCAGCTTCAAAAGAAACGGTCTGTTCTTAGGGTGGCTTTTCAAGGACAGTCTGTGTCAGCCATCACCCTCCCTCCAGGGCACAGTGTGGAAGCACAGGGTGGGTGGAGCTCTGTTTCACAGGGCTGGGTGCCCACAGGCTCTGGGCAGAATCAACCAGTTTCCAGATGGACTAGAACCAACAGCCCTTGGGCACTGGAGCTGCTTGGGCCTGAGCCTGCCTGCCTTCCCTTCTGGCAGTGGGAGAGGCAAGTCAGCCGCAGAGGCCTGTGCTGCAGAGGCCTGTGCTGCAAGGGCCTGTGCTAAGGGTGGGGTTCCTAGGTTGGCATCCCTCGGCTGGCTGAGTGACCAAACTACCATCCAGACCTCCGTGGAGAGGACCCGCTCGTGCCATCATGGTTTCCTTTGCTCATGTCTTTACTGAACAGATAACCACATTGAGCAATGTTTCTCGAATTATTTACACTGCATCTCAGGTCCATCTTTTTGTATTACTGCACTTGGGTGTCAAAGCAATGTCAAATTGCTGCAAAACATTTCTAAATGCTTACTCAGAATTTTGGTATTTAACTCACTGTGGACTGGTGACAGAGCTTGCAGACCGGCACAGTCCGTGGGCCACGTGTTGAGTAGCACTGAAATAGAGTTCATTACAGGATAAGATTTGGGAGAAAGGGTGCATGGGGAGACGCAAGAATGAAAAAGACCTTGTCTGCTGCCCTGGAGGAGCACTGGTTCTGGAGACACACACCTGGACCTGAATTCTGCCATACCAGGTACTGGCTATACAACCTTGCACAAGGCACTTCTGCAGGCTGAACCTCAGTTTCTTTATCTGGAAAATGGGGGTACTTCGTATAAAATATATGTGTTGTTTCTTTTTTCCCAGTGCCTAGATAAAGATAGCATCTGACTTCCCTTTGTGTTTGGGTGAGCTGACCCCTTCCCTTGGCTTCAGAGTAGCCTGTTAGCAGTTTCAGTCATCCTGAGCATATGACTGGCCTAAGATGGGCACATACCCAAACACAGCCACTGGAAGTCTGTCTTGGGTCCCATGCTGGATGTGTCAGGGAAGAGATGCTCTTTTTTTCTGCTGGGGTTGCTAAGCACAAGGAAAATAAAATAAAGCCAGTATAGGAGAAAGCAAAGCCAAAGTCTGGAGACAAAGGTAACAGTGTTTGAGTGCCTGAGTCCAGATGAGCGTCCACCATCCTCTCCTTTCCTTCTCCTTGTCACTGTCCTTGGTCACCTTCCATCAGCTCTCCTCCTCTCTGGGCTACCTACGGACATATGTGTCCAGGACGGGTAAGGTCAGAGAGTGCAACCTGAGGTCAAAGGCAGAGACCAGCTGTGAAGCTCTGGCTAAGCTACTTTGTGTCTCTCAGTTTCAGTCATCTCATCAGTCAGGTGAGGATGCTGTCTGTCTCAGAGTCTCCGAGTCCTCAAGGACTCGACACAGTCGAGTGCAGACATGATTTAGAAGTTTCAGGTGCTGAGCATTTACCCAGGACTGTTGCTGACATTTTGCTGATTTCCTGAGGCCATGGGACATGTGCAGTGAGGTAATGTGTGGAGAACGGGCACGGGCTCAGTCAAAAAGATCTGATCTGCACTTATTAGCTCTGACACTCGCCCGTGGCTCAGCCTCTCTAAGTCCTTGTTTCCCATTTTTAAGATGGGCTAATAATAGTACCTACCTGCCAGTCTGGCTGTAAGAGTGATAATGCAGGTACAGCACATGGTACAAAGTAGGTGCTTTAAAAATGGACTTCATAATAACTGTTTTAAAGATACCAAATGTAGTGGTAACCAAGTGGCTAATGCTCAGAAGAGGTTTGGTGGTCTGCTCAGCGTATGGTGTTACTCGTCTGATGCTCCCTGAACAAGAGGTGTCCTGGAGATGTTACTAATTCCCGTCTGAGATGCGCCGCCTTTTGATACCCTTCTCCATTTCCCTGCCCCTCTTTGATCCAATCAGTTGCCAAAGACTGTCCATTCAAACTCTGCGACACTTTTTCTCCAGACAATGCCCTCCTGTTCATCTTCCCATCCCCTCTGCTCCGCTACACAGCCTCCACCCTGCATCCCTTCCGTCCTATCTCACAACCTCTCCCCTGTAGCACATTCTGGGCTGGGCAGGGACTTCCAGAAGCACTGCCCCAGCAACGTTCAGAAAACTTTCACGGCTTCCCATTGCCTAACAGATAAACAGCAAATCTCCAGTAGAAACTGCAGGGCTCCCACAAACTCTTCTCAGCTTTCCTTTCTAGAACAGATGCTATTGGAACCCACACACATTCCCTTAGCGCATCCTGAAAGCCACCTGCAAGTCTGGAGGAGGCCTGCTATACACACTAGTGGTTTCTTAACTCAAGCACTCAAGCCTCTCTGCCCAAAGGCTTTCTGTGGCAGCAGGATCGAGGGTCAGATACAATTTGGTGAATAAATATTCCAATTTCCTTGTCCCACTGTGGGACAAGTCTGGAGTGTGTTCTGCACGCACCATCTCAGAAGGTCCCCAGTGGGACTGAGCCACAGTTACCCAGGTGGTAACTTGCTCATCTTTTATTGGCTTTTCTCCCCTCTCTGTCTCTTGTTCACACTCTTTCACTATGCTTTCTGGGGCCACCCTCTCAAATAAAGTACTTGCACCTAAATCCTTGATTCATCATCTGCTTTGCAGGGTCCCCATATGAAGACACTGTCAAAGCTCAAATCCCATCACACTCTTTCAAGCACCCTTAACTATGGCCAACTTAAACTGTAAATTAAATGCTCCATGCATTCACCCTTCCACAGTTTTGTTCTTTCTGTGCCTGTTCCCTAGAAGCCCTTCTTGCTTTCACATCTATTTTTTTTTGTTGTTGTTGTTATTTTTTTGTTTCCAAGAACCAGCCCAGGCTCCATTTATTTCATGATAAGCACAAAGAATAATTGCTTAAAAAAACAAAGATTTTATTTCTTTATTTTTAGAGAGAGGGGAAGGGACAGAGAGAGAGAGAGAAACATTGATGTGTGAGAGAAGCATCGATCAGCTGCCTCTTACACACCCCCAACTGGAGACCTGGCCCGAAACCCAGGCATGTGCCCTGACCAGGAATTGATCTGGTGACCTTTCACCTCTCAGGCCACCGTTCAATCTACTGAGCCACACCAGTCAGGGCTGTGTCCAGACTTCTTGACCTAGTGGATCTGCACACAGTCTCCCATGGCCCCCACCACTCCTATGGTTCAACCATAGCTAGACCTTATCATCACCCAGAACTTCTCCAACTCTGGAATTTTTAACTCCAATGTCTCCAGGGTGGCATCATTATGAAGGTGAGGAAAATTTCCCCTCTTTTATCGTTAGTTCTCTGGCTGGTTTAATCTCACCACTTTCACTTCCACCAGATCCCACAGACAGAGATCTGGGGAAAGGGGGGGAGGCTAACATAGTAAGAACTCTTACCTCCCACCAGCCAAAATGAGAAGTCCCAGGATCTCTTCATCAGCAGTAGTCCCAGTGTAAGCAGTGTCTAGCCAATGAAGTCTCCCGGCTGACTGGCCAACTGTGGGGGAGGGGAAATTTCCTCTCTTTTCCTTCAGGCTGGTCTAATAATCAGATTGGCATGAGACAGATTAACAGGAGAAAATAACCAAATTTAATTACTTATGTCCATATGGGGGTTCCATAAGAATTAAGGCTTACCTGCCATCTTGAGCTATGGAGAAACCAGGGTTATGGTTTGGAACATCAAAGGGAAGGAAGGCACTTTTATGGCGATGGGAAAACAATTGTTTGTTAAACTATTGTTTGCTGGGCCATCTTTAACAGTGGGACACTGGAGGACTTAGATCAAAGGGGCCTTGCTAGGCTCCCTCCTGTCTGTCGTACACTACTCCATGTTAAACTATAGTTACCTATGATGATAACTTCCTTCCTGCGGCAGGTCCTTTCTAAATTTTTTAAGGCTGTTAGGGGGATGGTCAAAGGTTTTCTTGAGTCCTCTATTTCTAAAATAATCTGCTTAAAATACTTAATATTCAAGGAGGCATATTTTGAGGTGGCAACCTCTGTTCCCCCTCTCCACAGACACTTTCCTCTCGTACTCTCCCTCCAGGGTCATCAACTCTATGAGGTTACCAAGGTCTCCAATCTTCTCCTCCCTGTCTCTCAGCCCTTCTAGGCCAGACCTACCCTACCAACCCCACAGGTCTTTCCCCCATTCCTCCAATTGTACAAAACCCAGCTCTGGCTCAGTTTACTCATCAGCTTCCCCAGCTCTCTCTCCATGCATGGCCTTAGGAGAAGTGCATAGTGTTTAAGGGCACCCACAGGAATTACCAGAGTTGGCTTCACTACACCCTTGCTGTGTAATCCTGAGCAAATTATGTAAGTTTTTGGTCTTTCAACTCCTCATCTAGAAAAGAGAAAAATAATAAGACATATTACTCAGGTGGAGGGTTTGATTTCTATATCAAAGATATAGCAGCCCCTCAATGACATTGCTTTTGTATCTGCATGGCTACTTCATTGGTCAATGGGGGAATGAAATGAAATAAGGCACTTAGAACTGTGCCAGGCACAGGATAGGCACTCCATAAACATTGGCTGCAATTATTATTACTAAATTAGTTTCTTGGGCTGCCATAACAAATTACCACGAACTGGATGGTTTAAAACAGAGATCTATTATTTCACAGTTCTGGAGACCAGAAGTCTTAAAGTGAGGTATCTACCGGGTTGGCTTCTTTGAGCTTTTGAGGGAGAATTGATTCACGCTTCTCTCCTGGCTTCTGGTGGCTGCTGATCCTCAGTGTTTCTTGATCTGTAGCTGTATAACTTCAGTCTCTGCCTTTGCTTTTACATTGCCTACTCCTCTTTCTCAGACTCAAATCTCCCTCTGACTTTCTCTTATAAAGACACCTGTCATTGTATCTGGGGCCCACACTAAATCCAGGATGACCTCATTTTGAGGTCCTTATCTTAATTATATCTGCAAAGACCTTTTTCTAAATAAGTTCACATTCACGGGTTCCAAAGGTTAGGACTTAGACATAGCATTGTGGGGGTCAGCATTCAGCCCATGACCATGGTCATTATAAAGAGTTTCATTGGACAGGTGGGAGTCAGAGGCACACTGCAAACCATTAAGAAACAAAGGGGAGGTGAGAAATGTAGTTAATTATTTGTGAGACTTGGTTAAGAAGGAATGCAGATGGAGAGGGAGTTGGAGGGGAAGGAGGAATTTTGTTCCTGTTTAAATTCTGGTAGACACTTACTTGAGCCTCTGAAAGGGGGAAAAAAGATAGTAGAGAAGAAGAAAGAGCTTGAAGATACAAGAAAGAGATGAGAGGTGCAGTGGAGCATGAAGCAGCCCCCCATTAGTCACCCTCGATAAATCAGAGCTGAATGAGTAACTCAGTAAATACCAGCTGAATGGGCCAGCCACAGACTGACAACAGCCATGAAACAAGTCAGAACAGACAAGAAAAAGATTGGATCAGAAAAGAACAAGCTAAGGAGCCACCAAGGACAAGAGAAAACATAGCCAACCAACCAACTTCAGGAAAGGGCTGAGACTTAAAAGGGCTGAGCCACAGCTTATCTCCAGTAGTTTACAAAGCATTTTCTCCAGTTTCTCATCTGAAGCTCCCAATACTGCTGGAGGGCAGGCAGAATTAGGAAGCCCTTGGGTGGAGAAGAAACTGAGACCCAGAAAGCCCTGGGGTTACTGGTGCTCACATTCCTCTTTATGCACTCGCCTGACTGGGCTTCTATGAGATGAAGCTGGTGTTCAGCCTCTTGGATCTTTCTCGAGACCCTTTCCAGAGTGCCTCTCTTCCTCCAGCCCTTTACAGATCCAAAACTGATTCATTCACCTTATTTCTCCCCAAGCTGGCTCCTCCTCCTGTGTTGCCTACTGGGTGATTGGCACCGCCAGCCACAAACCTGCTTCTGCCTGTCCCAATCACCCTGTCAATCACCAAGTACTGTGTCTCCCGCCTCCTATATACCTCGTGAGCCTACTCCTCCTCTTGTCCCAAGGCCTTGTTACCCTGTCTTACCTGAACCCTGCAAGAGGCTCGTACCAGGTCTCCCTGCCTCTTGGCTTCTCCAGTCCATCCTCCAAAAGACTACTCCTCCGTGATCTTCCTCAATCACAAGGGCGATCGATGTTCGTGCTCACCAATTCAAAAATTTCTGCTGGCTTCCCACCTCTGGGAGGTAGAGCTCAAACTAGCTTTCAGGCCCCTGCCAGAGTCTTCAGCCCCATTCGTCGGCAGCCGTCCGTCTCGAGAGACCGATGGTGTAGCTTCTTAAGAGTCTATCTGCACTTCCGAGAATGGCTGTGCAGTCCGACTCGGGAGTGACACGGTATCTGTCTCCTCCCGTGTTGAATCGACATCTTGCGATGACGCTGGAGTGTCCTCTCCAGTGAAGCTGAAGCTACAGAGCCTGGGCAGGGTGATATGGAGGGTCTGCTGTTGCCCATGCAGCAGACCCCCCCTCTCTTCGCAGCTGAAGGGTCCAAGGGAAAGACGGAGTCAATACAGCTTGGCTTCAGGTGCGCCGCAGGAGTTGCCGGTGTTGACTACAACGTCAAACCGCCTTAGGGACTCCGGCTCCGGATTTTCTGTCGGGGTTTACTCCCTTAGCCTTTCCCCTGAAGAGGTATGCCGCAAGGCAGCGGAGGTTTTTTGGAGTCAGAGTTTTCCTTCTCTGATGTGCCCTGACTGGAAGATCGAACCAGCGACACTTAGCTCACAGGCCGATGCTCAATCCACTGAGCCAAACCAGCCAGGGTTTGGCCCCATTAACCTTGAACATATCCCACCCCTCAGCCATGCCTACAGTTTGTCTAGGTTGTCCCTACTGCTTGGAAAGTCCTCCTTCCCACCACTATCTGCCTAAAACGAACTCAAAAATCTCTTCCTACAAGAAGCTCTCTTGATCTTCCTTCCCATGGAGTTAACTCCTCCACGCGCACTTTCCTTCCTTCTCCTGTCATAATTCTCATACTTTACAGTGATTGTTTACCTGCCTGTCTACCCACCAGGCGGGGCAGAGACCCCCATTTCCTAGGGTAAAATTTAGGAGCTGACACATGCTCTGTCCTCATTTAATGTTTGCCAGAATGTGTTGAATTGTCACAGTGTATACCAATCTATCACAGTTTATAGTTTACTAACTCATTGTACTGTTACTGCCACTTTTTTTCCATGACACTATAATTGGCTCAAAACATCTTTTAAAAATAATGTTATTTATTGATTTTTAGAGAAGGGGGGGTAAGAGAGGGAGAGAAACATCTATCAATGGACTTCCTCTCACCTGCTCCCAACCAGGAAATGGCCTATAACCCAGGCACGTGCCCTGACTGGGAATTGAACCAACAACCTTTCAGTCTACAGGCTGGTACTCAATCCACTGAGCCATACCAGCCAGGGCGGCTCAAAACATCTTTATACAAGTTAAGTTTTTTCCCCTTTCCATTATGTACTTGAAGTATGTCCCCCCAATTGGTTTTATTTGAGTAAAGCTTATACCTAAGTGTGTGGTTTTTAACAGACATTGCCATTCAAGAAAGATCATCTTGATTCACATCACTGTGTATGCATGCATCCCTGCAACACTGCCAGCACTGAGTTTTACTACTTTTCATTCACACAGCAGTGTTAGCCTCCTGCTTCAAGGGGCTTTATTTAGTCCCAGAGAGGCAGTTAAAATGCCATGATAGAGGGTCGCTGAGGAAACTGCGAGAGCCCCGGATGGAGTGGAGGTGGGGTCTATCCAGGCTGTGGAGTTCAAAGAGAACTTCCTAAAAGAGATGACACCTAAATTGAACACAAGCTGAGATTTCCAGTTGCCTTGAGTCTTCCACAACATCCCTGCCTGCATTGCTTTCCTAGTCTTATCTCTGCCAGTCTCATTCCTCTCCTGCTCTGAGGCTCCCAAGTCCCAGGGAGAGTAAAGCACAGCAGCTCACAAACAAGGAGGATGAAGCTCACGGCAACCGTGCAACTAGTGATGCACAGGACTAGGATTTGGATCAAGCCCTAAAGGACTGTCCCTGGGCCAGTGTTCTCCCAGCCACTCCCATCCACCCACTGTTGAGTTGAACAGGGAGGAAGGGGGCACTTCCTGAGAAAGAAGAGGCCCATGAAAGCCACTTTTCACCCATCACCTCATTCACAACCTTGGAAGGTGAGGAATACCAGCCCCAGTCTGTGAAGGAGGAAAGTGAAGCCCAAAGAGTCTAAATACGTTCCCAAGGTCACACAGTGAAGCAAGTCCAGGGCGACCCTTACCCCTGTGGAGGGCTTCCCTACCCTCACCTCTCTGCCACACTCCTCTCAGAGGGTACAGTGTGAGGGGATGAAGATGACGGGGAAGACCCCCTAGGGAGAAACCCAACAAGGAGCACCAGAGGCTACAGAAGTCGGGACAAAGTCCTGGAACAGATCCTCCCCTCACACTTTCAGAAGGAAAGACCCTGCCGATAGCTTGATTTCAGGCCTCTAGCCTCCAGAACTGTGAGACAGTAAACTCCTGTCTTGTTTTTGTTTTTTAAGCCACCCAGTTTCTGCTACTTCGTTACAGCAACCCCAGTAAGTGAATACAGAGGAAAAAACTGCCACCTCCCCCCAAAAGAAGAAATGTTGATATGTTTGAACAAATGATTTTTGTGATTTAAAAATTCCTAATGTTTTTATTATTATATTCTTTTATTGAAGAAAATTTGGAAAAGATCAGAAAGTATAAAGAAGAAAACTAAAAGCACACACCCTGAGGGAGGGTGGGGGAGTGGGGGGGGCATGGGCGGGGCAACTCATACCCTCTCACTTCACACTTAACATTTTGGTGAATTTCCTTGCAGGTTCTTTCTCCCCAGTTCAGTTACAAGGCTGCTTGTGACTGACTTTCTCCCTTGCAAGCCTGCTGTGATGCTTGAATAAGAGACTGGGTCAAGTTCTTAGCACAGGGTAGAGCACCCCCGTCCACCACTGTGAGTGGAAGATATTGTGTCTATTTATATAGACATTGTATAAAATTGGAGCCATGCTATTTTCACTTCCCCGTTTCACTGACCAGCATATTTTGAGTGTTTCCTCATATCTTTAATATTCACCAAGTACCTAGTCTGTTTATGAATGTGGTATAATCACCTTACCAATTGCCTGTCATTGAACATTTAGGACATTTCCAATTCTCCTCTGTTACAAATAAGGCTGGGATGAATAAACTGATTTTAGGGTATATCCTGGAAGTAGAATTGCTAAATCAAAGTATAACTCTTAAAAGTTTTTGTACATACTGTCAAATGGTCCTGAGTGCAATTCTCCTGCACACAGAAAAAGGCACGGGCTTCCTCACCAACCTCTGGTGTCCTCGTTATTTTTATCTTAACCAATTCTATAGGTAACAAAAGCGGGCATCTTTTCCTTTTACTTTGGAATTTCTAACATTTTCGTAAAGTTTTTATATTTCCTCGGTGAGTTACACGTTAATCATCCTTTGCCCACAGTGTCCATAGGTCAGTTCCTCTCATTGTTACGGGTTTAGCAGGACTTGAAAGGGCTGCTGTAGATGGGAACTCAGGGGCAGCTTCCTTCCCGCCCTTCTGACCCTCCTCCTCCCCCATTCCCATCCTCACAAGCCTTGCTTGGCTCCCCAGGGGACCTTTATCATTCAAACTAGGGCCTGGGAAACCAGCTCCCTCAGCCCTCTCCACCTTTTGCTAGGTTTCCGTCCTGAAGCCCCACATTCCTCCTGCCCCAACTCAGGCCTCTCACCACGCCCTGCACATTCTCCCGTCAAAATTCCTCGAGCAGGTGCAAAGCCACAGGAGCCCCAGATTGACTTGCCCTAGTGCAAGAATCCCAGCCCTACCCTGCTCTGGCCTGAAAGGGGAAGGGCGCGGGGAGATGGGGAGAGGTTCAGAGAAAGAGCTGACCCTGGGAGAGGCCTGAGAGAGGAAGGAGCAGTGTCAGGTGGGAGAAAGCATGCTTTAAAGTCAACCACTTGTAGGCTATCACCTCACTATCTTGCAGGATCACAATGAGGGGCAAATGCAACGTCACGTGTAAAACACGAAAGTCAGGTGCCCAGATCACCACAAAAAACCCCAAGGATCAGGTATGGCTTCCCCAGGGCAGATGGGCCTCAGAAGGGTCTGGTTTGCACTTGCGGCTGGAGAGTGGATCAGGCAGAGCAGCCGCAGTAAGGGCTGGGAGGCCAGAGGTTCTTGCTGAGCGGGCCATGTAAATGAAGGGTCTCCTGGCACGCAAGAAGACTCTAGGGTGAGCGGCAGGGACTGACAAGCTCAGACAACAGCTCAGGCAGCGTACAGGGCCCATGCTGGGCTCAGGGAACCTGAGTTTTCTTTCCTGCCTGTCTCCAACTTTACTCATTCACTCCCTTACTGAAGACATCTGTAGGACGGTGAGCCTGGCCGCCCAGGGTGCAGGGCCCTGCCCTGGATCTTGAGGGGTGACAAGCCTCGACCAGAGTGATCAGACACAGAGGTCACCCCGAGGAGAGTGACTAAAACTGGGAGTCAGAGGGAGATTCCCAGAAGCAGCCTCTGAGCTGGGCCTTGGGGAGCCAGTTTGTCAGACGATAGGGGTGGGAAAGGGCAGGTGGCCTGAACCATGAATGGGAAGTGCAGTCTGGCTTCCGTAGCGGTGGGCGAGGAGTCCACACAGGTGGCGCGAGGGCAGGGGCCGGAGAGGGGCGCGGGAATGCGTTTCACAAGGATGCCGCGGGAGGTCCCAGGCCCGGGCAGTGGAAGAGGGCGGGCGATGCAGGAGGAGGCAGAGGAGGGGGAGAGCTCGGCGCCCCCGGCCCCGCCCGCCCCGGCCGCACGTAGCGCTCGTCGGCACGGCGCCGGGCAGGTAACAAAGGGCCAGTGTCGCCCGCCAGGCGCGGCCCGGCCCTGCAGCTCGCCGGCTCCGGGGCCCCACAGACTGAAAGGGGGAGGGGAAAGGGCCCTCCCTGGACCAGAGCCTTCTCCTCCGTCAGAGCTTTCCCTCCCGCGGCCTCTAGGGCCGGAGAGGGCGGCGGGACCCCTGTAGGGCAGACGGATGTCTGTGGCAAGACAAAGAAAGGGGCAAGCCCGGGTCTCACAGGGAGGAGCCCACGGCCGGGGGTGGGGGGGACAAAGCTGTGAAATGCACAGACCTGTGTTTTGCAGCAGAGGCCAGGCAGTGCTTCCCTGTACTCAGGCGTGCCCTGACCGCACCCCCACCCCCAGAGTGAGGACAAACACTCTGCCCCAGGCCTCTCAGCGGAATTCGATCTGCAAGAACGTTCATGTATACAGGTCATGTCTGCGCTCCGGAATGTCTTATCTCGGAGGAGTCCACTTGAACAGACTGGTCTCCAAGTGGCTCTTGACACACGATTGTTCTGTCCACATCAAAGGAAGAGGGAGTGATGGCGCTGATGGAGATTAGGAGGAGACCAAAGCCTCGAGCATTCGTGGCAGCATTCCTGGCGGCACCACCGCTTGGGCCCATGCCCGCAGTATGCCCACATGCTACTCACAATTCCCCAAACACGAGTACCCATGCACATGCGTGCATGTGTGTGTAGTCCCACGACCTGTGTCTGCGCCTAATCTCATACTTGCACTGGTTGGTTCGTGCTCCTGGGAACTATTCAAGGGATCCCAACTGTCAAGAAGGGCTGGAGATTGACTCCTAGAATGATCCTTTGGTATTATCCAGCCTCTTCACTCCCCCTGCCCCCCCAACCCCTACACCTCCATGCAGGGCAATCCTGGGGCAGAACTGGGAGGAGCATTTGGCCAAGCTCACTGGAGATCAAAAGCTCTTTATAAGGGAATGTCCTCCGGACTGGGAGTGGCTGCCCCTCTCCCATAATGCCCGCCAGCTGCTCCATTACAGAGAGACCTCCCAACCCCCCATCAAAGCACTGAAATGGGAGGCCAGAGGACCATCCCAGAATAGGTGTGCAGGCCATGGGAGAACTAGGAGCTAAATTGTGGGGGGTGGGGGTAGTTTTCTCATCAGTACAGTGGGGAGCAGAGCTGATACAGTTCTGACCTTCTGCTTTGGAGCTGATCAGTGGATCTAGGGAATGAGGTCCTTGTGCTCACACAAACCTACTGCCCTTGCAATCTGGCTTAGAACATACATTCCTGGAGAGGGTAGAGGGAGTGCTGGGAGCAGCAAAGAGAAGCTCAGAGCCACCAAATACCCTGGTACAGTCTCCTGTAGGTGAGCTAGAGAGGGGTGAGACCAGGTCCCTGCCCTGGGGATGTCCAGGCCACTGAGCAACAGTCACTTACATACACAAGTGCAGACACAGGCCACAGTCCCACAAGTTGAGGACTCAGGACTGGCGTAAAGAGAGAGAGGGAAGGCTCCCCAAACAGACACAGGGCTGGGTACACAGATGGCTTTCAGTACTGCATGGTGACTGAATGAAAGAACACGAGTGGATGGACGGATGAATGTCCACAGCCACGAATTCCTGTGGGTTGAAAACCCTCTGCAGGCCCAGGCTGGGATTTCTTGGGGACTGTCACTGCTCTGACCCTGTTGTATATCCTCATCATCCCAGTAGGTTACAGCTCCCCAGGGGCCAGGAAACCCTTTGATTCAGCCCATAGTCCAAGGGCTGACATCCACCGGGCACCAGGCTGTGCTTAGTAAACGTTTTTCCGAGTGGAGCACTGATGTGCCCAGCAGGCTAAGAACTCTTCACAGAAATCTTCAGTGTCTGGCTCAGATTCCTTTCATCCTCCATCCTAGTTTTTGCGACAGCGTGAGGCAAACTGAGCCAAAGACAAGGCTCTGGAATGCAGGCGGGCCTGGCCACTTCCTAGTTTGTGGCCTTAGGTGGTCATGTCTCTCTTGGCCCAAGTTTCCTTGTGTAAAGTGGAGACAAAATGCCTTCCTTGCTTTACTCAATGTGGGGTCATTACTCTTCCTTCCCCCTCAGAGCCCGAGGAGCTTTCTTCACCCTGTCACACCCTTATCCACTCCACCCCTTATGTCTGCCTTTCTCACTGCACTGGCAGTCCCCCCAGGGCAGGAACTGGGTGTCCCTCATCTCTCTGTGCCCTCTATTGCCTAACACATGGTCAGGCACAAGGCAGTAGAAGTAACTATCTGCTGAATGGTTAAGTGTTGAGTGAAAGCTTTTTGTTAACCAGAGAGGTGAAGGCTCCAAAAGTCTGCCACCCTGAAGCTACTTTTGGGGATACTGATTTTCAGCTGTTTATTAAGAAATAAAGGACTCAGAACCTTTGACTCTCCCCCTTTTCCTGCCCAAGAAATTCAGACGGAGAAATCTGCTTCAGGAAGGAGATCTTAGGATGCTGCCTTAGACTGATTTGAATTAAGTTTTGTAAACAAGAGGGCTTCAGGCAGGTGCCTGTTAGGTAATCATCCCCTGTATCACCTAGTTTCTGAGTTCCCTAGCAAGGATTTTCCTTCCATGTGTGTTCTGCTCTTCCTCAACTACCTCTAAACGCCCATTCTCACTTCTGAAATCTACTCCCCTGCCCCCCTCCACTTCTCCTTTGTCCAAAAATGTCTTATATGCCCAATGTTCCCTCACTGTCTTTAGAATTTTCATGGATTTATCATGTCTATGTGAATTCTACGTGCACATGTATTAAACTATGACTTTTCTCCTGTTGATCTGTCTCTCTTAATTTGGCTATTAGCTCAGCCAGAAGAGTTTAGGAGATGCAAGGAAGAGTATCGGTATTTTTTTAGAGCCCAAGCATGAGGGCTTTTGTTAATATGACAGTATTTTAAGTTATAGCAGTTCAGGATATGAACATCTTCTATACATGAACTGAATCCCCACCTTTGACAGATGAGGAAACTAAGAATGTGGAACAGACTCCCAGAGAGAGATCATTGTCCAGCTTGGACCTCAACTAAAATCTCCTAGCTACCTGGAGAGAAAGACTTCCTCCATGACCCTCCCCCAAGTCCTTCTCATCAGACCTTCCTCCTCATATGCATGGCAGAATCCAATGTAGACACAGGGAAGCCCAACATGAATGAGACTGCCTGTCTTTCTCCTCAAGTCACTGCCTTCCTCAAGACACCTGAGAGTCATGAGTGTATCTGGAGTCCTGTTTTCTTTCTTGCTTTTTTTTTTTTTTTTTTGAGAAAGAGAGGGAGAAAGAGAGAGAAAGAACAACATTGATTAGTTGCTTCTCCCATTTATGCATTCACTGGTTGACTCTTGTATGTGACCTGACTGGGAATTGAACCTGCAACATTGGAGTATTGGGACAATGCTCTAACCAACTGAGCCACTCAGCCAGGGTACATATCTGAGGTTCTGGAGGGCTGAAGATGAGGTGCTGCTGTCAGGAGGCTGTGCACTTCTTGTGGAAGGTAGCAGCAGTGAGAGCAGTGTATGCAGGCTAGAGCCTGAGTCTTAGCTGGGGAGTTCCCAGCGGAGCCCAGGGCAATGAAGTCAGCCTGGGCTTCAGAGCCAGACCAACTTGGCTTTGAATCCTGATTCTGACAGGTGAGTCCTTTGGGCAGTTACTTCTTCTATGAACTTGTTTTCTCACCTGTAATGTAGGAATACTAATCCCTACCTGATGATGTAGAAATGATTTAATAAAACATAAACAAAAGTCTTTTATGGGCTGAATGCTTATATCCCCTCAAATTTATATGTTGAAGCCCTAACCCCTAGTGTGGCTGTATTTGGAGACAGGATCACTGAGAAAGTAATTAAAGTAAAATGAGGTCATAAGGGTAGGGTCCTGATCTGATCAAATTAGTGTCATAAGACGCCAGAGAGCTTGAGAGTATGTCCTGCCCCCCACATACACACAGAGGAAAGGCCATGTGGAGACACAGCAAGAAGCTGCTATCTCTAAGTCAGGAAAAGAGCTCTCACCAGGAATTGACTACACTGGCACCCTGATCTTGTTATCAAACAGAAGGTGCTCATCCACCCCACCCAGCATTAGCAGAGCCAAACACTTAACAGTGAGAACTGCAGTGAAGAAATATTGGCTATTTTATTTTATTTTTTTTTAAGTATATTTTATTGATTATGTTGTTACAGTAGTTCCAATTTTTTCCCCTTTACTCCCCTCCACCCAGTATCTCCCTCCCCCAGCATCCCCCCCAAGTCCATACCCATGGTTCGTAAAAAATAACTATCCCTCCCTCTCAGATATTAAGACCCTTTGTAATCTTGTAAAGGACAATGGGCGAAGGTCTCAAGCTCCTCTAGCTGCTTCAAGCTGGACATGGTCGTCGTCCTACCTACCCTTGGGTCCAGAAATCCCTAATAACAGTGGGGGTGTGGAGGGGAGGGTGGCCTTCCCACATGGGGAAGGATTGTGCAGACTCCAGGTCAGTTGGCTGTCTCCGGACAACGGCGTGCTTGGTTTAGCAGGCTGGCATCCTTGTTGTGTTCTGGGGGCAACAGATTTGGCAAAAAGGGTTAAAAAGCATCATTCAATCCATAACTACTAGGTGGCAAAAGGCAGGGATTAATTTTTCAATGTTCCACATTAGGAGTAAAAAAAAAGGGCTTCTTTGGAGGAAGGTGTGCTAGGCACATCTCTCCTGTCCAAAACCCTTTTGCCCATTTTATTTAGTTTGGGCTGAGGGAAATAGTTTATTTTTCCCCCCTCTCAGACCTCTGGGCCCTTTCTGTCCAAGCCATTAGGATAGAAAAGAGAATTCAGTTTTAAAGTGAAGCCCACAGACCACCCCATTCTTCACCAACTCAGCCATTTAGTTCAGCCAAACTGATGAGTCTCCGGAGGCAGCGCTGCAGAGAGGATTAAGTGAGGCTTATGCGTACAGACAATCACTCAGGTAATGCGGTCATAGGCTTATGCCCTTTGAAAACAGAAAACACATGTTAATTTATGTAACATAACCAACAAAAAAGTCTCTAAATCTGTAAGACTGTCTTATTGGGAAGACATACAGTTGCAAGGCACTTGACATTCTACTTGCCTGCAACTTGAATCTCTTTGGTGATATCACAGATATGGTTTAATTTTCAAGTGAAACCATTTTTTAAATGAGAAGAAACTTTTAAGACGGTTAGCTGCCCTACTTTACAGTCTGCCACTGATCATTGTGATTTTCCTTGAATACTGATTTTTCTCCCTAAGATTACTCTCCTTGTCTTTAAAGGGACTACATTAAGTCCATTTTTAATTTATCCTGTTCATTTGCATAAGCATAACAAGAGCAGCAAATGATCACTTATGATCTTTAGTTCTGTTTTGCTGGAACTTACCCAAGGAACATTTAGGGTGGCCCTCAGTCTGCTCTTCAGTGCACAGAAGCTGGGCCACATACCTGGCATTCATCCTTGCCTGTACACACCTGTCCTTTCCAAGTCTTTCTGGTTTTCCATTGTGCCTTAAGGTCCCTTCTAGCCATCTTTCAGGAAAACAACCTTCGTTCCTTCCCTGGAGAGATTGCTGTGGACCGCACAACCAACCATGGCAGCAGGCCTTTTATTTCGCGGGCTTTTATTACCTTTGAAAGTCATTCCCAGTTCCTTAGGGCGGCTATTTTATTATGAATGGTGCCATCCAGGAGAATGGGAAGCTAATGCTCAAAAGCCCAAACTCCCTGATGGGCATTTAAGTTACAGATTATACAGGGCAAAAATCATAAGACACTGTGTGTTAGGGGGTTTGGGGTCATGTGAGAGGTAAAGGGAAGATAATAAATTATTTCTTGAGGTCTTGAGGACAGTTCAGGGGTCTGTTTTGGTATCTGTGTGACTGGTCTCATGGAAAAATAGCCAGGGGGTCTTTCCACCTTAGGACTCAGTTGCTGCAACATAACTTAGATCAAGATATTATCTTCAGCCTGCCAGGACTCTGTACCTTGTAATCATCAGTCGGGTCTGGGCTGCTGTCTTCTGCTGCCTTGGGCATTGCTGGCTATCCCTGGGAAAGGCTAGGTAGGATTTAAAGCTAAATGTAGTCAAAGTCATAAGGACCCTCGGTTTCAATCTCAGAGTTCTAGCTATCAGAAAGGTAAGAAAATACACTTCTGTTGGTTAAGCCACCTGGTCTGTGATATTATGTTATGGCAGCCCAAATTAATGTAGTGCCTAAATAAGAAGGGGGGCCATAGTTGTCCTCTCTCTTGACAACCTCCAGTTCCCCTTCTACTCCCAGGAGGATTAAGGAAGGAATCCTGGCCTGCTGCTCCTTCCCCCACAGCTCAGAACCCATTGAAAGCAGCGTAGTGGTGTGGGGTGGTGAGATCCGTGGTAAACCAAAAGTGGTGCCCCAAAAGATATCCACGTCAAATCCCTAGAACCTGTGAGTGTTACCTTATGTGGCAAAAAAAATGTGGTTAAGGATTTTGAGAAGAGGAGCATATCCTGAATCATCCAGGTGGACCTTAAATGCCCTCACACATGTTCTTATAAGAGAGAGGCAGAGGGACAGACAGAGAAGACATATACCCACAGAGGAGGAGGTGATGTGAAGACAGAGACAGAGATTGGAATGGTGTGGCCACAAGCCAAGGAACACCTGCAGCCACCAGAAGAGGCAAGGAACAGATTCTTTCCCAGAGTCTAAGGAGGGCGGGGAGCCCTACCAACATCCAGCTTTCAGAATTCTGACCTCCAAAACCATGAGACAGTATCTTTTTCTGTTGTTTTAAGCAACACAGTTTGTGGTAGTTTGTTACAACAACGACACATCATTAATCTAGGTTTATGGGTCTGGCTCCAACTCAGCCAGTCCCCTGCCTCTGTACCTCTTCTCTCCTAGCCAAACCTGGACTTAGACCCCAGGTTCTCACCCATTCAACCCTAAAGCCTGGCCCTGGGTGGAATGGGCTCCTTGGCCCTGCTGCCTCCATTGTATGGCAACACAAGTTTCTCGGCCCCATCAGCCCCTCCATGGGAATGGGAGGTGGGCATGTCTGCTGGGACCAAGTACTACTTAACAGGGAAGAGCACCAACTTGGGAAAATCAGGACACCTATATATATACTTTTGCCTCTACATGACATTGAGCTCTCCAGGCCACAGCTTTCTTACCTGCACTCACCTGCAGTGCATGATTTGTCTGGGCCTTTCAGTGCTGGCTGTAAATGAGAAGAGAAAGGGGTGAGAGGGCTTGGAAGGGAGGAGGGAGCTATTCAATGCCAAGCCTAAAAATGGGGTGTGGCTTTCTCTCACAGATTGGATGAGGAGCAGTATTAAGGAGGCAGAGCCTAGGGCTGGAAGAACCCACAAGAGGTGTCCATTGCATGAGAGTTGTCCATCACAGGGCCCCCTTGTCATACTCCTTTCAAGGGAGATTGCTCTGTCCCCAACCCCTACAGCCCAAGTGGGCATGTTTGGACCATGGGACCTTGTTCCTGGTGCACAGAACAAAGTGGAATGAGGGGGAACCTGATGACACAGTCAGGGCTCCTGACATGGAGGGAAAAGATGAAACGGGCTAAACCAGATTGTCACATTTGGGAACTTGAAGAGGAAAACGTGGGAACACATGACAGAAAACTGGAGGCAAAGAAGTCACAATACGAAGAAGTCCAGCAATCTGAGCCTGTGCAAGTAACTGAAAAGAAAGATTAAAGTAGGCAGCAGAATGGAGTGAAGCAAACTTGGCTGGTAGTCAAGTTGTGTTCATCTTGAGCTGTAAAAGCAAAAGTCCAAGAACTCCTGCTACTGGTGGTCCTAACGGTTCCTGCTGTTGAAGGGAAAAGTTCACAGACTCAGAATGAGTAAGAACTTGGTTTATTAAAGGTGCACTGCAGAGCGCCGCTCAACATCCTACAATACACAGTGCAGCTTCCCACATCAAAGAATTACCTGGCCCAAAATAACAACAGTTACTGAGACCGAGAAACCCTGGGCTAAGCAAAGATTTCTTAGAGAAGACGCAAAAGTTAGGAACGATAAAAGAAAAATATTTGATAAATTCGATTCTATCAAACTGAACAGTTTCTGCTCTTTGAAACACGCCATAAAAAAAAACAAAAAAAGAAAGAAAGAAAGAAAAGGCAAGGCACAGATGGGTGAAAGTATTTGAAAAACATATACCAGATAAAGGACTTTTATCCAGAATATATAAAGAACTCTTACAACGCAAAGTAAGAAGACAACCAATATTTTTAATAGGCAGAAGATTTGAATAGACACTTCACCAAAGAAGATATATGAATGGCTAATAAACACAAAAAGATACTCAATATCATTAGTCATTAGAGAAATGCAAATTTAAATCATAATGAGATGCCACTACACAGCCATTAGAATAACAAAATTTTTAAAAATTGACCATAACAGTGTTGGCAAGATGTGGAACAACTGGAATTTTCACACACTGCTGGTAGGAATATAAAATGGTAAAACTTTGGAAAACATTTTGGTAGTTTCTTTTAAAGGTAAATATAGAATTGGTTTACAACTCAACAATCCCACTTCTAGATATTTACCCAGGAGATTATCTATGAAGAAAGTGTTGACCCAGAGAGTTGTAAGTGAATGTTCACAGCAACTTTATTCACAATAGCCCCAAACTGAAAATAACCCACATGCCAATTAACTGATTAATGGATTAACAGTCTGTGGTATATCCACATAATGGCATTTACTCAGTAATAAAAAGAAACAAACTGCTGTTATACACCGAAACATGGATGAATATCAAAATCATCATGCTGTGCCCTGGCTGGTATGGCTCAGTGGATTGAGCACTGGCCTGCGAACCAAAGGGTCGCTGGTTCAATTCCCAGTCAGGGCATATGCCTGGGTTGTGGGTCAGGTCCTCAGCTGGGAGCATGTGAGAGGCAACCACACATGGATGTTTCTCTCCCTCTCTCCCTCCTTTCCCCTCTCTCTAAAAATAAATAAATAAAATCTAAAACAAAAAAACAAAAAGAAAAACCCTCACACACACAAAAAAATCATCATGCTGGGTGAAAGAAGCAGACACAAAAGAACACAGATTGTATGATTCCATTTACTAAAAATTTCAAGAAAGTCAAAATCATAGCGACAGAAGGCAAATCAGTAGTTGGTGGCAGGAAGCTGGGAGGATGGGGAGAGGATTTACTTTAAAGGGGCACAGGAAACTTTTGGGGTGACAGGAATGTTCTATATCTCAGTTGTGGTGGTGGTTACACGCCTATATACGTTTGTCAAAACTCATCGTATTTCACACTTGAAACTGGTGAATTCCATTGTGTGTAAATTGTACCTAAATAAAGCCTATTTAGCAACAATAACAACAGCAACAAAAATAGAGGCTTCTTTTCAGACCTAAGGCCATCTCCAAGGTTGGCCTTGTGGTCAGCAGTGGCAGAGGGGCCTCATAACAGTAAAGTAAAAAAAAGCAAGACCCTGAGAAGTTTAGCCAGGGAGGAGAAAGAATATTTAGCACTTTAAGTATAAATTTTTTTAAAATTATTTGAAAGGAGTTTAATACCATACACTTGAAAGAGTTAACTGTTTTTGTCCAGTAAATATATATAGGTTATATGTTGGGTTGGCCAAAAAGTTTTGTTTTTTTTTTTTCTGTACGATGGCTCTAGTAGAACTTAGTTGTCTTTAACTTCATTTGAAACAATTTTGTTATATTGTAGTGTGACAGCTGTCATATCAGCATGCATTAAAAAAAAACACACACATCGAAATTGGTGAATGAAGATGGAAGAAAATAAGTGACATTTTGACGTTTTATGCTTTACTATTTCAAGAAAGGTAGAAACGCAACTGAAACATAAAAAAAAATTGTGCAGTGTATGGAGAAGGTGCTATGATTGATCAAACTTGTCAAAAGTAGTTTGTGAAGTTTCTTGGTACTAATGACATTTTGGATAAATAATTATTTTCTGTAGGACATTGGAAGATGTTTAGCAGCACCCCTGGCCTCTGCCCACTGGAAGCGAATAGCAGGAGATATCCGACATACTCAAAATATCCAAATCAGTAAAGTTATTGGTGAAAGTAAAAAATGTGTCTTTTATTTTTGGCCAACCCAATAGTATTTGTCTAGCAGAGATTACTTATTAGAGATCTATAAAGAAGCCACAGAGTTTGTCTGGGGAGTAAATCACTTAAGGATGCCTTTGTTACTTGAGATTTTTGACATTAGAACCTGACATGAAGTTCTGCTGATTAGAGATGGACTACACTCTTCGCCCTTAGGGGCCCCCCTCCATCTATACCTCCTGAGGTCCACTGCTGTCAGGTCTTTGTAATAGTCCTGGTGTTTCCCTCAGTGCCCCACACATTCTTAAATGCATCTTATAGTTCTTATAACATCCCTCTGTACTTTGTTTCTTGCCACTAAAAGCTCTTCACTGGAAAAGGGTCAGAAGTCTAGTTCATGACTAAGGATTAGGCTAAGATTAAATGGAAAACCCAACTCATATGGTTCCTAGAACTGTATCTAACACATAGTAAGTGATCAGTGTATATTAGTCAAATAAATACATAGATGAAAACTGGTTTATTTTTTAAAGATTTTATTTATTTTTAGAGAGAGGGGAAGGGATGGAGAAAGAGAGGAAGAGAAACATCAGTGTGCAAGAAAAACATCGAATGATTGCCTCTTGCACATGCCCCGACTTGAGGACCAAACCCAAACCCGCAACTCCAACCGGGAACCAAACCTGAAACTCAGGCAGGTGCCCTGACCGAGAACTGAACCAGAGACCTTTCACTTTGCAAGACCATGCCCAACCAACTGATCCACACTGGTTAGGGCTAAACAAAAACTGGTTTAGACAAAAGGAAGCTGTTAGTTGGCTCAGGTGACTCAAAGTACATCATCAAGAATGGGAGCGGGGTTTCGCCCTCTCTCTGCTTCCATCTCTGCAGTGTCAGTGGAGGGCTTCCCACCACCCACCACCATTCTGCTAAAAGCCTCCTTGTCCCTCCCAGTTCTGTCCCATAAAGAGGAGTCTCCCTGACAGCACCCGTGGAAAAGACAGACACTTCTCTTTCTCAGGAATGCCAGAAAAATCTCCTTGCTCTTCACTGGCTCTAATTTGGTTCAGGGACAAGTCTGGACAATGGCTGTGGATACATGGATTGTCTTAAAGCCTATCAGAACCTTTTCTTTCTTCCTTTCTTTTCTCCCTTTTTCTTTCTTTCTTTCCTTCTTTCTTTCTTCAGAACACATTGTTGGTGTTGGGGAGTGAGCTACTTTCTAGAGACGCAGGGAGAAGAGTGCTTGGTGGTAAAAAAAATTACAGCTGCCACAGAAATTTCAGGGTCCAGTCTAGTTCCAAGAAGGTGCCGGCTTACACTAAACAGTGAAAAAGCTGAATTGTGATTTTGTTTTTTGTTTTGTTTTCTTAAGATCAGTATAAAGAGGAAAAAACATAACAATTTGTGCCCTGCACCTCACTTTTCAGGACTTGGCTTGAACATAAAAATATCATCTATCTAAAAGTTGTTCTTCATATTTTTATTTATCTAGAAGACAATGAGATTACATGTAATGATGTAAGACCATGGGGGAGAAAAACAAAATTTTATGTACATTATTGAATTATGGTGATAAACATACTGTCTTCATATGGACTAAAAAACATGGAAAATAAAAATCACTATATGTGTGAGGATATTCAGAAGGTACAGTGATTAATGAAAAGCAATTTGAATTATGTTTTCCACAAATATCACAATGTTTGTATAATCATAAGAACAAATCAGACCAGAGTCTGCATTAGGTCAGAGGTAAACACTGGTGCTGGGACTCACGTGACATTTCCTTGGTGAAGTGACTTAACCTCTTTGAACTTCAGTGTCCTCATATGTAAAACAGAGTTAATAATAATAGCACTGTCTCACAGTTGTTGTGAGGGTTAATGAAAAATCCCACGTGGTGTTTAGCAGATAGTACCTTGTGCGTGGCAACCATCCAACGTGCCCTGGCCATCAGGAAGAGCCTGTGGAGGAGAAACACGGTGTAAAGACCAGACTGGCTGTGACTACACAGCGCTGGCATCAGATATTTTAAACAGCTTAATTGAGATATAATTGACATAAAATAAACAGACATGTTTTAATTACACGATGTGAAAAGTTTGACACGTGTATACACACTTGAGACCAGCACCTCTGCCAAGATAAGAAACATATCTCTCACCCCCAAAAGTTGCTTATTCCCTTTGGTAACCCCTCCCTCTTTTCTCTCCACCACCATCCATCCCAGGTAAGTGTTTGTCTGCTATCTGGCACCGTAGATTAGTTTGCATTTCCTAGAATTTCATAGAAATGGAATCACACACATTATGCACTCTTCTGTTGTTGTTGTTCTGGCTTCTTTCCTTCAGCTTGTTTTGACACTGTGCATGTATGAATAGCTCGTTCTTTTTCATCGCTGAGTAGTACTCCATTGTATGAATACATCCACTCACCTATGAACATGTGGGTTGTTGCCAATCTTGGGCTATTACCAACAGAGTTGTTAGGAGCTTTCACTTCCGTCTTCAATTGCTGAGTTGTAATTAAATATATATTTTTATAAGAAACTTTTGAGCAGTAAATGTAGCATTTTGAGTGTGGGACTCCCCTGGAAAGGCATGGGGGGCTGGAGGTCAGAATCAGAGAACCCTTACATGTCCTCCCCACCTTTTCAAGCTCTTGCTCAGATCTTGGAGATCCAGGGTTGATATTTCGATGGGGCTTATCCCTGCTTAGAGGCACCCTCACCCCATGGCAGGGGTTCCCATACCTAGGTGGGCATCAGAATTGCCTGGGTCACACCTGAGACCTACTGCTCAGAATATTGCTTGGGGGGGGGGCACAGAATCTGTGTTTTTTAAAGTCCCTCAGGTGATTCTGACATGTACACAGGCATAGAAACTCCCCACCTATTAGAGCCAGTTTAACCCCCAGACAGAACGCACTGAGCCTCCTGCCATCTGGATCCAGTGCCCCAGTGCAGCCTCACACCACCTCACCCCTCACCCCAAACATGTGGCCTCATGAAACTGCTCCATGGTCCCCAGACACGCTCAGGCTCTCTCACTCAAGTTCATCTCTCTACCTTCTCCTTCCCCTACTAGGGGAACTACTACACATCCTTTCAGGCCCAGAAAAAGCCACCTCCCCCAAGAAGCCTTTCACACCCTTTCCTCAGCCAGGCAGATCTCTTGTCTTTTTCCTGTGAGTCTCACGGCTCCTCCCACCACCTGTATCAGAGCACCTGTCCCTCTGCCCGGTCATCATCCAATAATGCCTGTGCCAGACCATGTGCACCAGTGACCTGTTAAAGCCTCCCAAGAATCCTCTGAGGTGGGTGAAGATGATGATGGTAGCAAAGACTGATGAGGTGAAACGCCTGCAGGAAACCTCTGCGTGTGCTGCTGGGCCCTGAAATCCTCACAACAGCTGGGGCAGTGGGTACTGTCCTTACCAGGACCATTTGACAGGTGAGGAAACTGAGGCCCAGAGAGGCACATTCACTTGCCCCAGTCACACTGAAAGTGGCAGAGCTGGGATTAGCCAGGCAGGGCTCCCGATACCGTGGTCTTACCCACCGCGCTTCAGGCCTTTTACAGACGAGGACACTGAAGTGCAGAGAACTAGCTGCCCAAACTCACCATTCTCATGAGGAGCACTGCCATCATGTGCACTCGCAGCCTCTGATGGCCCAGCTGCACACTCCACGTGGCCCCTGCTTAAACCTCCATCTAAATAATCCCCTTGTACTTTTTCCTTGGCCCTGGGACCTGGATTGTTTCCAAGCTTTGGCTATTACAAATAGAGTTACTATGAATATTCATGTACAAGTTTTTGTAATGCTTTCACTTCTCTTGGGTAAATAATTAGGAGAGGAATGGCTGGGTCACAACATGGGTCATGTTTAACTTTTTATGAAATTGCCAAACTTTTTCCAGAGTGGTGATACCATTTGACACTCCCACCAACAACGTCTGAGAGTTTCAGTTGCTCAACATCTTCACCAAATGCTTGGTGTGGTCAAGTCATCTTAATTTTTATACATTCTAATAGATCTGTGGCAGTAACATTTCATAGTTTTAATTTACATTTTCCTAATGACTATGATATTGAGGCTTTTTTTATGTCTTTATTTGCATCCATTTATTTTCTTTGGAGAAGTGTCTGCTCAAGTCTTTGTCCATATTCTGATTTGGTTGTTTGTTTACTTAGTGCTGACTTATAAGATTTTTTACAAATTTTGCAAACAAGTCCCTTGTTAAATATGTAATCTTTGGTTTCCCAGTCTAGCTGTCTTTTCATTTTCTTCACAATGTCTAAGAGTAGTAAATTTTAATTTTTATAGTCAAATTTATCAATTTTTTATGAACAGTGCTAATTTATTTTAGCTAATTTATATTAATTAATTAATTTTTATTTTATCATTTTCAGTGTATAGATATTAACATATATTTTGTCAGATTTATCCCTAAATATTTCATATTTTTGATGCCACTGAAATTTTTTTAAATTTTAATTTCAGATTTTTTTGTTGCTAATGTATAGTAATATAACTGAATTTTGTGTATTGATCTTGCTAAACTCACTTAAGAGTTCTAGTATCTTTTTTTGTAGCTACATATGGTTTTCTAGACAGGCAATCATGTCTATAAATATGGTTTCACTTCTTTCTTTCCAATTTTATTTACATTTTATTGCTTTTTTTCCCCCTTTATTGTAAAAACAGTTCTTTGTCTGTTGAAATTGTTCACTAAACAATTGGTTGGGTTTTCTTAAGTCTTTTTTCTCTTGTTTCATGTGCATAGTTTCTATAACTATGTCTTCAGGTTCACTACTCTTCTTTTCTGCAATATCTAATCTACCTTTATTTTCATCCACTGTATTTTTTATCTCAGGCATTGTAGTTTCCATCTCTAGAAGTTTTTGTTTGTATTTTATTAAAGTTCAAAATTAAAAGTACTTTTTTTGTCTTTTTTATTTTCGCTATTTCATATCTCTACACAGCAATCTTTCTTCTCGCTAAACATATGAAACAACCTCCATTTTAGTGTTACCATCTATTAATTCTACCCTAAGTTCAATAGATGATTACCTCTTCATTGTAGGTGGTGTTTTCCTGCTTCTTGGTGTGTCTAGTAATTGTTGATTGGATCAGAACTGTGAATTTTATATCGTTGTGTTCTGTATAGTTTTGTATTTCTATAAATAATCTTGTGTTTGTAAATTACTTAGAAACAGTGTGATCTTTTTGTTAGGTTGGACCAGAGCTGCATTTAGTACAGGCTTACTTTTCCCTAGTACTCAGCCAAGACCCTTCTTAGTTCTCTAACTGATGCCCCTTGAATCATGAGACTCTTCACCCTGGCTATCAGACTATCAGGAATAGGCTTTATTTCCCAGCCTTGTGTGAGTTCTGAGCACTAATCTCTCTTATCTTTTTGAGTTTTTTCCCCCACATTCAAGTTAATTAATGTAATTTCTAGTTGATTAATACTCAGTTGAATAATGGAGAGGGATCCTCTGTAGGTCCTCAGAGCTCTTTCTCCGTAGCTCTCTTCCCTACAAACTCTAGCCTCTTCAGCCTTGCCCAGACTTTCAGCTGTCTCCTTAATTCAGGGAGACTCCCTATTCCTGTGCCATAGCTGAGAGCTTTCTCCAAGTAGTAAGTTCAGTCAATCCTAGGTATTCACCTACTTTTCTTCCCTTCTCTCAGTGATCACTGTTAGTCATTCCCTACTCTGCAATGTCTTGAGTGCTACTTTTTTGTCTCTTGGTTTTAATTGTTTCAGACGGGAAAGTAAATCTAGTCTGTTATTCTATCCTAACCAGAAGCAGAAGCTCCTGTCATCAGAGTTGGCATTGGAATTGATCAGGAAGTGTCAAGCTTGGCTCTGAGTTGGATCTAGAAGGTTTTTCCTCCCTTACACCAGGTGGCACTTCTGGCCCCAGGGAAGGACTGATCCTACTGTCTCTCAACCTCTCAAGTACTGGTTGTCGGCCAACCAGGGCAGTGGCCAGGAAGAGAAGGTAATAAGTGTATCCCACGGGAAGACAGAGCTGGGGTATCTCATTATAACTTAGTCTACAAAATGATTTCTCTCTGAGGTTCTAAGGCCTTCACCTCCTCCAGCCATTTTAGCTGGGGTCTCTGAGAGCTCTGACCTCTTCTCCAGTGACTGACCCCACATGACCAGGGCTAAACAGGGATTAGTACCTGTACCCTCCCAGCTGGCAACATTAACTATTACCTAACAATAGTAAAAACTTCCATTTTTTTGAGCAGTTGCTATTTTCCAGGCCCTGGGATATTTAGTAAGACTGAGGCGGAGGGAGGTAACGTGGCTCTCTTAAGGTCACACAACTAGATGGGGCACAATCAGAATTTAGCACTTACCTGCAGAGACCTGGTGTTTTGCCTGCCAGGAATGAGCCCTGAGAACTTCCTAATCCTCTTGGTCCCATCCTCCATTTTGGCCTGGGCTCCCGTTTCTAGTTCTGACTTGTGTCTGCCTCTGGGCCTAAAGCCCTGTCCCAGAATCTGCTTAGTTGTGGGTGATGGCATGGTGAATGAGACACGCACAGGCTTTGTAATTAAAGAGACCTAAGTTAAAATCCTTCTTTCTAACTTGTTACCTTGAGGGAGTCACCTACTCTTGCTGAGCCACAGCATCACTTCTACAAAAATGGAGTGATGATGTTACTTCAGAGAACTGATGTAGGATTAAAAGAGGTAATATCTAAATAGTGCTTACTTCACATGAGTGTTCATACATGGTAGCAATGTGAATGAAGAACCAGCTCAAAAATGGTCCTATCCTGTTTAACGAGATACTGGGTTGCTTTTCAAAGACAGCAAACAAAAACTGCAAGTCATGCAGCCAATGCATGCGCAGAGGAGAGCACCTTGATCTCTGGCTGCACCAGGAACCAGAGTCACAGCCCCTCCCCCACAGAACCAAAGGACCAGGGCATAGCCAGAACTTGAACCAAGCACCCTTTCAGAAGCCCAGGAAGACCCGGTGTTGACGCCCCTTTACCACAAATGGCCAAATTCCAAGGTTCTCCTGTTCCTTCTAGCCCCTTAGAAACCTTTAACCTAGTCCAATGAGTAGGATGGATTTGAGGCACTGCTGGATCTCCCATCTTCTTGGCTGGTACCTTCTGGATCAATAACACTTTCTTTACCCCAAACCCTGACATTTTGAGTTTTGGTCTTTTGAAGGGTTGGGCACACAAGCTGTGGTTTGGTAAAAACAAGACCCCCAGTTTCCAGGCTGGCCCATAAGGAGCTTGGAGGTCACCACTCTGCATGAAAAACAAATTTAAAAGCTGAATAAACTGAAAAATCAACAACTCTTCTTAGATCCATCAGAGAAGTGAGGTCACAGGGCAAACCACTGAACCAAAAATTGGAGAGACAGGCAAATGCAGAGAAAGGCAACTTGCCAGGCAGAAATCCATGAGTAGAAACCTCTGCAGAAACTAGTACTAAATAGGAAAACCCGAACTGTAAGGGAAGAACTGCTGGAGGCTCCATGGGGACACATCTGAGACTTTAAAATTCCAAGGCAATCCGATCACTGGGATACTTCCACATGTTTGTGAATTTTACCTTCAGTAGCTTCACAAGGTCTTGGCAGTGACTACGAGAAAAATCCCCTCTGCGTCCAGTGGGGCAGCAATATGCCAGAGCATTCTGTTCCTCATAACAAAACCTGCTCTCAATAGAAACTATTTACCAGAGACTAAGCTATTGGGGTTTTATCAGAGTCTAACCTATCCGGTCATCCTGTCCCACCTAAGTGGGGTGGGGAGGGGACTGAGAAACGCCTGTGAAGTTCACAATCTAGGGACACAGCTTCACTAAAATACTGAGACCTAAGACTACAGAACATGTCCCATCCCGCACACCTTTATTACCACATCACTAAGGCCCATTTAAGAAGTTTCTTCCTCCCAGTACATCATGCCCAGCTTTTAACAACGACAACAACAACAAATTGCGGGGCATATCAAAGAGCAAACAGAATTTGAGCAAGCAGCGAAATCAGGCAGGGATGTTGGAACTATCAGACTGGGAATTTAAAACAACTATGATGAGTATGTCAAGGGCTCTAATGGAAAAAGTAGACAACATGCAAGAACAGATAAGTGATGAAAGCAGAAATGACATTTTGAAGATCAAAAAGAAATGCTAGAGATAAAAATATCTACAGAGTAAAAATGCCTTTGATGGGCTCATTGGTAGTCTGGACATGGCTGAGGAAAGAATGTCTGAGCTTGAGGATATCTCAGTAGAAACTTCCCAAACTGAAAAGCAAAGAGAAAAGAGACTGAAAAAAAAAAAAAAAGGACAGAACAACCTAGAACTATGAGACAACTACAAAAGGTGTGGCCTACATACCGTGAGTATCTGTAGAGAAGAAGAGAAAGGGAAGAAGCTCTATTTGAAGGAATAATAACTGAGAATTTCAGCCAAATAAATGTCAGTCACCGTGCCATAGATCCAGGAAGCTCAGAGAACATCAAGCAGGAAAAGAAAAAATAAAATAAAAGCTACACCTAAGCATATCATATTAACTACAGAAAAATCAAGGATAAAGAAAAATCTTGAAAGAAGCCAGAGAAAACAAAACCTTATCTATAGGGGAGCAAAGATAAGAATTACATCTAAACTCTCTTCAGAAACCATGCAAGCAAGAAGAGAATGAAGTGAAAAATTTAAAGTGTTGAGAGGAAGACACCACAGACTAGAAAATTCTGTACCCTGCAAAGTTTCCTTCAAAGTGAAGGAGAACTGAAGACTTTCTCAGACAAACAAAAATTAAAAGAATGCTGCCAGTAGACCTGTCTTGCAAGAATTATCAAAAGAACTTCAGAGAGAAGGAAGATGATATAGATCAGAAACTTGGATTTGCATTAAAAAGAAAAGAGTATCAGAGAAGGAATAAGTGAAGAAAAATAAAAAATTAAACTTAATTGATCTTAACAGATAGGTTTGTTCAAAATAATAGCAACAATGTGTTTAATGATTACAACTTATGTATAAGTGAAATGAATGACAGCAATGATATAAGGAATGGGAAGGAAGAATTAAAAATATTAGTTATTATAAAGTACTTGCACAACTGTAAAGTAGAATAGTGTTAGTTGAAAGTGGACTTAGATGAGTTGTAAATGCATATTGCAAACTCTAGGGCAATCACTAAAAAAGCCTTGAAAAGAGTATAATTGATAAGCTAAGAAAGGACAGAAAATGGAGTCATATAAAATGCTTAGGTAAAACCACAAAAGGCAGGAAAAGAGTGGAAGACAAAAACAGAAACAAAGAAAGGGGCAATGAATTTAAAAAGTAACAAATATGATAGCTATTTATCCAACTATATCAATAATCACTTTAATGTCAATGTTCTAAATGTTGCCCTGACCTGCGTGGCTCAGCGGGCTGGACATTGTCCCACAAACCGAAAGGTCGCTGGTCCAGCTCCTGGTCAGGGCACGGGCCCAGGCCATGTCCCTGGTTGGGGGTATGCAAGAGGTAACTGATCGATGTTTCACTTGCACATTGATGTTTTTCTCCCTCTCTTTTACCCTCCCTTCTGCTCTCTGTAAAAATAAATAAATAAAATCTTTTTTTTAAAAAAGAAATGATTGTCAGTAGATCAAAAACAAGACCCAACTATATGTTGTCTACAAGGAACCCACTTTAAACATAAAGGCACATATAGATTAAAAGTAACAGATTTAAAAAAAAAAGAGTAACAGATGGAGAAACATATACTATGCTAACCCTAATCAAAGAAAATTGGAGTAGTTGTATTCATTTCAGCCAGAGCAGACTTCACACCAAGGCAAGTTATCAGGGACAAAGAGGGGCATTTTCTAACGAAAAAGAGGTCAACAATCCAATAAGACATAATCCTTAATGTATATGTGCCCAACAACAGAGCGTCAAATATGTGAGACAAAATGTGATAAAATTGCAATGATTAATAGGTGAATCCACTCATATTTGGGGATTTTAACACCCTTCTATCAGAAATGGACAGATCCAGCAGGCAAAAACTCAGTAAGGACATAGTTAAACTCTACAGCACTGTCAATCCACCGGATAAAATTGCTATTTATCAACTACGTACCCAACAACAGCAGAATACGCCTTCTTCTCAAACTCACACAGCACATTCACCAAGATAGACCACATTCTGGTCTATAAACGTAACTCATACAAATTCAAAAGCACAGAAGTCATACAATGTCTGCTCCAAGACCACAATAAAGTGAAACTAGAAACCAATCATAGCAAGCAAGCTATCTGAAAAATCCCAAAATACCGGAAGATAAGACAACACACTTCTGAATAACACATGGGTCAAAGGAGAAATCTCAAGAGAAATTTTAAAATATTTTGAACTAAATGAAAATAAAATACAACTTATTGATTAACACATGGTAACCACCACCATTAACCTCACCCTCTGGCTACAGCCCTGCCCCAATCATATCTGATCTCATTTTGATTATCATACATGGGACCACTCACGTCCCAGCTCTTGGGTTTCAACTGTCATTGCTCTAAAATCCTGCTCCACCTGCATTATGACAGGTACAAAAGGAAATTAAGAGCCTCTTTATTGCAGCATTTTTATTGGCAGCTGATGTAATCCCCCGACGGAACAAGTAGATCACCGATGAGAGACTGAGAGCTGTGTTCAGGTAGAGGCCAGGCCATCTGTATAAGCAGTACGAGCAGCGGCTGGCCATGTTGCTGTAGAAGAGGTGCCTGCATTGAATAAGGTGTGGGCTCCAGGAGCCTTTATTAAAGGCCCCTTCCAATTGTAAGATTTGGGGGATTCTAAAGATCTCTGTGATTTTTAAAACTTGTGATCCTTAAGCCAAATTATTCCAAGATTCTTGTTTTTAAGATTATTTTAATGTTCTGTGAGTCTCAGGTTTTATAAGTGGCACTAAATATGAAGATGTATACAAAAATTGCTACCTAAACAAACAGCCCAGAATGCCTCTTGGGAAGAGAAGGAACTTCCATTGTGAGGAAAATGTTTCAGTAAGGGCTTTGAGTAGAGATCTGACTGCAAGCCTGGGCTCGAGAGATGTCAGGTGGGGGAGTGGGAGCACATGCCCCATTGTCCATCTAGATGCCAACAGACTGTGCTCCTCAAGACGTGATCTTTCTCCGGAACATTACAAAACCTCAACACAATTTACTCTCAGGAATGCTTGGGAGGAGTGGTTTTATTTTTATTTTTTATAAGCAATCCAAATAAGGGTTTGAGTTTCATGACATTCAAGTCAGGGTGGTTCAGGACAAAGCCACATGCTTTGCTGGAGGCAGAGGTGATGGGCGTGACCTCAGTCCCCTGACATTTAACAGGCAACTCTGGGATAAAGTGGGGCACCCCTGTGTGATGGTGCAGGAACTGAGGGGTCCTGTAGCATCTAGGGGGCTCCATTCATAACAAAGTTTATGTGAATGGCTCTCCCCAGAGGCATATAGTGCCCAGCCTGAGCGACTGAATGTGGCAGCCCTACCCCTGATGCACAAGAAGAAATTTCACCACCATCTGAAGGGTCAGGAAGGCCCCCAACTAACATTCAGGCTCTGTGTTTTATTTAGGCTCTATGTTTGAGGTTTTAAGATCCTAGGGTTCTATGACTCTACACTGTTCTGATTCCAAGGATCTAAGAGTATAATAAGGTTTTTAAATTCTAAGGCAATCATCACCACCACCAGAGACAATGCTATTCTGTTACCATGTGCCAGGCACTGTACACATATGATCTACATGGCTTCTTAAATCCTATGAGACACACATTATTCTTTCCCTTTGCAGGTGTGGAAACTGAGGCACAGAGCGCTCAGTCATCAGTCCAAGAATGCAATGGCAGGATGGAAGCCAGGTATCCTGACTGTGGAGCCTCTTTCTACTGAGGCATTCCTATAAGCACTCCCCTCCCTACTTACTAAGCCCTCACAACCCTTCGGCCTAGGTGCGGTCCTTCTTCCCAGGTCAGAGGTCTGTGAAATAGACCTGAGATCTGAGATGTGTTGTGCTGAGTCATATCAAACTGTGCTGTGTTGTAATAGATTGTGTTGTGTTGAAAGTGCTCAGCTCCACCGTATTGTGAACCCCTTAGGACAAGGACTAAATCTGACTCAACCTTGTAAATGCAGCTCTCAATCCAGGACTGGCAAACTGGGGGTACTGAAATAAATGTTTATTGTATGGGCTCTAGGCAGTGAGCGCTAGGGTCCATGTGTGCTAGATCATCATCTTGTGATTGTATTCTGATGGGGGCTGGTAAGATGGGCACACTCCCAAAAGCATCTGGAAAGGTGGAGCCCAGTTCATCCTCGCAGGACAGACCCGATGCAGACTTTGGGTCCCCAGGTCAGGAGCCAATGGTAACTGGAGTCTGAGAGGAGTATCACCTGAGAGGGCAAGAAAATAGCCCAGATGCCCCCACAGCCCATCTTCACAGGTAGCCATAGAAGGGAGGTGGTCCAGGATACCTAAAGCCAGGTATCCTCTGCTCCTTGCCTTAAGCTTCTTTTCCCTTCAGGACCAGAACTCCATCTGACACCCTGCTTGGCTCATGGGAACTCTTCCCTAGGGTTGGACCTTGTCCTGTTGTTGGGTTCCGATGTTGGGTTGGGGTCCTTCTGTAAATCTCCTATCTCTAGACACAGACGCAGCTGCATCTGCTAACCTTGAGCCTGATCAAGCCCAAAGCCCAGGAGTTCCTGGCATTCTTGGAATTCCTGCCTGCCTCTCTTTGACATGGAAATGCCCCACAGCCCTGAGTGGGGCCAGCTCTATAGCCCATCTGCCCCATATCCACCTTTGGTCTTAACACCCAGAGGTGCTCATACCTGCTTAGTGACCTGCCCCTGCCCTAGATTAGGCTTGGTTTTCCTACCTGGATTGTCTGTTCTTCTTCCTGGCTGCTCTGCCTGGCCTCTCCTTCTCTAGCCCATCCTTCCAAAGCAGCTCCTATACATCATTCTAAGATGCAAATCTGACTATAACCCTTCCCTGCTCACAATCCTCATATAGCTCTCCATTGCCTACAGCAGAAAGTTCTAGTTCCTTAGCCAGTGGCCAAGGCCCTTCATGGACTGCCCTCTGCCCTCTCCGGCCTCCACTCCTGCTGTCCTTTGAACATTCACTGTGCTCCAGCCTTTGCAAACCATCTTTTTACTCCTCCTTTACACTTGCTGTCTTCACTGTTTGACACGCTCTCCTCAGTTCCTACTCCTTCATCTAGAATCGGCTTCCCCAGGGTTCCTCCCTGGATTTATAACACCCATGCCCACCATGGTGGGAATAATCACGTTGTATTAATGGTGTCTCTTTGGTTTTGTTTCCCCACCCAACTGGTGGTTCCACATAAGGCTATATTCTGCCTGTGGCTTCATCCATCCACACTGTCTAGCACATTGTACCTACGTGCTGAATGAATAAATGAGGAAATGAATGAATAGCTATGAATAAGCGCAACGATGAGATCCACAGCACCCACACTGGTGTGGGTGGTTTGGGGGCGGGCATTGAATCATGTTAAAACAAGAGACAAGAAGCATGAAGACACAAGGAGATGGCTCCAAGAGGGAGGCCGAGAAGTTGCCGCAACGGGTTCCAACCCCACCTCTCTGTGGGGCTCATCCTGTACCGGAGCTGTGTGTTCTGAAATCCCTGGAATCCCTGTCATTTCCTCGTGTTTGTTATTTCTGCTACCCCTGTGAGGAAATGCTCCTTGGCCCTCCCCTTGGGAAGAGTTGCTCAGGCCTTCCCCAAGGCTGTTGCCTTCTTTGGGGTTGGGGGGCAGGGAATAGCTGCAAAGCTCATGCCTACCATGGGCACCAGGACCCTCCCGGCAGGGGGCACCCCAAGGAGTGCCTGGAAGTCACAGGGTCTGGAGGCTAGACCAGTGGGCCCTGCCGCTACCACTGTTTAAGGCCCCTGGGTTGGTTCCCTGCCCTAGCTTTCTTGTACTTAGCCATATTCTGGATGACAAAGCATTCCATGCTTAGCCAGCTGAGAGAGCCAGGACTGACAGAAAGCTGTGTAAGGGGTGTAGAGTGTCTGCTTTATTCATCATTGTACCTCCAGAACCCAACCCCATGCTGGGCATATGGTAGGGGACTTCAAAAACTGTTCGTCAAATGAATAAAAAGATGGATGAATGAATGGGTAGACGGATGGATGGATGGATGGATGGATGGATGGATGGATGGATGGATGGATGAATGAATGAATGGATGGATGATAGGAAGGCTGTCTTTCCTGGGGACAAAGAACTATAGAGTAATAGCATTCCTAGGGGCCAGCCATGGTGGCAAATGTGACCATCAGCACGTGGGACTCCCCTGGAAAGGCATGGGGGGCTGGAGGTCAGAATCAGAGAACCCTTACATGTCCTCCCCACCTTTTCAAGCTCTTGCTCAGATCTTGGAGATCCAGGGTTGATATTTCGATGGGGCTTATCCCTGCTTAGAGACACCCTCACCCCATGGCAGGGGTTCCCATACCTAGGTGGGCATCAGAATTGTCTGGGTCACACCTGAGACCTGCTGCTCAGAATATTGCTGGGTGGGGCCACAGAATCTGTTTTTTAAAGTCCCTCAGGTGATTCTGACATGTACACAGGCATAGAAACTCCCCACCTATTAGAGCCAGTTTAACCCCCAGGCAGAGCGCACTGAGCCTCCTGCCATCTGGATCCAGTGCCCCAGTGCAGCCTCACGCCACCTCACCTCTCACCCCAAACATGTGGCCTCATGAAACTGCTCCATGGTCCCCAGACATGCTCAGGCTCTCTCACTCAAGTTCATCTCTCTACCTTCTCCTTCCCCTACTAGGGGAACTACTACACATCCTTTCAGGCCCAGAAAAAGCCACTTCCCCCAGAAAGTCTTCCACACCCTCCACTCAGCTAGGCAGATCTCTTGTGTCTTTCCTGTGAGTCTCACGGCTCCTCCCACCACCTGTATCAGAGCACCTGTCCCTCTGCCCGGTCATCATCCAATAATGCCTGTGCCAGACCATGTGCACCAGTGACCTGTTAAAGCCTCCCAAGAATCCTCTGAGGCGGGTGAAGATGATGATGGTAGCAAAGACAGATGAGGTGAAACGCCTGTAGGAAACCTCTGCGTGTGCTGCTGGGCCCTGAAATCCTCACAACAGCTGGGGCAGTGGGTACTGTCCTTACCAGGACCATTTGACAGGTGAGGAAACTGAGGCCCAGAGAGGCACATTCACTTGCCCCAGTCACACTGAAAGTGGCAGAGCTGGGATTAGCCAGATGGGGCTCCCGATACCGTGGTCTTACCCACCGCGCTTCAGGCCTTTTACAGACGAGGACACTGAAGTGCAGAGAACTAGCTGCCCAAACTCACCATTCTCATGAGGAGCACTGCCATCATGTGCACCCGCAGCCTCTGATGGCCCAGCTGCACACTCCACGTGGCCCCTGCTTAAACCTCCCTTCCTGGCCTGTTCTGGGCTTTGTTCGTTTTCCCACAACCCTCCAGAGATCTGCCTTCTTGGCTTCCTGACCTGGCCTGCCCTCTAACCTCACTCCCACTCATTCTGCCCCACCTAGAGTTCCAAGGAAGGAACACCCAGCTCTTTCTCCAACAAAGTTCAGCTGGCAGGCGGAAGTCCAGCACTGACGGCAAGCTTTTCTCCTTCACTTCCCCATCCAGCATCTCCCCTGAACAAGCTACGGCAGTTGAGGCAGCAAGCCTCCTCCTTCCCCTGAGCCCTAGCTTCCCCATCCATAAGGCAGAGAAGGGCTCTGCCCTGGCTGCCCTCCAGGGCTGAGAGGAAGCTCCCATGATCACAGGTGAGAAGCTTTATAAACATTGGTGGTGCAGCCCTGAGCACCTCACTCCTAGGCCCTGATTAAGAGGGTGGGATCGCAAGTCATCCTAGAACCAAGCTCCGCCACTCTGGCAGCTCACTTCACCTGCCTGTGCCCCAACAGCTCATCCAGAGAACAGGATCTCAACAGTACCTTCCATATAGGGTCATTGTGAGAACTGGCTGCAAGAAGGTGCAGATGCATATAAAGGGTACCTAGCACACTCTATCTCCAGAAATAAACGGGAGCGTTAGTGAAGGGCTTCTGCGGAGAGAGCGAACTAAAGCAGAACCACAGCTGTGAAATCAGGCACCTTCCTGGAGGACTCCAGTGGCAAGTCTGGCTCTCCAAGGAGAGGCCCCAGCCAGCCATCTGCCACACTGAGAATAGCTCTAATTAACTGTCCAACTGGGTGATAGCGGGTTTTACACATTGTGCTGTCATTGCAGACATGCTTCAACTCATCAGAAGTTGCAGAGTTTTTTAACATGTCCTTTTCTCATCCAACCCTTTACGAAGCCTGTGGAAGGTGTTTGTGTGGACTTTGGTTCCAGACTGGCCTCAGTCCATTTCCAAGTCTGCTACTTATTTGCTGCATGGTCTTGGGCAAGCTATTTTCCTTCTCTGGACCTCACTTCGCCTCATCTGTAAAGTGGGCAGTATACTCACTTGGAGGGCTTCTGTGAGGATCACAAGTTTCAGACATAGAGGAAGTACATAATAACCCTAAAAGCTCTACCACCCCGATATTCTAGGTGAACAAACTGAGGCTCAGAAAGGCTTCATTGCTTCCTCTACATCTAGTTAGAAGCAGATCTGGCTCTGAGGCCAGGACTCCCATTTCCACACAGGAAGCTGTCCCCCACTCGTGAGTTTCTGAGGCCGTACGGAATGGCTCTGGCTGATCTCGGCATCCCAGTTTATACGCCTCTTCTTACAATTCTCATCAGCCATAGATAGCCAGGTCCAGGCCTCAGCACTAGCGGGTCAGAAGGGACAGCACCAGAGTCAAGACAGGTATAGTGAGCTTGGCAGGTGAGGCGCTGTGCCCTGTGCCCACTGGAAAACCCTCAGACACAGGACAGGACAACAGAGGGCTTGTCCCAATCAATCGCACTGAGAGGACACAGTGACCTCACCTCCACAGCCAGAAGCTAGGCTGTCAGGGCTGTTCTCCCTTTTTACAGCCTGAAGTCAGTGGGCTGAGAGACATTGCACCACATAGCCCTCAGCCCTCATCGCCCTCATCCCCATTCTGCTGACGTCTTAAGGCTGCTTCCAAGGAAAAGACAAGAACTCTTCTTAAGCATTTGCCTCTGGGCAACTTACTTTTAATATTCTCTTTTTTTGAAGACAACAATGAGATAACATTTTCACTTACCCAACTGACAAAGACTAAAAAGATAAACACACCCACTATTGGCCAGAGGATTGTGAAAAGGACGGGTTTCTTTATAGCTGGTAGAATTGCAACATGCACTATGGTTTTGAAGAATGATTCGGCAAAGTCTTAAAAATGCCCCTGTCCTTTGATCCTGTCATCCTTCTCCTCTAAGGGTTTGAACCGAGTTCATGGTACAACATCAATCTTCACGGAGTTGTTTGTAACTGCCCCCAAATGAAAGCTACCAAAATATTCATCAATACCAAATTGGTTAATCAATGATGGAACACTGGCCAGCCATTAAAATTCATGCTGGGAAGAAAATGTTCATTATAGATTAAGAGACAAAGCAAGTAATATTCTGAATGATGAGCATTGACACAACCAGCCTTGATCAGTTTTTCCACATCAGGGCTCGTCCTCTCGGAATGTTCCCTCTTGGGCACAACCGCCATGCTGTAGAGTAGTCCAGGCCATCCTGCTGGAGACAGAGGAAGACGTGACACCATATGGAGATAATGGTCCCAGCCAAGAATCCTGCTGAATGCCACTGCATCAATTAATACTTCAGCAACGTCATCGGGAGCAAAACTGCCTGAAACCATAAGAAATAAAACATTGTCGCTGTCTAAAGCCACTAAGTTTTGGAGTAGTTGTTCTACAGCAATAGATGGCTGAAACACCCCCTTGTTTTCATTTTCCAGATTTTCAGAATATACAGAGAGCAGCAGAGCAAAAACACCTGTCTGAGCAGCCGGCCTTTTTCTGCACTTCTGGAAGGCAGGGCTTGGGGTGACCCGAATTATCGAGTCTTTGTCACTGGCCGGTCCTTGTGCAGCTTTTACAAACTGTCACAAACTAGGTGCTTAATAAATAGTCACTGAATAAGTGAATAAATGTCTTAGTTAACACACGCTGCAGCCCTGTGAGGTAAGAGTTATTGTTTTATTATAACTCAACTGACATTCATTAGAGAAAAATCAGAAAAATGTCGATATTACAAGACAAGAAAATAAAAGTTATCCCCAGTTCCACTACCCATAATTTCAATTATCATTTAGCATACTTGTATGTGTAGAAATTTAATTATATTACATAATGCATATTTACTTTTTAAAATGTGAAAAATGTACTGTTGGTAACTTTTTTATCATTCAAGACACTCTTGACTTTCTTTTCATGTCAACGTATGTATATTTCTATTCAACATTTTTAATGGACACACATGTTTGCCTGTGTGACTCACATCCTTTCCTCCCACCCGCCCTCCCATAGAGGTGAGTCCTGTCTGCCTTGTCGGTGCTCTATGACTCCCAATTGGTCTGAGTATGGATGAAAAGGGGCCACATACTGAACCTGACAAGCTCAGGGGAGGCCTGCATGGTGGTCTTACAACCTCAGAGGCCTAACATAACCACATAGGATGGTCTTAAATTAAAACTTTTCATGGTGGGCAGTCCTGTCCTACCTAGTCTAGAATCTTCTCTGACAAAAGTCAGTCTTTACCTTAACTGAGCCTATTGTGTTTCTGCATCTATGTAAACATGTCTTTGGAATGTCAAGGTCACTTCCCGTTTTCCAGACCTCTCAGGGCACAACAACCACACCAGAGAGAGACCACAAATCCCCTTGTTATCATTGTTACGTCGTTGACTGTTAACTATCCTGTTCACACCTGAGTAAAAGAGGTATGTGTCTAGCCCTGGCTGGTGTGGCTCAATGATTTGAGCGCCAGTCTGCAAGCCAGAAAGGCTGCTGGTTCAATTCCCAATCAGGGCACATGCCTGTGTTGTGTGCCAGATCCCCAGTTGGGGGCTTGCAAGAAGCAACTGTTCTCCTCCTCTCTTGCTCCCTCCCTTCCCTTCCCTCTTTAAAAAAATGAAATCTTAAAAATTAAAAGAAGGAGGAGTCTATAATTTTATTTTTAATTCAATCTCAGAAGTTGCCTGTCTCTCCTTGCTTTCTCCCCCACTCCCTATTTCATGTAACCTACTTATGCCTCCTCTTTTGATTGTAATGTATAAAACAAGGTTCAAAACCACCATTTTCCAGAGCATTTTCTCAACTCATTGAGATTTTGTTTCCCAGCAATTGTTGTCATTTTGGCTTAAATGAACTCATGAAAATTCTCTACAGCTTTGAACTTTTCTTAGGTTGACATGACCATAGCCAATCAGACCCAGGGCAGACATCTCACCCAAAGGGAGCTGATCTGCTTCTCTTGCATAGAATCAGGACCAGGAGACAGTTGAGTTCGCCTTGAGGATTTTTGAGATAGTCCCATAAGAGTATGCCACGCAGAGCAGAACACACCCGTCTGTGAAGAGAGAAGAAGAAAGCTGGAGTGAGGACTGCAGCCATCCTGATGATAGTCTCCTCGTGGAGTCCAGACCTTTGTCAGTCCCTGACCGTACCCCTGCTACTCTGTATGCTTTCATAAATTCTCCTTTTTTGGCTGAAGTTGGCTTAAATATATTGATACTTGCAACCAAAAAACCCTATCATTACTCCAAGGAAAGAAGGAAGATAGGCAACCAAGATAGAAGAGCATTGCCCCAGCACCTTCTATAAGCAGAGGCTGTACCAGCCACTTCACAATTCCAAGTATATAGGCTGAAACACAAGCAGTCAGGTTTTTTTCTCTGCCGTGGCCTCCCCCTTCCAACCGCAGCAGCAAACGCCTGTTAGGCACCTGCCATATTCAAGGCATTGTGCTCAGGGCATAGATGAGAATGGAGACATCAGGTTCCATGACTTTGGACTAGACTTTACAACCTCTCTAGGCCTCAGTGTTCTCATCTGTAAATGGGTTGAAATGCACAATTCAACATTTTTTT